>NC_044579.1:18550625-19158750 GCF_901933205.1 Camarhynchus parvulus
TGTTGGGGTTAGACTGCAGCTAAACATGGCCATTCAGCCTGATCTCTTAGACAGCTGGGGCTTCCTGCAAAGCATTTTTCTGAAGCAGGTTCCTGGGTGCATTGCCCATCCATCTTCCTGATCTTACCACCTTGCCAGGTCTATGATGATTCCCATGTCTTTTTTCAGAGATGCTCTATCCTATTCCTTTCCAGAGTAGAAACTGCAAAGAAGTGATTTGAGGCAGTAACATTTTCTTCAGTTTCACACAGAAAAAATGAATAGAGAGCCTCTATCCTTTCCTACCATTCCTGGGCAAGGTCCTATCAGTGTCCCTAAATTATCAGGGTCTGTTCAGTCCTTCCTTAGATGGACCTGTGAGAAGCAGCTGTTACCTTTGTCTTCTGGTGTATCAGTGACACTCCTTGCTTGTTGATTGCAATCAGTACAATCTCTGGGAAATTGGGCTCTGAGGCTTGCTGCAAATGAGTAACACAGCCAGGTAAGCAGAAAATTGAGAAATTATCTGTATCAGGGGCCTAGTGACCTGTACCAGTGTCCAGTGCTTCTTGTTCTCTTTCCCAAATGAATACTGAAACATTTTGGCCAAATATATTGATGACTTGAGCAAATGCTACATGACAGCAGAATCAGGTCCATTATTTACTATGCTGTCTGTTAACAGGTTTAATGGTTGATTGAAAACCATTTAAGACCCTATGAGGAGAAATTAAAGGTAACACATGGGAAATTATTCTTGGGTGATATCCACTCTAGAATGAGAGGATTAGTACCATTCTGTTCTGAGGGAAGTCACCAAAGAGATAAGATTTGGTAGCATTTTCTTGTGGAGAGCAATGACAGGACAATTTAGCCCCCTACAGCTACTACACAATTGTAGTAGAGGTGTTATAACAAGAGCAACAACATTGCTAGTAAACAACAAGCATAGTTTAGAATGGATAAAGAATCAATCTCCCAATTTGGAAGGAACTGACTTTTCCTCTATAGATTACAGGAATTCAGCTTTATAATGTATTTTTACTTTCAGATATGGAATTACAGTCAGTCTGTATCCCTTGGCACTGATCTACTACCAAATCTACTCAGACAGGCCTTCAAACCTACCTTCACCTCAAAAAAGGCTGATCCAAACGTTGGCCACCGGTGTATCATTTTCAAGAAAGCAATCTTGGCCTCATCCACAGTTTTTCCTTCGTGTTTACTGTATGCTGCAATAATGCTCTGTTTAGGAGAAGAGGATACAAAGCCAGCTGAGTTGGAGACAGGCAGGTTTCCAAGGCCTAGCCTTAGCACTAAAGACAGCATCAGATCATCACTACAATCAGGCTTTATGCCCCAGCAGCAGAAAACTGAAAATGAAGACAGCTCCTATGCCATGGGGCAAGGTGAAGCCAGAACCCTCCAGTGTTCTGTATTCCTCTGCTGGGTGAAGGAAGCCCAGCAGCCTGTGGAAATGGACTACAGGGCAAAGGGGCAAAGTGAGATGAAACTCAGAGTGCTAGTGTTCAACACCCACAGACACAATTTACATCTTTGGCTGAAAATTGGAGGGTGAATTTTCCCTTTGTGTTTGAAACAATGTCCTGTGTTTTCCTCAGCAGACTAAGTGATAAGTACTTGCTGAAATCTCCTTGCCCTTTTTGTGGAGAGACTTTTGCTGTAAGTAGCATGGACATGGTGCAAGGAGATTGATTTGCTGCCAAGAAATACTTATGAGACATTTTAATTTTCTATTTCTGTCCAATGTCCTCAACTTCCAAGTCTCATCACTAGCTCTGCTATCTCTAACTCTTTTTCTGCACACTAGAAATAGATTAGTATCTCCAAGAAAGATGCACACTTCAGATAAGCCATCCAAGCCTGCAGATATCTTTCAGGATTTTGGTAGAGTATGTAAAATCTGGATTGTAAGAGGCAAATCCTCTTGCTATCCTGCTGGCAAATCCAGCAATATCCAATACCATCCCTCCAGAGTACTTTCAAAACCATCAGGTCAAAAATGTAGTGTGGCTCAGTGTGTTTTCTCTCCTAAAGTTCTGTAAATGTAATATGACTAATGAAGGCTGATGTTCTTACCTTCTTCCATTCATCTGGTGCCACTGCTCGGAGCAGATTGTCTGGCACCAGCTCCTTCAGGATTTTGGGGATGGCTGCCAGCTGTGTGCGGTCGTTGTTGAAGCGCGCTTTATAAATCAGCCCTGCCAGCTGCACAGCTTCATCCTTGGAGCACTTGTGGTAGCCTCTGAGGTACTTTGGCAGCTCCTGCAAGAGACCAGCTCTGACTCCAGACAGAATGGGCTAAAGCAAACACTGACTTAAGCATTCTAAATTTGTGAGATCAGGACACAAGGCTTGCCAAACACAGTCCAAGGACATTCCAAGAACTTTTAGCTCCTTCTGAAGATCCAACCAAAACTTTCTGGGATTCTCTGATTTATGGAGCAAGATGAGCATTTCCACAGTACAATGAGGTAAAGGTGCTGTACTCTCAATGTGTTCAGTATAGCTCAGGTGTGAACATTGTGAGAAATAAATCTGTTCTGAGGCTGAGCTCTGTCCCCCTTTGAAGGAGGTATTCCTCTGGAGGCTCTATCATGCAGGTTTTGAAGAGGGAGACAGTAATACTCCTACAGACTTAATGTCTCACAAGAAATTAAGTTATCACAAGATAACTCTTCTTTAGGGAGCTGCTTACCTGGTGGTAATGGAAAATGGTATCAGCTTTCAGATCCTTGCCAGGAGTGACGTTCAGCCACAGCTTTCTCATGAAGTACACCTCATAGGCCACAGACAGAGCAGCCCCTAAGGAGATCAGACCTTGTTAGTGTCCTCTGTGTCACTGATAGTCCTACAGTTTTTAAATGGCTTGTGAATTTCTTCAGAAAAGTAATTATAGTTTTAATAGTAACAAACAAAATTACTAACAAAACAACACGAAAAGCCATTTTAGATAACAAAAGAAATTATCAGTTTTCAGTTCCTGGACACTGCTTATACAATGATCAGATGGAGGAGAAGTTGGGGGAGTACCATTGAGTGTTTGTTATTGGTGCTCATGACAGCTGCCTGCTGGTGTGCAGTACACCCAAATTCTTTTACACAGATGTGAATACATCTCCTGATGGCTGTGCTTCTACAAATGAATTGTGATTTAGTGCACCCACATCTTTAAACTGTGATTTTCAGAGCTCCTAGCAGCTACATCAGCTGGGGAAGAGAAGTTAGAAGGTCTTAGATACATAGACAGAGCTTCGTGGAGTTGAACCTCAGCTGTCCTGAAATATGCAAAGGTGAGGACAAATTAATATAGAGTTTGAGTGTGATCTTGATTTCAAAATATATATTATCCACTGGGGAGGTGGGATAGTAAGTGCAAGGAATTGCTGTTGTTACTATTATCATTATTATTACATTGTTTTATTCAAACAAGTGGTTCCTTGACAACGTAATGTGTTTGGGTATCACCAGGTAATAAGCTGGTTAAAAATTTTCTAATAACTCAAGAAATATGAGTGACACTCTGTAAAGAACCTATTTGCATGTGTTGGCTGATTCTTAGTATTTGAGGATCAACCTATCTAACTTGCATATATCCAGCTGTGTGTTTTGGATACAACAGGTCAAAAAAATCTTCTGTACCAATTTCCAATTTCTGGAGAGACCCCCCCCAGAAATGTTCTGGTATTTCTGATAGCCAGTGCTTGGCTGCATCAGGTCAATGGATCTTGCTGCTGGTGCAGGCATTAACCATGTATGTACAAACAAAAATGATACAAGACTCTGATAAACACTTCCCAAGATGGAGTGAATCCTACTGGATGGATCAGCTGCTTTCCAGTTTAACACAGCATCTCATGCAGCTTCTGGTCATGCTGGCATTCTCCTTACCATCTTTTCCTGGCCTGTTCCTTTTGTTCCAGTCTGTCACCTGCCTTAGTGAGTCAAAGAAGTAGTCTGCTTCATTCTGACTGATCACCTGTAGAGGCCAAGCAATGAGGGAGAGAAAATAGGGGTTATCACATCATAAAATACTGCCTGTGCCACATACCCAAGTATCAGGCTGACTTTTCTTTCCCTGTCTACAGTGAGAGGGCAGAATTAGAGCAGGAAAGAAGTAGAAAAACAGGAGGAGAAAGGCCCAATTTACTTATATTTCATACAGGGATCTTTATTGCATCTTCTGTTGCTTTTTGCTTTCCAGGTTGTTTATTGAAGTCAAGCTGAAGATGCCTAGCTTATTCCCAGTCTTCCTCTCTTTGTAAAGTGTTGTTACATATTGGGTTTCTCTTTTCAGGAAGGCAGCACACCAGAACCTCCCTGTGCTAGGGCTCAGTGCTGCTTTTGACTTAATCAGAGTTTCAGAGAAAAGGGACCTCTCAGTGAGACAGCCAGCCCAAGCTTCAGGTCAGGCAAGGCAGGCTCCCAACAAACCAGAAAGTGATTAATTGGTGCTGGTTGCCCCTGCTTTCCGTAGTCCTAGCAGGCACTGTACATGTGCAGCACACCTGGGCAAAGTCTGGGTGAGAAGGGGCTGGATCCAGGAGTATGCAGCCATCCTAGCAGCTGCTGAAAGGCCTGCGTCTCTGCTTTTAGTGCCACCTGGGTACTGGCAGAATGATAGAAGCTCTGCATCTTCATCCAGCTCCTTCATGAGACTGAAAATAATTGTCAACTGCTAAAAGTTCAAGTTTAGTTTGTGTCCCCTCAGTAAGACAGAAGCATTAATCACCTGCTCTGGTCCTTGGCTTTGTATGGTTATTTAGGTGGCCTGGTAATTAAAATACGTATTACCTGGTAATAAATACATATTGAGAGAGGAGGGGCAGCCTGGCTACCCTGCTAGAGTCAAGAAGGAGTTACCTTGTCTGCAATCTTCACAAAGAGGCTGAAACCTTCCCAGGAGTGCAGCTGCAATTTGGAAGCAATGTTCTGACACAGAGTCTGGATTTTGGTGTTTGTTCCCACATCAAATGTCTATGAGATAACAAGACTCTTGTTACACAGAGGAGAGTAAGAAATAAGACTATTGAATGTCTTTACATGCGCTCCTGGATGAGCACATCATGGCTGGAATAATGGTCAAGGCTGGGAAAACAAGTAAGTGCTCACCAGTTCTGTTTCGTTGGGGAAGCAAATCTTGTGTGAGATCTTAGTGTTGTTCTGTAAGATGGCCTCAACCTCCACAGGATGAGGTGCCCACTTCCTGCAGCCACTCCTGGAAAATGCCACCACCATCATAAGACATCAGTTTAATCACTGAGGAAATGAACAGCAGTATTCCAGCCAAACAGCAGGCACCCTCCAAAGTGCCAGTACTCTGTGATGGGGCTGGCTCCAATGCACCTCCACCCCAGTGCAAATTCACTGTATTAAGAGCAAGAAACTGAGGGTTTATTAGCATGTAAAATGAAAGTCTGTTCTGCTCTGCAAGGAGGTTGCATGAATAAGGCACCTTCCTAGCCAGCACCATTGCCTCTTCTGTGGATTCAGCATGTGAATATAACAGCTACAGGAGAAATACATTTTATTTAATTCCTGCATTAGTAAAAAGATACGTATTTGGATACAAAATGACTTGGAGCCCGAGTACCAGAGGAGGGCTGCTTGAAAGCATTTGATATAAGAGCTGAAGTGCAATCACTGACTTAGGAGGTGCTTAAGCTGTACGAGCCCAGTTCTTTGAAATTATAGCTCAGAGCAAAGCTGCCTTTTACAGTAAAGGAACTGGCCCTGAAGTCTCAGTCATGCCAGAATCTTGACATAGTTAAAGTGAGAACAAATCTAGCAAATTACCTTCTGGGGCTGGTAAGTTCTTGTCCTCAGTGGCCCAGAGCAGGCTGCTCAGGTATTTTGAACACCATAGCTTATGGGCCTCTCACACGGGGGTTGGTCTTTTAGGAGGAGGTTAGTCTAGATCCAAGCTTTAATTGTATGGATTTGAAAACTAATTATTTTCCATCCAATAAAGGAGCATTTCCATTTGAAGAAGGAAGACTTGACTGTGACCAAGCTGAACAGCATGTGCTTTGTACTGTGCAGGCACTTACGAAGTGTGGAACTGCCCTACTCAGTCACCTGTTCCTGAACTGGCATCAGAGGGAGGCCTTGGGAGCTCAGGGAATTGCAGCAGTTTGGCTGCAGAGGCACAGGGCTACCCACCTCTCCTTGCAGCTTGAGCTAGGAATTCACTGCCAAGGTGACATCTGCTTAACACTCATCAAGGTGGTTCCCTGGCCAGGATTCTGGGGGTGAAGCTGTAAAGTGGTTTATGGCAGGAAAGGTGTGTACCCCAGGGCTCAGTTGGGTTCCCCTGTGTGTATTTAGGTCAGTCCTTTGAGCTGCCTGCTCTACCCTTTCCAAAGAGACCAGGTTACTTACAGGGAGAAGTTGGACTAAATGATCATTGAAGATCCCTTCTGTAGGGGGGCAGTAGAATGTAATCTTACCCCTCCATGAGTTGCAGGTGGGATCAATTACTAGAGATTAAGTACACCTGTAACTAATGAGAATAAGTGCCATAAAAGGGTGTAGCAAGAGGAGGAGTCAGATGGTTGCTGCAAGGATCCAGAAGAGTCACTGCTCAGAGGAGCTGCTCCACGAGAAGCATTAAGAAGGTATGAAGCTTAGAAGCTATGGGATCCTTGCAGCTTAATGATAATAGAACTGTTGCCATGCACTGTTCTAATATATAAGGCAACACCCTTCCAACTGAAATAGGTTATTCTATTCTGTCCTAAGCAGATGCAAGTTTAATCTTAGGAAAAGAACTGCTCTTAGAAGATAAGATTTGACTTTGTTCCCCTTCCCATCCCCCAGGCTCCAGATCTGGGGCAGTTTAGCAAATAAAATTCTCCTTGAAGCAGCCCATTCTGCTTTCCCCTCCCTATTTGCTGTCTCTAAAGAAGCTCTGTACAGCTCAACAGGGCTTAGAGCATGAATAGCACATGATATAGGGCAGCAGGAATTTTTAAGTCTTCGCCATAGAAATAAACAATGAATAGCATTCCTTGCCATGCATTTTTCAGACACTTCAAAAGTGAGTTCAATGTGTGGTGACATTTCCCCAGCAGTGCTAAAGCCCATCCACTGCAAGGGGGTATCCACTGTGTTAGTGTTCCCCTAGAGCCTGACCTGTGGGGCTCACAGACCAAACATGTGGCCCAGCCTGAGGGAAAGGGGAAAATGCAGGAGCTGGAAGGAGGAATCTTTGGGCAGATTCTTTACTGATGAGGTCTGTGGCAGGCAAGTGGTAAATCGCAGCACCATCAAAAGGGAGAAGGCTGCAGTCAACCGTGATGCCAAAGCTTTGTTCTCAGAGGGGCAAGCTGGGTTATTCTAGTGCTTGGAGGAATCTAGGGAAACCTTTCCCTTACTCAGGAAGTTCAGTGATCCTTCCTGAATCCTGTTAGCTGTTCCTCTCTCTCTGGTTGTGTCATGTCCCTTAGAACAACTCATTCAGAAGCTCAGGAAGCACTGGGGTTTGGGGGGTTTGTTGCTTCAGCCTGGCGTAATGCTAAGTGGATGGATAAGTGCCTTGCTGTGAGCAGCCAGGTAAGAGTCAGGGCTTTGTTCTTTTGGGTTTTTTTAAAGAATAGGAGTTGATTGTACTGATCCTTTCAACAAGCACATGCTGCCTCACCAAAGAAAAGGCCAGGATATCATCAGTGACATCATTCCAAGCTGCCTGCCCTTTAGGATGTTTGAAATACCCAGCTCTGGGAGGCAAGTGATTATGTGTGGTGATTAACTTTTTAAAATGCTGCTAACTCTGAAAGAAAAAAGTGAAACTGTGACATAGACCTCTCTTCAATGGTTCAAAGTCCATAAAGAAAGTTTAAAATCATGATTACTTTAAAAACCAAGATGTAAATAGGAAAAGGAAAGTGACAGTCGCACTGTTTTAGCCTGTGTGTTTTCTGGGACCAGATTATTGCTATTTGAGCACTTTGAGCTGGTTCTATGCCAGATTATTTACCTCATTACTGTCTGAATCCTCCGACGGCACCCCGGGGCCAGTGTTTCTTTCTGGCGTGTCTCTATGAACTTCTGGGCGTGTTTGAGCAGAGACTTGCTGGGTGGGAAGAGGCCAGTGCAGAGCCAGAGGAGCTGCCAGCCCTTGGTCTCGCTGTACCTGGGAACACAAACCAACAGTTCTGCTACAGCCATGTATAATTCTCTGTTTGACCACACACCAGCTACAGGGAAGAGAAATGCACTCCCATCGTGGTCCCATTGTGCAGAGAGCTGCAAATCAACAGAGCCTTCCCCCAGGCTCTGGCATTCATTTGCTGTGCAGCAGCCACAGCCTGCATGTGAAGATAATGCCAAGTCCTGCGTAAGAAATACTCATGACAGGTGCAAACTTCATGGATAACTATAAATTCCAGTTTAGCAAACATCTCAGCAGCAGTGACCCTGGTGCCATCCTCTTGGAAAGCCACTGCTGATCTGGTGTTCAAGCTCACATGTATTCAGATCCTGGTTTCTCAGTGGATGTATTCACCTGCCCTCTGCACTGGCCAGCTTTGCTCAGGGCATGAACACTTTGCATGTACTGGCTTCCCCTCACATGTATTCCTGTTCTGAAAAATGAACGTCGACAGCATTATGTAGTGAGGTAATGCACGTTCTTAAATGTTCCAAATCAACCTGGTACTATTTTTCAGATGGAAATCCAGTTCTTCCAGCCTCTGCATCTGTGAAATCTGACAGATTGAAGCTCTTCTGGCACCTTACCCTCACCTTTAAAAAGGGCTCTGCAGCCCTGAGGTGGTCAGTCATTCTGCCTCGAAGCCAGGAGCAGAACACACTTCAGCTGTGTCCAGAGATTGCTCTGAAATGCTTACTGGTGTGAAGTGGTTTTGGTTGGGAAAGTCAGAATGTCTGGCTCTGAAAGGGCATCAGACTTTTCTGAATAAAGAGGTTCTGGCTTCTTTATTCCCACTTACTGTTCTAATTTTGCAGATGAAGACAGACTATTTTAATCCCATTTATACTCTATAGAGTGGTGTTTGTGTTTGTGTGAGAGCAGGACATGGTCCACAACACAGCAGCCTGGGAAGGATGAAAGATTTGTTGCTCTGGCTGTTCTAATGAAAGTATATGCAAATAGCCACCTTTCAAGCATTGTTTTTTCCACATCAGTGATCCTGCTTACATTGGTGGAATACATCAGGCATGGCACTGGCACCATGGTTACGGACTATGCATTAAACAGCCTGTAAGATTCCCTGCCTGCAAGGGAATTTACCATTCAACACTGACACGTGTGATGAAAGTTCCACTACACGCAATACTTGTGGAACAGAAGACAGAAAATTAAAAAAAAATAGATAAACACAATGCATCCAGAAACAGACAAACAATTTTGTTAATAATTAATATTATTTTAAGCTCCTTTTTGCAATTCAGTTTTCCTGGAAGTAGATCAAATTATCATTTTGTGAGTGGAGAAGAAAACACCAGCCCACTTCAGAGACTTATGTGGGCAGGTGCCTCTGTAACCAATCTGTTCTGCAAGACAGCTTTGTAACCTAATTAATATAACTGCTCAAAAGTCTCTATCCACTGGTGGTAAAAATTCAGTGTGAACTATGTTTTTGTGAGAGGGGAATGCTGCTGTTGGGAAATTTAAGTGGAGAGTTGCCAGGGCAGTCAGTGAAGGGATGCAAGGACTATGCAGTGCCATGTTTCCCCTACAGACTGCTTTGGGAGCAGGAGAGCCTCAGTGACACCTTGCCTGCCTCACAGCACAAGGAGGTGAGCACAGAATGCTGATGGGAGCAAAGCAGCAGCTCAGGGGAGATGATTGATGGTGCTCTCCGGCCTCTCCCTGCCAGGGAGTGGTCCTGAGCACTCCACAGAGGTAAGCACTGCCTGGCAAAAGGGAGAAGGGAACCTGTTACTCCAACATTTGTTTATCCTTCCCCCTGCCCCCACTGCATCAAAAATGCAGCAAGGGTTCCTGATGCCCCCTGCACTTGAGGGCTGGCTCTGCAGGAGCAGGGTGTTTGTACCCAGGTAAATACCTGTTTCTGTTCTCAGTCAGTTGTTTCATAATCTGACAGTAAATCTCATCCCTCAGAACCTCCTCCTGGATAGCTGGCACAAATATCTGGTCAGTGACTTCCACGGAGGAGTGTGCCTGTTTTGAGGGGTAGTCTCCCATGAACTTCATGATGGGTGAATGTGCTGTTAAGGACAAAAGCAGAAATTTTGGAAGGCAAATGGGAAGTTTCATCTGGATCCTAACATGTTAGTGACTTTGTTGATGTCTAAGTGGCTAATACTGGGAGGAAGGTCTGGAGCATGTTCCCTGTCTGTCCCTTACCCCCTTTCCCTTTGCAGCAGCTGCTGTTTGGCTGTGATTTGTACTGTGCTAGTGGCTGCATTCTCTGGGCATATGCAGTAAATCTCTCACACTCCTAAAACCAGGTTATTAGTTCAGTGAGCCATCAGTAGCTGTGGAGTACTGGGAGGAAATTGGAACATTTCCCTGTAGACGAGGGAAACAGATTTGATCTGCTCCATCTTTATGCGAATGTATCCCCTGTAAGGTGGCTGAGGTGTCTCAGTAGAGGTAATTTAGTGGACCTGGCTAACTCTTCCTTCCCCTTTAGTGTTCTCAGATCCCAAAGAGAGGAGAGAAAGGATATCAATGAAGGCCTGACAGGCCAAATCCCGAAGATCGGGGTCTGTGCATGCTCTCTTCAGCAATGGCTGTTTCAGAGGCTCCTTGGAATGTGCCCACAGTTGACTGTGCCCACGGGATTTCTGGAGAACAGCTTTGCTGATGGATTCCTTCTCAGGAGTCCTGAACAAAGACAAGTGCAAACAATACAAAATGACTGGATCGGTATTGCTTTGAACAAAGGAGGTCATTATCATAAAGTCATATCTCTAGACCTGTTCTTTCACAAGACAGTGATCTCAGATCTCCTTTGATTCTGTAGATCAGCAAGAGCAGGGAAATGTAGTTTCCTGTATATCCAGAATGGAGGAAGCTTGCAAAAAAAAAAGAGGGGTTTTTAGAAAATTAATTTTCCCCTTACTTTCTGAAGCTTGAGGTGTTGTATATCCTTACTAGCTAGTTAAGTGCTGGAGAAAGGGTGAGAAGTAAGAACAGAGCCTGCTGGAAGAAGTCAGCCCAGTCACTCCTCCCCTTTGCATTTCTGCAGACTTAAGATACAATAGCCATGGGCCAGAATCTCTGTATCCAAAGTCACAATTACAGGGAACAAAAAGAAGAAACACAATCAGAAGTGGGAGATGCCATTACATAATAGGCTTTAAGGATTACTGATCAACAAGAACTTTTCTAGGGCATACTCTACACAGAGAGTTTCACCTGAAGTGTTCGTAGGAGAACTCCTCCAGAGTGTAAGGCTTCACCTTCATATCCTCTTCATCAGGTTCCTCCATGAAGGAGTTCTGTGAAGCTGTCCTCCTCTGGTCTGGAGACATCATCAGCAAACTCTGCAACCACACAGCCACACAGAGTTGTCACATGGAGACAGGTCTCTGCATGCACTGTCAGGGATTACTCAGCATAAATGTGCAGGTAGCCCGGTGTGCTGCCTGAGACCTCCTGCCTCAAAAGCAGCATCTCCAGAGACTCACAAGGTGACCTGGGAACAGCTGACTCAAAGAACCAATTTACACAGAGGTAACAGTAGTGGACATTGAAATGTATGTGATTATCCAAAGCACAGCACATGTTTTACAATGCACCTGCTTCTCTCTAGTGTGTTTTGCCACCAGTTTTTCTGCTTTTTATCTGTTACCACAGAGTCCAGTATACTGAATCCTCATAACTGAAGACAAAATTATTAGCAGTGGTACTAATGATAAACTTGGCTCCCTCAAAGACTGTATTCTCTTTAAGTAACCTGATGCACTTAGAGATTCTCTTGAGGCATTATGTGACTACCACTCAAGCCTAGAGTGAATGCAGGAAAATTCAACTGCACACTCATACCCCTTAATTGCTACCAGTTCCAGGCACTGAAATCTCCCATGTTGATAGAGTGGATTTTGGGGGTTTTTAAAGCCATTGCCTTTGTGCAGCTGCAGTCTTCTCCTTAGAGTCTGGGCTAGGCTTAGTTTTGTTTTCAGACAGGACAGAATTAAATGCTTTGTTTCAGTGGGAGGTATAGAACTTGTCTGACTTTGGAGGGACAATTATCTTCCAGTTATAAATTCAACCATATTAACATTTTTATCTTCCAGTCTTTTCACATGAAGCGCTTAGCATTCCTTACCAGCACTTGACTAGAGGGTTTTGTGAGGGAAGGAATGATGTAGATGTCTTCCAAAAATACATTCCCTGTTTTGCCTGTCCTTTCATTCTGGGCACAGATCCAGCCAGAGTCTGCATCCAGGCTTTTGTCTTCAGTGAAGATTAGTAAGTCTCCCTTCTTGAAGGACAGGATGCCAGGATCATCTGGAAAAGAGAATAAGGGGGTACTGTTCAGGCTTGACAGTGTAAAGCAATGTGAAAGATGAGGTAATTGTATTTTGAAGGCCTGAAATCAGTTAGCAGTAGAAAGTGAAACGTGTAAATATGGCTAATTTTCCAGTAGCACTTTCCAGTAACATCAGAGAAATCACTTCTGTTTCCTCTGACACCCTGACTTTGATCCACTTAGGGCAATGGCAGAACTCAGTTTGATTCACATGAATGTTGACTTTGTGTCCAGACTGGCAGCAAAGCATGGAAAGGAACTCAGTAGTTGTAAGTAGCTGAAGTTAATGTTTACATTTTAAACATGCATGTCTGTTTGAGCCACCTTCTATTCCACAGGAAATTCCAGTTTACTGCTTCTTTGAAATTCTTCTGCAAAGTATTTCCAGAGAGCCCAGAACCAACTTCCTACTATAACCAAACTGAGTTCCTGGACACTATACTGTCTAAATAAAATACATAAAGAATGAGAAGGAGGAAGGAAAGGTTATTTGTGTGCAAGGGTACTGAATCCCATTGCCTTATGCTTGGCATTGCTGTGCTGATGCATCCCCCCAGGAGCAAAGGGACTCTTAATGAAGTTCCCCTCTCCTCTTTGAGCACCTTCAAACAAGTGCTGTGGATTCTTTCATGATTTCTCCACACCCTGTAGAAGAGTTATGAGACTTACCCTGGGATTTCTTCTCATGCATTGCTACAGCAAATTGTGATCTTTTCTTCAGTCCTTCCAGGAACATCACCACCAGTTCAGCAATGACAACGCTGTTTACAGATGTCAGAACAAACTCCTCGGCACGAAGCGTGATGAGAGTGCAGCTCTGTCCAAATGACTTCACTGCCCTAGGTATTATTGAACAATTTGTTACCAGAGCATTTGAAAAACTTACAGACCCATCTGTAAACACAGCCAAGGCACCCACATCTCCTTGGTAGTTCCTAATTTGCCTTCCCATGACCTGGCAAGTGTGAAGGACTGAAGTGGTTCAGCTTTGCTCTGGACTCCACTATGTTTTGTACAAAAGTGCTTCCATATAGACACAAGAACACCCTTCTTTTGGAGTAACTCAACAACTAATTAAATCTCTGACAGTCCTCACAGGGGGCTTTTTTGTGTATGTAAGACCCTTTTCTCCAAGTAACCTGATGCAAGGATGTGTGCCATGAGCAGGCAGTAGTTAACAGCTTTTCTCAGTGATCTTCTTCTGGTCCATGACATCTGAGAAAGATGTCAACTCCCAGCATGCACAACAGACAGTGGCTTAACTGTGTCACTTATTTGGGCCATTCTTGTCTCAATGCCTGCCTGTGCTTCCTTACACCTTTCTGACTGAACAGGACCACTTTACACCAGCTGGAAGGATCCAGTCTTTTCAGTATTTCCTTTACAGGCTGCTCAGTTTTCCCTTTCTGTTTCCCAGACCTAGGCTAAACCACCTTTCCAGGCACAGATCAAATCACCTAAGGAGGTGGCAGAGAAGGTACACCCTTTCTGAGTATGGAAGAGATGCCATCTTCAGATCTTGTGTTTCTGGGGCCCTCACCTGTTGGTGTGGATGCCAGTTATCTCTGGGAAGGTCAGCTCAAGGAGCCGCTTTTCTGACTCATCCAAGAAGCAGATGCCTTTCCAATTTATAGCAATAATGAAGTGGTTCTTAGGCAAGCTGGGTCCTGAAAATACAGAAAAGAATCCTTATCAATGCTATGCAAGTCTTCCCCTATTGATCTTATATCTATCCTCTACTCCCAGGCTCCAGATATTACCTGAAAACTTAGTGACTTCAAAGAATCTGGAAAAAAGCAAAGGCCACTGAAAGCGAGCAAAATCTACAAGTTGCTCCTTCACAGTCTGAGAGGAGAGATGGTCCTGTGTGTATGGGGCCTGCAGGAAAAAAAACACACCCAAGGTTTTCTCAGTAAAATCTGGTTTGCATGATCTGCGGACAATAAAGAACAAACCTGATCCCAGAGATCCCAACAATCTTCTGCTGTTACTGGTGTCAAGGGAACTTGAAGAAAGTAAATCAGGAATGGTCTCCAGGGAACCCACATGCAGCTAACAGTGCCTACAGGTGTCTGGATTCCAAATTTCTCTCAAATTCCCACTGACCTGTTCAAAGTCTAATGCACGTTGGATGTCATGGAAATAATTCAGGTAATCCACTTCCAGATCAAAAACCAATACTTCATGCCATGCCCATCCTGACTTGGTTTTCAGATGGAAAATAGAGCCTTAAAAGCTACTCTAATTCAGAGATTTAAATGTACTTTTTCATTCTTCCCCCTTGCTCTTCATATGGAAGTGTGAGCAGAAGGGTTTTCTGCTCCCCCAGAGCTAATGAGCTATTTGGGATCTCCAAACTGAACTCTGTCTCCTTCTTCCCCTACAGACTATTAATAAATAAAAATGGTGAAAGAAGCAGAAGCTGGTGCTCAAGAGTGGTTACCCAGCAGTGCCTGACAAACCTCTTACCTTAGCATGTGCATAGGTTACAAGGCTCACCCACTTTTCCAGTGGTTTGGACTTCAGCTGTTTTACTGGAATACAGTCATGGAGCGCCTTCTGCACAAGTTCATTGTGGATGGTATCTCCAAATTGGATATAACAATATTTTGCGCCTATCTCCACCAAATCTTCCTCCTGAAACAATTAATCCATTAAAAGAGGCCTAGAATGATGTCAGAAAGGCTAGATAGCCTCTTTCAAACTTTGAACCATTTAGGAATGGGGTTTTCTCAATTTTTGTCTGGATAACTCTTATCAGTCACCCAGCATGAGGAGGGATAAACTTCACACAATCATAACATCAGAGAGATTATTAGCAAAGATATTTTAAAGTACAACCCAATTTGGCCCTTTGGACATGCCTCCAAGCTCCCACTGAACTGGAAGTGGCAGGGAAGGAGAAAGTATTAATTAGAACTATCAATGTGACAGCTGGCACAATCACCTGAACAGGGATTGTGCATTAAGAAGGGAAGGGTTGTTCACATCCACTTGAGAGGAACAGTGGTTTTGTCTTTGCAAACAAGCTGTGGGTCTGCTGGTAGATAAAACCAGCACTGGGAGATAAAAGAAACAATGGGAAGGATTCCACTGATTGATGAATGGAAAAATATATTTGCTTTTACAAATAAACTTTAGGTTGCTGATAAATGAAATTAGACATTGAAAGATGAAAAAAACAATGGGGAAGAAAAACCCCTAAATTCCATAAGAATTAAAAGTTAAAACGGAGGGTTATATATTAGAGGGAAATCTTTCGTATCAGGCATATTGGGAAGTCTGTACCTCTCAAGTACCTCAGCCAATGGGGAAAGAGAGAGGGAAATTTGGCCGGGAAATCAGGATAAAAAGGAGGCTGCATCCTCCAAAAATCTGAGAGATCCCAGGGGAATGCCCCATGGCCTCTCCCTTTATTAGAATAAAGTAAAAGGACTCCTCTGTCTCCTTTTTGGACATAAACCTCTGGTGTTTGTGGATTAGTTTTCCTAACACACTACAAACTCAGTTCACATTCCTGCTTTTTAACGTGGGAAGCACTAATCCAGTGTTGTCTCTTTAGGAGGATCAGTCAGGAGCCCCACCTTGTCACAGCGGTACTCTCCAAAGCGAACGCCCCGGATGACCTGGTGGTAGATGAGGTCGGTGCTGACGGGATCCTGGCGGGAGCTGTGCCAGGGGGTGAAGATCTCCTTACGGAAGTAGAGGCGCCATGGCGCGTGGCGCTCGTGGGTGCCGCGCTCCTTCACCAGCTGCTCGCACTGCGAGATGGCGTCCAGCACGTGCTCCCGGCCCCCGCCCAGCGACCACACCTGCCACACAGGGACACTGCATTTACTGCCGGCCTGCTCTGGGCCTGCCCGAAGGACAATTCACACAAAGCTCCTGGTCTCCTGACTGCAAGGAAAACTCCAAGAAGGTAAGCAGATGAGCATGCCAGTTGTATGGTGTGGATGCCATGAGACAGAGAGAGAGAGAAACGGCAAGCGTTTCTCACAGCAGCTTGTGAGAAGTTTTAGAGAGCTAGAAAGATGTGATAACTTGTTGACTATAAACAATTTGTAAGTAGTGTTTTTCTACTTTATTTTTCTGTTTCTCTCAAGGACAATGCAAGAGAAAAATGTTTGTTAGTTAGCCAATAGAAAAGAATCTATCATACCACTCTATAAAAACCACGCGGTTCTTTTGAATAAAGCCTTCTTTGCCTTTTCTATGATCCTGCCTCTCGCCTGTTCCTGCCCCAACCCCGGCGCACAAGTGACAGTATGTGGTAAGTGGATGTATTTTTACTGCTCAGCTATGTGGGAAAGGAAACCTTACAGGGCTGCAGCAAGAATTGCTGAGTGATGAGCCAACAGAAAGGCAGAATAGTATTGTCAGGTCTGAGATCCAGCTGGGATTCAGAGCTGATTTGGTTTCAGTGCAGGACTGGGTTGAGGGCATTCCAGAATTCAGGAACCCTCAGTGAGGCTGGGTGGGCAGTAGCAACTCCACAAAAAGAGAAGGGAGCTTTCATTCTATTTTTCTACACTTTACCTTATCAAACACAGCAATGTAGAGTGAAAATCCAAAGATATCCTTCAGTTTGATTTTATCTGCTATGAACTGACAGATCTCTTTGGCAGTGGAAGCAGAGTCTGCAGGGACAGTGATGCTTTGGCCATTCATCAGGGTGACATTAAACATAATGGGTTTCTTCTGCTTTGTTGCCTGTAAGTCAGAGTTAGATGAGACAAAAATGTTATGGACAAACCTTACTTTCTTCTGAAGAATGAAATAAGCTTTTAGATCTATGAGCTACACACCTTGTACAACCTGGTCAACAATCTTTAAGTGAATCACCAACACCCACACAATTTCTTCAAAGCATGGTGAGTTGTAGATATAAATTACATCCCTGGAGCAGCACTGGACTCAAGTTTTCTCTTCCTCACAGCTCAGTAGAGCTGATAATCACATAACAGTGCTGACTGATAGACTTTTCATGAGCCACATTTGTCCTGATGACTTTTGGGAGCAGCCTTACATGCATCAGTGGAGAGATGGCCTGCAGCAAGCACACTGCCCAGGAAGATGTGTGTTAAGCAAGAGGGTCCCTGAGATTTAGGGAAGAACTGAACTGAGGTCTTTGCTTGAAAGGGGGTGGGGGGTGATTTTTAATTACTAGGGTGACATTTAAAGGAAGTGGAGGACAATATAGCACCATCATAATCCCTTCTTCTTTTCATTTTAAAAGCATAACCTTTGCTCAGTTCTTTCCAAAAGCAATAGTAAGAGCTTTCCTCAGGAGGTTGTTTCTGGCCTGTGATTCCTGAGTGAATGGAGGTACCTTCCTGCAAATCATCTGCTCTTGCTTATATAGTTTTCTGCATTTAGGGTTACTGAATAGCCAGAAGAGATGTATCCAAGAAACTGCCCAGACCAAGGTGGCTGGTCTTCAATCCCCTTGTGCAATTGATTTCCATTATTTGATTTAAGAATGCCTGCTATTATAGGTAGTGAATGTAGTATAACTACAAAGTAAGCAGTATACTTAGAAAAACCAGTACAAAATGTCCCAGATCAATATAATTAAGCCAAAAGGGAGTTGCTACCTGAAGTTCCAGCCAGCTGGGAGGTTCAGTCCGGGCCCCATTGCTGTAGGTGCGTCTCAGACGCTCAGCACAGTACGGAGCGTAGCCCGTGGGCCCGTGGTGGATGAAATTCAACAGGTACTGCATGCACAGAGCAGGAGGAGGAGTTAGGAAACATTAATCCTCAGAAAACATTAAAAAGCTTCTGCAGCTGATACACTAGATTTCAGTGACCCATTAGCTTTCAGTTCACCAGAAAATATTAGGTTAGGGTTGGAATTAATGTCTTCAAAAAGGAGGCTTGAGACAGTTTTCACTCATTCTGCAGAACTTTCAGTCAAAAGGGACAGAAGATTTGTGTCAGTCTATCCACCTTGTTTAACTACGTGAGTAGTGGAGACTTTGTTCTTATGGTTAGGTTAGAGCAAGAGTTAGTGTTTTCAACCCAAGAGCCTGAAGTGTTATGACATGCTGTATGATTGGAAGAGTTGGGAAGAGGCTAATGGCAGATTAGGTCTAATGATGATTGATACTTTTAGTTGTACCAAGTTCTCTGGCAATGTCAACTAAAGTCCATGATTAAGATGGGACATTTGAAGAGATGAATGGGATAAACTGAGCTTTTGTAGTCTGTATGGCTCTTGGATGACACGGACTTGTATTTACATCTCTGTATTTAGTGCATGCGTGCCTCATTCACCTGGTTATTTTAATGATTGAAAATACTCCTAGATGTAGGGTGTGGTCATGTCTTTCATGAATTCTGCATGGTTCCAGGTCTTTGAATGAAGACTGGTGTCAAACTATACCTATGGCTTGTGACTGGTTTGTTCCAAAAGTGTCCATTTAGCAGCATTTATGATTAGATTGATTATTTGAACTGGGGTGTTAGTAAAGCAAGGCTGAAGTTTCATGCACATCCATGGATCCTGTTTGCCCCTCAGATCTAGGAGGAAGCCTGATGTCAAGTTGGAGCCACAGGCTGAGTTTTTATCCTGTGGTGAAGTGGATTTATCATCCATTTAAACTTGGAAATTAATAAATAATTTAAAAGTCCAAGTATCTATTGGACTTTTTAGGGCTTAGAGATACAGGGTGAGGACTGATAAAACTTGGGGTGTGATTTTATACTGGCCTCCTGAATATATTTAATCACAAGGGTTGTAACTGGAGACATCTTTTGGTTGTCTTCGGCTGGAAAGGCAGAATTGGAGAGGTTAAAATTTGCAAGATCCCTTGCAGATTATATATCTAAAATGAGAGCTGTGATGAACAGCAGAATCCAGACTGTATGATGTGTAATGAAAAAATTAAATATGAATGCAGCAATAATTTATTTAAATTCCCAGATAAGCATATGAGATGAGAAAGTTTCTGCTGAAAGCACAGCACCAGCTGCTCTGGAAGCCAAACATTTTGTGTGGTTTTCACCATCAAAACATCAAAATACACAAGACACCAGCTGAGCTGAGGTGTGTGAGCTGCTGTAGGAAGGGTTAGCAGTGTACCTTCACAAACGTGTCTGAAGGAGGAAAGCAGCCAAGGCAAAGTGACAGAAGGATCCAGCCACGAGCATAGCTGCTCCTGTTGCTGTTTTCTGTGAGTTGTTTGCAAATCTGGCAGTAAATCTCATCTCTGTAATGAAACATGTGAGAGCAACAGCTAATTCACTGTCTGAACTGTCTTTGGCTACATTTCGACTGCAAGCTTGGCAGGATTGCAGCATGATGAGGTAGATCTGAGCTAGGTTCAACCACAACAGCTAGGATAGCACCTGTAATGCACCTCAGGAAATAGCCTTGCTATGGAAAAGGCTCCAGGCATGCTTAGGGCCTTTTGCCACCTCTTCTTACTCAAGTGCAGTTCCCATGCTGAATTAACTTCTGTGAGAAGCAGAGAGCTGTGCAGGAAAAATAACTGCTGGGTCATCCAGCTGTGAAATGGCATTGCTGTCCAAGAGTCTAGATGTGTAACTTGCTCTGAGCTCTCTACAGCATGTGGGTTGTAGCTCATGGCTCTTGTCTGTCTGCTTGGAGGTGGATTTGGGGATAAGGATGGGGGACACCCTGCTTAGTTTTATATCTATATATTTATATAGATATATAATTTATATTTATATACAAACTTGGAGTGAATCTTGTACAGAAAAGGAGAAAGGAGCACTTCAGAGTAAGCTTCTGAAAATGCAATTTACCTGCAGCAAGGACTTAAGGGAAACAGATGCAAAAATCTGCATACAAATAAAACTGTTATTAAAAAATCATCTTGATTTTTTCTAGACTCTTGGAATGCACATTTGTCAAATCTGATGTGACAGGGCATAAGCTGGATGAGTTTTTTGTTCCCTCCTAGGACATTTGATGAAATGGAGGGTATAGGTACTTAGCCTGTGACTATCATGCTATATAGATTGAATGCAATTTTTGCCAGCAGAGAATCTGCTTTAGGGAGTGTCTTGACTGAAACAAAGTGACTGTGCAGAGAGGAATGCAGCCCATGATTGAGGTCAAGGCACAGCCTGTGTCTGTGGGCTTTGTTACAGAAAATGCTTAGGATAAAAAAGGAGAGGATTCATGAGGCCAGGTCAGAGTCAACAAGCTTCTGCTTTATTCTCACACCATGCTTGGCCTGAGGGGCAGCCTCACACTGCTTGTGGTCAGGATTTCTCCTTAGTGTCTCATACACTCAGCAGTCCAGACCTTTGACCATCTCCAATGCAGGGACATTGCTTTAGAGCTCAAAAAGAGGCTATTGGGAAACCTTTCATCCACCTAGAATACATTAACTCCATATTTCTTACTCCTCTGAGTGACTCTTCTCCCTCATTCTAGGGCAGTGCTCCACCTTCAAGAATTATTGAGTCACAGCCCTGAGCTCTGCCTCTTTCCATACCTGTGGGGTATTCAGAAAGCCATACATGGAAGCAGGTGGCCTAAACTGCAACATGAAAATACCAGAAAAGGCGGTAAGGGAGTAATTCTCCAGGACTGTGGAAAAAGGATGCTGGATTTCCTTGATGCAACGGGCACCTGGCCCTAGGAAGGCGGTACAGATTTCCTACCTGATGGCAGGACGCAGAATTGCATTGCCAATAATGAAGTGTACTTTTTCTAGGTTGGACATAGGTCTCTGAGAGACTGAGATGTCCTCTTGGAAAGCCTCTTCTCCACTTCGTAGCTGCTCTGTCACCTGAAAGAAACAGAGTAGAACCCCAGAGTGCTCTAGAAATCTTCCCTCTTAGCAGGCAGCTCTCCCATAAATGAGAGATATTCCTTCTCTATCTTACTGGCTAAAACTCTTCCTGCTCAGGGCAGGAGAACCAGGCCATATTACCCCCTTCCCTCTAAATGTAACTCATTAAATGTGCTGTTACAGCACTATCTCTGGCTAGGACAACTGTCCTGTACTGTCCTGTACCACCCTAAGCACATGGTTCTCAGTCTGCTCAGGCCTCTGGGCAAGCTGTTCTGTAATGCCAACAATTCTCAGTAATACATTTCTCCTGGTGTTCTCTGCCAGAGAACAGACAACATGGGGATCGTGTCCAAAGAACACTGCACCAGGTATTCCACAAAGGGCTGCCCTGGCTTGGCAGGGAAACAAGTTCTCAGCTGGGAGGTTGCTCACATAACATCTGTCAGAAGGTGAAGACACGGTTTCAGGCAAGAAGAAAGAGAAGCAATTTATTTCCACCTCTTACCTTCCCTGTCAGCTTGGATGACCGTTTCAGTTTCAGGGATGAAATCCCCTTAGAAATCTTGTTATCCCTTCTGCCTTCTCTCTGCAATACACATTACCATTATAGGAAATCAGATTAATGCACAGCAAGAATGATTCATTAAGAACAGAAAGATGCTCAAGTGAAGATATTTTTGTTTTTTCTTCACCTGCCAGAAAGACCTGAGTGTCCTGCCAGGACTTTTACACTTGTGGCATTTCAAGTACAGTAGCATGAAGGAGTTCCTTTGCTTTTCTCACTCTTCATAGAACAGCACAGAAACCAAGGAAAGCAAATGAAAACACAAACATAATCTGCTTGTCTCACCATATTTGGGCTGTCATTCCTCAACTGGACCTGGTTTTTCCTGCCAAGTGTGTCATATATCTGTGTCATCACGGAGCTGCTCTTGGCGGTGGCACTCTTGGCAAACATTGCTGGCTCTGGCAGGTCCCCCATGAACCTCAGGATGATCACCCACACAGCTAGAGAAGCCTATAACAGCAAAAAGCACAGTCAGTGCCAACAGGACCAATGGCTTCATGCCATTTCTGCCTGTTTAGATTAAGAGCATTTTCTTCCTTTACCCAGTCCAAATTGTTAAAATTCCCATTTCCTCTGGCTATCTACATGAAGAGTTTGGTTTCATACCAAACGACAAGACAGCAACACACAAAACTTTCCTGCTAAAGGAAGAGGATACAGCTCTGGTGGAAAGGTCAGATTTCCTCTGTGATTGCTGAGCCTCACCATTCCCTTTACTGATACCTTGGAGGTGGAGAAGCCTTGGCTGAATTGCACTCTGCATTTGCTGAGCTGGACAGATAAGCAGTGGAGTGGAGTTTGCCAGGACCCTTCATGCCCAGAACTAGAAAGCCAAGTAATAGCAAAGTTCTTGATGCATGGGGTCCTCCATTCTGCCAGGCTGCTTAGAATTAAGGAAAACACCCTCCTCAGTCCCCCTCTGGTTCAGTGGGGTATTGGAGGCCTGGCCCTCCTCCTTCTGTCCTATCTCACAGACCAGCAACCCTAACAAGAGCAGAGACATGATTATGCTCTCATGCTTCTTCTCTCCAGTCTATTTTTGTCCCCAAAGGGTGTCTGGAGAAATCAAAACACACCCCTGAGTTCCCTCTTTGGGCAAGAACAAAGGTGACCAGAGATCCTGCATTGGGCAGGTGTTTGTGTGAACTGCCTGCCAGCAAATTGCCAGAAATGCTGATGGGAACTGCTGCTTTCAACACCATGGCTCAGGACTATCTCCTTTACTCTGGAGTCTCTGGTTCCCTGGGCTGTGCCAGAGCCAGGACCCAGGGATGATGGGACCTGTAAAGCCAGGGCTGTGGAGAGAGCAGGTTCAACATGAACAAGGAGCCAGATACCA
The DNA here is from genome assembly GCF_901933205.1 of Camarhynchus parvulus. Taxonomy (NCBI): domain Eukaryota; kingdom Metazoa; phylum Chordata; class Aves; order Passeriformes; family Thraupidae; genus Camarhynchus; species Camarhynchus parvulus. Next base: position 18,573,768 of record NC_044579.1, read on the forward strand.
GGACGTTGTCCTTGTCATCATGGTAGAGCAGCGGGTGCCGCAGCTGTCTCCGGATGTGTGTATGTGTGGAAGACCCCTGGAAATAAGTAGCTGCAAACTTGGGGAAGGTGTATTCTTCCAAACCATGTGCTTCCTCTTCTAGCTCCACACTCATGGGAATCATGTCCAGGTCCACTTCCTCCAGCTTGTTAGGCTTTGTTTCCAAGTCCTGTGCAGAACATGAGGAAGAAGCATATTTTCTTTTACTGAACTCTGATATGCTTATGTTTAGTTTTGCATTTTTTTTCCCCTTGGCCATGGGTCTTCCAGAATTTGCCTTTCCAGCTAACCCCAAAGCCATTTACAGTTGCTACCAACAGATCATTTGGACTGAGAGCTTGTCCTTCTGAGATGCATCCACTCCATGTGGTCTTCCTGTCTTGGTCCTCAGCAAGAATATTGCTGATGGAAAATCCAGGTGCAACTGTTCACATCCAGTACTTATCCATACCATTCTATTCTGCCCACCTCTTCCTACAAAATTCCAACCTCCACAGCTGTCAGGACAAGTATATCACAGATTTTGCCTTTAAGAATATGGTATAACTTGGGTCATGAGCTTTCAGCTTGTTTCAGGCAGAAAATCACTGAGAGCACTGTCAGCAGAGCATAAGATTGGTGCCAAAATGCAGAGGGTGGTACTGTTGGGCTGGGCCAAAGAAACAAAGGCAAAGTTTGAAGCTGTATAGTCCCTAAACTGCATGTGACCAAAAACTTTTGGGAACTCACCTCTGCAAGAGATGCTTTAGTGACTGCATGACTAATGTGGGGGATTCTTTCACTGTACAGAAGTTCACTAAATAGAACTGACCACTGATGGAATTCCAGCAATCAGTGGACTTACACAAGGGATAAACATGACCCATTACCAGTTTGCAGCTCTTTACCTCAAAACCCAGAGGAGCCTGTCCTTCTTGGCCTCCAATCATAGAAGGTAAAAACCCAAAAATTTTGTCCACCATTTCTTGGTCGCTGATAACATCATGATTTGTTGGTTTATTGCCAAGCACGTTCCTCCTTTGTCTTGCTTCTGCTTCCTCTCTCTCCTGAGTTGTCTGGTGTTCCTTTAACACAGAAATAGGCATGACTTGAACATGAACATCATGAATGAGCATCATTCTGCTAGAGTGAAGGGGTATGAAGATGAAACACTTTTACAAAGGTGTGTGACTGTGAGGTCCAGCTCTGCCAGTGCAGTGTTGAAACAGGAAGTCAAATGTTGCTTGTGTCACAAAGACCTGGCCCATGAGCAGCAGGGCCCTGCTCTTACAGCTGTCTTTATGGAATGTTGGCCTATTGATAATGATGTGCAATTATACAAGAATTTAATCAACAAGAGATAATATGGGAAAAGCACAGAATTTCTAACAGAAAACCCCACAATACTTAAAATTTTAAAATGTTTTATGTCAGGAGACTTGTAATAGAATTGGGCATATTTGGCTAAAATGCCATCTTATGCTGCATGTGTATGTGTTTGCCGTGTTATATTTTCAAAGCATCATTACAAATAGGGTCTTATCATCATCATTACAGCTATGTCTTATCTTTCTTTAAATATAGCAGTGCTCAGAGGTTTGAGCAAGTCCACAGGTGTGAGCTGGGTAATGCTGGCCAGTGTTCTCCACCAGCATACCTACCTTTTGTAATCTCATGGCTTCCTCCCTTCCTTTCAATGGTCCCAGGACTTGGATATTCCCGGCTTCCAGCTTGTTCTGTGGACAACAGGACTATTCTGTGACTGTTTGTACAACTGCTGAGCCAACTCCCTTCTGCCTCTAACAAACTGTCCACAGCAGGACTTTGTCCCAACAGAGGCTTAGTTTGAGATGTGACATTTTAGGGAACAGCCCGTAGGCAGAAATCTGCAAACTGGCTTAGTCCTGTTTGTACAGCATTAATACAGAAAGGAAATCAGGGAGAGGCCTCCCCTGTGCTATGGACTGCCAAGGGTAGCGCCAACGAAAACACACTGCATTGGGATTCCCTTGTGAATGGTTCCCTGAATGCCACCCTGATGTAGAAATTGAGCTCCCCTTGCAGGACTGGCTGATAACACCGATCTTCTATTTTCTCCCTTCTGTCACAGCCACTGCAGCTGTATCAGTGAAGTTTTGATCCATGATAATGATCACATAAAGCAAATGTAAACAAGATCAGTCTGCTTTACACTCTGCTTTTGTACTTGGCAAGAGTTCAAAATAAAATACCCCAAAATGAATATCCACGCCCAGTGCTACATCACGGCAACACTTGCTGGTGATAAAATCTCTATTGGAATTTCATAGCAACAACGTGTTCACAAGGCATCTGTGAGCATTACCTCTCTCTTCATCCTCTGGTAGGTCTGGCGAGCAAGCATGCCCCTGGCATAGGCCTGTATGACCCGTGCAGCTCTGTGCTGCTGTGCCAGCCTGTGGCGCAGCAGGAACCCGCGGCACCGTGCCTGGAACGCCACGATCCGCGCGCGCGTGGCCTCGTAGCGCTGGGCCAGCTGCCGGCCGCGGTACAGCGCCTGCAGCCGCCCGAAGCCCAGCAGCGCCTGGGGGTGCAGAGAGAAAAGGCATCATGGCTCAGAATCTCTGCTGGTCAGAGTGACTTTGAGATATGTACAAGTCTCTTTTCCCAGCCCAGCAGTTGAAGGAGGAGTCAGGATTCTTCTGTTCTCGTTCTCAAGGTTGTTTATGATGTTTTATCTATAACATTCTTTCTCTGACCCGCCGAGGTCTGTCTGGCAGGTTGGGTTGAGGCACACTGACCACCTTGCGGTGGTATTATCTTTTATACTGAAAACTATGTGTACATTATTTACTATAACTTCTTAATACTTATCAGTTATGTTAGACAGTGAGTTTCTACTTTAAACTAATTCAAGAAGTGCTACTACCACAGCAGAAGATGGAGGCCAAGAAGAAGAAGAAGGAGAAAGACTGGACATGCTTAGATTCTTCTATCTTGCTTTCTGAACCCTTATTCTAAAAACTCCAAAAATCTGTTTTTCACCTCGTGACAAACTATTATTCTACTTAAATTCTCTTGACTTGTAATTCTTCATATAAAGATGGTAATTTGTTTTATGGGTCAAAATCAAAGTCACAGGTGTCTTGGGCTTTGTGCCAAGGTCCCTGAATCCTTTGGCAGGGGCTCGAGCCATCTAAGACAGCCAGAGAGATGTCTTGGCCTCTGACAATTATGGTTCCAAACCATCGAGACAGGTTGGGATGTAAGGTGGGATGAGTAGAAGACAACAAAATTTGGTAACTGGATAAAGACGCTGGAAGTGGCTAATGTAATATTATCCTTTATGCTTTATTTTCTACAAGTAATAGGCCTTTAAAACTAATATATAGAGTTATTTGGGGGATCTGTTCTAGGGAGTGCCTCCAGAAAGTGACAATGGTAGCCTGGGATTATGACAAGAGCAGAAATGAAGGCAGGTGAATGGAAACAAGCAATCAGACAGGAATTGTATCACTGATGCAGAATATAGAATGTTTCTGACTGAAACTGGCAGTTTCTCCTCCTTCCAATCTCAAATGGGATGTATGGGATATAATAATAATAGTTATCATCATCATCATCATCCCTGCCACACAAATACATAATCTGTGAGTGCCCCCAGTTTTCCTCACCCAGAAAATGCACCATGTATAGAAGATCAGCCAATATTTTTCACACAGAATCACACAGAATCAACAAGGTTGGAAGAGACCTTCAAAATTATCTAGTCTAATTGTCAATCCAGCACCATCATAACTAATCCTAAACCATAGCCACAGGTGCCACATTCAGATGCCTCTTCAACACGTCCCAAGATGGTGACTCCACCACCACCCTGGGCAACTTATTCCAGAGCCTGACCACTCTTTCAGTGAAATTTTTTTCCTAATATATAATCTGAATCTGAACCTCCCCTGGAAAATTTTTTCACAATGTGAGATTGATATAATGACTTTTCTGGTAATTTTTTATGAATTCCCAGTTTTCTTGCAGCAGTTGTGGAAGACACTTTGCTCACAGCGTGGTGATGATGCACAAAGGCTAGGCTTGTGTTTCTGATTATAAGAAGTGTGGGACCATTTATATGTCAGGTCTCTGGAGCCAGGCCTGCCAAAGGTGAGTTGGGTTCCTATTTCACCAAAAAGCAGAAGTGTCACAGGTTCAGCAAGCCCTGAGAGGTCCCAGAGCCCTCTGTGGACTTTATACCCTCCTTTACACCCTATCATCTATTCTCCCTTCAGTTGAGAATATCTTAGTTCCTAATACTCCACTCAGTCTGGCAGGGCACAATATATAAACACACACACACAAATATAAATTCATTGATGCACCTTCACCTTACCATTCTGAACTCCTTCCGGCAGCAGTAGCCCCTCCAGGCTGACTGAATGGCTACAGCAGAACTCCTCTGTTTCAGGAACTGCTTCCTAAGCAGACAGACATGGGAGGTGACAAACAATAGGTTATCTCTGTTGTTTCTTAGGATAGTAGTAGAGAATAAGGTGGCTTTTTTTTCTCTTTTATGGGATGTCCAGTCTGATGTCAGCCTTGTTTGCTGCAAAAATACTCATAGAAACTACAGACCAAATTAATTGCTGTAGTCAGAGAGCCCTATAAGAACTGAAAACCCCTCACATCAAGACTGTTAACTTCCCCATCTAGTAACCTCTTTCTCCCTGTTTTGCTGCCAGGACAAGGAGCCCATCTGAGCAAGATGAACCTCAAGATGGTACAAACTGTCACACTGCAGCTCAAAAAGGCAGCACATAGCTCTGGTGGATTAAAAGTAAAAGCAAGGTGAGGCTTTTGGTTTGGATACTCTGTTGGATAGCAGGCAGAGTCTGAAAAGAAAAGAGGGAAGTTTGGGGGTATTTGTGTCATATTTTTTAGTTCTTCCTTCACTATTGTCAAGAGTATTTCTAAACCAAACCAAGACTCAGTCCTATATCATGGTTCTGGTTGAGGGGATACAAGATCCATGAGTACAAATTATGATGTAAAGCATTTAATGAGGACAGACATTTATTTGACAGTGACTAAATTTCACTTCTGAAGATATTTCAAACTAAACCAGACACAATGCAAGAATTAGGCATCTTTGGCAAAGAGGAAGACCAGTTAGTTTCCATCTGATTCTTGTCAACATCTTGTATCCAAGAAGCAATCTAACTAAGAGAATTCTTGGAGCTCTGAGAAGTGCACAGATTCCATGGAGATTTCCTGCTTTCCAGATGTCTACTGTTTACTAAAAATATTAAGAGCAAGTTCTCCTTTCAAACTTTCCTTTTCATACATGCCACAACCATGCATTTTGAAAAACTTCACGAAAATAACAAAATTGAGCCAAAACAAATCTTTATCCAACACCTGCATAGATACACTGTGCATTATTACATAATGAGCATGAAATTTAGGGCTGGTGGAAGGCATAGTTTGATACATTTCATACTCAAAAATGCTGTACAGAGTGTGTTAAGCTGCACCACAAAGATTAGCTACTTCAAAATAACACGAAGTCGCTTCTGTAAGGTCACTGACCTGTCCTTCAATCCTCTCATCACCTTCTGGATAAGAAGAACCTTATCTGTGAGTACATTCTGGAGTTGCAGCTCCAATACAGTGTCATGATGATCCTGTTAAAAGAAAGTGTGGATATGCCAGCTGAACAGACTCACCTAAAACCTCTGCAAATGGGACACATGGACTGAAAGAGACCCCGAATCAGCATTATGTATCATAATGTGACTAAAATGCATTTATGGGACTGCAGTAGGAAGAGTGCACACCACCTGACCAGACTTGGTCTAGCTATAGCCATAAACAAGCAAGAATCTGCCTGCAGCAAGACTGTTCTCAACAGGGGGTATGATACAGGCAAGGTGGTCCTCTGCAACAGTGCACTGGTATCCTGTTCTTTTTTATGCTCCAACACATTGCACTGTTCTGTTTCAGCTGCAGCCCTGTAGCACAGGAACAGGATCAGCCTCTCCTACACCAAACCCTCTCCATTGAATTATTTGGCTTTCAAGAACAAAGATCCACCCTCAGATTCACGAGAGAGTTTGTAAGACAACCCAGTCCTCCTTGACTGCCACTGTTGCACAAGCAGGCTAAGCTGTACTGTGAAGCACCTAGTTTTTCATGAGAAAAGACAATAAACTTTCCTTTTTACTTACTTTAAGGAAAATCTTGGTCCTTCCAACTTGCCAGCTTTCATCCTTGCCCAGCACTGCTTGGGAGATGCTGATGCAGCTCTGTCGAGTATCATTCTTCAGCTGATGTGCAAAAGCATCATGATGTTAGGGCTTGGCTGTGAAACACACAAGTGCTATGCAAGGATCTACTGCCCTGCATTCCAAAGGGTGAAGGGCAGAAACAGATGAGGTCTTGCAGACCTCTGGGCTGGCAGTACAATGAATGAAAGTGGTTCAGCTCAAATAGTTAGGAAGAGGAGGGATGTGATTACATGACTAAACATTCCAGAGCCAAGGTGTGAGGAGGACATCAGAGACCTGAGAATTGTGTGATCACAGTAAAAAACCATCTGAGGGCAATGGGAATGGGGATGGTACCCTGCCTGGGATGTCTTTGAGGAGCAGGCCAAGGACAGCTGGACCTCAAAGCAACTCTGTTTTCAGCTAAGGTTGAAGGGAGTATTTAACTATTCAGCTGTAATTACTGTGATAACAGTTCCTGTGATGACTTCTCCGGTGCTGACAGCTCCCTCAACTCTGCCAGCAGTAATTCAAGAACTTTCTACTGTGGGAAAGACTAAGGCCTCATAAGGAAAAGTTAGATTAGCCTCACACCATGTTTTTGCTTGCACACCTTTTGTCGAAGAGACCATGGCAGAAGAAATCTGTATCTCTCAAAGAACTCCTCAAAGCTGTAGCGGACAGGGTACCCAGCTTTCCTGATCTGAATGGTCTCCATCATCCCCGAGTAGCGCAGCTGCTTGATACACAGCTCCCGATCAAACAGCTGAAGGGAAAGCAGACAGGGAGGAGACTTAGCACTGAGAAAAGGTACACATGCACTATCCCTCAGAACAGGTCTGTTAACTTCCAGCCTCAGAGGGCCTGCAAAATGGCATACTGTGCTTTTTTAAATTGTATTTTTCTTCCGTGCAATAAATTAATTTGTTACAAGCATAAACAAGTCACCCCAAAGGATCTTCAATTTTGTGTATGTCAGTAGTAGAAACAGTCTGTTAACTTCAGTCTGGCTACCATTTTTTGTTCTAAAACTGCAATTTCAGATGAACAGTGAATTCATCATATAATTCTGTAGGTGTGAATAGATGCATTAGCAACTTAGGCCTTTGGGCATACCATGCCAAGCACAGCAGGCATGCTGCTCTTTTCCTCTTAGTATTGTTTAATCTTATCTGAGTTTAAAAATTGGCTCCCTAAACCATATGCAGTGCTTCAAAAATTTTTAAATCACTTGACCAACACCATACAAGGTTTTAGAGTAGAACCAGGTCGAAATCCCCCAAGTCCTAGTCACATGTCCTAATGACAAATAGACTCTTCCTAGTATGTCAGATTAAGCCAAATCACCCCTCTCACAAACTTCCATAGGTCTCCTATTCTCTCTCAGGCTATTTCATAGTATGATCATTGTTGATCCTGATGTTTTTTGTTTGTTCCTATGTTGAGGCGCTACAGACTCTTCAGTTTTATCTTTATTGGAAAGGTGTCCATAACTCCACTCAGGAATACACCTGTGTGCTTTTTTGCTATCCATTACTCTATGGTGCTTTTTTGAGATGCTTTTGTAAATTAACCATGCTATATCCTCCTGTTATGTTTATTGCAGGAATACCCTGTACTCCAGCTCTCCTTGGATGCAGCAAAGTACAACTAGAAAATGTTACACAGAAACTGAGAGCCTTTTCTCATTACAAACTTTACCAAAGGTAAGACTTTGTATTGTTAGAGCATTACCAGTGGTTTCTTGTAGTCATTTGGCTTGATGCAGCGGATGAAGTATGGCTGGCACTGCTCCAGGATTTTCATGAGCTTTTCCAGGGATTGCTTGAACTGTCCTCCCAGTGTCGAGAGCCGCTTGGTGGTATCCAAGCCCTGGGAAGAGAAAGCACATGCTGACTGCAACATCATTCACTCTCAGAGGCCAATTAATAAACCTTTGTATTTTTGTACAATCTAACAGCATCACACAACCACCAGGAAAATAATTATTTACCTACATGGGAGCTACATTGGCCATCTGCACCTTATTAATTTATGTTTATTCTTGTAAAGAAACCCCTCACTAAGTGCTTTCACTACTTGGGCACTAAGTTCTAGGAGCAGGGGTGGATGTGGTAGAAGTAATTCCACCCACAGGAGCCCACATGCACCTGGCTGTTCCAACCAAGGCTGTGTTTAGTGCCAGGCCTGGGTGCCAAGCTGTGATTCCTGGGAGTGTGCCTGAAAGCTTGGTGAGAAACAGCCACTCCCAAAGGAGGAATAAACTCCAGGCCAAATATTTTGCTGCCATCATATCTAGGAATGCTAAAGATCCAGAACAGCCCATTCCTTAGGAATTAGGATGGCTGATCACCTTGCTCATTAATACTACAGAAAGCAGTGAAAAGGCAAACTTTTGCTGGAGTATAAGGTATGAGGTACTCCAGACTTCCCCAGCCTCTCTGACAGCACAGTTCCACCTGTCTTTTTCATACAAATTAGGCCTAAGTTTCTACATCTCAGTATGGGCATATTAAATTACAGTGATGAGTACAGATTCCAAGTAACAAAAGGACTCCACTGGCGTTTTACATACAGGCAATGGTGCTGATCATTGCAGCACAACATGGCCTGTTTGTTTTTTAGGTTGTTTGGGGGGTTTGTTCCATTGAGGGGTTGTTGAAATTTTTTCAAAGTAAATAATTTAAAGTCCAGTGGGTACCTCATCCTGCTGTTCTTACTTCTAAAGTGACCTTTTGAATACTCAGATTTCCACCCTCTGCTTTAGCTACAGAGCAAGGCTGCCCTCCAGTGATCAATCATTTGTGTCTTTGGAAAACAGCTCCTGGGAATGTCTCATTGCAGCTCAGACGCATCTTAGGGCTAGCAAGCACCCAAAGTGGGTATAATAACAACATATATGTATTTTAGTGATTTTCACTCTCTGACCTTAGAGGCCTTTCTGCTGTACCATCAGTGGGATGGCCACACAAGGCCAAAGCCCATGCCCTCATGATCTCACACATGCAACATTATTAAAGCTGAATTTGTTGTTGAGTTAATGGTGACTTTTCTGTTGTTGTGTGTCAGGAAAGGAATGCTGAGACCTCAGGACAAAAAAGTGTTTTATGGCACATCACTCATTATTCTTTTCTGTAGCCTGCTTCTTAGGCTTCCCAATGGTGGTCCCATTTATTTAAACACCAACAGCTAATTTCTGTGCATTTTGACATGGGGTAGCCCACATCTGGTATTTCCTTTCTTGAGATGCTGCTTTAGTTTTTTTTCAATAGCACAGCCTTATTTATAGGGATAAGGCCCATTAGAGCAATGTAAATACACCTGATATTTAATCTGGAGGTACTCATAGCATTTAAGAAATGCTAAGCCAGTTATCAGCTGCTTATACCACTTCTGACATTCTTTGCCCCCAGGATGTTTACCTGTCCATGGCCAGGTGTTCTGGACAGCAGAAAGCCACACTGGAACAAAGACAGAGGAAGAAAGGACAGGATCAGAAAACAATGCCAGGAGAATAGACAGATAACAGGTAAGATAGCAAGCTGATTGTTCTGTATCCTGACAGGAAAACTCAAAGATGTAAATAAGCAAAAGTACCTTCACATACTGGTGACACTACATAGCTAAATGTTCAGAAATCAAGGTATGTGGAAGCTGGAGCAGGACAGAGAACCTGAACTGTGCCTCATACTGTTTTCTAGTCCACTGCACTTCACATCCTTATTTTCACTAGGCACAGACACAGTAGGCTCAGTGGAGTCTGTGATAATGACCCATCATGAACTTTGTGTCACACAGTGACATCCAGTCAGTGACAACATGTGGAGAGGCATCAGCACTCATGGTTCTGAAACAACTGCAGGCATGGCTACACAGATGTCCAGGGTGCACACCTGCCTGACAGGGCTGACATTGCACTTGTTTACAGCATAAATGCCAGACCCTGACTTTTCCTGCAGCCCCCGTGGCAGAAACAATTTGAATGAAAGAGATAGGGATTTGCAGAGACAGTGCAAAAGAAAGAGGAGATCAAGAACAGCCAGGGGTGTATGGAAGGCAGGGGAAACTAGTTGTTTCTGCAAGACAGTGCCAGTAAACCAACCTTGTAGATCTGGTCAGATCCAAGATGCCGAATGGTCCCACGTCCTAGAATAGGTGGGGTTGTTTCCACCTGGAAAATCTCTCTCAGGAATTTGTTTTTGGAGGAATGGACCACTTGCATTACATTAGCACTCAGTGTGTCACGATTTTTCTCCAAGAAATCTATAGGATGGAAACAAAATTAGCCTGTCACCTCTGCAGCCTGCTGGGTCTAGCACCACTGTCTACCTAAAATCCACTAATTTACAGTAACTTGCAGATTGATTTAGAGTAATCCTTCTGACCTCCTGATCAACTTCAGATCAACACTACCCTGGAGAGCTACATATCCAGGTCATGCACCCATCCAGGGCAAGTCATGCCCTTCCCTTCCCCCTCTGTATCCAGCAGAGATAGACTCACCTTTTGATTCATAAAAGACAACCCCAGCAAAGTGGTTGATGCCAAACTTGGTATCATGAACACTCTTAGGTGGGATGTAGACATTACTTTTACCATGGAGGGAATTAATTTTGACAAGCATGGTGGCATCTGTGCCCTAGAAACAAATACAGGTAAAAAAGGATGGTTAAGCAGATTGTCCCCAGCACTGGCCTGTGCTCAGCAAACAAACAGAAGTGGTGCTCAGAGATAACAAAAGCTCAAATTCTGCCCTTATGTGTGTAGTAGATCTGGAGAAAGTGCCAACAGTGTCTTTCCTTTTACACAGACCCCTGTCTCAAGCATCATGACAGAACACACCATCAAGCACAGGGCCTGGTGTTCTAGGGCTGTACACAAGTCCCCATAACATTACCAACATCGCCAGATGGGCTGAGAATTTACCAGATCTTTGGACATCACAAGCAAAGCCCCCACCAACCTTCTCACACCCTGCTACCCAGGAAGCTGTAAGGGATGCCTCCTCCTTCCCCTGGGCAGGCACAGTTCTTCTTGCACTCACCAGCTGGTGCAAGACTCAGAGATCCCTGGAGGAATCCCTGAGCAGATCCCAGCCAGCATGCCCAGACCATGAGTTCCAGAGGCTAGGCAGTCAGCTGGGTGCTTCTCTTCAAGGGGTGCCATCCCCTCATGGGCTGTGTGAGCTCTCTGCACTCACCTGCACCCAGGGCAGTGGGGGCTTTGCTCTCAGAAGTCATGTGCTCTGGGAATCATGGAAGAGGTGCCTTCCTGATCTGTGGGACGACCCTCTTCTTAGGGAAGAAAGGGGAAAGCTGTCTGCCTGTACATGATCCTCTCAAGTAGTTACACGAAGGACTAAAAATGAGCTGAGCCAGGGGCTTGCTTTTCTGGACCATTGTCAAATGATTCCTGCACCAACACTCCAGTTTAGCCTCACCATGCTCTGCAGACTATGAAAATGTTCTACAGGGATGTCTGAGATCAGATGCTACTTTCACCTATGCTCCTGTGTTTGAGATTACTGGCCTTTGCAGGATAACATTTCACAGAACCACAGAATCATGGCAGACAACAGCCACAGCCTTTCCCTCATGCACTAAGCAGGTCACCTTATCATGGAAGATCAGATTGGTCAAGCAGGGCCTTTGCTGACTGGGCCTGATCAACTTGTTGCTCTGTACCTGCTCTGTGATGGTGCTCAAAATGATCTATTTATGACCTTCTTGGCACCAAGGTTAGCTGCCAGGCCTGTAGCTCCCCTCCAGTTCCTCACAATGGTGACATTGCTCAATTAAGTCTGTCAGCAAGGGGAAGAAAGAGCAAGCTGCAGCCCAGACCAACAGCAGAACAATACTCAAACAATAAACGATTTCAAAGATTTCCCAAGAAGCCCTTGTAAAATGATCCAGACTCCTTCCTTCTCTGTCTGGAACTGCTGTAAGAGTTTCAACAGCAAGGCACCAAGAAGAGCACATTCCAGCAGAGAGTGAAGCAGTTGTCTAGTGTACTAATTTGAAAGAAACATCTATAGGGAGAAGATCTTGCCTGTCCTAACGTATCCACACTTTTGCATTTCTGTGTGTCTAAATCCAAGTGTTACCTGTGAGCTGTGTGCAAAGCCAGGCATTACAAGTGAAACCAGAAATTTACCTTTGGGAACCTGCTCTCTTCATCAATGAGGGAGATGATATTCATGGGCTTGAGTGCAATGACTTCCAGAGCCTGCTGGTTATCAGTGAAGTCAATGTTGTTCCAGGCAACGTGCTCTGCAAGGTATTCCTCTTGCTCCAGCTTGAAGACATGGTGCACAAAGAACTGCTGAAGGTGCTCATTTGCAATGTTAATGCACAGCTGCTCAAAGCTGGGGAAGAACAAGATGAAAGCCCATGGTCAACCTTGGCCAGTGCTGCACTGCTCTCTGTTACTTGTTTAGCCTCTGCATTAAATGCATTCCAGATACAGCACTGCCACATTCCACAGTGCTGTGACTGCCATCACTGCATGTTGCCAACCTTAGCAATACAAGGAGGCATTTTCTGCTGCGGCAAAGACCAGCAGCAATGAGCCACTGATGGCTGAATGTTGCTGAGTAGGCAAGAAAAGATCTTTATGTGTTTCAAGAAACTACAGACTTAAAGGGGAACATGTAACTGTGAAAATAATTTATGAGCATGTGACATGTTTCTGCTTGCACTGGCACTACCACTTTTATTATTTACTCCTTTATGCTGCACCTGAGTATCATAACCTCATACTTGCTGTGCGTGTGCCTCTGGGGTGCTCACCACAGTGAGGACCCATGGGGACTGCAGGTCTTGGGAACAGCACAAAATAACAGAAGAGAACACAAAAGATACAAGACAGACTCTAGAGATCCTAGATTCTGTTCCAAAAGTCACTGAGGAACATTATCTGGCTGAAGGCCAGAAAATTCCTCAGGATCTGGAATAGACTTGTGCAATGGCTGCACTAAAATGAAGACTGGGGAAGGAGACAGAAATATGATCAAGACTGAAAAAAAATGGAATCTGCATGATCAAAACTGGGAAAATACAGTAATGGAATTCTCACCATTCTGAGAATCAGGATAATGATGAAAGAGCACGTGTCTCTTTGTTTTTTTGTTCTTCCCCTTTACATCAGCTGCTTTTCAGCTTCCTATTGCATTGCATCTGGAGTTTCCTACCTGTTGTTGCTGAAGTTTTCAAACCCAAAAATGTCCAGCAGTCCAATGGATTGATGTCTGTCTTTAGGCTTCTGAGAAGCTGGGTTGAAAATGGCTGAGTTGATTTTGTTCACGATCCACAAGAAAATCCGTCCATATATACCCTGAGGAAAAAAATGGAAGAGGAATTGCAGCCCATCATTGGAGACTTTGGATGTAACTTACTGCTTGCTATTGTGCTGTCAAGCTATGCCTGAGAACTGCAAGGGCCTGGAGCCCTCTGGGTCAATGTTTATCACATAGGGCTCCTCAGTCAGGAAGGACAGCTCTGAAAGCATCCCCAGTCTTTAAACAGGGAAGCTGTGATCACCAGTACCTTCACAAAGGCATCCTTCCCATTGGCAGCTTGAACCACATTGAGAGGCCTGGACACACTTTCTCCTCGGACAATGATGGAGAGATTTGTGAGGCTGTTCTGGAGTTCACTAGAGTCCACCTGGGGAAACAGTCATGGCAATCTGGTCATTCCAGGTGAACAAAGGAAATCCAGCAGAGTTTGTATCAGGAGGAGGACTATGACAAACTGCATGTCTAGCAGCATCCACTGGCAACTTGCTGTCCCATTTAAAGGTCTCCCAGCTCAGAGAGACATCTGCAACAGCATGACTGGAGTGTCAGCAGGACAGAGGCAACTTGCCTGTTGAATGTTCATTCATACATAAACTCCAGAGATATGCTCTGCCAGTGTGCTCATGGAACAAGGGAGAAGGAAGAACGAGCAGCAGAAGATGAGAGTCCATTACCTCGAGCAGCTTGGTGGCGATGGAGAAGTGTGGTGAGTCTATCACATCAGAGCAGTCCAGGTTGTCGTACACGGCCGCTGCAAGGAAGAAACAGCCAGTCTCAGGGGGAACCATCACTGTTGTTAATGTGCCTGTATTTCTGTGACCCCATAACACTGGGAAGGTACTCGGTTCTCATTTGAAACTGACAGGTTTGGTGATTTTACCAAGAAGGGTCCTGATTTCACCCAGATCCTGGAATCTACAGGGCTCTCTCATGCCTAGAACGTCAGGCTAAAAACAGCAGTCAAACTGACAAGGTTATTCATTTAAAGTAGTAACTGCTGGGGATCTGGGGAAGTGATATCTGACTCCAGAAAATATGTTTCTGGAAGTATTTTTCCTGTGTATCTGGCTTGTGGGAAATTTAGACAACAAAGAGGAATAAAAGAAATCTCGAATTTTAGTAGTCAGCATTAATCCAAAGAATCCAGCTGGCATCTCTGTATTGGGCCTGCTGTATCACAAAGCGAGGAGTTCTTTTCTAAAATGTGAAAGCTTTTGGCATGTGCTGGTGGGTCACATTGTCACACTGTGCCTGTCCATTCCTATGCAGGTGAGTGTACCTATGCAGGTGAGTGTTCAGCAGACTTAAGCAGGAGGATGACTGCTATTATCTCCAAGGCAAACATCACTCCTTTGTCCTCTGGCCTGTGTAGAACAACGATCAGCAAATGTAGCATGGTATTATATTCTGTTGTTTCAGTTTGTGTGATAAGGGCCTATTTACAACCATGGAGACCTGACAGTGTGACAAAATAATAATAAAATGCTGTTTTTCAAAACACATAGCAGTGGAATCACAAATCAGAATTTCATGGTGCTTATGTGCCTGCCCTTCCAACTCTGTTCACCTGTTAATACCGGTCAGAGCAGCACAACCTAATCTGTGCAGGGAAGTACCTTTACCATGAAGTCTGAGGAAAGGTAAGCACAGGCAATGCTGAATTTACCTTGGAACTCTACATTCCCTAGGTGCAGGATGGCAGCCAGCAGCTTGCTGATGTCCCAGTGCTCAGAGTCTGAGAACATGAGGATCTTCATCGCCGAGCGGATGTGGGCATAATCCTTGGCATCATTCCGGCTGTCGCAGGACGTGCAGTTACCCTGCAAGCACCACACCAACAGGTAAGGAACATCCTCCTGCTACCCAGACAAGGATGAAAGCATGAACAGACTGACAAGCCTTTGTACACAGGGTGGCTATCCTGTGAGTTCACAAGGATGCAAGGTAAAAACCTATTTAGATATTCTATATCCTCTTCCCGTGATTGTATCTTCCTTCATCTTTTCTCTCAAAAAGAATGCATTAACAGAGGGCTCAGTGATGCATTTCTCCAGGGCTAGGCTGAATACAAGGAAGCCAAAAGGAAAAGCTGATGGGAAGGCTGCTCTGGAGCATAGAAGGACAGGAAGCTTTGACAAGGTTACCTACATTTACAAGGCCATGCCTGTTTCTTTGGTTTCCTCTCTTTGCCTTGTCAATGGAAAATTAAGAGCCCTAATCCCAAACCAAAGCAAGTCAGGTTGGATAAGAACTAGAAGGCAGATCTCAAAAATATTAGGTGCTAGTGGAAGGCAAATGGAAGCATCCAAGGTAGCATCAGAAGCACCTTCATCAAAGCCTGCACAGCAGGTCCTAGGATGCTGCTCCTGATAGAAACTATTTTCAGCCATAACAGAGATAAGAAAATGCCTTTTTTACCCCTGCCATTTCTGACAATATAGTGTGATGATTACAAAAATGAAATATTCCTAGTCATTTCAGTTTACAGTATGTAAAGATGCCAGTTTGTACCAACAGCTGACCTTTACAAAACCATGGATATGTTCTCCTTTAATCCGATCCTCCTATTTCAGTATCACAGTACCCTACTGCTGACCAAGGGGCCTTTTCATGGAATGGCCAATGGGTTAATTGCACTAACTGCACTCATCAGCTTTGCTGCAAGATCACTGCTATTTGGAAAACATTACATTTGAAAAAATCTCTACAACTTTAATAGGTTTGCTTTTGAGACCCCAAAAACAGACTCGTTTTCATTTCCTAGAAATTAGATGCCCAGCTCCATCTAATTTCAGTAGAGGCAGGACTTAAACACATTCTTTCCACAGCTGTAGAACAGCCCAAATCTAACCAGCTGGCATATTTAATATGAGGTATATACACAGGCTAAAGGATAGGTTTTTCATCATGGCTTTCATGTCCTAAATGATTCAATTAGCTATTTTCAAAACCTCACCTATGAAGATCCCACTTCTGCCACAGTGGCACTCTAACTCATGATCATTAGCATCAGCCATGGGAGGTTATGCTGAATGCCAGCTGCCTGCATTATGTATATAAGATTTATTAGATATAAGGATTAGGATTCTTATTAATTTTCCTCTAAGGTACATATATGTGATTACTGTTCTCCCTGGCATGAGATCCCTTGCATTCCTTTGAAATCTGAGTGTCTGTGAAAGTGGGGGTTGTTGTCCACATTCTGTTTTAAGATGTCCTTAATATTTCTTAAGTCTGACTTTGACAGAAAGCTTTGACCTGCCACAAGCTGCTTCCCACTGGTGGACAATACAGTGTCTGAAACTGATGCTCACAGCACTTTTGGTGTTAATGTTTCTGGTACTCTAAAGGAAGGACTGTTCATCTTTGGTAACTACCATCTGCAGCTCCTAGTGATTGTAATTGCTCACTGGAAGAAGCAAATGGCAGAGGGATATTAGAGAATAAAGCAGAGATTATTACCATAGTGAGATAAGTGTACTCTGAAGCAGTGCCCAGATTCAGCATCTTTTTTTGCTCTGTATTCATCCCCATTAGCATGCAGTAGAAGATGTGATAGTTCCTCTCCTCTGGAGCCTAAAAATAAAAGAAATAGGCCAATGGACAGCTTGCCAGGATAAGCTTCTAACACAAGAACAGGCAGAACATACCCCTGCCAGTGCCCTCACCTGCCGGCAGACCCGGGACTTCTCCAGGAGGAACTGTTCTATGCGGGCTCCTTCTATCACACCACTCTGGTTGAAGTGAATATCAATGTATTTCCCAAAGCGGCTTGAATTGTCATTTCGAATTGTCTTGGCATTTCCAAAAGCTGATGGGCAAGGGACAGAGACAGTATCTGTATTATTGCAGTTCATGAACATCAAGCCTATTTTTTTCCCCTTCTGCTTTGCTGTTAGTATTTTACACATTGTGTTCCAAATGACAGCGCTGAGAAGCACTGGAGAATGTCTTGTGTCAGTCTGTCTCCTGAAGAGAGGGGCAGGCATACTGTGCACCCAGATGATTGGGTCCTAAAAGGCATATTCAAATGATCCAGATGTGGTCTACATCTGGCCAGCCAAGAGATCTGGGCAAGTCTGAAGACCTCCAGAATGATTTACTGGGAACATGTTGAGCCCTGTACAGAAAAAATGGGTGTCTCAGGGAGGTCCCCTACAGCTACATCTATGCTTGGCCAGTCACTTTGTCACTGTCTTGGGCAAATGCCAAACCAGGGGGCTTTGCCTTGGGCTCTGCAGTCCCAAGGACTCTTGTGCTCCTGGCAGTTCCAGGGTGTATACTACAGAGGCAACTCCTCCTACAGCGTGAGAGCAAAGCTGCTGTGGACTGCGTGGGAACATGGCAGAAAAGTATAGAGAACATCGCCAGTGTTTCAGGGGTTACCAGTTAAGCAGATACAATGGTTCAAGGATCTGTTTCTGATTCATTTTATCCTGAGAGAAATGTGGTAAATCAGTCATGTTTGCTAAATAACCCACCTTCCAGAATGGGGTTGGCCTCTAGGATTTGCTGCTCTATCCAGGAATGCTGGCCACTGACAGCTGCCAGAAACTGTAGTATTAGCTTTGTACTTTCAGTTTTACCAGCTCCAGATTCTCCACTGCAGTAAGAAAAAAAAGATCATTACAGACTTCCTAATTTTTTTTTTGGTAATGTGGCAGACCAAGTTAAAATAAAAAACATTTCCACTTCAGTTTCCCCTGTGAATGGCAGAAAGACTGTCTTTCATAGAGGGCTGGAAAATTTGAGTCATTCATCATCTTATTTGCTCAAATTTAAATTGTCAGACTTAGGCCGAGAACTAAATTCTCCCATTAATTAAAATCAAGAAAACCCATGGAAGACATTCTGTACCTGTGCAAATTAAATGACCACTTGCTTATCTTCTTTATTGCACTACCAGATTGTCACTGCTAGTGTTAGCACATCAGCTGAGTTGACTCAGCTATAATCAGATACTATTGCAATGAGACTGTCTGGTTCTTCACATTGATGACAAACAGAAAATGGATTCTTTATAGGAGGAAGAAATCTTCCTTCCACCTTTGGGTTAGCAGAGATTATTTCACTTGAGGAAGTGTCTAGCCTTGGAAAATACATGTAACATAAATATTCTGTCTTCAAGGTAAAAGATAGCCCTATATCACACACACTCAGGTGTTATGTTTCTGTATGTAGTGACCACATGCAGAATGTACAACCACATTGAAAGACTCTGAGGGAAAACAATGGGCTTTGGAAATCTTTTGCTTATGTTTTACCTTTTCCTGTCCTAACTGAAAATGAAGGACCAGGGAAGAAAATATTTCCTTCCTGTTGTCTTAGTTTTATCTGTGCCCTTCCATTTGGAAGGTCAGGAGACTTTCCTGTGTCCACAAGGTGCCCCAAACCATGCCAGACTTGGCTTCTGCTATTTGTCCTCTCCAAGTCCATTCACCTGATCACACAGCACTGGTCTCTCTTATTCCTCTTCATATTGAAGTAACAGTTATCTGCAATGGCAAAGACATGGGGTGGAAGCTCTCCAATCCTCTTGTTACAGTAGAGTCTGATCTGATCCACTGTGTAGAGGGGCAGCAGCTGGTATGGATTCACTGCTACAAGGATTGATCCTGTGTAAGTCTGGAAAACAGTAGGGAGGATTATTGCTACAGCCAACCTGCAGACAAGAATACAACCAAAGCCACTTGCAGTATAAATCTAAACAGAGGCAGGAGGGAAGCCTGGGAGATCATAGCACTTGGTGAGGCTGAGAGCCCAGTTCCTCACTATCAGCTGCTGTTGAATATCCCAGGATAAGGAGGGGTTTGCCCAAGAAAGAATGCTAGGAGTAATCTCTTGCTAATGGCAGCTCAGTTCTCTGTCCCAAGCTGAAGCACACAGAAGTCCAATTTGACCTGGCACTTTGGTGTTATTGTAAGGTGTTTTGCAGTGTTTTGTTAAGCTGCTTTTGTACTCTAGTGCAGATGTAGCTGAACTTTGCTAATGGGCCAAGTTATAATTGTGCTATTCATACAGTGATTTAGAAACATTTGTATACAGCAACACCAGTGAAATGAAGGAGGCTGTTGAAGGCTGTGGAGATGCAAGGCAATAATATTGTTTGGAAAACTGAATGAAACAAATGCAGGCTGCTAGAGTTTAATATAACAGGTCTATCCACATACCTTGTTAATTGTAACTGTAGGATATATAAAATCAGTCCTTTTTAACACTAGATATCATCACACCTATGTTGTAAGAGGCACCTTCTCTCCAGTACTGTAATGGGAGGCAATATTATAATATTATATAATATAATATGGGAGGCAAAGCATGGAAAAACCTGAATATTAATGATAATATTACAAACTGAAAACTGAGGAAAAAACAAAGTACAATTGCCAAATTTCCCAGTTATAGATAAAACCTGTAACAGACAAAATATCCAGATTTATTCATTAGCCATCTTATTACATCACAATCAAGTAAATGTTGGCTTGGACTGGGGGACAATTGAAATCATGTCACTGCATACTAGTTAGGCTGATCCTCCAAGTAATAGCAGCAGTAAGCTGTAACATGGGCTGGGTTTAGTTCACTGTCAGTGCCTGGTGGCAGTGATTGCTCTGGGAGAAAGTAGGTGGAGTCACTAACTGTGCCAGCACTGTGACTGAGGGGCAGCCAAAGTACTCGAGTGAAAGAAGAGAAAAACTGTGTTGTGTCTCCTTGGCACCCTCAGTCATTAAAGAAGTCAGAGGGCCCCACGTATGAAAGGCTCACAGGCTGCTCAAGTGTAGACGCCATTCCTGGAAGTGACCTGGCTGTCCCTGGAAGTGACTGCAGCACTCACATAGATTTTGTGCTCCTGATGTCGGATGAGGAGGTTGTGCACCATGCCAGCTTCATGGAGATCCCCGAGGCGGATCATGTCCTCTACCCCCTGCACAGAGGAGGGGTGCATCAGGTGCACCATGTGCATATTCCGAGCTGTGATCCAGTGCTCCTGACAAAGGAAAGGCACAGACTTTAACGTGTGATGCTGTGGCTCAGAGACAAACAAAGGAGAGCTGGGTAAGACTCGAGTGAGCTTCAGCACAATACATGCTCAAGCATGTTCCAACCCACAGGAGACTGGCCTACAGGAATTAACTGGTTTAAAGCAAGATGGTTTAAAAACACTGAATGAAGCCATTCAGGTGAGTTCTGAAAGTACCAATTTTAACACTGTTCAGAGTGCAACTGGCAGAACATTGTATGAGGTAGGGATGAATTGATTTCAGTGGAATGATGTTTCCACCTAAAATTTCACCAAATTTAGGGATTGGAGCCCATCCATTTCCCTTTCCTAGCCATGTAGATATAACCTCTATCTTATGAAGCTCTGAATCTTCCTAGTGCTTGGACCTGGAGATGCCAGGTGACCACCCAATACTTGCCTTATTTCTATAGTCTTTCTTTCAGTATATCCTACCTATATCAAAGTCAGACCACCTGGATAGATGGAGCTTTGGTCTGACCCAACAGCACCTTCTTTTGTATTTTGTACTTATACATTTCGTGTTCATCTTTTACAGAAGGTTATAGCATAGCCCACCTTGCCTTCATCATCCTCCAGCAAGATCCGTCCTGAGTCAGATTCCTTCACAACTGCCCCAATGGGGACATTAAATTCACTGTTTGGTTGAGTGTCCAGCCACACATGGTCACCCTGGGGGGAAAAAAGCTACTGTCAAGTTCAGTGACATACTTAATGCCATGTAGCTCACAGGCAAACACCTCTTGGTCTTCCTTTTTTAGTTATTTGATTTCTTTAGCAGTGTTTAACTGGGTAAGTTCTTACTGCTTGCAGGCAGTACATTTACAGACCTCTGAATTCTACTCCCAGCTCCACAGCTGATCTGGAACATGACTTTGGACAAGTCATCAAACCCAGCTGTCTCACAAGAGGAAATGAGACTTTTTCCAAGGACAGCAGTAATGCAGCTCCAGTACCTCTCAGAGGCTGGCTGGGAGCTTAGTGAATGCCAGGGAACTGGCTTGGCAGCCTCACATGAGCTATGATGTTTTCTCAGAAGAGATTCTTGAGAACATGGACTTTACCAGGAAAGAGAAAAACAAACAAACATATGTACATACTGGATGCCTGGAAATGTAGAGGCCTCCGTTATGATAAATTTTAGATATATATTTTTCCTGTTATAGCTGAAATGTGAGTGCATCCATGATCTCTCTTAGAAAAAAAAGCCACAAACATTCTTTATCCAGCCCAGTTCCTCTCTTCACATAGGTGGAGGCTTGTCAACATCTGGCACCTCTGCAGAGCAAGCAAGAACCTGCTCTGCTATGCCTGGAGAAGGGGTGAGATACAGTTGTCCTTTCCTAGGAATGAGCAACCTGTATCAGTGTCCTGGTTATACTTCCCTACTCCAGGCCCTCAGGAACACCTTCTCTTGCTCCAGTCCCTAATACAGATTCAAACAGAAAGATGGAATAGAAACTGAACAAAGGTGTAGATCAGTGGACTTTGTAGCTGTGTCTTGTCATATACAACTTTTATTACACACCACAGCACTGATTGTCATAGTTTCAATGTTTTTACTGAAAAAAAATTCTTTTTCCTCTCAAAATACTTTTTGGCTCACATTTAACACCAAACAACCAATGTAAAGCATCCATAAACATTGCACAAGATTATGAAGAATGTTACAGACTAACAGCTCTTATTTGTGTTGAATAAAACTCCAAAGGTAATTTGTGCCACTCCTTGTGACAGAGGTCACCTCTCAACAAGAGGATGGCCTGGTGAGGCAAGACATCTGCTTCCCTAGTCTAGGCTGAAATTATTTTATACCTTGTTGATACTGGGTTATTGCAACTTTCTCTTGATTGAACCATGATGGTAAGGTAATCTTCCTCCTCTTTGGGCCTCAGGCTAATCACTCAATCAGAAAAAAGAGTAGGACTTACCTTTCTGAAAACCACCATTATGTTTCAGATCACTGTATGCAACCTGCATGCCAAGAACATAATGTTAGGTCAGAAAAGGTCTTTAATGAGAACAGTGGGGTTTCATTGCAAAAAAATAACATCAAAATATCTTAAAATAATTTTGTTAAAGCAGAAGAGATCATTAAGATACACTCAATGTAGAAACAAGGACACCATCTACAAAGAACCTGCAGCACTGGGGTGGTGCTCTGAGTCTTACCATGTAACGCTGGAGATGCTCTTAGCCCTAAGGATTTCACTGTGCACATTTTCATACCAAATAGTTCTCTCAGTCAAGTGCTAGGCACAGTTATTGTCTGAACTTCAAGGCTGGCTTACTAATAAAAAGACTCCACAGTGTGGTTTGATGCACAAGAGTTACCTTTAGCTGGTCCACTGACCCAGCAGTTCAGTGGCTATCCCAGAGACACAGGTTTAATTCATTCTTTCTGAGCTGAGTTCCCTCAGACCCTCCAGCTTGAACCCACCACCAAACAGAAACGGAGGCCTAGAGTTCACCTTCCTTGGCTGGAATGGGAGGGATTACAATCAAGGTGTGAACAGCAAAATAAGGGACTGGAGGGAACCACAATAAAATTAGGAACTCACTATCAAGAACATAACAGCCAAAATACCAGCAGCCAGAGATCTACAGCAGTGCTTTAACTAAGGGATGATGCAGTTTAGGCTGTTCTAACCAAGAAATGAATGTCTTCAAAGGAACTTTCTGTCCCACAGAGCTGGATTTTGGGAGTGATTCCATGACTACGATGATTTGCCAGATGATCTTTCATATTCTGTTATTCTTATGGCAAAGCCCTCATGTTATTCAGGACTCAGAGGCAGGACCTGAGTATCAGCTTCAGCACTGAGATGGCCTGTGGCTGTGAGTGGTGCAGGGTGGTACAGAAGCACAGTCCTTGGCAAACATAGGCTAAAGCTCAGCCACAATCAATGATTCACAATTGACAAGCACTTTTTCACCTGCACTAAAAAGCAGAATATGGAAAAAGAGTAGAAATGTTGAGCCCGAACAAGGAGGGAGTGGCAGATGCAAGCACAGAGACAGCCATACAGTGTCACATCTAAGGGACAGATGTCTCCAGATCCAGTCTGACAGCAGCCACGAGCAGACGTGCAGGGAGGCGATTCCATATAATCCCAGGATATGCAGTTCCAACATTTCAAATTCTTATTCCCAGAGAAGCCATAAGTGGCCACCCCCTTCACCTGGTTGCATGGCCACTTCCTGGCCAAGCCTGGCTCTCTCTTCTGTTTCTCTTGACAAAGTAATGCTGCACCATAAACCAAACTGCACCCCACACAATGGGAATTTACCTCTCCAGAAGAAATCTTCACTGTGTGGCTTTTGCAGCTCAGGTCCCTCTTTTTCATAAGCATTGGCATAAGAAGGGAAAGGAAGGTGAAACTGGCCCTGGTGCCATTAAGTTCCAGTTCTCCACTGCACAAAGGAGGAAATGACTGAAGCACGGTTATTTATTACAGGACTTTGTTCCCAGTTCAGTGTATATGTCACTTCCAGGTCAGGTGTTCCAGTGAGCATGAAGGCTAATTCTTGCTTGAGTGAACCTTAAACTTCCATCTCTCCACTGGGCCTGTATTCTTTCAGATTTCTGGAAAGCACTCCCAGAATAAAATCCTTTAGCATCTGGTCTTATCCTGCTCCAACATGACTGACTTCCCAAAGACTGTCTCTCACCCTGTTATGTATGAAGAAAATCAGACCCTCATTTCTTCACCAAAACCTCCCCTTGGTTTTCCATAGCTCTTTTCTGCAAGAAAATGCCCGTCAGTCTGTGTTCTGTCTGGTCTGTGTTTCACAGTACCTCAGACCAAAATTAACTTAACACATTTAACTGAAATTCATACACACACCCATATAATGGGATAAAATGTCCTGGTTTCACTATCATTAATTTATCTCTCAACAAACACTCTGTCCCTGTGTTCCAGAATCTAGCTGCATGTTAACTCCCTATTTTTCTACTTCCCTCTTCCCAAAATAGGACAGGATGGACAAGAGCTTTCTTCTTTCTGTTGGCTCCATATGCACTCTCTGTGTCCTTCTTGCAAATCTGGTAAAATTCCAGTATGAGAAAGAAACAGAAGTGTAGTACGTCTGTAGAGAGGCAGATACAGGGTTACTCCAGCCAAAGCAAGAACTCAGGAATCAAGCCCATTCCAGCCCTTATGATGAGCCCAGACAGTGAAGATGAGATTTTTTCCATGTACCTTAACTCAGCAGTGTCACCTTCCTCCAGGGCCCTGTGCACGACACTGTGCACTAGTCTGTGTACCCACATTGAACATGCAGATGTAAATGTGCAATAATTGAGAGCATGTGCTAGCTCACCTAATACCCTAATTCTTATTTTCTTGTTTCCTAGGTTCACTGTATAAAGGGACCCTGCTGTAACTCCATGTCCAAATCAGAGGTAAGTATTCATGCATGGCAATAAATAGTTGGGAGTAGCCTGTGTTTATCCACATCACATATTTGTGTTTTAATGTCAGCCTCCTTACCTGAGCTTTTGTTTAAGTCTTACAGCAGCAGATACAGATGCAGAAATAAAATGTAGGCCCTTCAGGGCTCAGAGACTTTTGGAGAGAAGCAGAAAGTCACAGAGAGGTTTCTTCGAGTTTCTAACTGTGCAAATCATTCCTACTCAAAGATTTTGCTTCAAAGTAGTTCTTTAGCAGACTTATTTTTGATACCGTTTGTGATTAAAAAAAATCCAAGTACTGGTTTTATTAGGTAAAGGTCAAATAGTGGCAAAGAAATCAAAGTACATACCTTTATACTACCAAGGCAAATATCTAAAGCCAAAGCTTTTTGTATAATTGGACAAAAAGATGCCAAGCATATCCCTTCAGAAAACAAAACATACCTCCTAAAATTCCAAATGGAGCCTGTCTGGGGGCAGAGAATCTCATTCTATAATTAACTACACTGTTAACACTTTTGCCCAAGACACAGTGCCTGTGCTACTTCAGAGAGAAGTACAGGATATATGTCTTATAGACACTGTACTAGATGGAATCAAAGGGAAATCAAGATCATCTGAAAGAAAAATACAACTCATTGTACAGCTGAAATATGCACTAGAAGGGAGATTTTGATTTCCACAGCTGACATACTCAAGAGGTAGAAAACAAAAGCTGAGGGAGCAGGCACTTGATATACCAAGGAGAGGCAGCCAAGATGCTCTGTGCAGCACATGCAGCTAATGAGATGAGCAGGCTAAAGGTGCCTCCAGAGAAGCACCTGTGAGTGCACAGGGGCAGCTCAGGTTTGGCAGGCACTGAGCTGTGCAAATGGGGAAAGACAGGAGAGGAACTTGCCAGGAATGAGCAATGCGATGTACTGCTGAACACGGAGTTTGGTGAGGGACTGTGCAGGGCACAGGAACATTTGTAGTGTAAGT
Source organism: Camarhynchus parvulus (assembly GCF_901933205.1). NCBI lineage: Eukaryota > Metazoa > Chordata > Aves > Passeriformes > Thraupidae > Camarhynchus > Camarhynchus parvulus. The sequence goes on from NC_044579.1 coordinate 18,599,738, forward strand.
AGGGGTAATGTGTAGCATGGTCTATGCTAGTTAATTGTTGTAAGCTTTCCTTTAAGCAAATTGCTGATGGTGAAGATTGTGACATTATATCTTAAATAATAAAGCTCAAAAAATTATTAAGTATGTAGCAAGACACTGGCACAGGCTGCCCAGAGAAGCTGTGGCTGCCCCATCCCTGGAAGTGTCCAAGGCCAGGTTGGACAGGGCTTGGAGCAACCTGGGATAGTGGAAGGTGCCCCTGTTGTGGTGGAACTGGATGAGCTTTAAGGTCCCTTCCAATCCAAACCATTCTAGGATTCTATGATGAATGCTGCACCGAGAAAAGCAACAAAATAACATTAGATGAACCCTGGTGAATTTAATCCTGCTGTTGTTCAAAGTAATAGGTCTGTCCGGGTAGACATGTGTTAACAAAACTGCCTCTTCCTGACACTTCCTAATTAAGAGATTGATGTCAGGATCAAAGGGTTTAATTTGCAAATGGCTCTACTTTTCATATTTTCTCTCCAGCTAAATCGAAGTGGCCTTGTCACTTCTGCATCAGGTCCTGGATACCAAACATCATTTTATGTTAAACTAGTTATTTCTCTGAGGTTTCTGAAGCAAGGTGGATTGAGTGTAACAATTTGCAATTTAAACTGTTCATTCAGCAGTCCTCTTGCCTACACTAACCTCCTTCCCTTCCTCTAAGCAGATTTGTAGCTCTAAGTCACTGATGTCTGTTAACTCTGAAAGGGGCAGTGCAGGAAACAAACTAAATAAGAAGTACATACCATTAAAGGATTTCCAAGGGCATCGCATGGTCTTCTTGAGCATTCTGTTCCTCAGGGAAAGGCTCATTTCATTCCAGCCTGTTCATGGAGTTACACAGTGAGGCAGACTGGCAGGGCTCTGGGATCTGTGTCATTACACACCTTCACACATGCCAAGTGGGCGCTGCTTACGCTGCTTGGTAGAAGACAGGTCATTCTCCCCCACTGTGCAATCCCATTACGGTCTGACTGTCACTCCATCCTTCCTTTTGGAAAGCAGCCAGGATGGTATTACAGGAGTATGTTACAGACTGCTACTGCCAAGCACTGGCTCGTGAGGAACAAAAGCATGTGCAGGTTAGTGTGCACACACACACGTTACCCACAGCACGAGGGCTGGAATGGATGCCCAGTTATTCAGCATCCATGAGGTGAGCTTGTTTCAGACACAGTGCTCCCTCTCCTGGGTGATGCACGTGGCATGTCACAAGTAGGTTAGGAGGTTTCATTTCAGAAAGACTGGAAGTCATAACAATTAGGAAGAAACCTCTGTGCCTCTTTCCACTCTCAGTAAATGCACAAAATCTCTGATCTTCCATCAGTGCTGCCTCAGTGCATCTGGAACTAAGGACGGTGGCTCCCCATCACTGCAGAACATGACACATATATCTATAAAGGACTAATTTCCCAGCTAGACTATCATCATACTCTGATCCTCTTGGAACTTTAGTATGGGATAGATTTCTGTGTTTTCTAGGCACCTTGGTACAATTTTCAGGTACCTTGGTACACATTATTCAACAGGGAATTTTGGGGTTTCTTTTTGTTAGTTTCTATTTATGTTTTCCCTTGTCCATTATTTTCTGTTACACTATTCCCAAGTTATTTCCTTATTCCTTCATTTGTTGTGTTGTAAAGTTGTCATCCTGTCTCTGTTTAGTCAGTTGTGTAAAGTCATTCCATTTCTTTATGGAAGTCAGAGAAGTGCAATGACAGGAGCCTCCCATCATATACTGCCACATGTGCCTGCTCCTTCCAGAAAAGATCTCAGTGAAACTGCACAGTGCAAAGACCTAAAAAAAGTAAAAATCATATGGGAACAGGAAAAAAGGGCTTGATACCATTAAGATTGTGGTCCTGAAATTCACTTAAGGATCTTTGTGGCTTTCTGGAAAAGACCAGAGCAGTAGCGCTGTAAACAGAGATATTATCTGTGTTTTATGGAAGCTGCTTTCAGGGAAAAAAAAAAAAAGGTTTTCTGCATTTTTGCTAAGAATTTAGAATTGCATGCGAGAAGCATCTGACTCCACTGCCACTTTCTCCTTCTAAGTGTTTTGCTGTAGAAGATGTTGAGTAATGACTCAGACCTGAGAGTTAGCTGTGTTTAGCCCGATACACTGAACTCCCTGCATGAAACTGTGCTTGCTGCTGGACCGAAAATCTTGGTTAATAATGGCTTAACCTCTCTGTCATCCACTCCAAGGTGCCTCTAGCACACAAGAATTGCACTCATTTTGCCCAAATACTCAATTTACTAAATTTTTATGACTCTGAAAAGGGTGCAGCAGGCAGAATTAGAAAAGTCACTGTTATGAAATAGACCAGATGACACGGGCAGCAGTTTTCTGTCTGTCTGATATTGACCTGTATTTCCCTAGAAAATGAAGGTGCTTTAATGACAGACTGAGGGGCAGGTCACCAGCACCGCAGGCATTTATTAGACTCATCATTTTGAAATGCTGCAGGAATGACAGCAGCCATCCCTAATAACCCTCAATTAGCATATCATGTGCATGCCAAATACATGAGTAATGCTACTTCTCAGAGGATAGGGGCTATTGAACAAGAACACAACAATCCCTGAAAAACACCAGCATTGTTTTGCCCTGCCCAGGTTTACTCCGGAAGTCACCATCCCCCGGGAACTCAGGGTGAACTTTCAGTCAGTCCTGAAAGGCTAAATCCGGAGGAACCACCCACACATGAACTAGATTGAACTGGAGCCCAGCCAGCACAGCCAGGCCTAAATTTGCTGCGAGAGCCTGTCCTTCCTTTCCATGGCCATGCTGGGTCCCCTTCCAGCCAGCCGCAAACATGAACAGTGCCGGCCCCCCCGCAGGATCAGAGCCCACTTGTGCGCCTGAGCTCTGCTCTGCCTCGCCACCTTCTTGTGGAGATGCACGTTAACCTTGCTGACTTGGCTTGTAAAGAGGAGATAAATTTACCTATTTTTTAAATGGCAAAATCTTTTCTGCTCTAGATCACCCTCCAGATCTCCCACCCTTAGTCGCTGTGGGAAGCATGGCAGCAGATGGCCCTTTGTCTGGCAGAAGGGAGATGTTGGAACTCTCAGGTAGCTCCGGCTGTGGTTCCGAGCAGCCATTTACAGTGTCAGGGGCTGGTTTGGTCTCCTGGCAATCCCTGCAGAGGTCAGACATTGCAGCACTTTTGCCAGGATCGCAGCCAGGTCACTCTGCAGCGCCGTGGTTACCCAGGGGTTACAAATAGCCTTTTACCCTCCAAGGCTCCTTCAGTTTCCCCAGCGCTTCAGCTGTCAAGCTGAAACCAAGCTATGTTTGGAGGGTGGCAGTGTGGGATGGGAGGGAAGCGAAGCGGAGAGGCCGAAACGTTCCCGGCTTTGTTGCGGCCGAGCCCGAGCCCACAGGGCGGGGCCGGCCGGAGCGCCCCCTGCTGGCTGCTGCCCCGGCAGTCTCGCGAGACCCGGCGTGCCGTGCGCGCGGGGCGGGGGCGCTGCTGGGCGGGGAGGCGCCATCTTGTTCCTGTGCGGGGCGGCGGGGCCGGGCCGGGCCCGCGCTGAGGGAGCGCCCGGGGCAGCGCCCGCCGCCACCGCGGGGCGCGGCATGGACACCCACTACTACGGCGGGGAGCAGTCAGGTAGCGGCGCGGCGCGCAGCACCCTCCGGGGAGGGCGTCGGGCACGGCAGGGCCCGCGGGTTCGGGGGGACAGCGGCGGGGCCCTGGCCTGAGGGCAGCGCGGAGGGCGTTAATTGCAACAGTCCGGTGTCCGGGCAGCGCAGCGCAGCAGTCGCTGCCCGCTCGGTGCAGGAGGTTTTGTGCACTCCCGGGGGTGGCTGGAGTGTTCGGACAGCCCCGTTTCTCTGCCCCGTTAGAGCGGGAGCCCGCCCGGTTCCCGTGCGGTTCCTTTAAACGCTGAGTTGTACTTTCTTTTTTAAATCTCGGAATAGATGATGGAGGAGCTACTCCAGTGCAAGACGAGCGAGACTCAGGATCTGATGTGGAAGATGAAGGAAACGAACAGCATTCTGGATCGGAGAATGGAAGTGTAGGGCACCATTCAGAGGTACCAAGGGAGCTTTATCTAGATAAAGTTAACTCTTCTCTGAATTCTTTTTTGTTGTTGTTTAAAGTGGCATTCTCTCGTAGCTGAGACATACGTGTTTATTCAGTTCCTCTTAAGGTCTCCATCGGGCAAAACTTTATTTCCATAAAAAAGCGTTGGATAGTCTCTTGACAAGTATGTTGGCTAGGGTTTGTTTGGTTTTTTTCTTGTTGTGGTAGCACACGCTGTTCTGAACTTGAGTAAGTTGTACTTGGTTAGCCCCAATTTCACAGAGATAAAATATTGGGGTTATGAGGAATTTGTGCTTGAAATTCTGCACAGTGTTGTAAAACCACACGCTTTGGAGGTGGTGATTTCCTTGACAGAGAATAAATGCTCTCCCAGCCTCCATGTCAGATGGGGACACTGACTCTTGAGTCTGCTGTGTGCTGGTTTTCCCCTTGTCATTGACAAAGGAGCGGGTGTGCATGTGGAGCAGGTTAAGGTTCCTGAATGGGACCTTGAAGTGTGAAGTTCCTGAATGGTTTTCCTCTGAAGTGGTTCCCCCTTGGAGAAGTGTTCAGCATGGACAGGCTTTGGTCCAGGGTTGTTTCTGGAGGGTCACTTCGTTTGTGGATTGAGTGGGCTGAGAAGAGATTCTGGTAAAAGAGAAGGCTCCCTTTAGACTTCTAGGACAGTTTGGGAAGTTGAGATTTAATTTTTAAGAATTGTTTGTGACTTACAATAGAGCTACATCAGGTATTAGTCAGAAGGAATAATTTTAGCCTGTGAATTGAGATCTTCTGCCTGCAAAGTTACAGAGAAATTTTTGATACTTATAAAAACTGTAATCAAAGCCATTTTAGTGTTCTGCTATTCTACTGTATTGTATGTAAAGATCAGGATTTACTCTGACTGGATTTTCAGTATGTTGTTACACATTTTAGAAATTGCTTAAAATGCAACAAAGGCTGATGTGAGAGAAGGCTTGACTCCACTGTGGCATAACTTACCATCCTTGTTTTTTAAATTTTTTTCTATTTTTCCCCTGCCTTTATTGAATTCATACTTCCCTTAGCGTTAGAAAGTAGACAAAGATTGTATTTTTATAAAATGAAAGTTCTTCCCATGTATTTGAACTTAATTGTAAAGCACATTTGGAATTTACTTTTTTTGATAGGTGTTGATATTTCCAAGGGAAGAAATAGATTTGGTGGGAGGCAGCATCTGCCACCGTGACAATTACAATTTCAGTGTGGCAGGAAACACATTTCTCGGGCTGGGAAAAATAACTGTGGAGGAATTTATTACTTCTGTTCTATGAAAGCAAAGTGTGATGAGTGTGTGAAGAATCATGCTGCTGCTACAATGATATTAATCTTTTTCTTTTGTGTCATTGGTTTATGCTTGATTATTGGTTCTTACTTTTCTGAGCACTTCTCTGAGATTTTAGTTTTACTTACTGTGGCAAGGTAGTTGACTGTTGTTTACATCTGCAGCATGTCTTCTTCAGATTTAGGTGAGCAGAAGGTACCAGTTATCACTGTTAACTGGGCCTCTTCATGTGCTGAAGTGTCTGTTTTTAAAGACTTTGTTCTGTGGTGGTGGTTGAATATTCCTCTGTAGATAAAATACTTCAGAAAGTCAATTTAAATAAAAGAGCCAAGCTAAGCCACCTTTTTGACCAATACTAAATGAGAGTTGTCAGGCCTTAATGCTTTATTTGATTCAGCTCAAATTAAAATTCAAATATTTTGTTTTGCTATGAAGTCTTAATTTTTCTTTCCCTCTGTTGAGTTCTCTTTGCACTCAAAAGGCAGTAATGGGGAGGAGCCATCTCTGAAAGGAGTAGCTTTCAGTCATTTGTCATATTATTTATTCTAAATATTCTCTCATCCTCTTATATTCTTCATCTTTAGGAGTGTGTGGGAGAAGTGACACTCAAAGGTAATAAAACCTTTTTAGGCAGCCTAATCAGTTAAGTCTATTTAATTACTATTTTGTCTCTAATTTAGAACTCAGATGTAAAGAACTGAAGTTTTAAAATTTCAAACTTTTCTTTCAGGTTTTTAACTTTAAAGAAAAGGGGAATCCTGAGGAATTACTTATGTAGGTCTCAGGTATGTGGGTTTTTCTTTTCCACAATTCTTTTCTGGCTTTCCTTCCCCCAATCCCACTTTATCTATAAATGTTCTCCTTGATGTCCTTACTGATTCTGCTTTAGACAATTAGAATTAGTTTTAGTACAGTAATGAATCTGAAATCATGTTTACAGTGTTTGTCCAAGTTAGGCTCATACAGAAATCTGTAATAACTTCGTTTTTACACTTCCACCAAGTTGCTGCTGTTTCGTGAATTAAGTTGTGGTTAGACTGTGACTGTTAACAAACACAAATATGTGATACCTGAAAAAAAGGAGGAACTTGCTGATATGCCCATGATGGTTGTGTAGGTCTTAGTTTAATACTCATCTTTCATGAAATTGTAGTGGATGGGTTCCATTTTGTTGAAGTTACTAAATTGTCGAAGAAGTAGCTCTTAAAAGTGGCTGCATGTAGATCCAATAAACTGCTTGGTAGCTGTAATTTTTATGTAGAAGTGTAACACTGTAAATTTGATTTTGATGTATTCTTTATTTTATGCTGTACTAAAGCCTCATGTAATAGAACTCTTTCATTAAACAAAAATCAAGGACATCTCAATTAAAATGTTTATAGATAAAGAGGAGGAAGAAAAGAAAGCAAAGAAATTAGAGAAAAATGCAGTAGCAATTACCTGAGACCTACTCCGTTTTGAGGATGTCTGATCTTTCAATCAATCATTTGGAAAATGAAAACTAGAAAACTCAAAAATGACATACTTCATTTCTTTGAAAACAGCTTTGTAGAGATGAACAAATAAAAAAGGGAAAGTGAAGACTGTCAAGCATACCCAGCAGCATTTTGTCATTTTACTGGGAAGTTGGTCACTTTTTATATCAATTATATTCCAAAGCATGCAGATTGATGAATTGTGTGCAGCAGCCTCTTGCACTGCGGGCAGTGGGCAGGTCCTGCCCTGTGCAGGGTCTCAGCTGTGCTACAGAAGGAGCTTTGTGCTGCTGCTGGGGGCTCTGGGGCAGCGCTGCCCTCACTGGCACTGGTGCTGCCTGGCTCAGCTCTCTGACTGGGCTCCAGGGGTGGTGCCTGTGTGTCCCGAGCGTGCAGGAACACCTGAGCATGCAGGGACAGCCGTGTGCCCTGAGTGAGCGTGCAGGGACAGCCGTGTGCCCAGAGTGTGCAGGGACAGCCGTGTGCCCAGAGCATGCAGGGACACCTTTGTCACCTCGGGTGCTCACACTGCAGCAGCTGAGCTGCTGTGACCACTGGCTGAGTCTGAGTGCTGGGTGTCTGCTCTCGCTCACCAAACATCTTCCTTCTCAGCAGTGATTGTCAGTTTGAAGTAACAGATTAAAGATCCGGGATCCTGTAATAATCTTCAGTAATAATGCTCTCTGTAATTACAGTGTCTTCTCACCAAGGTTTTGCATAAGAAGTTCGTTGTAATTTAGCGATTAATTCTGAACAGGTGCATATATAACCTGCAGCCACACTTCTGACCTTAGAGATATGAAGAATCATTACTGATTCTCATTGGTTCTTAATTTTGTTTATTTGTTCACCAAAGAATTCCTAAACTGGAAGATGGGAAGGTGATGGTCCTAATATCTTAAAGAGGACTATTTTTATTAATTTCCTTGGGTTTGTTTAGCAAAATCCTTTAGTACTGCTGACATAATTATCAGTACTATTCAGCATTCACCATCTGACATTGAGAGAAGACAGGCAAATCCACACAAAATACAGTAACAGAAGTTATTTAATCCTCGTTTTTCTACCATTTTAGATACCAGTTTGATTTCAGTGTTTCTCAATGACCTTATCTGTAACTGCTGTGCAGTCTGCTTTCTGTTCTGTTTCCAGCTGCAGTTTTCTTTAGTCTAAAGTAATGCAGTCAGGGAAGATCTGTCACATACACCTGTGGTAGGTTTATGTGGGACATACTAGGCAGGAGAAGGGCGATTTTTTGATAAGGGAATAAAATATTAACAAGCTGAGAGCAGTTGAGTACATCCTCAATTCTGTCACTTCCTAATATTAATATTTCTTTAAAATTTCAGATTCAGGTTTTAATGGAACCACGTTTCCTTTCTGTAAGGAGAAATGAGAATTACATACAAAAGATTCAAAAGATGCATCACTGTAGAGACAGGAACAAGCAGCAGAGAGAAAACAACTTAGATTGTCACAGCAGCTGTTTGTAGTTAGCATAAATAACATGGAAATAATGAAGTAGTATTTGAAATGCATGTTTTAAAATTTCATGGTCTTGGGTTTTTTTTTTCGTTGTTCAGTAACTTTGTTAGTCGTTCTGCAGTGATTTAGAAGATCTTTATCAAGTGCTAGCCAAAGGAATAAGTATATAAAGTCCAAAGTCTTAAAAAGCAATGCTCTTTGCCACTTAGAATAATTATGGAGGAAGTAGTTCCTAAAAGCAATTGAAATTAATTTTATTTTAAATTCTTCCTGCATCATGCATTTTAAAGATCAATAGTATTCTTTGTTGTAGGTGTAGGGCAGCTACACCTACATTTTTTTATGGCTCTGAATGTGGGAGTAGAACAACTAGAGAAAATAAAAATAGATAGAAAGTCTGTTTCCAAAGAAATTAAATGGCAGAAAAAAAAGATTTGGAAACTTCAGGACATATAGGTCTTAAAGCATCTCCTGTCACAATAAATACTCAGTTTGCAAGTAGAAAAAGTTTATAGCTGAGATAAATAGACTGAGGAAGGCCTGATTGAGGCTTTGAGTTGCGTATGCAGAAGAGAAGTTCCTTGTACAATGTTGTTGTTTTCAGCTGAAAGCAGGATTATGGTGACAGTAGCTGTGAGAGTTGAATTAATGGAATGAGTTTTCAAGTCTAATTTCATATTCTCAGGTAAATGCAATTGAGAGTTTTTTCCCAAGTAGATTTTACATGTTGGAAAGATAAAAGATGATGCTGTAAGTAATTATACTTAGTAAGGTGGCTTCTGAGATGTTCTCTTTAAAATGGAGCATGTGCCTCAGTATTTTTTGGTGTGTTGAAAAGTCAAAGGATTGTTGCAGTTCTGAAGTTGCTAGATGGGTGTGTTTGTGCATGGCTTATCTTGGGCGTCTGGATGAGCATGGGAGCTGTCCCCACAGGGGAGAGAATTGTTCAATCTGAAACACAAAGTTGGTTGACAGTAATACTCTGAAAGGTCTGACTAAAACTTTGGTCTTGTTTTTTGCTAGGCTTTTGGTCTTGAGTTGTTCTTAAATAGGTTTCCTCGACAAAGAAGGAACAGGCGTTAGCTTCATTTGGAGCATAATGCATGTGCTGTTTCAGTAAGATGTATTTCACACAGGAAACATCTGTTTGAGATCTTCGGGAAAATAAAATGACAAATGCAAGATACTCTTTCTTGCTTTGTTATTGGGAATTTCAACTAAACCACTTTGAAGGCCTGACCTATTAAAATAAAAGTTCTAAGCCTTTACCCTTGAGCAACTGGACCCTTCTTAGACATGCTTATTTAAGTGTTCTATGAATTCTGTTACTGTTTTCAAAATACCATGGAGCTGCAGGATGGACATACTTCCATTGATAATACTTTTTTTGATGTGAAGTATTTGATAGTGTTTTGGTGCAAATTGTCCAATTATTTCTACATAGACACTATTTCAGTTTACAGTACCTTGGGTGATCACATTGGAGGAAGAACAAGCAAAAATTCAGAATACTTTTTCTTTACTTTTTAAGGTATTTTTGCTTAGTTGTCTGAGATTATTTTTCTGTTTCAGAATGAACATAGTGATGGAGAAGATGATGGGCAAGGCGAAGAGCCTCGTATGACAGACTCTGAAAATGAGGATAACCCAAGGCAAAAAGAAAGTGAGTCGGATAATGAGGAGCCCCCAAATCACAATGTGAGTGATTCAGAAAATGAAGCAACTCATGGAGAGAAAGACAGTGACTCTGATACTGAGGACCATCCAAACCGGCATTTAAGTGACTCTGAAAATGAAGAGGCCTTAAATCATCGAGCGAGTGACTCTGACAATGGAGAACCTCCAAGGGATCACAGCAGTGATTTTGAAAATGAGGAATCACACAAGCAGCCAGCCAGCGACTCTGAGAGTGAGGAGCTCCAGAAGCAGCCAGCCAGCGACTCTGAGAGTGAGGAGCTCCAGAAGCAGCCAGCCAGCGACTCTGAGAGTGAGGAGCTCCAGAAGCAGCCAGCCAGCGACTCCGAGAGTGAAGAGCCTCAGAAGCAGCCAGCCAGCGACTCAGAGAGCGAGGATGTGTCCAGACACAAGCAGATAGAGTCTGAAGATAGCGATGGGGAGGACAGGAAGGAAAAGGTGCAGAATGACTCTCATCATTCAGATAATGAACATGTAAGGAAAGGATTTCAGGGCTCTGACAGTGAAGACGAAGCTCCTAAGAGACGTAAAATATCAGACAGTGATGAAGATGAAAAAGAGGAAGAAAAGACAGTGAAGAGGAAAACAGCCATCCTTTCTGATAGTGAGGATGACAATGAGAAAACACGTAAGAGACTATACTGTGCTGTGACAGGTAGTGGTGTGAAAGTTAAATCATTGCTTTTGTGTGAATAAAGCGTCTTAAGTTGAGAAACCATAAATCAGATTTAGTTTTGGAGCAGAACTGCATTTGTAAAGGCTGTTGTTCTGACTGCTTTGCTGTGTGAATGTGTATCTTAACACTTCTGAGTAATAAGTAGGTCTAACAGAAGACTGGAAGGATCCAACTGGTGTCTGTTGACATGGTAGTTTGTTCTTTATTTACTTCATTGCTGGTTCTCTAGTAATTTTTTCTTGTGTGTTTTTTTCATATACTGGGGGTGAGAGATTTGAAATTACAATTTTTTTTTATTGGATAGATGTGGTGTATGGAAGCTCCATTTGCTGATTTAATAAAACACTTCAGAATGGATATGCTTTTTAGGAAATGGCAATGGTCTGGTGTTGGAAGACTAGTCAGAGAATAGTTTGAGAGTAACAGTTGTCCTCTCTGTTACTGGGACATGTAGTAATGCTCCTTTCTGCTGGCAGCTGCAAAAAAGGTACGAATCCTTTCTGATGCTGAAGAATCGGACAGTGATGCTGCTTCAGAAAAATCTGACAAAAGGAAGAAAAATGTTGTATCTGATAGTGAGGAGGAGGAAGAAGAAGGAAAAGAGAATGCTGGGAAGAAAAAAGGGAAAGATCTGTTTGGCAGTGACAGTGAATCTGGAAATGAACAAGAGTAAGTGGGAAAGTATGAATTCTTTTGGGATTTTAGACCGGGGGAGTGATGGTGAATGGATAACAGATAAATCCCAACCAGAGAATTCACCTTCTTTGATGGCATGAAGAGAAAGGTCAGTAAAAGGAGACAAAACAAAAGGGCAATCTTCATACAGTTGTTAGAGATTTTGCAGAAAAGGCACATCTCATTGTTGTAGTCCAAGTAGATAAATGTTGCTGTTACCTTCCCAGGAACCTGATTGCAGATATATTTGGAGAATCTGGTGATGAGGAAGAGGAGGAATTTACGGTAAGTGTTCCTGTGGTTGTCTCCTGTTGACTTGCTAGGTCTGAAGAGAATGTATATGCTACATCAGGTCAGTTTTGTATCTGCCAGACTCACTGGGGTGCTGTTTGGGTTAAATAACATTTGCAGCTCATCTTTTGGGAGAATTGGTGTGACAGTAGTCACAGGAGGAATTAAAAGACACTGTTCATCTTTCTAGATCCTCTGAAGACTTACTTGAAGCTTTTTTATTGTCAGGTACCTGAGTAGATGCTCAATCCTGATCCATACACTGATTTACACTATCTGTACTCATCAGGGTTTTAACCAGGAGGATTTGGAGGAAGAAAAAGGTGATGGAGACATGAAGGAGACAGCAGATGAATCAGACTCTGATGATAACATCAAAAGAGGGAAGCAGTAAGTCATTGTGTTACATATTCCTTTCTTAATGCCACATTTTGGTGAAAGGGCATTATGGACCCTGGATATTAACAGGCATACACGTGTTGGGTATTACAGCAAGGTCTGGAGCCATTGGAGCCCTTTGCTAGTTCTGCATTTTGCATACTGAGGTTAATTAATTATCTTACAGGGACCTTGAGACACAGTGTTTGTGCACTAGAGAAACACAAAATTATTTCCTACCAAGGCCCATCAGTTAACACTGTGGTTGTGTTTCAGCATGGACTTCATGTCAGATTTCGACATGATGCTGCAGAGGAAGAAGAGCATGAGCGGCAAGCGCAGGCGGAACCGTGATGGGGGCACTTTCATCAGTGACGCAGATGATGTGGTCAGTGCCATGATTGTGAAGATGAATGAAGCTGCTGAGGTAAGTTTTCCAGGCTCCAAACACACCTTGAAATTCAGTTCCCTTCAGTGGGAAAATCGTGTGATTAATAAGATACAAAAAACTGGTTTTATTCAGCAGGAGTAATTATACACTATGGAAAGCTTCTGATGTCTGTATAACCATCTAAATGTTGTTTTGCTATTCTAAATGAAAACATTCTGTTGAAATTTTGATAGAATACTAATTTTTAAATATTAAAATTAGGTAATTTGCTAAACTTCCGTCAGTTGAGATCAACTTCTATAAAAAGGGATATACTGGTGCTCTATAAACCACCTAGTAGTATGTGAAATACTGGGAAAGGGACTGTGCTTTACTTTCATTGTGGTGTTAACTGGCATGTGTCATACTTTGGTATTTGTTCCTGAGAAGAGTCCTTTTCCATACTGTTTGAATGACAGTGCCGTGGTAATGATATCAGACTAAGAGATTAATGGGATCTTCTGTCATGGTAGCCTGCCTTTTTCTTGGAGAAATGTTTAATATGTTACTGTGGAAGGTTTTTTGGGATCTTGCTTTTTTTCAGGTATCTTCTGTTTTGTTGGAGTTGCAATCAAATTAATAAACAGCACAGCAAAACACATTAAAACCAATTGAGGGATATACACGACTTTAGGAACTAGAGGAGCTTTACAAATAGCAACAACAAAAACATCTTTCTGAGAACAAGATCAGGATGATGAGTTCAGAAAGATGGGGAGGGTGAGAAAGCAATCTGGAAAGCAACTGAAACTTCTTGGGCTTGACAGGAAAGCCTTTCTCAGACAAGATGACAGCCAGATGTTTCAAATGAGGTGTCAAATTTGAAGTACAGGGGCAGGAAGAGGGAAAAGATGCATTAGAACAATCTTCTGCCTTGCAGTAAAACAAACATTGCACAGAAAGAGCCTTCACTGGATTAGGACGAACAGAAAGGAATTACCAGAGCTGGACAATCTGTTGATTGCATTGGGTGTTTTTGGTATGGGTGACAAGTTTTGAATAGATAGTGACAGTCAGGCCTTGGATGGAAGTAATTTTGAAATGCCACAGGTGAAAATACATGTTCTCCCTTCCCATTGTTCTGCTTAGCTATTTTTCTGTTTTTCAGGTGAGGCTTTACTAATGAAGTGTTATCTGTGCACAGTATAGAGGACCTCCAGTTATTGTAGTCAGTCTAAGTCGTGAAGTGAAAAAAAACCAGTAAATTTAGGAGCACTCTCCTAATGTGATGCTTTATTGGGAAATACTGACTAAAGTGATGACCCTTTTTTCAGAGAAATTGTTGCATAATTGTTGGTGACCTGTGGAGCAGGGGACAAAATTAGTGTAATCCCTCCAAAGTTGCACTGCTAGTTGAATAGACTAGTCTTTTTCTTGTAAGTGTTGCAAAGAATGGGAGTTGCTGATTTCTTTCTTTGATTAACTTCTGCTGATTCTTCAACTCTCTACAGGAGGATCGTCAGCTGAATACACAAAAGAAACCAGCACTAAAGAAATTAACTTTGCTACCAACTGTAGTTATGCATCTTAAAAAGTGAGTTCTCATTCTAGTTAACTGCAACCCTGGGCAATAGTCAGAATGTGTAAGATTTCATGGAGTTACACTACAGGTATACTGAATATGCAGAAAAACACTTTTTTATTCCAAGTAAATGCTGAAGCTAGGTGACCTCAAAAACATAAAATTATACATAATTTTCCCTCTTAAATTTAATATGAAACAAACTCAATTATGCTATTTTCCTGAGGAGATGTCGCATCTTAAGATGTTGCTATATTACATGACTTTTGGGCTTCTCTTTAAACCTTTTAGGCAGGATCTCAAAGAAACTTTCATCGATAGTGGTGTTATGTCTGCCATCAAAGAGTGGCTTTCTCCTCTTCCAGACCGAAGTCTGCCAGCACTAAAGATAAGAGAGGAGCTTCTGAAGATCCTACAAGAGGTTTGGACCTGACTTCACATTTGATTAGGAGCTTGTCCACAGTTTTACGGGCATGTGCTTTAGGGAGATGTGAGGTGATAAATGAACTGCAGCTCTGCCAATGGGCTGTGCAGTGAAACACCCAAGGAAGCAACCTGCACAACAGGTGTGCTTGTGTAAAAGAATTCAGATGATTTGGCCCTGCCTGGCTGTTTCAGGTTTATATCCAAATTTAAGTGAAGAGTTACTTGCTGTGCATCCCTGAATTTTCTTCCCTTGTGGTCCCTTTTCTGTTCTGTTAAAGTGTGCAGTGCACGGAAAGGTCCCTCGCACTCAGTGTAGGCTTTCAGTGTCTGTGCCTAAGGTGATTGCTTGAGTGTCTTTGCCATGTAAGTTTTTATTTGTAGAATGAATGATTTGAAGGCAGTAGCATAGTTTTGGGGTAATATAAACTAGAGAGCATTTGGAGCAGAATTTTCTAGAAAGCTACCTAATTTTGTATATAAACCAAGAATGTTATGGCAGATTTCTAGATTTAGGTGTTTGATACTTTAAACAATTCCCAGTGGGACAACGAAAATCTTAAATTTTGCAAGCTGGTTTAAATGAAAGGTCTGTGGCAAAGTACAATGACACCATTAATGCTCAGACATAATTTATTGTAATTTATGGCTGTTTTCTGACTTTTCCTGTTCTCTGCAGCTGCCCAGTGTGAGCCAGGAGACCCTGAAGCACAGTGGCATTGGACGGGCTGTGATGTACCTGTACAAACACCCCAAGGAGTCAAGACCGAACAAGGACATGGCTGGGAAGCTGATCAGTATGTAAACCTGCCTGTGCCTCTCTGAGATCCCACTGGTGATGAATGGAACTTCTGCATCGGTTTCCGATGAACTACTGTTGTCTGTAGAAAAGATTCTGCAGTGTAGGAACCTCGCTGATGTGTTTCATAACTTTGTAGAGCTGTTAACAAGCACTGTTACATTAGCTTCTGCATGCACCTGTTCCATTGTCTTTAACCAGAGGATGGCATTTATTCTGCTGCGGTTCTCTCTTGGCTCATTGTCCAGATCTTTTGTATATGTCGCAAAGGCAGGAAGGTGCTGCCAGAGGGCTAATTATTCCATGGACTTCAGAGGGAGCTTAGCTGACTGAATGTTTACTATTCAGCTGTACTCCATGTGGAGTGCATTCCATTCAGAATGGCTGCAGACTGATGATAAACTTACACTCTAGGACCTTCTCTGCATATTTCTAAAATAGCATTCCTGAGTTGTGCAGGAGGTCCTGACACTGAGTATTCTTTCTGAGAGCTTGGAGATGTTCTAGAAGAGCAGGCAACAAAGAGACTTTGGGAATGAAAGCTTGCTTTCTGTTCACAAGGTTGGTTTTCCATTAAATACTAAGGGCTCAAAAATCATGTGGTTGAAAGGAAGCATAAATACTTGCCACAAACTTTCAAAGCTGTACTTGATCACCAGAGTGGTTTAAGAGAAACAAAGGCCTGGTCTTTTTTAACTAATCGTTTTTTTAATAGATGAATGGTCTCGTCCCATCTTTGGCCTTACCTCAAACTACAAAGGCATGACCAGAGAAGAGAGAGAACAGAGAGATTTGGAACAGATGCCTCATCGAAGGAAAATGAGCAGGTAGGAATAGCAGGCAGAAACATGAAATTCTTCCAAGGCTCCATCAAGAGAAACCAAGTGGTGTGTAAATACTAAAGGAAATAAAAGGGTAAAAGGGTAGTCAGTTATGGTCTCTCTTCTAACATACTTTATTGTCTTCTAAAATTTCTTTTTCTGTGTATAGATGCCTATAAATATTTCTTTTTCTTTCAGCTCTGGTGGTCAGACTCCCCGTAGGGACCTGGAGAAAGTATTAACAGGAGAAGAAAAGTAGGTTGGATATATAAATAGTTTGCTTTTTTTTTTAGTGAAGTATTGTGGTGGCACTACTACTGTGGAATTTCTGTAGAGGTTTTAGAGACAGTGGTATATAGTGTGTTTCAGAGGACAGCACACTGGGTGGCTTTACTTCTTTCTGGATAAGATCTGTCCATAACAGTCACATCCTTTTGTCCACAGGGCTCTCAGGCCCGGGGACCCTGGGTTCTGTGCCCGAGCGAGGGTCCCAATGCCCTCCAACAAAGACTACGTCGTCAGGCCCAAGTGGAACGTGGAGATGGAGTCCTCCAGGGTAAGCACTGGCAGTGTCCTGGTGAATGTTCCTAGGCCTGGGATTCTGTCATCATATCACCATGGTTACTCTACAGGAGGGTAGTTCTTTTAAGGGCCTCTTGTAGTGAGTGTGGACAGTGAATTCTCCAGTAAGTAGGCTGCTCTAAAGCTCATCACATGTTTTCACAAGAAAACATCTCTGATTAAAAAGAGATTTTTGAGTTAACTTTTCTAGAATTTCTCTCTCAGGTGAGAATCTGATTACAGGCCTCTTGCTTTAAAGCATTTTGAGCTAAAGCTGCAGTTCAGTACCTGTGTCACTGTACTGATGTTTTTATACCTCTCACAGCTTTTGTATCATGTTCTAATAATAATCCAGTTTGGGAAACCTTTGAGCTTTTGGTAAACATGAACAGCTTCGGTGGAGGCCTTTGTGTTGCTTTGTCTTCATCCATCTACTCATACTGTTTCACTTCAAGGGGTATACTTGGTAGAATATGTGTTAGTGGGAGAAGTAACAATTGCTGTGCTGTCTGCTGTTCTTTCTCCTTCTGTCCATTAATTGAGATGTTGTTTCTAGCCCGGGACTATTAAGAGAGGTATTAGTCGCTTGGAAAAGCACAAGAGACGGTTTGCTGAACAGAAACGACTCAGCAAAGTGCATCGGGCCATCAAGTTCAGCATTGAAGGCAACAGGATGCCCCTGTAGCCATACCACTGCCTTCCCAAGTTGGAGAGGTATCCCTCGAGGGAGGTGTGAACAGTGCATGTGCTCCAGCTGTTGGCAGTTTGCACATGCAGGACAGGAGTGTGTACACCCTAACTTTAACCTGGAAAACTCTCCTTGAATTCTCTCGTGTCTGTACTGTGACCTACAAGGGAACTTGTACAGGAGAAGACAGGCTCTAGCACATAACCTCTGTCATGGCTCCTGCCTGCACAGCTTCAGGGTACCCAAATGACAAGAGTTCAGCGAAAATACCTGTGCTCAAAACCAGCTTTGCACCACCTGTGGTTTTGAATGCTGTTCTGACACAATTAGGTTTTCCAGATTCACCTGAAGCGACACATGGGCATTCTTAGCCCTTGGTACAGGAGCTCGTGTCACTGCTTGCAGTGTCTGTGGCTGACCTCTGACTGGGGCACAGTGAGGTGTTTTTCACACCTTCTCATTCAAGGAAGTAGAATGATGTGAGACAATAGGGGTGGTTGATGGGAGCTACAGAATGAGACCAGGGGGAGAAGAATCCTCTGCTGTGAGTGTGGGTTAGGAGAACATGCATCAATGGGAATTGCTTTGACAATTCCTGGTCTGCATTTTAATGCTGTAAGCAGGGCTGCCACAAGCTGACAGTGACAGGAAGAGGTGAGCACAAGCCATAGATAACTGTTGAGTTCATATTAAGCTTCATATTTATTTGTTTTTAAAAAGATATTTTCTTAAACATCACTGTGAAATTTTAGGTATAATTTCAATGAATAGTGAACAGATTTATGAATAAATCTTATTTAAAATCAGCATGTCAGGAGCACCTTCTTTAGCCGTGGGAACAAGTTTCTAATGGATGTGTTTTTCAGATACTAAGTAGCATGTTTTGGATATCACTGTTTCTCCCAAACTTAAAAGTGTCATGTTTCCATCACTTACTGTTTCTGTTGTCTAGTTAAGGAAAATTGCCTTCTGGGAAGCACTGGCTATGGCGTGGAAGGTCCTTGCTGTTTGTCTTCAGCACACCATCACTGAATTAATCTGTGCAGAATAACTCTTATGCCACCTGGTTTTCATTTGCAGTTCAAACACAGAGATGAAATGCAATGCTTGTATGGTCAGCGTAGGCATTTCTTTTTGCTCCCCCCTACACTGCCTTTGTTCAATAATCCTTTGCTTTCTCAATACTAATCCCTGACCTTTAAAATAAATGGCAGCCTGAAATTGATGTGTCACCTTAGTCACAGTGTATCTAACTCTCCTGCAAGAAGTCCAGAGTGGTGACATTGGTGCCCTGTGGTTCTGACATAGCTGCAGCCAATAGATAGAAAATTTCCAAATGGTACCCAGCTGCACAGTGATTGACCATACACTGTGATGACTGTGAGTGCCACTGCCTCCACCTGGGCCCTGCAGATACTGGGGGGCATTTTCCCTTTCTGGGAAGAAAACAGATCAGCTGGGCTCAGTGGCTCCCCCAGCTCCTTGCCAGGCGCAACCTCGCATGTGCCGCTTGCCTTGGACATCTGGGGCGTCTGCTTTTTTTCAGTGGTAATTATTAGTTTTATTTTTTAAGTTCCAGGGGACCTCTAAGAAAGGGGTGAGTCGACTGGACAAACAGATGCGGAAATTCACAGATATCAGGAAAAAAAGCAGAACGGCCCATGCAGTGAAAATCAGCATTGAGGGCAATAAGATGCCATTGTGACCCTTCACAGAATGCCCCATGAGCTCTGCTGTAAGACAGTACACCCACAGACTCTTTGGAGACCTTTAAATTTTTTAACTTGTTTGGGGTGGGTTTGGTTTTTTAGTTTGTTTTTTAAGTGAACCCTTAAATTGTTGGTTCAGGTTCTGGTAGAAGATGTTGTCTGAGGACTGTGAATATGGGGACTCCTTTCTCCTGATTGTATTTAAACTGGCCCTGTTGTGTCCTTTGTACAGATCATGTATTTGTTGTATTGCAACACTTTAAAAAATAAAACATCTTCTGGTTTCTTTTGGGAGGGGACTGCCTGTTCGTTGCTCAGATGAAGGTATACACAGACCACCTGGGATGTGGAAAAACTGAGGGGTTATTTTTTTGTTCAATTTTGTCCATTTTCTTTTTATTCACTGCTTTATTAATCAGTTGTTATGTCTTTGGAGACCTGCATCTATTGCTTTTGATTTAGAAGTATTGATCATGTTCCATACAAAGGATTTTCTTTTCATGTAGACTAATATAAAGTTTGGGAGAAAGCCAGCAGATGGAGCACTAAAAATTCCAGCAGCTTCCCAGCTATATTGTCACTGTAGCTTACCAGTGACTTTGTAAAAGTCTGTTTTATCAGTGGGAAGGAGAACATTCTTATGTCAGGGGCGATAATGCTGTTTCTTTGTTCCTGCCACTACAGACTGACAGTAAAATAACATCTGTGGCTTCTTTGCCTCTATCTCTGAAAATGGCTGTCGCTGCTGAGCTTGCCTCCAGTAAGAGGACTCCTCTTGCACAGGTAATTGGCAGTTGACATTTTTTCATTAAGAAAAATCACCTTTGTGCTGCAGGAGCAGAGTTTTGTAATGAGTAGTCTGTAATTCTGGGGATCCTGGTGTTGGCTGAGTTACTGCTGGCACCAGTCATGGAGAGAGTGCAAGTTTGTGTAAGGGGTCACATGTTGAGTTTGCCCCTGTGAGAGTGGAGGGAATGACAGTAACATGGAGCTGTGTGCTGGGACACCAGCTTGAAGCAAGGACAACCCCTGTACTGGCTGGGGTACTAAAGAGCTCTGCTCCTGCTTTCTCCAGGTATGTGTATAATGCAGTAACCACCTTAGGTGTGTGGTTTTAGCATGCTGAGCCCTTCAGGGGCTTAGAGTTTGGGTTTTTTTAGTTTAAATTAATTTCTTGAAAGCCAGGACATTCTTTACTGCCATAGTGGCAGATGAAACACTGTGAAAAATAATTGAACTGTGTTGAGCTGTTCAGAGCCAGAGTCTGTTTGGCCTGGGAGGTTCAGGGGTTAGAAGGGATTCTTTTTTTTTTCATCCCCCAGCTTTTTTTGTAGTTCTGGTGCTACAGGCCAGTCCTTCTGTTTATGGGGGTTACTTCTACATCCTAAGAGGTGTAAAACAGACTGAGGGTAACATGAGGGTTTTTTAGATCAGAATTTCTGTGCACAAGCCTCCACACAGTACTAGGACACTGACCAGAGACAACAGAGTGAAAATTAGTAAAAAATAAGGACATGTACAAAAAGTGCCCCAAACCATGATATAAAATCCAAAACAAGACAATGGAAACAAACACTTCAGTTGTCCCTGCTTGCCACATGCACTTGCCTTCACCTTTGAGCCCTCAGTTTTACCTCCCTTACCATGCTCAGCATTCTAAGGAACCTCACCTGGCCCTGGAACTTGCCTTGTAAAAATTACCAGCTTTCCAAAAGGAGGCAAAGTCTGGCTTTGCCCCAAGGACATGCAGACACAACCTGAAAGCACAGATGATCTGACTGACTTAAGAGAGGGTATTAACATTCCAATCCAAAAGCAAGATAGGGGAAGACTGATAAAGGTATTTAAGGTCCCTATTATCAAAAAGCCTGGCAGAAGACTGAGCAATACATATGGTTTTATTGCTCTTGACCTGAAAAAACAATTTTATAATGGCTTGATGAACTCTGCTCCTCCTGACAGACCCAGGATAAAGTAAGAAAGCATTTAGGTGTGGTGTTTATGGTGAAGTGGAAGTAAAGTATTACCTGCCAGGGGCAATGTCTACGATGACACAGTGCTCCTCCTGTTACCCTGGAGTCATAGTGCTCCAAAGCAGAGCTGATGCTTGTCTGGGTGGTTTGAGGGGTGGGCTGAGGTGTGTCCAAACCACCTCCCCAGTCCCAGGTTGAACAGCCCCTGTTCCCTTCTGGCCAGAGCCCTCCCATCGCTGGTTTTGTCCCATTAACATTTCCCCCATTTCCTTCCCGCCTGGTTGCAGGTGCTGTGGTCTTGTTCTGCCCTGTAGGACCCTGGCCCTGCTCACCCTGGGCAGCCAGGTCTCCCCTGGGCCTGCCAGGCCTGGCTGTCTCCTCCATGGCCTCAGAGTGCTCAGGGACAGCCAGCTCTTGTCCTGCAGAGCTGTCATCTTATGGCAGGGGTTCCATACTGTTGTCTCCTATCACAAAGGTTTCACACCTTCTTGGTGTTTCCTCGGCCTGCTCCTCAGAGCACTGACTTTCTTCTTCACAAAGCAGCTAAGTGACTCCAGTTCCCTTCTCACCCAGCCACCCCACTCTTTTATAGCATCTTCTTCTCATTGGTTACAGCTGTGGCCTGTTAAAGTCAGGCCTGTTCCTAATCTTTGATAATTGGCCCAGCTGCAACTCCTTAGGGGTAAGATTACTTTCTACACTATCTTTATTTTCTTACATTATATCCCCCCTACACTGCAGCACTGTCCCACAGTGGCTTCTGGGTCACAGAGCCCACCAGTGTTTTGTTCCAGCTGAACACATCTCCTGCCATCCCCATTTGGCCAGTGTCACCCTTTGTGTACACACTGTGTCCAAAAGCATCCTTTAAAGTCTCCTTTTCCCCAGCATCACCATGTTCCAGCTCTGTCTAGCTGTGCCCTCTGTGCTCCCATTCCACTTGGGCACAACATCCCTGTGCTCCCATTGGCCTCCCCCCCCTCCCTCCTATTTACACCAGATTATAACAACCAGGTCCCTGCAAACCATCCTCTCCTCCAACATCAGCTCACGTCTGCTGTATTTTTTAAAAAATGGAATCATCCAGAGCCCACCTGGCTTTGATCAGGCCACTGGGAAGTGGTTGGCATGTTTATGGACTCACAGCACCTCATGGCCTTTGTCTTTTCTCATAAACACTAGAAGAGCAAAACTGAACAGCTGGTACAGGAAGACAAAGCAGCAGCATTATTACAGTCACAGTCAGACAGGTATTCAGTAGAGTGGTATAAATAGGGGGAGTGGAAATTTACACAAACAGCCCAAAGGACAATAAAATTAGCCTGAGTTCCAGTAAAATATACCAGTAGTTTTAGCTTTCTTTCAGTGAAAGAAAAGAGTCACTACTGAGACCTGTAGGTAAGTGCAGAAATAATTTTTTATTCGACGAGACTCTTGAGTATTGCAGCTTCTACTGTGGAGGATGGTTATATTTTTCTGCTCAACCACCTTGATTCTCAGCAATTATTAGTTTGATATTTGGTAATGGAGACCCAGAGTTTTCCAGGTGCTACCGTGGCCACAACAGGACAGACACCAATCCTCCATTAAGAGAAATATTAAAATGTCAGGTTTACATTTAGTTTATCTCAGCTTCACTTTAGTATATGACCTGCCCTCCTCCTGTGATGTCTGAAGTTACTGCAGTCAGTAAATTAAGGGAGGAATGGCTGAAAGAGGCAATATGGCAGTAAGGTCCTGCCCACACACCCCCTGCTGTTTCTGAAGGGTTTTTGCCTTTTTGTTACATCTCCAGAAGTGTGGCCCAATATCCAAAACTCACCCAGCAGCTGCTGGGAGAGGTTGCTGCTACCAGTGTTCTAACATGAAAGCTCAGGCTGTAATCCCCACAAAGCACACAAAAATCCACAAAACAGTGCACTTAACAGTGCTCCATTTTCCAAGTCATGGAGCAGTGCCCTTGGACAAAGAACCCAGTTTTGAGATGGACTGTGAAAACACACATTTCTTTGTAGTTGCAGGAACAGTATCTACAGCAATGCCTGAAAGTCTAGAATTACATTAAATTGCCTCATTTCTAAGCAATTAATAATAGCCCACAAAAATTATTCATGGAGAAAGGCTTTGGACAGATCCTGCTGTCTGGTAACAAAGAAAATGTCTTTCATGCACGAGTGAAATTTCCCTTCACCACCCCCTGTGTTCTGGGGCTGCCTCAGAGGATTTACATACTCTTAAGTAAGTGTCCCACACAGAAGAGATGCCTGTGCTGAGCCTTCTGGTGTGCAAATACACTGCCAGCTCTGCTCTTCTTCCTCTGCAAGGACAGCCACAATGATCCCCAAGCTCTCTGAAGCCACTTCCAAACTTTGTGTAGTGCAGTCAACACAAGGTCCAAGAACACAGGTTAAGAGCGTCTCATTTTAGCTTCCCAAACTAAAGTCTTTGCCATGCAAAAATCATTATGATTTTGGATTCAATATCACAAGGAGAATATTTTTCAACAGGAGAGTGGGCAAAGTAGAAAGCTAAGAAAGGCTGATTTCTCTTTTATATATGAATACTATTTTTTTCTTGTGCGTTTCAGAAAGTGTTTCTTCAACCCACAGGACTTTGTGTGCAGAACAGGAATGTAGTTTCAGTTTAAATGCTGAAATTGCCACCATAACACAAATTAAAAAGGTAACTCAGAAGTACCACCTGAATATGAAAACATGCAGCTGCTGTTGATATAGCACATCAGCAGGAGAAATACCACAAGTAAGGAGCTGCTCTCCATGTCAGTGAGCATTCAGAACACACTGACTTCCTTCAGAGGGAAAAGAATCAGTCTGTTGTCATGAAACCAGCCAGCAACAAAGATGAAGCAAGAGGACAAGAGCAGGAACAAAGAAATCAGAATCTCCCCAGTTCATTCTAACCTTGTGTCCCTTGTTTCTCCAAGCCACCCCAGCAGGAATCCCCACAGGCAGAGGCTGAGCCAGCCCAGGCTGTGGTGCAGGGTCTGAGCCAGCGTCCCTGTGGAAAAGCCATGGGGAGCACAGGAGGAGTGCAGGGGCCAGGAGCTCCAGCAGTCCCAGCAGCCACTGTGCAATTCCTGATGGTCTTGGCAAGTAAAATCATCCACACCAAGCCCAGCCAGGCACCAACCACCATGGTCCTGGGAGTCACGGCTACAAGACAGAAGTTGGGATTTCTTGGCATTACCATCCCACACTGAATGATTTACCAGGATTCAGCAGCACATACCCCTCTGCTTCCTGCAGTGTGTCTTCAAAAACACAGGATCCAGAGGGAGTTCACCTACACAGAACCATGCAATTATACTCACTTTTTTCTTTAGTTATTTAGAGTAAGACAGGAAAGAGATTTGGATGTACACCAGGAACAGCCATGAGGTCAAGAGGTTGATCATTAACCCATCACAAATATTGACAGAGGAGAGACAACCTGGATTCTATGAAACACATTAGAAAACCAAAATCAGAAGAAAATTGCATGTGGTTTCCACACATATACACAGGTGCACTAAAAAAAGAATCAAAAGGTCTTAAAAATATCCTTCAGTAATAAAA
Source organism: Camarhynchus parvulus (assembly GCF_901933205.1). Taxonomy (NCBI): domain Eukaryota; kingdom Metazoa; phylum Chordata; class Aves; order Passeriformes; family Thraupidae; genus Camarhynchus; species Camarhynchus parvulus. The sequence goes on from NC_044579.1 coordinate 18,624,302, forward strand.
GCTACCTTTTGAAAAAAATTTATTCAGGAAAACATGGAAATTTTGAGAGCAGATTTCTGACATTCCATCACCTTCCAGCAGGTAAGACCAGTCCATTTGAAAAATACACAGGCTGCTCTGTAAACCTCTGCTGAAATATGCAGAGCTGGGAGAGTGCAGGAGGATTCACAGCAGTCACCTTCAGGCAGGCAAATATTGCCCTGTCACAGCCACTGCCACTCCAACATTACAATTTCTGCTGTTACTCAGACCTGTGTTTTACTGGCTTTGAACACATTTGTGCAAGTCAGTGTTACAGGTCCCCTATTCCCAGTGCAGGCCTGCTGGGAAGGCTGCTGTTCAAAGCATTATTCTTTAACATTTGTCCGTCCCTAAATCCTGTCCCAAGGCAAAAAGGGGAGGGGAGGGGAGGGACAGAGCCAGCAAGTGATACAGAAGCCCTTGGCTAGACTGCTACTTCTTCAGTGCATGACTCAAAATCCTCACTTGGTAATAAGCACAGAGGCAGCTTCTGAGGGAACAAATTTAAAAGGTACTAAGCCTCCTTGCTGATATCATACTAAATTTCTTACAAACTCTAGTAAAATTTCATTATACCTGGGGTTTTTTTGTTTAACAATCTCATCACAAGAGCAGACTGAAGTTCTTCACTGATCCAAACATGCATCCAAGCCCATCAAGATGCTGGAAACACATCACTACAGCAGAGACAATTTCCCTTTTTCTTTCTACAAGATTAATTGTGTTTAACAAGTCTCAAGTACTAAGATTAGCAACAAGTATAAATTGTGATATTAAACTTCCTTGGACTATTACTACTTCCTATGGACTAACTGGTGCTGTATGTCTCTATTTTGTTTACTCATACACACAGAGAGACACAAACAAACATGTATTTATCAGTAAAAGCATCAGCAATGCTAACACAGCCTGCAGCCCATTGCATCCACCAGAACAGGAATGAACAGAAGTGTTTGCTTACTTTTTAATTAGAAGAGAATTACAGACTTCATCATAAATAGAGCCTGCAAAAGCTTGGAATTAAAGTGGGGTTTGTTTTGTTTTGGGTTTTTGTTTGTTTTGGTGTTTGTTTTTTGTCTGGGGTTTTTGGGAATAATACTAAAGAGAGTTCCCATTCTCTTTTAAGGAAGTTTGAGAGGGTGAAATCTGGCATAAAGTGTGCAAAGAATGGAAAATACAGGTAAGTTCCAGCCACCTGCTGAATCAACAATCTGTGAACACTGGAGTAAGGATGTGAAGAAGTGGAGGTAGTAATGATGTAATAAAAATTTCACTGGGTTGAAAGAAAAATTATACAAATACCGAGCAAACCAAAAGAGTTACTGTGGGTAATACCTTGCAGTACAGCTGAAATGACAGAACTGCATCTCTAGAGTTATTTGCAAAACACTTTTCTGTGTTCCTTCCTGTCTCCACCCCAACCACTTCAGACATTTTACACAACTGACATTTTTATTTCAAAGATGGAGTTGTCTGACCATGGACAACCTTATTTTCTACAATGCTGTATGTACAGCATCTCAGCTAACAGAGGATATTTTCTTGCCTGTAAGGCCAAAGTAGGACCATGCCACAAATAAACAACATAACCTGCAACAAACCAATGTAAATGAGAAAAAAAGTAGGAAAAAAACCCAGATACCAAGGAAAAACAGCACACAAGATTAACACATACTCAATATTTAATACTGAAGATCTGACAGTACATTATAGTGCATACTGTCACTAGCACAGAGTCACAACATTCCAGACTCTGGATCAGAATCATCCCTTCAAAGGAGCTGATGTATCTATGTGGTGCTGGATCCACTCAAGGTACTGACTAACTTTGGTGTAGACTCCAAATTTCTCCTTTCTTCCACAGCCTTCACCCCAGCTCACCAGCCCTACCAAAAACCAAGTATCCTTGTATCTAGTGAACATGGGGCCCCCACTGTCCCCACGGCAGGAGTCTTTCCTGTCTCCCAGGCTCCCAGCACACAGCATGTTGTCAGAGATCTGGGAGCTCATGGCCTGGGCGCACTCATTGCGGGGCACAATGGGGATCTGGATGTACCTGAGGAAAGCGGCGTAGGTGTGGTTACGCTCGCTCATGGTGCCCCAGCCCGTCACCACTGCCTGCTTCCCACTCCTCATCAGCTCCTGCTCCGCCAGGTTGCGGGTGGGCAGGCAGATGGGGAGCGCGTATTTGTAATACATCACATGCTCAGCCAAGTGCAGCATGGCTATGTCATTATCTGAGGTCGTCTTGGTGTAATTTTCGTGGGTCACCCATTTATCAATCCAAATGGTTTGCTCATCTGCCTCAGGACGGAAACGGAATTTACCTGGAAGAGCAAACAAGATGGCACATGCTGTCAAAGCTTCCTTTACTGTGAAGACCAAAGTATCTGGAATACACCGGGTGTTAGGACTGCACTCCATGTTTTTACTTCTCTTGTAATACAGCTGTTTATGTCATAAGTTAACAGTGTTCTTAACAGATGGACAAATCTCTAAACTTTTCATATTTATGGAAATCATGAATACCTATAGAGCTTTAGAGCTCTGGTCATCAGCTGAGAAACCAAATTGCCCTGTGGTGTTCATATTTCAGTACACTCGTGCAATGTGAGTCAGGAGGAAAACAACCTCCTTGGAGCCAGCATTCAAAGCTGGGAGAGCAAGCACACCACAAAACAGGACATTTACAACAGGACATGAGCTTTACACTGCATAGCCAGGGCCTGAATGGCTGAATGTCAGCATTTGTAAGATAAAGTTGACTGATGGGTAAGATTATTCCTTTCTGAAATCTTACATCTGTATTTTAAGGAATTTTTCACTGCTTAAGACTCCTCAGTTGCTATTTGTGCTACATGATCATGGCTACTTCATGGGCCAAGCAGTTATGGAACAGCAAGTAAGAACCTATGATGAAAAGGGCCAAAAATGCAAGAAAACATTTGTGATACATTGCACTAGGAAAGGCAGAGCTAGGTTTTCCGGCAGGCTGTCAATGAGGTCTTGCAAGTTTTTTTCTGTAAGTAGAGTCTCCAAGCATAGGGACTTACAAGACACAGTAGTACAGAAATATATTCTCAAAAGATCTCTTAAACTCAGCTTTGGATCTTGGTCTTCCAGACCACCTGAGTCTCTCTTCTTGCTCCTCTGCAGACAGACAAATGGACAGTTCACACGTGGCTGGAGCAGACAGCTGAACCTGCTCTGATGTCTTGTACTGAGTGGCACCAGCCCCTGATGGATTTGCTAGTATTGAGTCAACAATCACAAATCAGTTTTTCTCTCCCATCACAATCTCTTTGCAGTGACAGTGTTCGCAGCACCCTGAGGCAGCCTGAAGCCACTGTGGCTGGGGGCTGGCTGGCAGGGCTTTATTCCTGCCTTCACACATACAAACTCTGCTTTAGGCCTCAGAAATAACTCTGGACTCAAGCACTGTCAGACCATCTCCTCTGAGGGAGGCAGAGTGGTGTGCAGGAACACACCTGCTGTGGGGCCACACGCTCTGTACACCAGCACAGCCACCAGCTGTCTCCATCCTGAGGCACCCACCAACCAGTGGGAGACACCGTTCACACTGCAGTGACAGACTCCCTCACCCCCAGGGGGACACCCTTTGACTTCTGGTGGGTTATCCACCCCCAGAGTTTTCAATTCCAAAATCCTGGATGTAACACCTGGAGGTACTGAAACCAGAGGTTGTGGAAATGCATCGAGTTCCTGCTACACAATAAGGACCATCATAATCTTGCTGCTGGCACAAAAATATTAACTGCGAAGGCAGAAACATGATTTTGAATTTAATCATTACATCCACCTATCTGTTCTATCTTCTTGGAGTTCTGAACACACTTCTGGATCCTCTTAGGCTGGTGATGCAGGAACAAGAGCCACAAACAGGAATATTGTGTTATTCTCAAATCCATCTTCCAAAACTTAAACTACTTGGAGAACTAACTTTCTATTCCAGACACTAAAAAGCCACATTAGGGCTGCTACAAGACTTCTCTCCAAGCTGAGTCTAAACTGAGATGCAAGCTTCCCCTCCAGTTTTGCTCCTGTGGATGGCAAGCTGCAGTGAGACGAGTCCAGAAGGGTGTGGGGTATCCCAGCCTGACAGACACAGGTTGAGTAGCACCTGTGCAGGCTCAGTACCAACACTTTCCTGGCTGTCCACATGCACAGGGCAATGTCTTCACCCAAAACTCTCCTGGTCACTCACAGATGTCTCTGGGTTTTTCTCATGAGAACTGCTTTTGTGGTGACAGATGTCTCTGTGAAAAGGTGAACATTCTGGCACTGAGAGGACCCAAGGCTACATCACACACTTTTAAATTCATTCTTTATGTTGGATATACATAAACTTATTGTCTCTGCTCCCTAGCATCTGCACATCCACAGTGTGTATGGAACATGCACACAGACATCTATTTTTAAGGCTATATACACAGACAATATATTGGCAGGACTCCATAAATACTGGGAATAATCTATCCTTTCACTAATGGAAAGCAAGCAGTTGCACTGCTATGCCTCAGCACCAATACTAGCTGGAAAACATTGTTAAAAAAAATCTAAGTGTGAATGAAACACTAATTACCTTTGTCTGTTAATTCAGGAGAAGCACTTACTTGACATAGTGATATTTTCTCATGCTCCAGGGCAGCAGAGCAAGTAAAGGCAGTGTTGTCATTCTGCAGCACCTCTCCAGTGAAACATTCTTAAGTAACAGTGTTTAAATACATGAAAAGGCAGGAAGAGATCCTGTGACATTCTCCTTCTGGGATCAAGACTTTTTTTCAGTATTGGGATGGTCTTAAATATTTTCATCACCAGAAAAACACAGGCAGAAGAGACCAAGACTTTCTATTTTACAGACCAGCAACAGTGCTCAGTAGACATCAGAGGAAGGTTCAAATAGCTCAAATGAAATCAGATTTTTACTAAACTTTGTTTTAAGCTAAGGTGCATATTAAATAGTGCCTAGACAGACCACTCCTACAGCCAAGGACTTTTGTCTTCAGAACTTGCCAGTCTTTTCCCTGACATGATAAATGTTAGGAAATAAACAATTATATTTAAAAAACACAGGGACAGGTGATTTTCCATACCAAGTTTAACTTTGAACCCCTTGTGTTCCTCAAGGCAGTGTGCTGCTGTTAGGACCCAAGCTGGATGGATGAGAACACCCCCACACAGAAACATCCCTTTGGTATTTTGCAGCATAATCTGAAACAAGACAAGGGAGGTGTGACACTGCATGGAGCACAGCTCACAGAATACTGTACTCATTCTTCTTGGGTGCTGCCAAATGCCCAGACTTAGCAAGAACCAAAGCATGTCATATTCATTGAAACCAAAGCTCTACAGGGGAACAAAAGCCCTATAAATAGAGTCTCTGTGAAATACCTACAAAAAAGTTTTCAATGTCCTTCCTGAATGAGGGCTGCTTCATCCACATCAGCATGGGGTGATGCTGGTCACTGCAAAGAAGCACTTTGTACTCAAAGCTTTGAAATACAGGGCACGAATGAGGGGTGTGTCCCACACCAGATACCATGCATCATCTCAGGCTGCAGCTCTCATGCTATGGTGTAAAAGGCCCTTTAATATCAAAGGGAACCAGGCCCTAATTATTTGCATTCATTTGTTCCATGGTAAGATCTGTGAGGTCTCCCTTTTCTTTGTAATAAGCCAACCTGCCATGGCATATTTTGCTGATTAAGTCTGCTAACTTGAATTTATGACAGACAAAGCTTATAAGAAAGGGCAGGAAGATCACCTCCCACTGGAAGGCTGTTGCAGGAGCTGAAGCACACATCACACATGAGTTCTCCAGGATGGAGCAACAGAGCAGTTGCTGTGAGTACCATCACCATCCTCTCTCTTGGTGGTGTTGGCACAGTAAGCTCAAAAATCTGGCAACAGGAACAAGGTCAAGAATCCTCACAGGTACTAAATTATTTTTTTCTGCTACTCCAACCTTTGGGATGCTTTTGAAAAAGCATAGGGAATCTTAACTTCATATGACACCATCAGTAACAAGGCAAGAGCCTTTCTGGGGCAGAGAGGGAGGCAGAGCAGTTCAGGAAGAGCCTGAGCTATTTGTGGCAGAGAATCCCCTTCTCCTTACCTGCCAAGGGCTGCCTCCCCTTCTTCCAACTGTTCCATCAATGAGCCGAATATTGAAGTCTGCTTTGGCCTCAATGTAGTCCGACTTCACTCTTCCACAGGGGAACTCCACTGCAGAAGAGGCAGAGAATTCACTAGCAAAGCCCAGGTCACCCAATCCTCTTTTTAGAGCATTTCCTCTGTCTAATCTAGGCAATATTGTTCAGAGGCTTCATGGAAGTCCCTCAGTGCTTGGTAGAGGAGGCAGTCTCCTGACTCCCCTTTATGTCTCCCTGAGACAAGCATGGATAAATGGCCATAAAGTGGGTATGGAGCTAGGAAATGCAGGCAGAGTTACTCTTCATGGAATAGATGTTTTGAAAATGAGTACAAAGTGCACTGCAGACAAATCTCCCCTAAAACTCTTTTACATCAGTCTGAATAATCCTCTGCCAAAGCTGCACTACAAACATCCTGCTCTTACCTACAGGCTCACACGTGGTGTGGTCATCCTTGAGCTGATACCCCGATGCACAGCTGCACAAGCGATGCTGCTCGGCAGGGTCCTCCCTGCAGAAATGTTCACAGCCCCCATTGTCTGTGGAACAGTTGCTGTATTTGACCTCTGTATTTGTGGGAAAAACAAACAGCAAGAGAGACATGGAGTTGGGAAGTCAGAGTCACAGAAAGGTAAGGTGCAAAGTGACATCGTGCTTCAAGTGGGTAACAGCTGTCAATGGATTTGGAATGACAGCTGTGGGCTTCAATGACACTCAGGCCTCTAGACAGCAAACAGTCCTAGGTCCAGAATCAGGGACTAGGGAGGTGGAGGAAACAGATTACTGTAGACTGGAGAGCAGAAAATGCCCTGTCACTATGTGCCAAGTCCCACAGTGAAAGCTGTTGATGATACATGACATACAAAGCTCATCCCTAAACATGCTATCCAGCTTTTGTCTAAGGAAGGAGCTGTCACAGTAATAAAATATTCACAGTGGATTGGGTTTTCCCCTGTATTTAAAAACCTCACCATAATCCCCAAATCTAAAGTAAACCCCTGCTTCACAGAGTTATTTCCAATATTGTCCAAAATTTAGATATCTCATACCTTTAAAATTATCCTATGGCAATACAAAGTTAATTTTGCTTTAGATAAGCACAGATAAACCTCTTACCACATGAAGAAGCAAGAAAGAAACCATATAAGTAAAGAAAGTAGTAAAGAAAGAATATGCCATGCATTAACTGAAGTGTCCATCCCTATCACACAGAGATCCCTGTCACAAAGGATGTTATTTTATAGTGGATTAAATGCAGTGTTACCATAACTGCACAAAACCCCCTCCCAGCCTTTGTTACAGATGCAGGAAAATTTTCCAATATTGTCCTTGCAGATCCCGTTGGAACAAGGATTTGGTTTACACTGATCTCCATCTGAAACAGAGGTAGGAAAACTCAGTTGCTGAACCATACAGAGCTCACAGATCAAACATCAACATGAACAGACCCTCCCCAGACTCCCAAGTATCAGCCATGTTTCTGGCACTTAATGGTGACACCTCTGTGGCACTTGGCCAGAGACAGGGTCATCTGTTTGGGTTCTCGATTACATCTGCAGAGTGAGTGGAATGGGCAGAGGGGGAGGAAAGAGTAAAGCCTGAAGCAGGCAGGACAGGAGCAGGTTACTGCTGGACCACGTCAGGCATGGTTAGAGCATCAAAGCATTTTTCACCAATTCCTTAACTCTGGGAAGATGACTGATGATAGGTACAGGTGCACCTCAAGTGTTTTAGGAAGGTTGCTTGTATGATAGAACAGGAAAACATCCTCTGCACACCCCTTATGAGACAGAACGAGAATTTGAATCAGTATATGACACATGGCTGGAGGAAGGCTGAGTACTAGTAACTCCTGAGGAAGCACAGAGAAGTGATTAGGAAAGTCTTTACTTACCTACATACTTGCTCCAAAAATTTAGCTGTGAAGAAACAAAACTTGTATTACAGCAAGAAAACAATTTTTCACAAGTGAGGGATTTTAAGTGTTTTGTGGTCTTGGCCAACAGGACACAGTACTTGGGTCAGTAACATCGGTCTCATTCTTCTTGGCAGTGCAGTGATTGGCACTATGAATTAAGAAAACCAGCCAGTGAGCCCCCTGTACCCTCTGTACCAAGCACAGACTCCCCTGCTCTGCTTGCAGGCTATTTTCTTGGCCCTTACTGCCAGGTTAGTCACCTGAGCTCACTTGAGCCCAGATAGACAAATCATGGGCATTCTAAGGACAGCTCCTCTCTCCTTTGGGATCTGAGGGACAGCAAGGACTGGGTAATCCTATGCTTTGAGCCTACTCTGCTAAAAACAGCAACAGGGAGTACAACCCAACACAACAATTGAGTGTAGAAAGGGGCAGGAATCAGCAGACAGTAAATATAGTGTCCAAGTCAAAATAGGAGTTTGGAGAAGGAGAGAAAGAACATAGTGATAAGAGAAATGTTTGTCAGGCATAACTGAGAGACTTGGGAGATACCCTGAAAAGCAGCCAGGACCAATGAATGGACAACAAAGGGGAAAGACTGGAAGGACTGGGAAAAACTTAGTAGCAGCAAGAATAGCCGGTGGGGTCAAAGCAAGGATTGGAATTAACTGTCTAGGACCCAAACCTCACCAGGCGGGTGAGGTGGGACATGTTTGAGTAGCCAAGCTTTGTGGCCCATAGAGGGGTAACTTGACAATCACTGTAACACAGTGACACTCAAAACCATGCCTACACCTGAGGAGTCGGGAAAGATCAGTGTTCAGTATTGACAGCATGATCTCATGTGCCCTGGATTGTAATATTTTAAGAAAATCATTGATTGGCTAAGTTATCTTATCCTTAAAAACAAACCAACTTACTGTTTCTTCCCTGGTTTCAAATATCTCACTGGCCTCCTCAAAGTCACAGTGCTCTTCAATACACTCACGCTCCACAGAGCCTGGCTTGAGTTCCTCCAGGAAAGTGTTTGACCTCTTCTGGATTCTCAGGACTTGGTTTGCATCTTTACTGCTGGAAAATACTGCAAGCAAAAAGGTGAGAGCAGAAGCAGAGAAAAGAGCTGGCTGAAAACTCGTAGTGGTGCTTCCTAAAGGACACTTATGAGAGCAAGAGCCTCTCTCCAGTACAGCAAGTACATGGGCTGTCTGTGCTGTGCTGCAGAAGCAAGGTCCAGGCTCTGCCCTGTGGTACTCTGACATCTCATGGGGCTCAGCAGGGCTCTGACCAGGCAGCTGCCATGGCCCCAGCACTGTCTGTCAACCTCTGCTAAAGGAAGTCAAACCCCCCTAATGGGAATGATTCCAACCACTCCCTCTGACTAACAGCGGAGCAGGAAATGAAACTGCAGTTACTGGGAAAGGTTGAAGGCCATCTCTCAAAAGAATGCTTACTTGAGGTGCAGCAGCCCCAGGAAGAGCAGGCAGCCAGCAGCAGCCCCACAGTGAGGAGCTTCCACATCCTGCAGCAGGAGTCACCTGAGGAGGAGAGGGCAGGTGTCAAGAAGAGCACATTGCCAAGTGACACGAGACCCTGCTGCAGGCAGTCCCTACCCATCCAGCTCAGCCAGCTCGCTCACTGGCTTTTCAGAAAGCCACTTCTCTGCTGAATGCTTTGCTGTGCCCTGTCTCTGACTCCAGCTCTGGAGTGCTTGTTCACTAGGGTCCCTCCAGACTGCTTTGCTCGCTCCCTTTAATACATCAGCAGCTCTCCCAGAAAACTTCTGGCCTGTCCTGACACCCTCCCCTGGACATTTTTTACAAGTTTCATGCTCCATTAAAGCAAGCTGTACCTAGAAATCTCAAAGGATACAATACTTTTGAAAGCACTTACTGCTTTATTCAGTGGGAATCAGCGTGATCTGTTCTTCCTCCATGAGCTCTGCTGGAACTTAGTTAATCCATAACTTCAGATATTTACTCTTTGGAGTGACATGAAGTGCTTTCTTTTTAGTTGTTAAACAAACAGTGCTCAGGGAGAGCTTGACCATTTACCTGCATACAGGGGAAAAGCAAAACAGCTGAGGCACCTACCCTGCCTTTCTAAAACCATTTTCTCCTTTTGATTCTCTGGTGAGCAGAAATGGTTATATATATAATTAGCAAGTGTACATACCCAGTGCTGCGCTCTCTTGAGAGATCCTGCCCTCTTCTCACAGCACACAATCACCCAAGAGAGACATATTTTGCTTTAAGAGTCCTCTCACTTCACTTTCTCATCAAAGCTTCCCACCACAATATAGCAAAGGGAACTAACCCCCACTGACAGCCCTAAGCAGATACCAGATGCTTGTACCAGCATGCTGCATCTTCTGGTGTGCTGGGTTAGCTCTCATCAGAACAAAGTATTCTATTGAATTCTGAACACTAAGCATTTAGAGAAAACCCCCAATCCTTTTCAAAAATTTTCTTGCATTGGAGGTGGTAGGAACCAGCATGTCAAGTTCTCTGCAAACAGTGTCTGCAGTGGCACCTCTGTGAGCTGTGCAGAATTCCAGAATCACTCAGGTTGGAAAAACCCTCCAAGACCATTGAGTCTAACCTGTGACCAATCCCCACCTTGTCACCCAGCCCAGAGCACTGAGTGCCACATCCAGTCATTCCTTGAACATGTCCAGTAAGGGGAACTCCGAAACCCCCTGGGCAGCCCCTTCCGATGCCCAAGGACCCTTTGCAGGGTTGAAGATGATGTTGAAGATATGGCATCTTCATGCAAACCACCTGTGCACCCAGGAGTCGTCAGGGACACACTGAGTGGGGCAGTAAGTTTTTTGCTATTAGCTTCTGCCACATCATTAAAAAAAGACCAAAATTAATTAACCTGTATCAGAGGAGTAAGAGTATCTTCTGTCTCTGCTGTTGCCTTCTTTGCATTTTTTCTGTAATGCCACTTAAAGCAGAGCCTGACACTCAGAGAATGATGCATGTGTGAATAAACACCGTAGCTCTTATCTTCTCCTTATTCTGGCTCCAGGTAACCAATGAAAAATGGTCAAATGAAAATTTTACCATTTTCATCATGCAAGAGTATGTAACATCAGAATGATGTTCCTGTTCCATACACTATTCTCTCCATACTTCTGTTTAATTATCCCATACAAAGATGTTTTTCACATAGAAAATATTCATGACCATTGTAACTTACTTTCCACCCACTTTGTGACAATACTGTGGAACTCTACAACCATCCTGTCAATTTAAATAAATCCACTGTAAGCTTCCTATCAGCATCTTATGAACACACCAATCTGTACAGACGGAAGAGAAAGGCTGTCACAATCCACTCTATGAACTGCTCACCCAAACACGCCAAATTTTTTTGTTTCAAGTTTACAGGCGTCATTTATAGCACTCAATTTCTACATTTCATGAGAAAATTCACTTCTCCCACATTTTTGCAAAATGCATTTTCACTTATTCCAGTCACCGTACATATTGCCTGCAATAAATGGAATACACAGAGGCACTGCAGCACCATGGCCAGGAACAGCACCTGAGCAGGGGTAGCCAACACAGCTCTGCTGAGTCTGACAGTGTTCCCATCAAGCCGTGGGTTTGCTGCCAGCAGAGCTTTGATCACATGAGCACCAGTAGAAGCACCACATTTAAAACAACATTTGTTCACTACAAGACATAGCTAAAAAAAATTAAACTACCTGATGTCTTCTACTCCATGCCAATTAAACCAACACAAAAAATGCTACAAAGTTAGTCTACAACACTTAGATTTACCATTTCACTCCTCTCTAAGGAGAAGCTCTGAACTTCTGATGCAAGCCAGGATAAAGCCATTTAATCACAGCACAGGTTTTTATTAGCTGTTTCCCACCTGATGGGCACAGCAGCCCTCTCACAACAAAATCAGCAACAGAGAATCCTTACTGGAAGCTCGGAAACATGTTTACTTTATATACAAGAAAAATATATTTACAACAAGTAAACTATGTACAAAAAAAACCACCAAGAGACATTTCCATCGTAATCACTGTATAAATTAACAAAATAAATAGGAGGGAAGCAGGTCCCATTCTTAAGGCACAAAACCTTCTTCCCAAGACTGTACAGGGATTCACTTGCTTCCCGATGCTTTTGACAGGATTGCAGGAATGGTGGGGACACCCCTGAGGAACAGTGGTCGGCGGACAATAATACAGACATGCAGTCACTACTGACAGTTGTAGAAAAACATCATTTTCCATACTTTCCTTTTTTTTTTTACAGTACGCACATCTTAAGATACAAAATATGTCTTGTAAACAGTCTGTTTTATAAATCACATCGCTATTATGTACATTTTTAAATAACACTAAAACAATGATCAAAGCTTTCCATACAATTTGGGGGCAGAAGCAGATTTAGCACTGGCACTGAAGGCCTCAGCAGAGCTGGAGGCTCCCAGGTGCCAGGCCAGCACCTCCAGGCACCCAGCAGCACAGCTCCCCTTGGCCACTGTGCTGGCTCCTGCTGACATCCCACAAGGTACAGAAGAGAGGCTGTACCAGCCCTCCCAAGGGCAGCCCAGGGCAGGGCACTGCCAACAGCCAAACCTCCCTCCAGTCTCCACTGCACACAATCTCACTTAGCCCCAACCATAATTCCCCAGAATCTGCCATTAAATATCCAGGATGGTGCCAGAATGTGAGAAAAGGGACTGAAGCCTCTTCCAAGCAGAAGAAACCCCGTGCCCAGCTCACTGCAGCCACTGCCAGGGTGAGGGATGTGAACAGAAGGTGCTGTATGGCTTTCACAGGAGCTGTGTTTCTTCAGGGACTAAACACCTCTGTGATATGTGCAGTTCTAGCTTCTCTCAGGCTGGTGCTCCTGAGACTGCTGGGCAGTCTCTTTTTGGCAAAGCAGCATATTTTTTACTAACTGTTGTTCCTGAGTTTTTCCTCCCACAAAAAATTATCAGATGTCAGAAGAGAAACTCAGAATAGGCAGCAGCCAGAAGTTCTACCTGGCTCCCTACTTTGCAGATAGAGCTCACTGATGTTCAACACAAATTGTCTTCATCTATTCACAAAAATCTTGCCAACAGAAATCTGCACTGTTCCCAGTGAGACATACAGAACTACAACCCTTTGGGGTTTCTTAGATCTAAACCTTAATAAATATCCAAAGGCACTCAGGTTAAATGTGGATCCCATTTTCTAGGTCTTAGAAGAAGGAAGAACTCCCTTCCTGCCTCTGATAAGTAAGACAGGAATATAGTGGCTGTTAACCCATTGACAGATGTGCATCTGCACAAAAAGGATCTGAAGGCATTGACACACAGATCAAAAAAGCAAAAGAAATGAAGATGCATCTGTGCAGGCCTTATCACTCATGTAAATGGCTAACGGCCATCAGGTGTTGACAGATATGGCATGAATTGAGGAACACACCTGAATGTAAAAACTCTTTGGATTCCTCTATTGCTCTGGGCAGGAAGAGTAGAGAGGAGCTGTTTCTGTGGAAGCAAGAATTTAATCCCTCAAGGATTATGCAAGGCAAGAGCTTATTGTTTATGCATCTTTAACCATGAGGCTGCTGGGGAAAGTTCACAGAACAGCTCCTTCACTGCATATAGGAACAAACACAGATCTCACCTCTTCTCCAGAGTTATCACCTGCCTCAACCCCCTGCTGCACTCTCCTGGAAGGCACATGGATGTCCCAGAAACACACAATTCTGGGACAGACAGTGGGATGCAGACACTGTGAGGTCACGGCACACCACCACTGGGGATGGCTGTATCCTGGGGCTCTCCTGAAGAGATTTCTCCTCATTTTCATCCAGATGTTGCTCTGTGCCTCAACAAGCAAGTGGGACAATACAGTATGCTTGCAATTCTTACTTACCTGATATCTCAGGAATTCAATATAGTTAGAGGGAGTCTGTACTGATAAATAAAAAATACAGCTATGCCAACATATACATAGGAGAAATACATTCAGGGCAAGGCTGGACATATTTCCTGCTCAGGCCCCACAGTATTTATACTGTAAATGTTTCTAACTGGATCAAGCACGTTCAGTCTTTTTTTACCTTCTCATGAGTTTCAACAAACGCGGTCACTCGCCAGGCTGTGAGGAGACACATGGGTGAACGTGTCTGGTTAGAACAGACAGGCAGAGTCAGAATAACCCTTGGTGAAATACTAGGGAATTCAATGGAGTTTGCCCAGCTGAAATGAAATCAGCCCAGAGCCTTTATAAGCTGACAAATCTTTACATAAATTAACTTGACTGATTGTTATTAGACTAGAGAAGTGATATCAATTTGATAAAAATCCTTACTTTAAAATCCTTTACTTAAAAAGTAAAAAAAGAATGATGTCTGATTTGGCACTGACTGTTGCCAGATTCCCTTTGCAGTGATGAAGATGGTGATATAACTATGCATGCTGGTCTTGGGCTTTAACAGCCACCCAACTGAGGTCAGTCATCTAGAAACCCTGATTCAGAAGCACTAATTTTTCCATGCTCCACTGTTGCTGGTACCAAAGGCAATTTATCAACATATTCCAGTTTTCATTATGATGCTCATTTGCTTGCTAACAATCGTCCTCCTCTTAGTGCTCTTACAGAACCCCCAATGCTTGACAGCATAAGGAATATTTTAGGGGTACAGCCCAGGAGAACTGAGCTACTCTAGTCTTTTTTATCACTCTGGAGTGAAGGAGCAAGGCAGCAAAAAGGAGAAGCAAGGTGGAAAAGCTACGGAAACCTAGACAGGTGAAAAGATACAAGTACTAGACTCAAGTCACAATTTTTGACAAGAGTTTTCTACACTGCAAGCTGAAGCAAAAAAAACCCTCTCATGTCTGTGGCCACAGAAGTGGTACTGAACAAGCAGGAAGCTACACCTGGCCATTGCCAGTCATGCTGCTCCCTCTCCCAGGATGCAGCAAGTTGTCCTATACCTCCCATCTTGTGCAGCACAAACAGCTCATCAGCTTTCCTCTCCCTCTTATCTGGTCTCCCAAAGATGAATTCAGAAGGAATGTCAGAGCTGATCTGTAACTACCTGGCTCTCCAGAATTTTCTTTTCTTACTGCCAGGAATTTCTGAGCAATTGTCCGTAATGACTCAGCACCACATTTTTTGTGAAAACCTGAAGGTTGTACCATTGCCCCTGGCTGGTAGAGGAGAGCAGGCCCAGAAGAAGGCCCTGCCAGCTGGTGCAAATCCTGTCTGAAGAACATGCACTGTTTGTTGCAAAAGCATGAGTGAATGAGAATCACTTGATATTCATTGGAAGAGGTCTGCACTGGCTTCAAATTTCAGATGCAAATTACACACAACTACAGATGCATTAAAAAGGGAATAGTAAGATGAAAGGAGAGGCTTTGTCCCACTTAAATATGTTAAATACAGGTGTGACACACAGATGTGCAGGAAAGTTTTGGGTCTGAAAAGACTGTCAGATGCTCCTGAATTAAGACTGGCCGATATATCTTTTGCCCTGAATGATTCTACTGTGATGAAGTTATCCAGTAAAGGTATCTGTGTTGCAGTTCTCAGGAGTCCTGCACTGTCCCTGGAACCAGAACTTCCCACGACACAGGACATGGCTCTTCAAACAGTGAGTGAGTTCTCTCCAGGAGGCTCTGCCAACCACAGAGGAAGTGCCTCTCCAATGGATGCAGCCATACCCCACAGGAAAAAAGTAGCACCATGCTTGGTTGATATGAGCTCTGAACAGCTAAAATTTGGCTGTTCAGCAGAGACAGTTGTGAGCACATCTGCTTTGTGAGGTGACTGCTGTGCAGTTAGGGAGAATGGTAGACACAGGCTGTGAAAACAGAGGCTAAGCCTCGCTGGCAGGAGTACTCCGGCTCAGCTCCTTGATCCCGTGCAGTATCCTCTTCATGTGACCCACTTTGGTCACTCCCAGGTCCTGGAAATAAAAACAAAACCTTACACTAAGAGAAAGGCAGAAGGAAACTCCATGTGGCCAAGCAACAGTTACAAAGTAGCCATCCAGTTACAAAGAGAGGAGGAAACCAACCAGAAAAATTCCAAACCTGAGGGTTATATACAGAGCCTCAAACCACATGTCAAAAAGCTGTTAAGGAATGCAGAGCGGGCATAGAGCAATGCAGAGACACAGCTGTGGACTGTTAGCCAGAAACACAAATTGTTTGGGCTGTCAAAGGCTGTGAGAACAGAAAGAGCACATAGATGCCAAGGACTAGAAGCCAAAACATGCAGGAGGAACTAACCAGTCACATCTGATAGCTGGGTACCATGCAACAAACACAGGCTGTAGGTGGATGACATGCAGAGGGGTCAGTGACACACGTTACAGCAAACCTCACCATGGGAAGATGGTAAAAATGATAAATAAAGGTTCAAGGGGCATTGAACAAATGCCACACACTACTTCAAAAAAACCTCTGTTTTCCTGCTCTATGCAAGTCACCAGAATGATGACACAAGTCTCTTGCACATGCAAACCACCACTTTCAATTTCTCTCAGTAGAAACTATGTCTCCTGGTGAGGAGATGAAAAGTTGTGCAATGTGGCTACTAAGCCCTCTTAAAAAATATTCTCTCCATCCATAAGCCTCATCAAAGTGCACCATCACTTTTTCTTTTAACAAAGAAGTATGATGATCCATTTGTTTAGCCGCTGCACGGTAAGAACCAAATCTTCCCAATTACAGCACTTTCTACAAAGATGGTACAGTAGCTGAGAAAAACTTCCATCATTAAAATCAGAGACTCCCAAGAACACTATTGGCAATCTGTGTGCTGGATTGTACCACATCTCCAGGAAGCTGTGGCAGAACTGGACAGCTGGTCCCTCAACCAGCTCTTCTACCTCCCTGCCATTAAAAACCAGGTGACCCAAAACGGTGAGAAAATAAAACGAGGTTGTAGTGAACCTGTTCATCTTGCCAAGGCACCTGGAATGAACAGCAGGCAGACCACTTCCAAGCACATTCAGCACAGGAGGTCATGCAGATGCAGCTGGCTATTTCTCATGAGCCGACCGTGAAAGTACCTTGAGGTCCCTCCGTTCAAGGTGCAGGAGCTCAGAGCCCCGGACGTCATGGCGGATGAAGATATCCTTATACTCACAAAGACTGAGGTGCTCAAGCCACGCCGCAACCTCCTCCGTCCCCCAGAGGTGAACTGTTAGAGATGGAAAAGCAGGAGTGCATTGAGTACCCAGAATCCCAGGAGACAGGGAGAGATGAGGACACCACAGCACTAAGTGCCAGAGGAGGAGGGCAAGCAGGACCACAGCCTCTAACTAAGGGGAGGGCAGCACAACCTTCGATCTTGAATGAAGCAGGTAGGGCAAAAAAAGGTTCTCTTAAGAAGAGGCCTGCTGCAGTACAGCCAGGAGGAAGTGCATATTTGTTTTGATGAGATGGCATATTTTTTGATAGGGATAACTTTTTTTCAAGTTTACCCCCATGTTTAAGAACAGCAAATTAATTGTGTAAATTCTATGTACAAAACAACAGATTCGTAAAATATATGATGGAGAATCACAGCACATATTAGTTTGCACATTATTATGTACAACCACTTGCAGTCAGTAAACAAAATGGCAACCTCTCTCCCCCTTGTCTGAGGGAGAGAGGAAGAGTTTCTACTTCCACCTTCTTGCAGTCTCTAAATAAGAGAGTAATAAAATTTCCAAGGTTCGGGAGGCAGTGAATGAATACCAGCCTGTCAGACAGGAGACTGTACCCACAACTCCATGGCAGAGGACAGGACCCAAGAGCCAACAGAACAGGTCATACTTCTGCATTGTGGAAGAAAGCCTTCATAAGGAGAGCATAAACCAAAAATCAACTAGACCAATTTATAGAGAGAAAGTGTCTTGAATGGCAATTTGTTGATTCATGGCCAGTTTTTATCTACTGACCAATAGGATTAAAGGTCAGGGAACACCTGCGGTGATGCTGATCCCAAGCCAATTAGACATGAAACTTGATTAAAGCCTGAAGGTGAATCAATGAGAAAAATATCATTTACTGTATCATAGAGAACAAGCAGTGAAAAGACTAGAGTTACGTGGACTTGAGCCCCGCAGTCATTTTTATACTTAAAATGCTGAAATCCTCAAATTCACTTCCCTAAGCACCCTCTGAAATATCCGTGAAAATCTGTACAGTGTAGGGAAGAGTTCTTCAGAGGGTACCTCCTGTTCCTGCTCAGGAATGTTGGCATGGTACAGGGGGACCATGACTCAGAAGGGAGCAATAAGCTGTTTGCCACATGAAAAAGATTGACTAGACCTGCAAGAAGAGGCAGATGTAGGTAAAACAGAAGGAGAGGATGTGTGAGGAAACAGACTGAGAACAGGTAGTGGTGTGACCACACTGATGTGACAAAAAGACACAATGAATGAGCAGACTTGGTACCCGGCAATCCCATGCTACTGTGAGTCTCCTTATTTTTGTTGTTCTTCTCCTTTTTAAACTTGGTCACAAGGCGGAATTTGCCACTGCGGCTGCGTTTGGAATAATCCAGCATCTGGTTCTGCAAGAACAGAAGGGGAAAATCAAGCACACATAAACTGATTGGAATGGACTAAGAGCAACAAGCTCAACTTCACGATCTTCTAAAGAAAGGAAAAAAAAATCCTGAGCTCATTCTGATCAAGGCAGAAAAAGAAGCAGAGAAAGCTGATCCCATTTTAGGCAAGGGATCTTGGTAGGAAATTACTTTCTTTAGCCCTAGGGAGTCAAGTTTCTTTCTTAAAAATTTTTTCTCACATCAGTCATATAGTAACAGGAAGTCAAACACACAGAGCCAACTAGGGAAAAAGAGAAGAGCTAGGGAAAAATAACCTTGGTCCTCCTCACCTCCTCATCACAGGGCTCCATGAGCTGCCACAGCCAAGGGATGTCTGCCAGTTTCCTCAGCTGGAGGTCCATGTCTGCCAGGGCTGTCTGGAGCTGCTCCTTCTGTGGAGGATCTAATTGCTGGATCAGGAACAGAAGAAAGAGTTAAAAGCTTCATGGTAAAACATAACAGCCAGACCCTTGCCTTGAAATCCCTATCTAAAAAAGCAGTTCCTTTGAAAGGAAGTGCAGAGCAGGTACTCTGCCCAGACCAAGTTAACAATTCTTGTACTTTTTGAGCTCCAAGCTCCACAGCAGACCCATGCAGCAAAATTTTCTGTAGCAAATGATTCCTGGATGATAACATCTAAACTGACTTACAGATTCCAAGACCTGCAAAATGCTAGAGCAAGGCAATAGGAGGAGAGGCTGCTTTTTCCTCCTGCTTTGTGCTCCTTACCAGTGCCATCTTGCCTGCCAGCAGCAGCTCTGTCTCATTGTGCAGGGCTTTGACATTATTCACCATCTCTACAACAAGGCTGCAGTTCAGACCCTGCAGGGAAGCAATTCATGTACAAGTTAAGCTTGGAAGTGCACAGGTCTGAGCAGTCAAAGGAAGAAGTCTTAGACTTGGCAAGGCCTACTTTTGGTCAGCTAGAATGGAAAACCAAAAGCTCTGGAGCAAGGACAAAATGGGAGATGCCAAGTGAATGCAGTACCTCTGTAGACTTGGATTTAGCGTAGACTTTGTCCATAGACTTGGAGCTGGCATTGACAGCATGGGCAAGCTCCTGTTCCATGTCCTGATAGGATTGAGCTATTTCCCGAATGCTAAAGAGAGAATTACAGACTGGATCAGCATATCAGACTGCATATGTTCAAATCAGGAGATCTCTCCTGACTGGGTATCCCATTTAAACACCCATCCAAGTGACGAGCCGAGCCGGGATCTCGGCAGGGGCACAGCCTATGGCAAAGCAGGGCAGCTCTCCTGCCACACTGAGCATGCACAGGCAAAGAAATGCAGCTCTCTCATAGGCACAACATGTTCAATTCTGCACACAAACTGGGATCAGTTTGAAATACAATCCAGACACTTCAGTCTGACCAGAGTGACGTGACAGGCAGCTAGCTGCACATACAGCAACCTTCTCTAATGACTCTAGGAGCTTTCTCTCAGAAGCCCAACAGAATGCCTGACTAAAGGATGAGCAGTAAGTATACATTCTGGGAATTGTACAAAAATTTCTGCTAGGCATCAGGGTTACAACAACTCAGCTGTCACCTGAGCTCCTTGAGAGGCTTTTGTTTCTTTTCTGAAAAAACTACTTTATATTCAAAGACAACAGGTTCTTTCAGGATTAAAGGATCCATGTTTGCTCATGAAAGTAACATATTTTGTTCAAAATGGCCTAAGAAAGCTTGTCCAGCTTTAGTCCTTGTTTAGCTGGGACTCTGAACAATGAATGGTGCTACTCTCAGTGACGTGGACCAGCAATGTAGCTGAACAGAAACATCTCCAGAAACAGGAAGCAGGACAAGAACTTCAGGCCCTAAAGGAGGATCTATTCACCAACAGCAAGTTGAGTCACACCTGTGGATCAGAACACCTGCAGCTTGACCAAACTGGATGATCTGGGTGGATTCTTCTTCAGACATGATCTCTGGTTGCAGAGAGAAAGAGGAGGGTCGTGACAACTCACACTTCTGTTTGTCCTCCCAAGATTTCAGGGTGCTCTCAAATGCCTAAAACATAGGAAGCAAACTATAAGGTACCTTGTAAAACTTCTATAAAAACCCAGTGACTGAGCCTATGCCTGTAAAATATGTAGATCTGGTACAGGCACTTTTCACTGCAGAGCCCAGCAGTTAAGTTGCTTATAGCTTTGCTAAGTAGCTGGCTGGGATGAAGTTTTCCATGCCATATGCTTGCCTTGGCTGAATTTCTGCTCAAGCACAGTTTTAGTCAAAATTACTACATAGTTCTGAGGGCCAGTCTAAAAAAACCCCAGCAATTCTCTACTGGCGGCAGCCTTTCCTTTGAGCAGCTGTATCACCTTTACACCTCAGTATTACCGTGACACTTCACGGCATGAAATTAAAAATGTTCAAGGCTCCTCCTTACTGGAAGCAAACTGGGCTTCCCTAGGAACTGGTGGGCCAAGCATCTGAACTCAGAGCTAGGACCTGACACATCTGAAACCTTACTGATATTCCTGTGGGCAGCAGGTAGTGGTGTGGGAAGAAGCAAAACAGATCCAGTGTAGAAGGATTGATACTGAATGTGGTGAAAATGAAAACTATGGAGCCCTGTGGTAAAGCACTCCCTTCCCCTACTGCCTCTGATACTGGAAAACCAGGCTCTGTCAGCTCAGCACAAGCTACCTGCTGATCTCACTCTTGCTGATGGACTCTTTAGTGGTCCAGATGAGGCCAAACAAGGCAATTTGAGTGTTTCCATCTTCAGTTTAGGAAACTATATATCCCAAATCACATTTGAAAAATGTTACCAAAGGTATAGTGTCACATGCATGAAATCCACTTCAACTGAATAGGGCAGGCTTGCTCTGTGAAAGAAGGGGTATGCAGTGACCTTTAAAAGGACAGCAGGAAAAACAAGGGTAAGTTGAGACAAAGTTGAGTGTACAACTGCAAAATTGGAACCTCTTCCTCAGTGGCAATCCCATGATTGCAAGACCAAGTTGGTAGGCAATTAGGAATGGGCTGGCACAATCACAGCTGTGGTTTCTGATGGCCCAACACATAGCACACTCACAAGGGACTACCCTGTCCTCTCTACCTCTTGTGCTTCATGTCACCTTTCCCACCATGCCCACACATAGGCTGCCTCTCCTTTTTTCCTTCCCTTTACCTTTACAGCAGCAATCCTGTTCTCTCTTGCTCTCTGTGCTATCTCCTTCAGTCACTCTCCCTCCAAGTGTCAGTGTGATGCTGCAGAAGCTCTCTTGCCCTTCACAAAAGCTTGTGTGCACTATTCCTGTCTCCTCTCCACAACATTCACATCAGAGCTCACAGGACACTCTTTGAACTCAAAAGAGGACATATTCAGCTAGATACAAGGAAGGATTTTATACAATGAGGGGGATGAAACACTGGCACAGGTTGCCCAGACAAGTGGTGGATGCTCCATCTCTGGCAACACTTAGACCACAGGCTGGATGGGGCTTTAAGCAACCTGGTGTAGTGGAAGTCGTCTCTCCCCAAGGCAGGGGCTTGGACTAGATGACCTTTAAAGTCCCTTCCAACCCAAACCAATCTGTGGTTCTATGATCAACACCCACTGCTCTCCCAGTTAAGAGGTCTCTGGTGCCTTGTCCTACCATGACAGGGGCTTTGTATGCCCACCTTTGCTTTTTTTTCATACTGTCATCTTTGTAACTCCCTTGCTAGGCAATGTGCCTCAGACCTGTATCAGGCTGCTTTCCCTTTTTCCCTTTTTGTAACCCTTCTTCTTGTGATTTAGCAGGTGAGTCCCTTTGCAGAGGACTTTGATTTGCTCTGGAAGCTGGCTAAAGGAGGGTTATGCTGGAAAGTATGAAGAGCTGCTCTCAACTGAACTGTTTATGCATGGACAGTCACAGAGCTGGGAGGACTCAAAATGTGTCTGTGCCACAGCAGGGGCAGGGTCTTTATCCTTTCCTTTGTCTGACCACTGCTCAATCATACAGCAAGAGCAAGAAGGCTTCCTTATCTGCTGGTACTCATCAGATATATTTGAAAATGATGAGATGAGACCGACACACACTTCTGAACAAGGCATAAGAAGCTGTTTTACATGGTCAATGAAGCCAGATACTGAACAATAATGACAAATTAAAACATTGACCGTCTGAATCTAGACAATCCACAGCACTTGGCATTGCAGGTATCCTGTGGAAAAAACAGCATGCAAGCATGTTAAGAAACACTGTCACAAGGCACCTAGAAAAGGAAGTAAAATAAGCTTGCATAAACAACCTTATTTATGACATTTCCCAAGTGGCAAATGCAAGTTTAATCACATTCTTTCCCAAAAGGTTTATGGTGTGTAATAAAATATGCTTCTTGCATTCACAAAGATAATATTCACGGGTGGCCCTTCCCATGCTCTCCAGAAATATGGGACATCAAAACACATGTGTACTGCACAGGCAATTCAGGATGCTCTTACCCTGTCTCGGGTGAGGGTCTGTGCCCTGTTCTTATGAACAATCCAAATGTAACCTGGAGGCTGGATCCAGGCTTCTCCATCCACTTGCACAGGAACTCCCTCTTCTCCAAGGATTGCTATCTTTACTGTCCGGCACTGCAAGGAGTGACTGGGTCAGAAAAGCTCTAAAATGCTGATTTTCCAAAAGCATAAGCCATTCTCTGTCACTCCAAAGCCCCTCCCCAGGTGCTGTAGTTTGGTGCTACTTGAGGCACTCACTCATGTATAGGCAGCAGGACATGCCCTTGAGCAGCGGGGAACACCCGCTTTGTCTTTGGACTAATCTGTATTTGAGTTATTGGTCTAACTCTTACTAAAATGAATGCTAGCAAACAATTCCATACTCAAACTGCCCCTGAGCATGTCCATTTCCAGCCCTGGTGGATGCTCTTTCCATGGACCAGAGCAAGCAGAAAGAAGGGCTTTACAAAGTCACCAGCTGGAGAGGGTGCAGGCAGGAAGAGCTCACAAAAGCAGCTGATACCTGTGCAATCCGGTGATGCTGCAGGTTTATCACACGTGACACTGCCATCTGCATGCTACCAAACACAGCTACCACCTCCAAAATCTTGTCATCGAAGGAAGGGGCTGTAAATGTCTGCCACATACAAGGGAGAGAGAATTCAGCTGAGGCACAGCTCTCCTGGAGAGGTTTCCTTTACCCCCTACTGGTGCCGACCTGGGGGTAGGCTTTTAATTGTGTTCTTTAATCTGTTTAAAATTAACAACAAGGCTAGAAGGTGAAGATCTGGAATGAGCTAGAAGTGAGAAAACTGAGGCTTCCAATGGCTAAAGTATAATTCAGACATGAAAGCTGTAGGCCACAAGGCAATAATTATTCTTTTGAGAGTAGGCACTCAAAAAATTTCTAAAGAATATAATGTGTCTGAGTGAACCTAGCTGCCTTTGCTGTCAAGGGGCTTTACTTCTCTGTAGTGACAAGGTCAGCCACAGAGATGGTGGTTCTCTGGTGATGTTTCTTCTGAATCCTTACAGACTGCCTGGGTATGAAAGCTGCTCAAGGTTAGATTTCAGTATCTCAGCAACATCCAACAGAAAGTGCATGCAGACAGGTCCCCCTGCCCTATTCTTCCAAGCACTATTTTCAGAGGATGTGACCTAAAAAGCAAAAGTAAGTAGAAACATTTCCTGTATGGTCTTAGAGAATACTCACATCATCCTCTTTAGTTCCCCCCCAGAAGTTGGTGCCTCCTGCATAGCTGGGAATGTTGAGTACAGCAATCCCCTGGAGACTGGGCAGAGGGATTGGCCTCCCATCGCACTGCACAGAAATGAAGCAACACTATCTCAGCCCAGCAGGAGAGAGACCCTCCTGCCAGAGCACATGCTCTGTGAACAGAAAACAGCCAGCACCATCTTAGTAATACATTAATTCAGGCTTCTTCCTGTTCGTTCTTGGCCTACAGGAGTAGAAGATATCCACTCAAGCCTCATGAGCCACAATCTTCTGGCAGACATGGATTTCAGAGAGATACTCTTGCTTCTTTTCCTCTAACAGGACAGGGCACACCTGAGAGGCTTGGCAAAGCCTCTTGATTTATTTCTCAAGAAAGCAGAATAAAACTCCTTAAACATCCATGTGATGAGGGTCTTCTCCTGCAAGTCACCTGTTTATGCTGTACATGACCTATACAAACGTATTTCTTTTCTAGTTGGATACACATTATAGCACAGTTAAATTCAGAGCTTTCCACTGCACCCACCATCTAAAATGATCTGTTCATGTGAGATACCACATAGAACATAACAATCTTATCCATGATGAACAATATATTTGGAACAGCAAATACTTTCCAGCAGGATGATACTTCTTCCCTTATGGGCTTAGAATACAAGTTATGCCCCCGAACCAGGAAAAGCCACTTTTAGTTACCTCAGGATGACACATAGCCAAGTACATTGTTTCAGGCAGGCAAGTATCTATCACCAAGCCAAATCACCATGCCGAAAATCACAGTGCCTGAAGGAGATGGAATTAGTCACCCCAATCTTAGGAACAGAAGAACATGCTAATTCCTCACCTCCAGCAAGACCTTCTGCTCCAGGTTTTTATATGTTCTGTGCAGCAGCTCCTTGGTGCCCAGTACTCCATACCACATCATGTTCTTAGTACGACTTCTAAGAGGGCAAAAAAAATGAGAAAAAGTCAGCACAGACATTTACCCTTACATTAAAAAGGAATAAAATCTTCACACTGAAATGGTAGCTGCTACATCCTAAACCACAAAGGTGCTCTGCTTCCAAAAGGATCAATTGCTCCAAGTGGTCACTGTGCTAGGAAACTACTTCCCTTTAAATAAATGTCAGGTAGGAATCAAGCATGAGTAACAGACACTACCAGAAACATACACAGACTGCCCTGGCACAGAACTTGTCCATCTCATACACCAGGACATCAACTGTATTAGCTCAGCTGTATTAGCTCATATACAGCAAATGTAGCCAATCCCAAGCTACACAAAGCATCCTGGAATTGCTCAGGTATTCAAAAGGCCAAACCTGTGGTTTGTACTGGGTCAGGATCAATGCCAAAACCAGCCTCTGCTGCATTTAGAATTGAGATGTGCTTCTCTCATAGCTAAATAACAAGCCCAGGAGAAAAATCAGTGAGATGACATAAATAGAACCAATGTGCTAAATCTGCACCAATGTAGCAACTTAAGTACCTTATAGCATAATGAATCAGTAATAAATCAGGAACTTATCTATTCCATCACGACTTCAAGCCTTGAAGGAGCATTATATAGACAACACACCTATTCAGCACAGTGTACACAATCAGCTTCAAAACCATACAGAAACATGAAGTAGTTCAGTCACTTTTAGCATCAATCCAAAGGTTTGATCCAAACCCACCTGCATTTCTCTGGGTGCTCATCACGTTTGTTGTTGAAGTCCAAAGAAATCTTTGCATCCAGTCCAATTCCAAAGTAATTATTCATGACACACTTCTCAGTGTAACATTCACTGCCAAACAGAAGAACAAAACATCCACTCATAAGTTTCAGTACCATTTGGTGCATATCTCACACAGAATCATTTAGATTGGAAAAGACCACCAAGCCCAGCTATGTCAGATGTGTGTCACTGCATGTATAACTCCATAAGCTGATCCTTAAGCTCTAGAATCCAGCATATGGATCCATTTATGTAACTCCAGGCTGCTGCAGTCCATTACTTTGGTCCATAAAGGAATCCCCCTCCCTGCTGAGGTCCGTTTGCAACATCCACTCCCTCCCTTCCAGCTCCTGAGCATACTCACAGATTTTCAGGCTCAGAGTTAAAGGGATCAGCATGGATCAACAATCGGCTGATGACAGAGCTCCCAGGCAAAGAACCTGACATGCCAGCACGGATATCTGTAGGAAAATTGACCATGGAGAAGAGCATGACTAATAACAAGCAGAAAAAACGTAACATCAATCTCAAAGACAAGATAACAAGAGTTGATACATTCTTCCTGGTCATTCATGAAGAAAGCAAATAGCATTAGTGCTTTCTTTCACTCCAGAGGTCAGTTCTTTTGACAAGGAGAAGGGTTTCTGGGGCTGCCTGGAGGGTTTCTGACTGACAGTGTACTGCCTAAAGCTAGCAGCACAGTTGTATAGAAACATGGAAAAGAGAAATAGGAGTTCTCTCTGCAGCAGCTTTTTTGTTCCAGGGTGAGACAAGCAATATCCCTGATACAGTCAACAGAGAGAAAGGAGGAGGACTGAAGCTACAATCCAAGTTGTTCAAGAATTACTGTCTCCTGCTTTTTAAATTATTAACTGGTGACCCACAAACAGTAGGTTTGTCAGAGAGAAGGGAAACTACCTGCTTCCAGAAGGAGCAATTTGAACAAAGTAATTTGGGCGAGGAGATGGAAAGATACTGTTACAGTGATGGGGAGAAGCTGCTGCACATCATGTGAGAAGTGGGAATTCTGCTGGGTCTGTGCACTTCCTGTCACTTCAGCCTTCACATAAAGAACTGCTGCTCCCAACCTATGGCTGCCATTCTTCAGAAACCTTTCTCAACAGCATCATTTCCCCATTCTCATGCTTACTTTGAGATAAGTATCTCCTTGCAAGTGGCATCTAAATTCTGCCCCTTCATGGCATTATTAAAAATCTATGTCTAAGTCTTAGCTACAAACTGGAAACTAGTACAGCTCATTCCAAGCCTCACTTGCAGTTATCCACAAAGGGATTTCTCTCATGGTTGACCTTGCACAAAAGGGCATCTGGCAGGACAATTTCAGGTTTTCTCATGGGGACTGCAGCCTGTGCTGCAGACACCCATGCTCCAGTTGGCTGCCTCAGTGGGAAGTGGTGGGTGTAACACTTACTTGGGTAGAGGATTTTTGTGTTCAGCATTGGCAAGTTGTCACGGCTTCCTGTCTGGGGAGGAAGAGATGCAGAGCTGCCCAGTGACAAACTTCCTTTGTTTATTAGTCTTTCACAAGGAGACTTGGAGGCTGTAAAACACAACACAAACTTGGCTATTGACAAACACAGTGCTGTGATTCAGACCAACACAGGCCAAGCAGCAAGACTGGGTTAGGAATCACTCAACAGCAAAACACTTGAGCCCCCAGAAAACAAAGAATTGACAGAACCAGTCATTAAGAGACAGAGATGTCACATATGTGCTGCTGGAAAACTCCACAGACTGGAAGTATCAAAACGCCACAAGAAAAATATTAGAAACAGAGATGAGAAAAAGCTGGTGCCAGCAGCACAACAGATAGGGTATTTGGCTATCAATACTCAGGGAAGTTCCAAATCTATCAGCAGTGATCAGGGATCTCTAACAAATTACTCACATAACACAGTTATTAAAGCAAACTGGCTGCTGTTCTCTGTCATCTGCAAAGGATGACATGAAAAGTGCTCAAGACTGTCCTTGTCCAAGCACTCAAAGCCAAGAGAACCCAGATTACTGGCTAAGGTGCAAGAAAATTTCTGAATCCTAGGCTTCATATGCAAAGATCATGGACCAGCCAAGAGAGATGCAGCAAAAAATAGGGTGTACAATGCATAGGCTAGAACACAGAAATGTGCAAGGCCTTAAGAGCAATCATGCAAAAATTTGAAAAGAACAGAACACAGAAGGTAATACATGTAACATTCCCTTTTTATAACTAACAGAATTGTAATACACAGGCAAGACCTGCATGGCGGCAGCCCCAGAGCAGTACCTTTCCTCTGGCTCCTCCCCTTGGACACTCCATAGCTGCTGCTGTGTGATGACTGCACGGAAATCTTATCCTCATTCCTCAGCTCCTTGCCTTCCTCAGAGGCTGAGAGACTAAGGAGGAAGCCCTCTTGCTCCTGGGTCTGGGCGTTCTGCTCATCTACAGCTGTATGAAGAGATAAAGCAGGTGAGTGCCTCATAGCTCTTCTGGCAAGGAATATCTCCCACTCATGTAAATAGCAACAGGATGGGACTCTAAATGTCCTGATTCCTTAAAGGAAAGAACAGGAATAACACAAAACTCTCCTTATAATTTGTCTCAGCTCCGCTCTGGAGAGCTTTTGGAACCAGGCTGGCTTAGCCTCTTTGTTTACTTTGCTGAGCTCTTTAGCAGTGAGGCTGTAAATAGAAGTGTCTATTTTTAATGCCACAGGTAGTCAAGCATCCTGAGATGTAAACTGTGCTAGAGGTGATAGGCTTCCATTTATTTGCACTTAGACGTTGCCAGGAATTCTAACCAGACAGACATGAAATGATTAAAGAATTTCCTGTTTGTTTAATCTGTAGTGGTGCAATAACATAAGGCACCTGAAAAGGGACTAGACACATATAATCAAAAAGGAAGAAAAGAGCAGTCAGTAAAAACCAATATAATCAGAGGAAAGAATCAGATTGCACACTCTGGAAGAAGAAAAACAGTTTGGAAAAGCTGAACAAATACATCTGAAATGTAACTGGAGTTTGCTTGAGAGCTTGTAAGTTTAAACGCTAGCATGCTGCCTAAAGAAATCAAAAATTCCTTTGCAAGCAACAAACAGGTCTCTTCCTCCCCAGCAGCCCCTGCCAGGGCTCAGCGTTGAATGCCCTCAGCTGCTCTACCAGCTCACTGCCTGCACAGCTCAACCCCTTCTTCTAGTCTCTCCCTTGTGCTGACCCTGTAGCTCATCAGAACTGCCCATGATGCAATCCATCCCACTCGTACCGTAGAAACAGGAACACTTCTGGCTGGATTAAGCAAATTGCCTGGGCTCCAATAGAACTTCACGAACAAACTGGCCTAAGGTAAGCAGCAGCAAAGTGAGGGAGCAGTGAGGTCAAGGCCTCCTACTTCACCAGAAGCAGGCTGTTTGCTGTACTTTCACTATTCACTCAGCAAATATTGTATACAATGCCGCAGTGCTGGAAATCCACGCAACATTGCAATGATTTGTAACTTAATACACAGTAGTTCATTGTGCATGGATGTTACAGCTGCAACTTCAATGCTTTTATCTCCAGTAACAATCTGTTAAGGAATTATTTTGGTCTCAGTTAACCCCTGACTTGATGACTAACACTTGGAGACTGATGCCTTTCAAAGGAAAAGAAACTTGGAGCACTGGGTGTGTGTGCCTGGAGACAGACAAGGGTCAAGACTTGGAGAAGAGGGTCACCTGCCTAAGAAGTTAACATCAGAACAGAACTGACTTGCACCAAACTACAGTACTGCAAGTCTTTCCCAGGGACAAAGCTCATTTAAGAAGTTCCTGCCCTCTCCCGCAGTTCTACTACAGCAATGTTTTCCTGGGCTCTGCTATAAAGAGATTAAAACAATGTTAAAATACTTAAAATCCCTTCTTCCCAAGTATTTTCAGATCTGTTTTACAGCAAGGCCACACAAAGAGCTGCACTGACACAATTGTGGTATGGGTGGGGACAGGCAGGAAATGCAAATTAGCAGTGTGGGTGGGTAGGAACTTCCTAAACCAGCCTGCTGGAGAGAACATACCTTGAACTTCAGACTCATTTACCAAGCAATGTTTCCAGAAGGTGGGCTTGGCAGAGATGACACTGAAACTAAATGGCCAGAGTTACCGAACAGCTTCTCTAGCTCAGGAAAGCTGCTTTCAATGAAGAAGCCTGCTGCCCCCAGAATAAAGGAAATTTATACTTCTTAGTAGGCTGTAGGAAGTGACAAGCAGGACTCCTGACCGTTACCTTTCTCTGCATGCTCTATTATCTGGCGAATGGCTTTTTTCAAGCTGTTGGCTCTCAGCATGAGCTGCTCTCGGGGACGGAATATCTGGGGCCGTGCAGTGCAGGCCGAGCCCACCGAGAGCTCACTTGAAGAGTCACCAGCACTGCCCGACCCATCCCCATCCTCTGTCTCCTCTGCAATGGTGGGAGGAGGGTTGGGAAGAGAGGAGGATGCTTGAGATTCATCATTCAGTGTCTTCAGCAATGAGTCCAGCTTCTCCTTCAGGACAGAGCACTACGTGAAGAAGAACGACATTTGAGTACAACTAACAGTTGCCTGGGTAGCTCATTCTTTTAGTGCTAACTGAACTGCTGCTATCCCAGCTCTCTGAAAACAGAGTTTTACACTTCAGAAGTAGAAAACCAAACATTTTTTCAAATTTTACCTTCCTGGCCATGACCTCTGACTCCTCTGAGCTTTCTGTTGCCTTCTCATAGGCTTTCCCTACTCGAGCCACAAAATCCTTCACCGTTTCACAAAGCACTCTAGACAAAGGAGGAAAACAAAATCATGCAAGGGTTGTTGCAGGATTTTCAGAGTGCCTGAAATTAGTTGTGCAGTTGTCCTCTAAGTACTCACTTGGCTGAGGAGATCACCACTGAGTGTTGGTCAGAAGTCAAAATTTTGGACAAATGAGCAGCCACAGAATCTTCATAGCAGAGAATCTTCTGCACCTGTTGACCATCAGAAAGAAACATTGGGGTGCTGCTTTCCAGCATTAAAACACATGCTGTGAAATCCTGTCTGCTCTAAGAATACCTATAACTCTACAGACTCTTTTTGCTGTGAAAAAGTTCCACAGTCCAGTGCTGTTACTCACTGAAGACCTGAATTTGATGAAGAAACTAATTCTGAACCTACAAATCATCAGCAGTTCTCAGAGTCTCTGATCAACTGCAAATCTAAAAGCACTGGGGGTCTTCATAACTGCTACACAGTTTGCCACTATTTTAACAACTTGACATCATGAAGCAAATAAAAGCCAGTAATTTCCTTTCTGTTCCATTCCAAAGTATCTTCTCCTCATCCCTCATGATGGTTGTTGACTCTGGTAACCCAACCTCCACCCTTCTCCATAATACTTAACTAACTTAAAGCCCCAGATCTTTGCAGCTCTGGCTACGCCCACGGCTCAGCTCTGCTCCACTGGAGCTCAGCCACTGCCTCCTATCTCATATGCTCCAAGGCTGGTGCTCCAGTCCCCTGCCCCTCCTGAGAGGTACCTCTGAATTCTCACTGCAATCTTCAGTGACTGTGGAAGAGGAGGCCTGGCGAGGGAGTTTGGTTTCATACACCATGATGCTCCACCTGTTGAAAATCATATTTGTCACTACAATGCAGATCATTTCCTCTGTTTTCCAAATGTAACAGGTTAGACCCTCAAAGCAGAACAAACTGCACTTGGTTGAGCCATCATTGATATAAAGAAGCCACAGGGTGGCAGCAGAAATACAGAAGGGCTGAACGAGGGAAGAAGGAAGGATGACATTATGAACAAGCACAGGGAACATCTCTACTTCTTCCCTCTCCACAAAAATTCCATTGGCATTACAGGATTCAACATAAGAGACATCAAGATACAACTCTAAAGATATGAGACAGTCTTATGTATCATGTACAAAGATATATACAGGAGGTATCAATACCAAGGGTTGACATCCACTTCTGCATCTGGCTTTCATTTCTAAGCCAAGCTCAAGATAAATTGGTTCAGATTTACAAAGAAGAAATTGCTTAAAAAAAAAGTCATGACTTAAAGGCTGTCTTAGGTTACAATGTAAGTTTGTTTTCAAACTAGTACAAAGGCTAACAAATTCAATTGATGAGGACCCTGGGACAGATGAGAGGACACCAGAACCCAGATAATTTCACCGGTTACTGTTCTGCAGCAGAGCATGGAAAACCAGACCACTTTCTCTTGCTAGAGGGTACAGTAGATTATCAATGACAAAATGTTATCTGGCATTAGTAAGATGTCCAGAAGCTTGGCAGAGTCAGGACTGCCCTGTTCTCCTGGAAGGATATTTTCACACAACTCTTGAAGAGCAGATGATGTTAGAGATGGTTACTCACCTGTCCAGCATTTTGGTACTGGCCCTCTCCAGCTTCTCCAGAATCTGTGGGAGCTGGGTATCATCATCACAAGCAGAACCCCAGCCTAAAACACGAGCAAGGTCATTCCCTGTTCCCAAGGGCAACACTCCCAGCTGGCACTGCATTAGAGAAAAGGAAAACAAAAGTGATATTCAAATGGGGAAACACAAGTCAGGAATAGCCATGAGTTACATGACTGATTCCTTAACACACCAGTCACAGGGAAATAGCTAATCCCAGTGTGGGAGAAAGTAACTGGATGGGGAAAACAGTCAGAAGAGAATACAATTAAGGAAAAATTTCCCCTACTTTTGGTTGTGAATTGAGAGAGGAGCATTTTACAGCTACCATCTCAAGGAGCACCTTGCTATAGTAAACCTCCTAGAGGTTTATATTTAGCCATCAGGTGGTGCCATTGTGTTTCTGTAAAATTACCACAGATATTTCCCCAGCAAAACACTGTATGGATATCTCTACCCCAGTGAAGTTTCTGCCAATTCCTAAGACTCAGCTACTACACATCACGAGAATTAAAGGGAACACAGCATAACCCACATGGAACTCCCAAATTTCCTAACCAGAGCCCTTTCAGAGCATGTCTCTGCTGGTGATAGAGCAAGAGTACTCAGAGCAACTCCAAAAGCTGGATCATGTGGAGGAACACTGGAGACAGGCATAAAGAATTAATCCATTATGGATTCATTTCTTGCACAAAACTAGTGCAAGAGCACTGCTATGGTACGCTTTCAGTAGCCTCAGTCCTGGGGCAAATGACGTCTGCATAATCAAGGAAAATCCTCTTCAGCCCATGCTGTTGTTACTTCATTCCTTCATCCAACCAAGCTCTTGGGGCAGGTACCTGCTTGTGAAGGTTGAGGCTATCAATTTCTGAGAGAACCCAGCCAACACTGCCGTCCCCACCACAAACTAGAATCCGGAAAGTGTCAAATTTCTGGAATAAGCGTAAACTACAGAGAAGAGAAAGAAAAAAGCAAGAGGGAAAACCAATCAGCTGTTAAAGAAAGAAATGATAATTCCAATCTAGGTAACAAACATGGCAACGTTGCTTAAAGTAGGCACTGACTCTGCAATGAATACACGTCACTGCCAGATTACAGATGAACTAAAATGGTTATAATTAAGGGATCATAAATACAGCTAAGCAACTTAGCATAGCTATTCACTACAGAAATATCTCCCAAGACATACCTGTCTACTAAAGCAGGGCACTTTTGTCTCTACAGCAGAGGAGACAAGCATGTGATAGCTGATTATCCATTGAATTAACTCCCTCTTGCAGCCTTGCTGCATCCAGCCTAATGCTAGCTATTCATCACACTTCTAAGTGCTCTCATGTCACTGCCTTCACACTCACAGCCACACCAATTAAAGAAAAGTTTCAAGAGGGGGATCTTCATGCAGTCAATCAGCCATGAGACAACTGCAAGAGGATTTTAAACATCACAGGCTTTAGTCCTTCTGGGAAAGCAACATAAATCACTGCTCTGGTCCTTGTCTGTGCCACAGGCGGCCAAACAGCTCACCAGTGTGCATTTCTCCATTCATCCTTTCCAGAATAATAAAAACAACCTCTCCTGTTTGAAACTGTGCTTCCTCCTGATCATTTGTGAGATATGCTCCTGCTTTTATTTTGCCTTTGTATTACTATTATTACCTAAACAGGATTTGCTGTGGTACACAAAAATCCTGATTTTATTAAGCGTTCCTGACACACAAAAGATGACTACCAGAAATGACAACATCTTATGCTACAAGTCGGACTAGCATCAGCTGAAAATATTCATATTATCAAGAAGCAGGCTTTACTCTGTACCATCACTTCCTTTTTAAGCAAATATATAAGAGCAGCTGTTTTAGAAGTGTGCACCACAGCTCGAGAAGGTAACTGATTCCCTCCTTTCCATTCCTGCTTAAAAACAAAATTCCTCATGACAGTCAGTCTGGCTGGGGAGGGGAACAAGAAAATATTCAATTTTACAAGTCTTTTAAAAATTATTTTTCAGCCAAACACATCCCCTGACAGAACACTGCAGTTTTAAATGCCAGTGTTTTGCAATATGCTATGGCAAAGAACCACAACAGTTCTCAGGAGAGCAGAATCCAATGACCACTAATCCAGGAACAGACACTCCCAGATTTAGCCCCCTGCACCTACAGATCTAGTCAAAGACCTGGAGTCACTGTGAGGAAAAGATTAAGGAAATTCATCTTCTGTTGGCTCTTATTATAAGGAGCACGAATTAATGACAAAAGTTACTTAAATCTGATGCAACAGAAAAATATTTGGAAGTGGGCAAACTTAAGACCAAACTTTTAAGTGAGAGTTGCAGAAATACATGAAAGAAGTTTATTTCACAGCATTCACTTTTTTTATATCCATAGATATTCTAGCATAATTTGGCAAAAAATCTGAAACATAACTTAGATCCTAGGGCAGAACCAACTTTACCAAACACACTCCTAAGAGTCTCTCCACAATATGACCAAAAAGTTTTTGAGGGATGGAAGTTTCACAGACTTCTCAGGTAAGTTATTTCTCAATGAATCTCATCTTGACAATATTAATCTGCTATCTATGACATCTGTCTGTTCACTTGAGTTAACTGAAATTAACTCTCCTTACAGTTAATTTCATCATCAGGATGCCTGTTAAAAGACTGTTTGCTGACAAGTTTTCTTATGGATTCAAGCTTTCTATGCTTGGTGTTCTTCCAGGGGAGTGTTTCTGGAATTTCCCCAAAATGCCTCAAGCTGTCCTGCTATTACTGATGAATGGATATAATAACCTTTTTGACAACATTTTTTGTTTTAGCTAATCAATAACACTTAACACAGAGATAAATAACCCCTCCAAACCTCACATGTTTAGTTTTCTCTGAGGAAAAGGTTCCCTGTTATATTTGAGGATGAGCTTAACCAAGTAAATCCTTCATACTTTCTGGGTATTTATAAGGAATTTTTGTTTCCAAAAAATATCTGCCTACCCAAGGTGAGGTCCTCCATTCATGAGGTCAAAGACCTGGGCTGGATTCAGCAGTTGTTTGAATCTTCGTAGAAATTTTACACCTTGGTTGTCTCCACTTTTTGAGTTGACAAAGACCAACAAAGGGCTTGTGCAAGAAGGGGGACAAGTGGCTTTCCAGAAACCTGTTGGGGCAAGGGGAAGAGAGAGGGAGGAAAAGCCAAGAGATGTGAAGCTGCCCAGGGGGCTGGATGGAGAGAAAAGCCAACCGCCCACACCCCAGCCCAGCTATGAAGCAGCTAGTATTTTCCTTGTGTTTATGGCACTCACTGGGTGAATGTGCACAACACTGAATCCAGCATGAACCACACCTCATGCTGCCAAATGTCACACTTATCTCCTAGCGGTATGTCAAAATTTTCAGCTTCCCCAACCTTCCCAAACTGCTTCTGCAATATAGTTATTGTCAATAAATGTAATCAGTTGCAGCTCAGAAAACACTGATATTAGAGGGATAACTGAATGTAAAAGCAGAGCAAACAGTTCACTGCCGTACTCAGCAATGTCTTCCAGTGGCCAGTTTCAGCAACAGCAAAAGCAGAATTTTCAGCTGACAGAACCTGGCATTAATAGTGCCAGCTGAAGTGACTGTGACTGAGAGGAAGAGAAAGAAGTGCTACTTACTAGGAATACTTACCATCTGAATCAATGCTGTTAAGAGCAGTAGGAGGAATGACAGACACTTTGCAGAGCCCAAGAGGGCACTTGTTTGGTAACAACTCTTTACATGCTGTGTGTACCTGGAGAAACCACCAAAAAAGAATAAATCAGACTCTTTTGGACATTGTGGTGTAATTCCTAAAGCCACCCAAAAGAAGTTGTAAGAGGAAGAATGCGGAGGGAGTGAAATCATCAAAAAGTGTCAATTGATACATTTATCGATAAAATTATTTTAAGAGTGATCTAATCAGAGCTTGTATGAATTCTCTTCTTTCCATTAGTACTTAGTTTCCTGCCATTTGAATTTATGAGACCAGCACTTTGAGTGCTGAGAGAACCAGATACCAGATTCTGTGCCTTTAGGAGCCTTCAGGCATTCTGCTTTCAAAATCCCAGCCTCAGCTGAGAGATCTGAAGTAGCAGCAAAAGAAAAAGCTGTGAACTCAAGAGAATAAGAAAGCAAAAAGCAAACCACAAGACATGAGAGATATAAGAGGTAAAAGAAGAAGAGATTAATGAAGTCACCCAAAAAAGGAAACACAAAGTAGAGCAGGGCTTTTCTGGTACACAAAGACTGCAAGATAGAGGGGTTTGCTTGGCATTTGAGCCCCCCATTCTAAAAACATATTTTCTGATACTTCTCCTACTAGTATTATAGACAACTGAAAACACAGCAAGATCTGCATCACTTCAGTGGTTAGGCAAGAGTAATCTATTGCAATGGAAGGGAAATTGCTATTATTAAAATAGCTGAGTATTCTTTATAGTTTGTTGCACTTTTTCAACCTGTAGAAACAACAAATAATGGCTCCTTAAAATCCAGTGTAGTCCATGACAGAAGTTTTCATTCATGTCTACTGTACTGAGATTCTTCTGTGAAAGCTCACTCTCAAAATAAAATGAGCTTGGCTAGAAGCAGGATACTTTTTTCACGTCTTGCTTTTACGTATCACAGCAACACTTCTGAGCACAAATTAAATTCCTATTTCTTGCAGAACAATAAAGTCCTTCATGGCAAACACTGACAGCATGATTAGAGATTTTATTCTAAGCAAGTGTCATTAAAAGAACACACCACAGAGCTGATCAAAAGCTGTCCTTTTACTGGAATGATCACACTTTTTCAACTCACCATGGCTTTGCACCACAGGCAGCGCCAGTCTTGCAAACGCAGGACACTGCCGCAGGTTTTATCACACACCGTGCATTTGGCACTCACGGGCAGGTTTCCTTCCAGCCACTGATGTGGCATTGAGATCTGCAAAAGGTACAGAGGGACAGAAGCTTAAAGGTACAAGAAGCATCATGACTCTGAGATACATAGAGTAGCAAGTCTTTATATGCACTGTTGAAGGACAGCAAAGGCAATTTCTAGAAAACACCTGAGGACCAATTCTGGCATTTTACATCATGCTCAAGCACAAAGAGTCCAGGTGACTCACCCCAGGCTACCCAGGAAACACTGACTTGCATCAGACATCCCAATATGCTAAGGTGATGTTCCAAACATTGATTTACTTTTCTTTTGCCAAAACTTGGATCAAGTTCCCCATGCCTCCAATTGTTTAATCTCAGCTCCCCCAGTCCATAGCAGTTTATTCCTACTAAGGAGTCCCTTACTATCCTGGTTGGACTTTTCACACAAAATCTCATGCTCTGACAGTAGAAATCTTTTCCACATAAAGGCAGAATCTGCTATTTATGAAGTGAAAAAAAGCTACAGAACACAAGGCAGTGCTTCCATATCAAGGTAAGGCTGGAAAAGTTCAGACTAACACCTACCCCATCTTCATCCTCAATGATATCCTTCCCGATAGAGGCCAGAGTTGTCCACTTGCAATTGTTGGTTGCCCGCACAGCACAGCGCTTGTGGGCTTTAAACTTGCACACTAGGGAGGAAGAGATGAATGCAATTAATCCTGCCTCGGGAAGGCCAATGTGGCAGTGTGTATTTGGCTCCAGAAGAAAGCATGGGTACACTATCCTTTTAAGTACCACCAAAATGATCAGCTGTAAGTGTTCTGATCTAGCTATTAATTCTTGCCTTGTCATTTTTGCCAGTTGCTTGTACAAAGCTTGTGACCACCTTGTTAAATTTAACATGATTTACATAGTCACACACTCCTCAGTCATTTTACACAGCGTAGGTGTCACCACATTCATGTCAGAAACATGAGCTGTGCCAGGCATTTCTGCTAAACCAAAGCTGGGAAAGAGTAACCTCCTGGCACTCACACATAAATACAATTATTCACATGAATAAGAGTCTTCTTATGAGTATTCTCTCAGATACCTCAGAAGTGTGTATCTGCTCATTACAGACACATGACATTAATAAGGGATGGCAGTATTTGGGTATATGGGCAAAACCAAAAATAAAATGAGGCTGTTCTCCCCAGGCAGAGGATGAGGGCACACTTACCTTCACAGGACAGCCCGTGTGATGTGACCCCGGACAGGGCCTCCCGACACACGTTGCAGTACGTTGGCCGGGCATGGGAGCAGGCGTACCAGTTATGCATCCCTGAGAAATGGTCCATGCTGTACTGGGTAGACTGACCATATAAATGTATTACAGCAAGGTCAAAAGCAGAGCAACAAGACCTTTTTTTCTCAGAAGACTTGCATGAAGCAGTCAGAAAAAGCAGAAACAGATCACCTTTTGACTAGGAAGGAGTGGGCTACATGCAGTTTATACACATTAGCTGAAACTCAAGAAGGTCTCTAAGGCAAAAGAGACTACTCAAAGAAGCCACACCTTCATTATAGCTCCTGTAGCACCTCTCATCCTTGTCTTACTACAAGCGTGTCTAGGGAAATGAACTGGAGAATTTATCTCCTGGAGAATTTACCCCTTTTTTTTGTCGGATTAAATTTTCAGAAAGATCAGCTCCCCAGCCTGGCTCATTGTGTAGCAGAGAAATGCTTGTGCCAATATAAGGGAGGCAAGCATCAGAGTGGGGAAAACACAAGACAGCTTTTTGTGGTAGCACTGCTGGTCTCACTCAGCCCCAGGAAGCAGGTAGATGCATTGAAGCTGGCAGAATATCAAGCAGGCAAGAAG
Source organism: Camarhynchus parvulus (assembly GCF_901933205.1). Classification (NCBI taxonomy): domain Eukaryota; kingdom Metazoa; phylum Chordata; class Aves; order Passeriformes; family Thraupidae; genus Camarhynchus; species Camarhynchus parvulus. The sequence goes on from NC_044579.1 coordinate 18,663,546, forward strand.
TGAATTGGGATAGGGGGGATAATTGAAAAATGAAAAGACAGTGGGAGGGGAACTTGGCTTCATAGCCATAGTCTATGCTCTGACAATTCTCTCTGAATTCCCAAGGGAGCATATACAAAGCCAAACATTCTTTGGAGCATCACTTCAATGCATCTGGGATAAATTTTACAGAAGGGCCTAACACTACTAGCCATTACAGTGAATAAAATTACTTCTATTGAGCTCACTAGAAGCTGACTCTCAAAACAAGCTGCGATCCAGCAGAGGAAGCACAGAATACAAAGGAACGCATTTTCCTATTACCTCAAAATGTTCACGGTTTTGGACAGTCTTCAGTGCTGCAATCCAATCTTCCATCTCCTTCCTGTTATCAGCACAAAGGATGAGCTTCCGACATGGAGTGATAATCTGAAGAGAGAGAAAATGAGAAGTGGACATGTCAGGGAGAGACAGCAAGAGAATATCTTACCACTAGTGCAGCCTGTTGAAGCTATTTTCAGAGCTGCACAATGAAAGTTATTTGCACATCTGAACCATTTCTCTTCCACCACAGCACACCTTAATTTCTTCCTAAGTGTACAGAACAACCAAGATTTTAGCTGTCATTCCCAATACTGAACTGAGTAAAGGAATCTCTCATACCTAAATGACATCACAACACAAATCAAGCACGGAGCAGCAGGAGTAATTATGTGCAGACCTTGCAAGAGTCTTTTTAAAGGACTTGCTGTATTTTCAAAAGTGGTAAGAACATTAAGACATTTTGTTAATAGCATATTATACCAGTTTCTAGCAATTAATGAATCAGATAACATACTCTATAATATCATTCTAAAAATTTGTTTAGACATGACAACTTGTTTAGTCTCCCTCATGGGGAGGGGAGAAATAAAACAAAATAAGCAATTTGAACCCTCATGTTTCCTGAGGGCTTGTTCTACATACCTAAAATATATTTTAACAAATGCTCCCCTATCAGGCTGAAGCTGTGGTGAGTTTACCTCCCTCCAACAATCCTGTCCTCAGTGTGTTTGTACCCTGAGCTAATTCCCATGCATTAGTTGCCTGTGTTAAATAAACAATATTTTAACAAACCAGCAGAAGAAATGCAGGGTGGTCAAAGTTCCCCTTTGCCCAGGGAGGCATCAGGCCTCTGTGTCCTCTACCACCAAATCCCTCTCCTTCAGTCAGCTGGTGGCAGCAGAGAGAAATAAAAGTTCTGCCTTTCAGAGGACCATGCTCTCAGGGCTGCCCATTCAACTAGAGCCCAGACTTGACTATATACCAACCCTTATTCTTCCTAAGACTGAAGTCTTTCTTCCCCACAGTGCAGTTATCTCACTGTCTCTTTTTGCACACCTCTGTATTAATTTCCATCAAGCTGACTTAAATACTGAAGTGTTTGCAAGACCTGGATTTAAGAAAAGCTGCATTAAGGTTGAGCAATGTTAACAAAAATCAAAGGGCTCCCTTTTATGTCAACTCTAAAATTTTCCAGCAGTCCAGACTCTCCTGCACCCCTCTACATATTGTACACGAAAATGTTTGTCTACATCATCTGCTTTTCAAGCAAATTGTACCTAACATCTGATAGAATGGATTAAAATAAACTCAGATTGTGTCAATCTCATGAGGCCCAACCATTCAGCCAAAGCTTTCTTAAGGAACACTAAAACACCCACACACATCACCCCAATACCTGATATATCCTGGTTTTCCAGTCTGTTTCTCACTTCTATCATCATCATTCATAAAACAGACTAAAAATAAAAGCCTCTGAAATTGAACAGCAAACTTTCAGTTGATGTTGAAGTGCCTCAGAACATCCGCCAAGAAATGTGGATGTAATGTCAACAAAAAAGATACACCTGCAAAGTTCTGCTTTATTTTAAGGTCTTCAATTTTCAAACTGTTTTTCATTCACAGACTGCAGATTCCCCTGCAATAACACCCCTTACACAGAGGCATGACCAGTACCTAGAAACCAGTGCTAGAGACACATTAAGTAGGCAATGTAAGGAGCTAAATCCCTTTGTAAAGAAAGGACAGGCCATTCATATTAGAAACACAGTTTTAGCATTTGAAGCATTCTATCTTGGACAAAATGACCAGATCTGTATCAACTGTAAGCACACAGAAGTAAATATTTACACTATTTTAAAAATAAAACTTAGAAGAACTCCTTCTCTCTTCCCTCACTTTTCTTTAAACATTTCCAGCTTTGAAAAAATTTATTTCCAAAGAAGGTAATCACAGGCATGTTTCTTCTTCCTTGGGAAAGCAGGAAAGTTTTTAGTTAAATGTATTTCCATCAAAACCTCTGCTGTGTAAGAATGGCTGCTCTAAAGAAACTTTTTCCAGAGCATGAAACATTGATGCATAAATCAGTTTGAAGTTAGAGAAGAACAAGGGGCATGTCTGAGTCCTGCTAAGAGGAAGCAGTTTTTTCCCTGGAAGTTAAACCAAGGTTAACTAATTTGTTCAGATACCACTGGGCCTCACTTTCTTCCGGGTAATAAGGCCAAGAACATCTATAGTTGCATACGTACAACAGTAGCACATACAAAGTCCAAACATCCCAGGATGAAGCTCCCAAGGACCTTTCATGGCTGTAAAGCCACCCAAATTCTGTAAGAAACCACCAGTGCATTTGAGTCACTGGCATGCTCTGCAGCGCTGGGAAGAACAGCTTCAGAGCACTCCTGCTCAGTGCTGTCTCTTTTCCTATTTTTCTGCCTTTTTAGGGGGACAGAAGGAAAACGCAAACTAGAGCATAGTTTTTAATCATATTGGAAGACTAGAAATTTAAAACATGGACATAAAATACAGAAATACAGACATTCCTTTGGTAAAAATTAATTTCTGAAGGTAGTGACTTCCTGGATAATTGGATAGAACATCCAATATAGAAAGCAACTAATTCCTTCTTAAGTCACCTACTGCATCATCTTAAAAATCCCCACATTCAGTGTTAGACAACCCTCTGTTCAAAGAAAAAAGTCGAAGTTTATAAGACAAGAGGATAAATAAAAGAGATCAAAAGATTTTCATACATGAATCATCCAGATAAAGAGTCACAGAATTAAAATAAAGAGTCTATTGTGTAACTACAAACTGCAAATAAAAATGTAACTGTGCAGGATAAACATATGAAGAGCATTCCCCATTAGTCAGTTCAAAAGCAACATTTGCACTGGGATTTATTGGTATCACCAGAGATGGGAAATAAAAGAATAAACATCTTTATTTAAAGCAACCTCTTTAAAAAGCTTGCTCCTAAGGAGAACAAACTGGAAAAACTCAGACTTCACTATGAAGGACAGACAAGATTTTAATGTAACTAGTGCAGCAATTATTTGGGGAAATGAAGAAACCATCCAAACCTGTTTTCCTGATCAACATGCAGCGGTATTAGAGTTAAACATCTTAACAAGGAATCAGGAATGCAGAAACGTGTTAACAGCCCCCTTCCTTTGCAGAGCAGTTCAGCAGCTCTGCCGTTCACACACCCCACACCCACCCCCAGCCCAGCCAGGGTACCTGACAAGCATCAGCCCCTTGTGCCTGCCCTGCAGCGCAGCAGCTGCAGCTCCTTCCTGCACAGGCTGCAGGGCAGCACGTGTGCTACTGCGCTTGGCTGACAAGAGAAACTCTCACTCACACTCCTGCCACTGTTCCCTCCCTCTCCCTGAACCAGCTATCTCAGCTCCAGACATCCCCCTGCTGAACGATACTGACAGAGGGGCAAGGCTGTTACATACACTGCGCTGTTCAGGCAAGAGCGATGATCAATTTAACATCTCGCACAAAAATAAAATCATTCTTGTCATCTCAAAAGAAGCTCCACCAATCTTCCCCCTGGAATGCTGTCCTTCCTCAGCCAGGAGTCCAGGGAGTTGACTCTCAGCTACAGTTGCAATGAGCCACCACTCTGGAACACAAGGCTTGGTTATCCCTGCTGTGAACATGGCTACAAACAAGCATGGTCCAGCTATTTTTTATGTTCCGGCTACAGCTTTTGACTAACATCCTGGAACAGTATATTCCACAGGATGACGATGCACTAAGTGAAGCACCATTTCCTTTTATTTGTTCTAAATTTACAAAGCAGTAATGTCATCCAGTGACCTCTTGTTCTCATAAACGGAGAGCACGAAAACAACAATCTGATTGCTTCTGAGTTAGGATGAGGGCTGCCTTACTAGGAGTTAAAAAAAAAAACAACAACAAAAAGTCTTCAGATTTATTTTTAATCTCACAGATTTTTGGCCTGTTTCGGGATTGGCAGAACTCTGAGCATTCCTGCCCCAAAACAGCTCAGAACTGTATCTAGATATGAGCAATTATGCAAATTAAAAGTGCTTGTTCTGCCTAAAAAGTAAATATTAAAAACTTTCTTGATCCTAAATGCTACTGAACTTCTGGGCGTGATTCTTTAGATTTCACTCATTAGTAGAAACTGGGTGCCCAGCATTCACTACATGGTGATATGACTGACATCTAATCCTGACCAGAAAAAAGAACTCTAGTCATGGGGGGAAAAAAGGCTGTCAATCCCTCTAAATCACTCCTGGAGAGCCACAAAAACACATGGGAATGGCTAAAAACATTTCAAATAAGGATAAAGATTAATTATGAACTTCTCACTGCATGTGAAACCCCTGAAATATATTTTGCAGAAATGGGGGCGATAGTCAGGTCCGCAGCAAGTAGTTATGTGCCCACCATGAGTCATCTCAAGTCTATTAGAGAAATTCCCAATTTTCAAGCTTGACCACTCTAAATCTAAAAAAACCTAAATCTGAAAATAACCATGCCTTCATTGGCTGTCTTGTGCAAACATAGACACTTTTAATACTGAAAATTTAGCTTTATCTCCTCTCTCTCTCACACATGGCCCATTCCCTCTTACCAGCTGTTAACCCCCACCTCTCATGTTGACCCACACTCCTCTGTCCAAAACTAACACCAGTTTACTGACATTTCAAATCCAGCCAGCTAACAAACAACAGAGCCAACCAAAGAAAACTCCTCATTTCATGTTCTAAAAATGGACTAATGTCCCTGGATGTCCTTCCCTGATGAACAGCTGTGAACAATCAGATTCAAAAGGCAGTCCAAAAAACACTCCTATATTAGACCAAATTTTAAACAGAAATCTGATATACTTCACCCTTTGTTGTACTGAGCAACCTTCCCCATCCCAACAGCTGGAGCATAAACTTCATCCTCTTGTCTTGCTCTCACCCAAGACAACTTTATCATCTCTGCCCACCTGGGGCATTTTCTGACTGCCCAGAAACTTCTCAGCAATAAACTGACAGTGTAGCCAAGCATGCCCCGGGACTGTTATCAGAGTACATCTGGTGAGCTCAGTGACCACAAAAGATGGCAAAGCAAGTTAAGACCACACTGGCCCAATCACAGAGCTGACAGAAGAAATGCTGCAGGGGGAAATGGGGTGGGGGGGCATTGAACATCGCTAAATATAATTTTCCTGATGTGTACATTTCTCAGAATGGCCAAATGTGGGGGTATGAGAACACCTGCTCATTCTGACTGCTTCCTTTTACTCATATCCTGTTGCAATACAGACTTACATTCAAAGGTGCTAGCCATAAATCCCCCTAAGAGATCCTGCATTATTCCAAACAGTTGATGACTTGAGTACAGAGACAACAGGAATTTCTGGAGTTCTAGAGACCTAGAAACTAGAAAAAATAAAAAAAGCTGCAAATCTTCAGTTTGATCATATATGGCAAAGGTAAGGAAACCATTCCCCACCTGTAGCTAGCTGCTATGTCTGCTCTGTATGGTGGAGAATGATCTTGGCATCCTGAGAGCCCAACATTCAGGAAGGAAAACTGGGTGAGACTGTAATGAGGACACAGCCATTTTTCCACTTGAGCTCCTGTTTCAGTGAGAGCAGTAGTGAAATGAACACTGGAATACAGTAAAACACCTCACCCGTATTCATCAGCAAGGGTCACAAACCAGCAAATCCACTGTGTTTCAAACACAATTACTGAATCCACACAGGCAAAATGGATTAAGTGTGGATTAGCAAGTGCTACTCTCTCAGCAAATACACAAAAAAGAAGACTATGAAAACGGGAGAAGAAAACACAAATCTGAGATTCAAACCAGCCTGTCTCAATTATGTCTACTTCTGAAACAATCTGGAGCTCAGCATCAGGCCAGCAAAGCCTTAGGCAGTGAGTTGGTATGACTTTAGTGGGTCTCTACAGTTTGGAAGAGAGCAATAATATGAGCATCAAAGACTCATGAGGGTCCAAGCCTTGCCTTCTTCCACAGACTACAGCCCTATTCTATTTTGCAATTCAGCTTTCACCCTATTCTGCTAACAAATTCAATCCCATTAACTCACTGCAGAGGTCAGTTAGAGCTCTCTAAAACTGTACCAATTCTTTTCCCCCAAAACCTGGATGATATGGGAAAGAAAAAGTAGCTTTTTACATAATACTCAAGAAATGCACCAGTTTTGTGGTTTTTTATAATGCAAGATCTTAATTTCCTGCTAAAATGACCATCTTCCACCTATGGAAACTCTCATTTCCACCAACTAAAACAAGTCATTACTGGTCTTATAGTTATGCCAAATTCCTTTCCCCTTTTTTTTAAACAGCAGTAACAAGATTTTCCTCAAAGCCCTAAGTGCTCAAATCTCTGTTCACAGTACACTGGCTATTTTATCCCCCCATGTGGCTGTTTTACCTTCGTTTTCAATCTATAAAATCCAGGACAGGCTCATTTCTATAGAAAAGCAGGTCCAGCATGTGTTGTGGTTCTCTTTAGGACCACTTTTACATTACTAGTTTCACATACCTTGCAATCTGTCCCTCCTGAACCAGGGCAGCAGTGCATCTTCTCTGAGCATTAGCACTGGCACTTATTGCACTATGCTGGGCTGCAGGTCAAGTTCAACTCGTGCTGACCCTCCATCTGGGATTTCTCCAGTCCCTATCCTCCCCCATGTTGCAGCGGGAAACTAGACCAGTCCCAGCGTTATCCCTGGGAAAATTTTCATCTCTCATACCAAGGTCACATTCCTACAGGCTTCTGGAAACTGTTCCTAAACAAGACACATTCCTGTTCTTGCCAATCAGTAAGAGGAGCACAGACAAGAAGAGGATTTTAAGACTTTAACAACAACTTAACAGATGTCAAAAGCTAGAGCATGCCACTGTTAGCAGGTGAGAAAAGCAACAATCCTGGTCGTTCAGGGTGTTAATCCCTATAGATCTCCAAGGATGGAGCAGTACCCAATGGGAGTGGATAGAGCGGCTGTACCAAGTGCCAAAGAATCCTAGCACAGCTCCATTACCCACACACCCTCCACCTCATGCAGCAGATGCACATGCACCCCTTTACCAGTTTTCCAAAGGACACAGTCCTGCCAGGAAGAGTTCCTAAGCAGAACCACTCTGTTCAGAAAGGGCACCCCATTTAGGAAGGTAAAGGATATTTCAGAGAAAGCTTCCTACTCACTCAAACTGAAGTAAACCCATGAAGAACAGAGGGGCAGGACTGTTCCCCAGTGGCAGAGCTGCTGTCTCAGTGGGCTCACACATGGCAAGGCTGGCACCCAGTAAATGACAGCACTGCGCAATAAAAGATCCTACCAGTGGTAGGAAAATGACCTATTACTGAGAGTTTACTGTTAGTAGCAGCTCCTCACAGCCCCGTAACTTCAGCAGTGTTGAATGCAAGCTGGTAGCTAGCACAAAAGGAAATTAATAGCTTTCAACAGCTTGATGAACTCAGGAGCTTTCCACGCTGGGCCACCAGGCTAAGTCCTGTTCACGCACCATCACAAGCACCAGAAACAGGGAGGCAGCATTTCTACAAGTAATGCTAGCAAGCCTCTCCCCGCAAAAAAAGGAGCCTTTTCCTTCTAGAGCAGCTTCTATGTAAAGCTGAACATGTTCTCAGATGACCACACATTGTTCTGCCTTTGTGCCCTCACCTGGAAGGGGAGAAGCAGCTGAAATCTGCAGTCTTGCTCAGGAAGGTAGGTGAAACTGCAATTCAGTAAGACAGTTACAAAGAGTAAAGAGATTATCAAATAAAAGCTTCCAGTGTTCAGGCACAAGGGCAGACATTATTTCAAAGCTGTAAACTTCCCTCTATGAAAGCAAAAGCTCTTCAGTCTCCTTCACTTTTCAGCTCCCTGTCTATCCTGTCCCACAGTAAAACAGTTAAAGCTCAGTCTGACAACTTCTTACAGTAGTTTCATCTCTCTCAAAAACTCCCGCATATTTTTGAGTCACTCTGTAACGTACAGTAGCAATCACCAGATCTCTCCACCCACAGCAACGTCTTCCAGACTCTCTAACTCTCCTTCCATGTTTATCTCCTTTTTGGTAGTTTTTCTCCAGATTTTTCCTTCTTTTGTGACAGCAGATTAATAACCAGCTCCCACAGGAGGTTGGATTAAGAGGCCCAGAAATCCTTGACATGAAAAGATTTTAAAGTACTATTTTCACTGACTAACAGTGACTCAGAATGGTCTGTTTACCAAAGGGCCTTTTCTCAAGGAGAAAAAACTGAAGTCTGGATTACAAACTACTAAAATAGCAAAGTATTTTGAAACTGCAGCAGTTCTGACAGGAAATGGGGACTGAACTGTACTTAATGAAGGAAGGTGAAAAACCAGCAGAGCAATTCTAGACACGGCAATACACTGCTCTACTCATCTTTTCACTTGCTTATAAAGGAAATTCTGACAGCTGCCAATATAAACAGAGTACAAGCACTAGCAAAGAGTGTACAATTCCTGAATGTGTACACACATGGGTGTGGAAAAGACAACAATCCCCAGCAAAAACTGAATTTCCAGCAAGTGCTCCAATTTTGCCCGATTTAGAGACAGGAGTTTAAAAACAAGGAAAAAAGAACCATACTCTTCAGAAGTCCCTCTTTTCTAATCTTCCCCTATTCCAAACATTAACAGGGCAATCCATGACTGTGAGAATTCAGGACACCTGGGACTGCTCTGTGTCACTGTGCCTCCATATCAATCAGTCTTTTTGCCCAGCTGATGCCTTCTCTCTGGGTCCCTTTACCCCCCAGTTGAGGAAGCAGGGGAGGAAAATCCTCTCCCTTGCTAGGAACCCCAGTGACTCCCGGGAGCATATATTCAACTCCATTTTCTTCAGAGGGCTGAAGCTACACAGGGAAGTTTTGGGAATCTGTGCAAGTGTCAAACCATGCAGATTTTCCTGATCTCTATCAGCCGAAGCTTAAAGTCCAACTATGACTTCCTGCAAACAGCTTGCCACAAAAGTTCTTATATTCTTTCTCCTCATAAAAATAAGTGACATGCTCTTTCACAAAGCCTGTATTTCAAACCAGCACAACCAACCTCTGATCTGGGTTTCTCTTGTTCCAACAGTGCCTTACAGGCACACAGCTCCTGTGCTAGGCAAGAGCAGCAAACTTTCTGTAGCTTCAGCAGCTCTATTTTCCTTCAAAACTGAACTCTTCAGAGAAGACTTCACTGCCTTCTCTACTGAAAAGAATATATTTTAATTTAAAAGCACCTACACGAATAATTTAACACAAAATCATGAACTGGCATAGGCACTTTCACTTCACTGTGCATGAACTGCAACATCAACAACATACTCTCCCCATCAGGAAGGACTGTCAGCACCTCGATTTTTTACCCAAGCTCAAGCACTTTGCCCTCTGTTTATAGGGAAGGTTACTAACCCAGAAATGAAAATTTATGCTATTTCTCCACAGGATCAGAAAGCCTTGGGACAATACATCAAAATACACACTCTAGAGGAGGTCAGTAAATAAAACTTCACAAGAAACTACCAACTTTGCTGCTGAATAGAGTCAGTACTAAGTAACAAGGTTATAATATGAAAAAATTGTAGCACACCTCAGGCTTCCATACAGCTGGAGAATGACATCCATACTGCTTCTCAGAGATTATTGCACTCTCTCATTCAGGGACACCAGCAACTCCCTGTTCCTCAGCCCACCAGAACCACTGCTGCCTCCACTCATGCAAGTGCTCTGCAAGAGAGGTGTTAGTCTAACCTGAATACTTCTGCTCTCCTGGGACCTTGGTCAGGGTGAATCATCAGTTAATAAATACTATTTCTTAACTGGGTGCAGTATTTCCAACAGCACCACAGGTACATTTCCCTTTACTCCTCTTCTAGAGAATACATCTAAATGAATCCGCTCAGGAGAGAACACCTGAACAATAAGAGCTTGTAGCAAACCTATGCCAAAGAACCTGAGCTTCTGATATCTGTTATGCTGGCACAGGTGCCATGTTTCCCAGTGCTCAATCCAGAAAACTCACACTCCTGCTCTTACCTTTCACGTTCAGTCTTCCTCTACACTAGTATCCAGAGCAGCCTACTCCCTGAGAAAAAAACCTGAACAGATTGCTTGACATGCAAGGATTAGTCTCGTCTGTGGTCAGTCTCTCTGAGCTACGTACCACTTGCCACAAGCTGATTAGCTGCCTGCTTAAGGAGGAGCTGGGATAAGTTTCCTTCTGACGGCAATGAAGTGCAGAGGCAGGCGATGACTGTAATAATATGCTGCTTCCTGTCTGCGGCTGAGCTGAGAGGTACTTCCCAACAAAAAAGGGTTTACAGGAGCTCAGGAGCTCAAGCTCCACCTCTTCCAGTGAAGAGCCATTAACTATGGAGGAGGGGTCACTAGCATGGCTCCTGGCACTCAAAAACATGCTCTGAACCAGCTTCCATTTCACCAAGGCATCAGAAAGAAGAAACCAAACGACACAAAATTCCCTGTCCACACAGAAGATATTTCTCCTACGGGATCTCAAAGGTCTGAATCAGATGGGATAAGAAGTAAATGCTGTAATTCATGTTATGTGAATGAGGGTGAAAGTCCACACCACCATTTAGTAGCAATAACTGGAAAACATTTACCAAACCACCATGTGAGAACCATATTGGAACACAAAATATGTACCTGGGAAGATGATATGTCCTTTCCAGGCCCTCTCCTGATGATCACAGGTGTTTTTGACTAGTATTAAGGAATACATACCTCATCTTTATACAAATCCTCCACAAAGCAAGAAAGCGTCAATGAACTGATAAGGAATCACTTCTTTAACTGTATCAACTACACTGAAGGCAACAGGCTTAATGAGGTTGGTACCTTCTAGAAAAGAGCAGGTTTTCAGCCCACACACCAGTCTGAGGAGGAAGAATTTGTTCACCACACAAGCATTTACAAAACTGGGCCAAAAGAGACAATACAAAGTCTTTTCAAAGACTTTTGAGGGGACAGCTCTGGTGGCAAAGTGTTGATCTGAGCAACAGGCAAGAAAGTGTTTGGTGTCCCCCAGACCTTGCAGGTGTCGCAGGGGAGGACAGGCATGATGGATGGCTCAGGTCCTTGACACAGGTAAAGCAGATCATTTTGAGACAGAGATCAGTAAAACCTAGGCTTCCCAGCATCATCTTGAGAAAATACTACTTCAGATTAAAGCATGGAACTCATTACAGATTTTGTTTTAATGCTCCTCACAGAACTGCAAGCTAGTTTATCATGTGGGCACCTTAACAAATCACGTTACAGCAAAACTGCACTGTCCAAGAAAAAACTGTTCATGGAAAGAGCTAAAGTCTCACTGGGAAGACCCAATGTACCCAGTGTGATCCCAAATCGTCTACCAGCTTTTAGAAATCACAAGAGGTTTTGAGGGTATGGCTAAGAAAGCACTGCTCAGAAATCAGGGCCAGGCTCTGACCTCACCCACCCAGTGCTGCTGCTTTCTATTTTGTTAGGAGTACAAAATAGCACACACTGAAGGAAAGAGTCCAGGCTAAAAACTGACTGCTCTCTTTGAAATAAAGGGTCCTGAACTACCAGGACAACACATTTATCATTGCATTTGTGCCACAGCAGATCTTCTCTAAGACCTGTGCTAGACATCAATCCTAGAAAAAGGCACTGGGGAGAGATCTATACACCATGTACCAAGGGATCATACATGTAAAGCACCTGTCACAGCCCAGACATCCCAGAAGAATTTACCTCTCATAGAGAGCCGACTCTTCAAGGACAGAGATGGCAGAGATGTGACAGAACCAGCAAATACCACATCTTGAGGCCTAATGAGAGAAGAGAGCTCTGGCATGGGGCTGCTGTAAGATTTATTCCCAGAGGCCTCCTGTTAAACACCTGTGCAGCCACACTGCCTGACCTAAAGGAACAAAGCTAAACATAAAGCTTTTCGTTACACATCAGAGAATGGAGCAGTACAACACTGTAAGCTCAAAAATGCCCCATGCCATGTGCTTCCAGCCCATTCTATAGCCATCTATACATTAACTCTGTGTAGCAGTCCTGAAAACTGTCCCCATTGCAAACAGGATAGACTTACTGAGGAAATCTATGCAAGATCAACCAAGTAAACCACAGTGGAATTTGTTATTACATTCTTTTTTCAAAAGGAAGAGGTCCGTGTCTTAAAACTCACTTTTCTTGCTCTCCTTCCTGCTGAGAGCAAACAAATTACCTGTCAGTCATGTCCTATGTAAAAGCTTTACTGGAAGCTATTTTTTAACCTTACTCCTCTCTCCATGCAGCACAACCATTGCTGGCTTCATGCTCTGGTTTTCTCCTCTCACAAAGCTGCCTCCCCATGCTCCTCAACCCACTTTCAACAGCTGCTCTTGTGACTGGTCAGCCCTTATTACCTCTTTGTTTTAGATAAACATTGCTCCTCCAAGTGGTTTGTCTAATGTTTTTGTTGTTTGTCTTTATGTCAGGAACTTAGTGGTGTCATTCAGGCAACCTGACCTGCAGAATCTATACATTAGGCAGCACAGACAGGACAGAGGCTGAGTTTTCTCAGAAAGAAACCATTCTTTTATAAATCCACAAGTACCAGTTTCCACTGAAGAAAACAGAAAACCAAAAAGAAAACCAGAACATCTAAAACTCTGATTACAACACCAAATGCTACATATTTTTAGTTAAGGAGAAAAACCTCAAATCGTATAACACACTGATTTGAAGCAGACAAAAAAAATGCATCAAAGAACTCTGAATTTTAGAAAGGAAGACAGAGAGAGGAAGCAGAGTGATCTCAAAGAAAACCAACAAAAAACTGCATGACTGCAAGGAATCCACAGCACTGACAGCAATGATGTAACAGAGCAAACCACAGCAGGACTAGGCCACCTTCTGATTTCCTAAGTGGTTTTAAACTTCAAGGTAAATGAGTCAAGCGCCTCCATAAGCCACGAGAGACAGAGCAGATAGAAATAAGGAGGAGACATGCTTTTCTTGAATTTACCTAAGCACCATGATACACTGCTCAGCTGGAGAGAGTGCAAACTGTACCTGCCTGAATTTCAAGGTAACCCTTCACCTTTTATCAGCTATGGAAGGCAGGGACTGGCAGAGCCTGATACGAGAGTCTTGGAAATAACTCTTCACTGTTTGACTCGAATGGGGCAATCTGAGAGAACAAATACACTGCTCCCTCCTGTCCCTAATGCAGTCTTCCTGATGGATATTAGAGCTCTCCCAGCTACAACAGTAAGCAGGACAGTTAACAGTACACTTACCTGAAAAATCAGTCTTTATTTCTATTTGAGAAAACTGAAGCAAGATCCAGGATAAAATGCTTTATTAACAGGTAAATAACATCACAGTCTTGAAAACATATTCCCTACTCAAATCACTGCATAAACCTTCTCTCTGTACTCTCATATTGACACCTGATATCAACATTTACTTGCCATACCCAGATGTGCCTCCTACCTATCCAACTATGGATGTAGAAAGTGTTTTCAAGCTTTGGGAAGATTTCATCTGAACACAGGCACTGCAAAGCTAAAACCTACAGCTACAAACAGAAATGCCCTTTGGCAGCTGTTTAAAGCAGCAGATCACTCCTGCTGCAGCACAAGGCACACTGCTCAGTGTTGGTCGCCACCTGCAGGACCAGGAGGGATTCTTCCCTCCACCTGGATTGCTCCCCCTTCACCTTGCATTAGAGCAACACTTCCTTTCCCCAGGCTCCTTCTCCTCTGTACCGAACCCCTCAGCAGCTGTGTGGAGGTTTGCTGCTGTTCACCAGCTCGACACTAACCCTGCAGGGCTGATGTTAATGGCTTTTTTTCTGCACACCAGGTGCTCCCCCAAACTGGAGCTTGCAGAACACTTGCACCTTAGAAATACAATCATTTTTCCTCCTAGTTCCTAAGCCTGGAGAAAATGAAGCAGGGACACCACTACATTTCCAGACTGCAACTACTTAGCACATATTCCACATCTGACGAGTATCCTGAACCAATCCCACAGTTATTTCTGTGCTGTTTCTTTCTGTTCCTCCTTTTGCTTTCCCACTATATATAGCAGGCATATATAAACACACACACAGACACACACAAATAAAGTCAGAGCAAGAAGTTTACATATTTTAATGCCTATGGGAAAAACTAAATTCCTTTAGCAAGATCTCCAGCATAAACATCACCTCTAACTCCCTCAGCAGAACAGATTTTTCTGTCCCACTGTGCAAACAGGTTCTATCAAACACTCTTAGCTTACAGGGAAGAAAATCCCTGAATACCAAGTCTTAGCACAATACAGAGTAACCTAAGGTATTTCCCTGAGGTAATTTCCCATGTGCACAAATATGAGTGATCATATTGTAAAGAAAAGTTAGTTTATTATTTATTTTTCATGAAAGATGCTGTGAATATTGTTCAGGTGTTTTTCAACTCTGCAAAAGAGATGGGATGTGGGGAAAAGATAGAAGAAGAACAGAAAATAATGCAAAAAGTCCTACCGTGAAGCTGTTGTTGACATTCTTCGTGCTGGATTCTGCCACACTGGCATCTGTCAGATCCACCTCATCAAAAATAATGGACTGTAAAGAAAAAATTCAAAATCTCAATAAATTATTGAATCCAATGTATAAGCAGCAGACTCAAAGGGAGTCTGCCTAGAATGTTCCATATCACAGCCTTTTATGACTTGAAGGAAAGACACAGCACCAACAATATCAATGACCTGGAAGTCTAGTTTCACACACTGGAGATCTCTCTGGCCTGTCTTCAGACAGTGAATACAATAACTTTATTTTTATTAAAGGATTATTTAAAAAGAACACCAAATAACTGTAGGTTTTGTTCTTGTGAAAGGAGACAGTTTTATATTTAGTTGACTATCAGCGTACTAAACCAGAGGCATAGCAGCTCTGATTTGATAAATTCTTGCCTTGCTTGTCTACTGCACCTTCTCTTTTCATTTGCATTCTCTTCCTTCTATTGGTTTAGAGTCCATTCCCTACTAACATGCACCAAAGGGAGAAAAACATGTGGAAAAATCAGTATCACAGGTCTACATGATGCTTCACTTCAAAACCAAGGATTCCCAAGTGTGAGGCAAAACACAGGGATTTTCTGGTAGATACAAAGCCTGAAGACCAGTGCCTAAAGAGCTCATTTCTCTGCTGAGGGCTGCCTCCCCACTGACACCCATCTGCCTCCAAAGCCCCTCTACTGACTTCCTTCCTTGGCCTCACAGGTACTGTCAGGACCTTACCTTAGCAGTTTTTGCATAGTAGAGTGTTCGTCCTCGCAGCTTAAAGTATCGTCTCTTCCAGCGCTGGAAGGAGCTGGTCTGTTTCATTAGCATCCCCTCTTTTATGACAGTCTACAAAAGCATCAGAGGAGAGCAGTGAAGCATAGCTTTTACTGACAGGCACGTTTTCTGCTTGCCCAGCACACACCCGTAGAACAACTGGAGTTGGAGACCAATAACCTCAGTGCCCTCTGCTGGAAGCGTTTCACAGATTCATTCAGCAAAACCGACAGCCTTCACAAGATAAAACTCTCGTGAACAAACAACCCACACTGCGGTAAGGTTTTACCCTTGTCTTCAGGGCTATCACGATACCAAAGAAGATAAATAACTTAAAACTGAATGAGCATTTCAAATCTAACAGTGATTTGGAGAGTGTAACAGTTAAACTCACCGAGGTCAGATTTCAGTCACAGGTAATTGCACCTTTAATTTAATTGGCATCTGATTACCAGCACAAACACACCCAGGATATCTCTCTCTACCTCCAGCTGTGCCTTGCAACCAGCATCTACCTGGCACAGAGGTGGCAAGCTGCAAGCCCAGGGGGTGAAGAGTGAAACCAGAGCAAAGAAGGAGCTATATCCAACATCAGCATTTGGTATTCTTCAGATAGTCTTGGCCCTGCTTCGGTACTCTCTGGCCAGCTGCCATTTCCCAGGGCTGTAGTGCCAAAACTGTCTATGCACACTGACTTTTTTTCTTTAACTGCTTTATAACTAGACTGACATACCAGCATACACAGGCTCATATGCTCATTCATATACTGTGCATATGTGGGGGTATGGATTTAATCCACATGTATTTCATTCAGGTTTTAATACCAACAGCTACATGAAAATAATCTCAAAAACTGCAGCTCAGAGAGACAAAAGGCAAAAAAGTCAGGGCTGAATGTCCAGCCCCAAATTCCTGATTCTAAATACTGCCTAGGAGCTACAAGCAGTGCTATGTCATGCCTTCTTCTCTACCCAGGAGAGTCACAGGAACCTACTTCTTGCTGAGAGGGCCCAACGTGATAAACATCCAGTTAAACACAGGACACAAATGGTCTGACAATCTTGTAAGACAGGTTATTCTGTATCTTGGTGCCAGGAAAATGACATAGCTTTAACATACCAGAGGTCTCAGTGGAATTCAGGTTTGTAAGAGTCTGGTCGCTGATAAGTATCAATTCACAAACAGCAGCAAATGGACATGGCCAGGCTACTACAGCACACAAAATAAATACTCTTACTGATCCACAGGGTTTAGTTCATGTTAGAACTCCTTTCCAGGGCATTAAACTTGCTTTTAAAATGCTATATATATATTTCTAATGTGTGCCTTTAGTTTTTGGAACAGCTGCAGATTTTGATACGTTCCACATACACTGGCTCTTGCAAAGCTCAAAGCTTCCTCAAAAACCACTTCGAAAAAAATGCTGACTATAAGGAGAAACATCCATCTGACAATATATGCTTCTCTTTTGCTAGACTGAGCTATCCTCAAACTGGCCTGAGAGATCACAGGGTCTGGACCACCATGGTGAAGCCTCTACTCACAAATCAGCTGGGAAAGAGCAGGCTGCACATTCCACCAGATCCTAAAGAGAGCTGTAGGATATAGAAGCCACTACAATCTTCCTCCACTGTGTTGGGAAATAGAAAAGGGGGAGAGCTCCCCTGTCTCCTGGAAGAACAGCATCTACCTTGGATGCTGGACCCTGGCCAGCTCCAAGGTTAGCAAATCCCAAGCCTTAATCCCTTCCCAGTGGTCTGTTTCACAAAGCCACCTGCACAGTGGAAGAAATACCTGCCAGTGCTCAGGCAAACACCAACTTAGTGTGCCTGAAGCAGGCACACCAGGAATTGCCAAACTCCAGAGAACTTTCAGTAGAACGAAAAGAGAAAACAAAAACACACAATGGAGGATTGAGCTCCTATAAAAAAATGGCTGTTTCCCACACCAGCTCCCCAGAGCTCTGAAGCAGTCACTGAAAGGCACCCTGGCACTTGTTTTCACAGGACACAGCAGCAGAAATACACTCTACGAAGCCATAAAGCATCTAGGATTGGCTTTAGGGTCTAGAAGTTGAACACACCATAGCAAAACCCAGAAACAAAATGTTAAACCACCTTTGAGCTGGTGTTATGCAAATAATCCAAAATTCAGACATTATCTTAGCTAAAGCTTCAGCAGAAGAGAAAATGGAGTGCAAAGACTGACCAAACAGCATCCCTCACTGAAACAACCCTGCAGGCAAGGCCAGAGCTGAAGGCACTCATCTGGAACCCAGAAAGATGCATTCATGCTCCTACTCTGACATGGACTTTTATGAGTTCCCAATAAAGCAATTTTCACTCTGTGTGTCTCCATCTGTCAAGTAGTAGAACAAACAGCATTGGCCAATTCTGTGGAAACCCTCTAAAATATATATTTCTCTGACAAGTTATTTTAACCTCCAGCACCTGAGTAGCAAAGAGAAATGTAAAGTACCAGCATCCAAATTACCACATTAAAGAAATCACACACTTTTGCAGCTCATTTTTTTACAGGCAAGAAAATAGGAAAGTGGCAGGAGATTTTCCAGCTTAAGACAGAAATATGGAGTGACTTTTGCATTCCCTGGAAAAAAACACATATAAATAAAAATGAGATGAAGAAAGCAGCTACTGAACTCTACAAAGCCCTGAACCAAAATCACAGAGGAACTAAAAATCCTGGGGAAGATTCCTGGGATGAAAAGCCCGAAGATATCAAGTCAGCCAGGAGGCTGATCAAAAACCAGCAACTTGCAACAGGAGATTTCAGTGCTCTGTTGCTATGCTTATTTACAGCTATGGTTAAACTAGGGTCAGCCAGAGCCCTTATGCACCCCAGGCTCAGCATCACAAGCTCTTGCCCAGCCCACCAGGACAGAAACACTCAACAAAACAATGCCTCTGCTTTCCCTCAGCTGCCACAGTTCCCGCCTGCTCCCTCACCTCAGTTGGGCTCACTCACCTCTGCACAAGACGTGCATTCCTCCATTCCTCTTTTAAACCCTTTTTTTTTTTTTACCAAAATGCAACACTTGCAGAGGTCACCTTGCCCCGCTCGAAGCAGCAGTTCCTGTCATTGCCAGGCTCTATCTATAGAAAACCTCACAGCTCCCAAGCTCAGACATGAAAGGCCAGAGTAGGAGCACTCCTGCTCACAACAAACATGCCTCTGGTTCAGCGTCTCTGCTTCAGCGCTGCCCATCTCTGCACGAGAGCAGCCCGGCTATTTATAGGCACTCACTTCAGCACAGTTTGGTGGGTTTGGGCGGAAAGGGCCAGAGATAAGATCAAGATGACTTTATAAAATGATGTAGACATCGCTGCCTTTCTCTTCCTCTGTTCTGACTTTACAGACAAAGGACTTGTTACTTGCAGAGGAATGCAACTGCAGAAAATGAACTGGGGAAAGGACATGACTGCAAAGTGACACAAATGAAATAAAAGGGGGGAGGTGAACAGCTACTTCTGCTCTCCGTAGATTTTTAGTTGAAGATCTACTCTGATCAGATTACTGGGCATGTAATTTATCAAGATAAAAGTGAAATTGCTTCTCCCATAATGAAAAGAGAGTGTTAAATCTATTTTTAGTATCATATATTGGATCCTACGGGAAAAGCTACTGCCCTGAAACACTATGAGGATGCACATATAATTATGCGCATACTATCCAGGATAAATACTAAAATTGTTTGCAGTGGAACTATGCAGACTCTTTTCTATCCAGCTGAGTCCCTTTCCAGTGTGGTGTCCTGTGGCATGGCATTCCATGGGCAGATAACACTACGAAGAAATGAATTTTCCTCTCGGATCAAGTGTAAAATGATGCAATACTGGTTTCAACACTGACCCCTTTTATCATATTGCAAGTCAGTGTAAAAACAGTTACTGAAGAAACTGACAATTTAAAACAACACTGCACATAGCTGAGTGTCTTAGGAAATCTGAAACGAACAAGATTAGATAACTGAAAGGCAAGGCCTAGGAAATTTCTAACATTTTAGTATTTATCTTTGGCCTTGAAGAACAGCAACTTCCTGCAGAAAAAAATTCAGTTTATGGCAAGCAATACACAACCCTCCCCCCAGCTCATCCCCTTTCAAAACTTGACATTTAGGAAGAGCAATAATATGCTCTCAGATTTCTCCCGTCAAAATGGGTGCAGGGTGCAGGCCCAATCCTGAACTGACAAAAGAAAAGTTTTGCCACTGACCTCAACAGGAATGGTTTCAAACAACTCAGAGGACTTAAAAAAAGAACTTAAAAGAAAGAGAGCCTTGTGCTTCAGTGTTTCCCCTTCCGGCCTTGTAAGAACAAGAAGCCAAAAGATTAACAGGAGCTGTTCAGAAAACCAACAAGACACAGTTGTGTTTTTGGCAGCACTGCTCATCTGAGGTGTCTCTGCACCCAGTAACCCATGTCAGGTGGTCAGAGACAGCCTACACCGATTAAGTGCTTTCTACACTGATAACATGAGTGATTCTACTAAAAGTTAGGAAGGATCATGTCATATTTCAGCTACTTTCAGATTACATCCCTTGTTCTCCTGCACACAGTAGTGCTCACGAAGTGAAACGCAGGAGCAGACAATCCCTTCCTGAAGCTTAAACCTATTGCCCCATTTGGAAGTAGGGCTCTTGATAAAACTGATTTCCTAATCTGGAAAACAAGCCCTATTAGCCAGACTGAGGGTGACTATCAAGCGAGTCCAGCTGTCAGGCTGGCAAGTGTCCCTCAGCATAGGGAGGCTCCAAACCATGTTTGATAGAGACAGAGGAACAATGTAACTTATTTCACTGCTGAGATCATTACATATTCTTAGGGGCAATTACTCAGCACAGCCTATCAAAAACAAGAATTATGCTTCACTGACACATCTTTCCAAGGCAGAAAAAGAACTATGTACAAGGTAACAGCACAAAGCTATCTAAATAGCAACTAAAGAATCCCAAACCCGAAGTCCCCAGCATGTGGATTTCTGTGTTTATCATGTGTCTTCAGAATGTAAAAACTTTAAGACACACACTGTTTCTATTTGTATGCACCACAAGACACTGATGCCAAACAACAAATAATTGACTAAACAAAGTACCAAATGCAGAGAGGAAAAAACAAAATGCAAAAGTATATGCGGAACTGGGCTATCTTTATAGATGCTTACTAGGCAATTTTACAGGCAGCTGAACCCCAGGGACCAAACAACCTCATCTAGTCACTGATTTTGAATAAGCCATTGCAAAAACGATAGGAGTAGGTCTGCAGGCCATGCAATGCTAGGGCAGTACAAATCTGAGTGCTGTACCTCGTGGTTTTAGTAGATTGTGTCACAAAAGCTCTCGGTGGTCATAAACACGAAAGAAATTAATATTTAGAAATCAAACAAATCACAGTAAATCCAACAAAGAAACTACAGGAATAAATCTAACCAATCCCATAGAATAAGACATGAAATGTCAAAGGGTAGGGGTTAACAAGCTAATCTGAGAGCAACATCCTTCCACCAGACAGTGGTCACACCCTGGAAATGAACTCTAGGAAGCTTGGAGGGGGGGAAATCTGGATCAGTAAAGCAATTCTAACAATGGGACACACAGAGAGCTATACAGATCTATAGGGGAGCACAAGGTAATTACAGGTTGCATAGTCTTGTTTGGAAATTCTACATTAAATGCACTTTGCTCTTGAAAAAGTGAAAATTGCATTCAGATTTCTTTCACTGGTATCAAAAGAGCAAGGCATTATGAGAACTCACTGCAAAAAAAAAAAAAAGGACTCCAGAAGAGGAGAAAAGGAAAAAAAATCAGAGCTGGAATCAAATGTCAAAATAGAAGCTGGGGCAGTGAGTCAGAGGCCCACTAATAGAAGCTGAGCACTACAACTGAGGAAGGGGCTTACAGTACAGACCTTTGTACAGCCACATGTGAAAGCCTAAAAAAATTCTCCTAACAACCATCCTCCCAGCTCTCCTCTGTGGTAACCTCCAGCCCTGCTGAGTGAGCTGAACTGGGCAGTGAGAGACTGAGGCAAGCACAGCTGACAGCTCTCCTACAGCCTCCCTGCAACTCCTGAGACAGCAGAACCCAGAGCAGAGCACAGCAACCTGTCCATGGAGTAGCTGAGATGTCACTGAAACAGGCAATGCAAGCTCATTCACCAGATCCACAGAAAAAAATAGGAGCTGGTATCAAATAAATACTGAAAAGGCTTTAAACTGCCTTGGCACAGATAAATGGTCAAACACTTCATTCTTCATTAGTTAATGTTGCAGCCAATAAACAAAGAACAGGTCTTTGAACCAGCTTCTTTCAATGCCAGGTTCAGCTGCTACTCTTATGAATGACTCTCCTAAAAGGGTTGCACAGTCACAGACCTAAAGTGAACAAATTACCAAATGAAAAACAATTTGAGAGCACACAAAAATGTGTATTGGGAAGGAAATACAACATATAGCAAATCAGTGCACAGCTCCTTGGTAAAATGACCTGTCAGGAGCTCCAAGAAAAGTACTAAAACAGATGAATATTCGGGTCAGCTACCTAGAAGGGAGAATGAAAAACACACCAGTACACTGATGCAAGATGAGTTAGGAGCTGGACAACTCCTGGCACACTAACTGCTAAAGCCTGAGGATGCTTTCCATAGGCTCCCAGCATTCTTCCCAAACACATTTCTCACAAGAGGGAAACTAAGTACAAAAGACCAGTCAAACCATAGTAAAGATGGAAGATAAGGGCTCAGACCCACCCACAAAGATAACTAAAGTCAAAAAGGCAACAGTTTAATCGCTGCCTGAATATATTGAAATGGAATAAATTTGTACATTTGTACTAATTAAATGTGAACTTCGTACATTTAAGGACAAACATGAAAAGTGTGACTGTTATTTTTTCTACCATCTAAAATTATATATACATGACTACATCCCTTCCTTGGGCATTTCCCCATACACAAAAAATGTAAAAACATGCTATCTACTGTAAAACCTTCTGAGACATGCCTGCTACAAGCTATGCACCAGCACCACAGAATCCCGTCTGAACTCAGAAGCAGGTGGCCCTTCTGCTGAGGCACAGCAATAGACCCTCATTTGGAATCATAGCTTGTACACAGAACCCTCTAATGCTGTAGCCTGTACCCCCACAGCTTAAGTCACACTCTTATTCATTCAGAGAGACAAGTTACTACCAAAAAACATGTGTCTAAGCCCCCCCATCCATTTCAGCAGCAGGCAGAAGGAGCCAGGCACTCACCATAGCGGGCTGTCAGGGCCATTGGGCATGCGAGCACCAGGCTGAGGAGCGCGAGCACAGAACAGCGAATGTATGGGAAAGCACATGCAGAATACAGCTGGGGATCTCATCCTACACTCATAACCACCCCATCCTTCCCACAGTACTCAACGTCATGGAGACCTTGGCTGAGTAGGAAGGAAAAGCCAGCAGAAAGTACCAGTAAGAGAACTTCAGGATACGGGAAAGTGAAAGTTATACCTTGACAAAGAAAACTGAGCTCTTTGCCCTTGTGTTGAGGAGGCTGAGAGAAAGACAGCTTCCTCCCAGTGTGTCTGGATTCCCATCACCTCTGCTACTGAATTCTGCAAGGAGCCTTGTTAGGGACTGGCAGATGCAGAGGCAAATCCTCATCCTTTTACTTCAACTGGTATTCAAGTAGGTTGAGAGCAGAAAGCGGCTTTTGGCCTTCAGCCATTTAATTAATACTTAGGTATCTTAGAATTTATTTTTATCTCATCTGTAACAACTGTCGTAATCAGATTTTCCATATTTATGTATTAAACAACCTATGCTTTTAAGTTTTTTTTCCCTCATCTATTTAACATAGTTTTTAAAGGATACTGCAAAGTTTTAATTTGTTTTTCCACTTCCCCTGTTTTAATGTCCTGCAAATACCTTTGACCATGCCAAAGACTTCTTGATCAGCACCAGCAACAACAAAAAAGATGAGCACAGCCCTGGGAACATCATTTTGCTAACTTTCAGCTGAACAGAACAGAAGGGGTTGGTGTGAGTTCCCAGAATACTGATTTTTAATAAAAGCTCAATGATAGATCTACACATTCCAGAGTGCTCTGCCCTGCCACAGCTGAGAGTAGTTCCAAGAGCAGGCAAGCTCACCTTCCCTTTTTTATCAGACACATTTCTGTTGTTCAAAGACCACTGAAGGCAGCTGTCCCACAGGGTAAGACAATACCTGGAGCTTACACCACCTGCCTAAGTTCCCAGGTCTGAGGATGGCCTGGGTGGCTTCTTGCATTTGACATAAGAAGTATACATCTACATTTTTCCCTATAGATCACTGCGGGTGGTATCACCTTTCCTCACTAGAAAATTACATGGATAAATTTACTAAAGCTTGCAAGTCTCAAGTGCAATATACTCAATACAAGCATTATGTGATTAAGAGGGCATTTCCTTTCTCAAAGAAGGCAAACCACAACATCAGAACAGTCATCAGATGTAAAACTTTTCAACTTCTCAATAAAACGGTGAGGAAACAAAAAGTTCTCCTATAAAACCAAATGAAGCAATCCTGTAATAATGAATTGCCTAACTGAAGTGGTAATGTTGCAGCCATCAAGCCAACATTTTCCTCCCTGGATGAGAGGAGGGTAGCCAGCTTTAGACCTCCTCCTCCTCTATGTAAGTGCTCTCATGTCCAAGTGTGGTCCAGGCCTGCAGACTGCAAGCTCCAGACCATGTGGAAGCACTGCCCTGCTGCTGCAGAGGTGCAGCACTACTGAACAGGGCATGCACAATAAGCTCATTACTTTCTAAAGTGTTTTATATAAAATGTGTGAGGAGAGACCACAAACCATGGGAGCTGCTGAGGAGCAGTGCTGCTGCCTCAGCTACTCTGCCTGAAGCTCAACTACCCCTGGATGACTATCCCACAGGGCTGCAGTACCAACAGAAGCATCTTAATATAAATTGTTAGTGAAACAAGAAGCAATAACCACTTAGTGAAGAAAAAGCAGGGAACAAACTGTTACAGTAGAGAGTTAATAAAATATCCTTTAAATAATGGTTGGTGCATTTGAGATCTTGAAAAAACATGTTCCAAGAGGAACACATGTTCACTTGGGACGAAGTGTGCTGTGAGATTTCCAGTTATGCTGCACCAATATCTAGGGTAAACCTTAAGCTTTACAGGAATAGGGAAAAACTCTCTAAATCTCATCTGTGCTTTTTCTTACATATGTAGATACAGCTGCTATTTCAGAAAGAATCAGACTGGATTTGTAATTAAAGAAAGTAGTTACGCAGTGTCTCACATGGTATACTGTATCTCCTCAACAGATAATCTGGAGATAGCCATTTCAGAGTTTTCCTTTATAATCCTATACTCCTCCAAAGTAAAAACTCAATAATTTTTCTGTAATGAAAGGTTTTAGGCAAGGGAAAATACTCTAAATATTGTAATTAAGTTTTATTTTTAAAAACCAAGTAATCAAACCAAAATATTCAATACCTATGGTTTTTTTCCCTAATCTTATTAGAGAGAATAATTAGAAGCCTGGAAATGTTTTAGTGATGTGGTCTAAGTAAATCCATGCTCTCAAAACATGCAAAAGTTTAATGTTAGCTCTTTAGTTCTTGGAACCTGATCTATAGTTAGAAGGAATGAGAAACGCTTCAAGTGCGTGTGGTTTTGTGCTTTGTTTTGTTGTGTGGTGAGTTTTTTTAGTTTGGGTTTGTTGGCTTTTGTTTTTTTTTTTTTTTTAACAAGGAAGTAACAGCTGTTGCTTTCATACAACATCCAAAACTCTCCAGCAGCAAGGCAAACTTACAGTACACCACTGGAAATAGTGGTGGGAGGCTTTGCAAATTGTGTCAAAACAGATGAGTCTGAAGTGCACACAAAACAAAATATATATTAAGGGACAGAAACATTCATACAGCCTAAAATCCTACCTGTGTCTTGGTGCTCAGAGAAGAAACTAGTATGTTCATGCTGTGAATCCAAGATAATTCATGTCCTTAAACCTGTGCTCAAGATGTTCAGTTTCAGTTCAATCACAAAAATTTCTCCTTTTCAACAGTTCTCTCTCTAGGTGAAGAGTTCCCAGTTTCTACCTGGATTAATGCATAAGCCACCACAATTTATGACACGTGAAGATCCTAAAACATCCTCCTTCAGACAGCCTTTTAGAAGACAGCAAAACAAAACAAAACATACAGACATTTCAATATGTTTTAGTGCAAGATGCCACAGACAGAACATGAATTAAGTAATGAATTCTGGAAAATTCCTTCCTCATATCTTGCTTATTTCTTTTACAATATTGCTTTACTGAAATGTTTTGCTTCTTATCATAATACTTCTTTCAATACATGCATTTCAAACTAATAAACTTCTCCTTTTCCTTGCTCTGATCTCAGGAAACCTTAAAACATTTACTCTCCAGAAATAAAAATTCCACTTCTTTACCTATAAAATGGACATTTTATCTAATAGGCAATACAACAAGCAACAAAATGAGCTTTCTTTAGTTGCCCATGCTGCCCACCATATGTCTGAGGACTCGGTGTAGCACACACTGGAAACTTACATAAAAACCTGGAGAAACATTTTGCTTCACCCTGTTTTTCTGCCTTTATCCTGCAGGGTGGCTCCAAGACCTCAAGGCTACTGGTCAGAAAGAGAATCACAACTTCCCATAGCACAAAAGGCATCACCTATATCTGGTACACAGCACAGAGAAGGGAGATGTGCTGGTTCAGATACTGAACAGTCTGTCCACTGCAGCATAAAGCTCAACACCAGTTCACCTGTGTTGCTTTTCAGAATATAAATGAACTTGACAATTCTCTGCTACTAGAGCTAGACAGCTTCCCAGAAAGTTTGGAGAGCTGCTCGCCTCTGTTTGCAACTCCGGCGAGATACACACTGCCAACTTGTCTTAAAAAGTTCAAGGCAATGATAAATGCCTATAAAACTGAAATATTACAGAGAAATTGCTTGTGAAAGTAAACAGAACTTAGACTGAACTAGTCTAAACAAGAAGTTCTCCTGATGCCACCCAAGGACGCTGCTGAAATCCTGTCTGGTAAACAAACTGAGAGCTCAACATACCAAAGCTGGCAGGCTGGAAATCCCACAGAACTGATGAATGAAATGGGAAAATGGCCTGTTCATCCACCCTCCAGTTTTCTGAGGGTTGTAATGTGAGGCTGGAAATGAAAGGTCAAGTTCAAAGGAAGAAGCACTTTTCACTGTCAGAGCTCATAAAAGGTTCTGTGCTTCTTGGTTTCACACCCTCAGCTCCCAGGACCACTTTGGATATTCCTGTGCCTCGGTCCACACTGAGTGACAATGAGATGACATTACCACTTCAGCTGGTTCCAGCTGAGGTCTCAGCACTGCTTAGGAGGTAGGAGCAAGGTCCTGCTGTTGCCTCTCCTCACACACATCTTCCTTCTCTTAGTTAGTTCTATTTCTTTCCTAATTCCTATTGAAAAATACATAATCTTAGCTGACCAACAGTTTCTGCAGCTGCACCAACAGCAGCCTGAGACCAGGGAGGAGCTAAAAGCCCTTCCATTCTGAGGCCTTCTGCTGTACAAGTCTGTCAGGTCTCTCTGTCAGGTGGCTGATCAAGCACACAATTCAGCCTCTGCTTCTCAGCCAGCTGAAACAAGACCGCTCACATTACCGGCTATACCTGATTGTGTGAGGCTTTATTCTTTCCCCATAATAATAATAATAATAATAATAATAATAATAATAATAATAATAATAATAATAATAATAATAATAATAATAATAATATAATAATAATAATAATAATAATAAAGACTGCTAAACATGCTTTCCTTATACCTTCTTCTTTGCCTCAAAAATTCTTTCTAGCTAAAAGCAAGTAAGTCTGTTAGAACACAGTACTTCACTTTCCAAACACTGAGCCTTCCAGTTCTCCTTCCCCTGCCCACTGCCTCACAAGGGAGTTTTTTCAGCTGAAGAGATTACCTGTGATTTGCCTTTAGACCCTGCACATCAACACCTTAGTCCTTAAACATCCAAATGATTCCACCTGCCCCACTGCTTTCACACCAAGCTGCTTCAGTCAAACACAGTTGGACAATTGTGGGGCTTTGAGACAAATTCACTGAAGTTTTATGGTCTTGCAAGCAAGCAAGCAGCTTTACTTTACAACATTTCTTAGGAAAACAGATGGCAGGACAAGAAGAAGAAAAATACCTTCAAAGTGCTTGCAACTGTGACAAACAAGTAAATTCTGAGGAATTCTAGGGGCACAACAGATTTCACACTCAAATTGTGATAACAGTAAGCTGCCGTGGTAATTTAGCTGTACTTACAGGCATGGTCTTAAGCTAACTGCAGCAAAAGATGTGATCAGAAGAGATTTATGTCCTCAGGCCATAGTAAAAGTCTGCCTGCATCTCTTACTGTCACTGACAGACCTGTCCAACAGCTTCTACAGCTTACAGTAGTCAGCACGCTATCATTCAACAGACAAATTCACAATTAGGTCTGCCTTTACAAAGCAGGCAAGCTCCTCAAAGTCTCATCAAAACCATGATTACCCACAAAGTTGTCTTTGCTTCTTGCCCTGAGGGCAAGGAAAGAGTATACAAGTAGCAGCATGCAGAAAAGGCAATGACAAACCAAAATGACATCAACAAGCAATAGAACAAATCAATCCTGAATACCATAATACCTGGGCTTACTTGGAAAATTTGACACGATTTAGTCAAACGTTTTTGGCAGGTTAACACAAGAAGGCTTAACAATTGTAGACAATATGTGTTTACAATCCTTGTTCTTAATATGCTTATGTCTGCACATACAAGTGGCTGGTTTTGTCTTTTTCCAGCCATGCTGACACCAGAAATGATGTAAAACAGGGAAAATTATTTAAGTAGGGACAGGTGGACGTGTTCTGCTCTAGCCAAACAAAAATACAACCATCCAATGCACCTTTCACCTTAGCATCTCTAACACCTTGCTATAAGCAAGAATTCCCATTCTAGCACTGGAAAAGTCTTTGTGCTGCTCTCAACACAAACACCACCATGGGGACAGACTATAGCATCCTTCTTTCCTTTTCACATGAGACCCCTGTCACAAATGGTGTTAAAAAATCCCAAGGTTCATCCAATCTCCAGCAAGCCAAATTTTCTTAATATTTAGCACTCTGGATACAGGAAAATATCTCAAAAGGCTTGTTTTTTTTCACAGCAGAATAACAGACTAGCTTAAGTCACCTGGTGCTACAGCAGAGCTCAGATCTGCTTGATAGAGAACATCAACAGGTTTAGAGGGCTCCAGGGTTTCCTGGTGTTGTCAAAAGAACCATCTCACAGCCCAGCCCCACAGTGCCTCAGCCCAAGAAGCCCAAGTGGGAGTGCCAGCAGCACCTCACAGATGGAGGAAGCAGCCCCGTGCAGTCCTCACGTACCACTGCACTCTGTCACAGGGCTTTCATAACCGGAACCAAGGCAGCCAAACAGTGATGCACAGCAGAATCATGGCAGGTCCTGTGTTTGAAAGCAGGGCACATCAGCCAGCATGAAAAATAGCCCTTTGAACAATGCTTCAGACACTGCACCATGCAGAGACGTTTACTCTCCTTTGCTATGAGTACAAGAGAAGCAACACTGAGCTGCAGCACCAGTGCTGAGCAAGCTTTTGCATCCCCACAGCTGCACCGTGCTTGTCCATGCTGCAGAGACAAGGTGAGCACAAGGCAGGTGATGACAGAGTAACTAACCTGGTATTTCTAAGCAGAAACACATGACACAACAGTCCAAGAGCTTAGTGGCTACAAAGAAAAATCATGCTGCTATTATAAAGAGTACAGAAAACTCCCTATGTGTGGTTCACAGCTTAAAGTTGAAGGAAACCTTCACATCTTCTTTTACAGTAACAATACAAAAGAACTACAGTTTTGGTTGTAGCTGCAGAATGTTGTTACTGCCCACAAAAATGGTGTTATTGTTCTAGGATGAGCTACAGAGGGATAAAATATGACTGGGCCAAGGGAACCTGGGTGGAAAGGACTGTTACCTTACCAGGAGGGCAAAACAGGACAGACAAAGCTGGGAACAAAGACTACCCAGCTGTAAGATCACCGCTTGACCAGACAGAAAGCTAAACGTTGCTATTTGGCTACAGCAAGGTAAAACAGCGCAGTGTGAGATGGGGAAAATAAGGATGCACAAAAAGGATGGGAAGATGCTGAGGGAGGCACCACTCAATGACTGCAGGGAATAACAAGGGCTGCACCTGCCAGAGCAGCACTCTGAAGATGAGATAGTGACTTGTGGCCAAGTACAACAGGACCATGGAGGAGAGAGGTGCTAGAAAGCGATAATGGAACACTGTGACAGGGAGCTATGGCTGGGATGTGCAGAGGTTCTCAGGGAAGGCATGGGGAGGTGAGGAAGGAGCCTGTGGCAACTGAGACATGAGGAGAAAAGGGGAGATGCAGCTTCATGGGGTCAGGATGCCCTCGAGGATTCAAATACCAGGTAAATGGAGCAGCACTGGGGAGTAGGAGCCCAAATCTGACCTCCATGACTCCAATGAAATATTACAGGGAAAGAGGGTAAGGAAGGAAAGAAGACAGATGGGGTCCTGCTGAGCCTGGGTACACGGCTCACTGAGCTGGGTAAAGCTCCCTGGAAGGTCTGAACCTGGGCACTGGGAAGAAGGTGGCCTAAGCTGGGCTGCTGGGGAGGGGAACTGGAGAGTTCAGAGAGGCACCGGGGGCAACTCCAGGAGCCCCTGAGGGCAGTTTGTGGGGCACTGGCAGACGCTGAAGGGCATTTAGGGGGCAGCTGTTAACGGACACCTGAGAAACAGTTCATTATGGGGATCCCTGAGAGGCATTTTGGGGTTCACAGGTGCCTGGAAATCTGTAGGGGGTGTTGTAAGGGGGTCTCTGCGGTGGGGGTTGGAGGTCGCCAGCAGGACCCGGAGAGGTGATTGGGCTGTCACCGAAAACGACCGGATAAATAAACCTTTCTAACACAGACAGTATTTGTTACAATCAAAGATTTTCCAACCAACAAGGGGAAAGGGGGAAATGGTCGAGTCCCTAAGGGGCGCCTTGGCGGATGTGAGGTGGTCACAGGCAGACCCCCCGAGGGGTCGTTGTGAGGGGAGAGGAGTGGGATGTGAGGGAGATCGCCGGCAGCTCCCTGAGGGACGGGCTCGGTGGCAGGCCCCAGGGGAAAGCTTCGGGGGTCTCTGGCAACTCCCAAAGCGGCGGCCCGGGCTGGAGGAGGCACGGACCGTGCCGGGCGGGAGGGAGAGGCGGCGGCACCGAGCGTAACGCGGAGAAAGCGCCGGCCGCAGCGCCGCCAGGACCCCGAGGCCCTGCCCGCGGCCCCCTCCCGCCGCACGCACCTTCTGGCGGATCTGCCCGGACGTCGAGACTTTGCGGATGAGCTTCTGCAGGGAGCCGGGCTCCTGCTCCGGCTCGCTGTCCGATGACTCCTCGGGCGCGGCGCCGGCGGCCGGCTCCGGCTGTGTCTGCTCAGCCCCCGCCGCCGCCATGCTGCACCGACCGGCGGCGCGCCCGGCGCCCCTACCGGCCCGCGCGGCGCGCCCCCAGCGGCGGCCGCGTCATATGGCGGCGGCGGCGGCGGCGGCGGCGGCGGCGGAGGGGCGGGGAAGGGCCCGGCCGCCGTAGCGGGACGGTCACGGCCACCCTGCCTCTCCACGGCTCCCTGCGAAACGCCCGAGCGCCGATCGCAAGGGCTCGGCCGTAGCTCCTTGGAGCCTGGACAAAGGTGTTCAGCCTAGCCCTCCCCGCTGAGGCGAGCCCGACAGTCGGGACCGCAGTCCCCATTCCTTCCCATTCTTCGTGGCTACTGCAGCACAGAACCACAAAGTCACTCGGGTTGGAAAAGATATCTGCCCTCATCGAGTCCGACCCATAATCGAACACCACCTTGTCAACCAGACCAGAGCACTGGGCGCCACGTTCCGTCATTCCTCGAACACCTCCACGGAGGAGCACACCACCTCCTCCCTCCCTGGACAGCCCCTCCCGAAGCTCTCCCCGTGCTCCCAGGATTTAATGAAATGCTGCGAGCACACCCTGCCGAGTAGCCCCCGCCCCGAAGGGCCCTTCAGGGGCGCTGAGGCCGGGCCGCTCCCGCTGCCGAGCCCGCAGCACCCCCGGCCCGGCCCCACTCCATTGGCAGTGCCAGATAATTTCCTCCCGCCTCTCCAACACCCATCAGCCACGGGCAGGGCTGTGCTCCCGCTGGGATCTCACGGAGACGTGTGAGGGGAAAGCGTCTGTCACGAAACCCGTCCTGTCATGTATTTGCTCCGAGCTGTCTGCAAACACAGCAGGTCCAGAGATGCCATCGCTCCCGGAGCGCATCCCTCTCCGGGAGCTGGCGAGCTCTTTGCAAACAGAGTCCCGCCACATCAAAGCCGCAGAGTCAGGAAATTGGATCTGCTCTCCCCCAGCGGTAAACAGGAGGAGCAGGCCACAGGTCTGACTCCGTAGATCAACATAACACCAGAACTAGAAGAAAGGGAAGATAAAAGGCAAACAGTTCTGGCTAGAGACCGATTTTCTGCTGAGAGAAATCAGCATCTGCTGGCTGAAGGGCCGGAGAAAAGTCCAGTTTGTCCTGCAGGACAGGGAAAACCCTCATTGCTCTCTGAGTAAATGACCAGCATGAGCTGAACAAATAGCATCTCAAAGTGCTTTCCCAAGCCTGGACAAAAGAACAGATTTAATAACCATTTAACAACCACTTCCTTCCCACTGCACAACAGAGTGCACTGTGATTTTGTCCCACTTAGCTTACACAAGTCATCACCACAGCTGAATTTAAGAGGAAAGTCAGGCAGCAACAGAGGCCCCTCACAAAGTTGACATATAAGAAATTTTTTTAAAAGGAAAAAAAAAATAGATCTAGTCTACTCAGCCAATACTTACAGGTCTAGTAGCCTGAAACACCGAAGGAAACACCTCTGTGGAGAAAGATACACTTTGAAATAAGACCTGTTCCCCCTTCTTCTCTTAGATCTTCAAAGGATTTTCTGAACTCCTGCCCTCCAAGACCAACATATTCACAACCAGTAATTTCTTCAACCTTACTGTATCTTCTGTGTGTTCTCGAGCCACCAACAAATTACTAATAAAAATATCAGGGAAAATCCCCAGATATCCAGGTGCAAATGCTTGACCCTTCCCCAAAGCTGAAATCACACAGAAATTATCCTGATCACAAACACCTGGAACTGGCCAGGTTCCTTTAGCAGCAAAGCACCCAGTGCAGAGCAAACACTGTGCCTCCTGCAATTCAAGCTAAGGTGAGACACCTGTGACTAATGGACAGCACTGAGGAACAGGTGTGTTAGGGGACAGCACTGATGGAACTCTGAAGTCAGCTGTGGTCTTAATTAACTGCTTCCAGCATCTTAATCAAGACCAGTTTACAGAAGCAAACAGATATAAGTGTGAAGTTTGTAATTCTATTTTCAAGAGTGTAGGGTGGTAAACATAAGTCTATATTAATAAATGTGGGCCCTGCATTCAGACTTGCCAGGGAAATTTAAACCAGGGACACTGAAAAGCAGATTTAAAGCAAAAATGAGAAAAACAAAACACCAGTTGTTTTACATGCAAAATATAATTAGCTGATGCAACTCACTTCAGCAAAAACGTACATGAGATTCAGGAAAATATCTGACATTTACATGGATAATGAGAATATCTAGATGAACAAGAGAAAACAAAGTCTGCAGAATGCAATCTCATTTCTTAGAGCATAAACCAACTGCTGGCAGATGGCTGTTGGGAAAGGCTCCTCAGGGAAGGCTGTGCCATAATTTCCTCCTTAATTTTCCTGCACCTTCTTTTGAAGCAGTTGCCTACAGGAAACTAGATTAAATACAGACTCTGTCTGGACTTGTACTTCTGTTTGGCATTCTATATAGGGAGCTTTAAGCAATTCATTGACAGTGCACATTTATCTCATCTTTAATAACGTGGTTATTAAGCATATTGCTAGAAAGCTAATACTGTTTATCAGCATTGTCTGTGCTGTGGGAGACATCTTGTGAGACATTTAATGGTACAGAAAGTGAATGTAAAAGCCACATGGGGACAGTGCAAGCACTGAAAAAATTCACTGGCTGGATTTGGTAAAACATCAATGCAAAAGCAACCAAAAGGAAATAAAATGAGTTTTGCACAGTCTGCTGAGAAACTTTGATGAATCACCCATGGCTGCAAGCCAGCCTTCCAGGCTAGGATTTCGTTCACTGGCACTTCAAAGTCACAGACTCTGACACTGAGTAAGTCCAGGCAGGCTGCATAAACCCTCATTTAAGCTCTCACCAGTGCTGAAAGCAACCAACCTTTTTATTAGGCAGCCCTGAAAGCAGAAGTCATGATATGGCAGATGTCCTGTCATTCTCTGGTAGCTTGAGTAAGAACCAGGTGTTGTGTTTGCCCCATTCAAGGTGAATTTTGTAATAAGCAATAGAGACTCCTGATGTCATGTCCACTGACCTCAGGGCTGATCCCTGGAAGACCATGTATGAACTGAGAACATGCAGATTACTAGAAACTTAGGTCCTACATTTGTAATTGAAGCCAGACAACACAGCTCCTTTGTCAGCCTGTTCTTTTAATCACTCATCAGTTGAGGGTGAATTCTTGTCCTCTTCATCAGGTGCATTTTTTAGCTTCTGACGAGCAAACTCCTCAAATACAAGCTCTGCTTCACTGTAATGAAAGAAACATAGATCTTTCAAAATGATGTTACCCTATTTTTACACCAGAAGACTGTAGGCAACACATAGGATGAAGAAGAGAAGCCCACAACAGACTGGTAGTGTTTCCTTTGTCTCAAAGTGATTTGGATCACATTCCCACAGGCACCATCTTCACTGACGCTATTCTAGCTAAAATGAAAAGCAGTTGATTGAGCAAGTCAAGGCACAAACTGAGGATGTTTTTCATCTGTACTGGATCATGTCCATTCCAGATACATATTTATCAGCTAGCTGAACAGCCTAGAGCTTGCAAGGGGCTTTGTCCAGGAATAAAATGTGAAACATTTCACCCTTATTCCTTCTATACTAAAATAGAGACACATGGTCAAACCTAATAAGTTCCTTACACTTCCAGCTATAAAGCACAAACACATCCCTCCTGGGTGTGTTTGTGCTGTTAGGCAAAGCACAATCTCTTAATCTCTCTTCACATGGCCAGTCACTGCTGATTAACTCAGAGCAGCCATTTGTCAGGCCACAGTAACTTGCTCACTTTGAATTTTAAGCTGGGGATTTCTGTA
The DNA here is from genome assembly GCF_901933205.1 of Camarhynchus parvulus. NCBI lineage: Eukaryota > Metazoa > Chordata > Aves > Passeriformes > Thraupidae > Camarhynchus > Camarhynchus parvulus. The sequence goes on from NC_044579.1 coordinate 18,698,509, forward strand.
CAGTTTTGAGGAGTTTTAAAAAGAGTCATTGCACAAGCGTAGCTAGAATGTGAAATACTAAAAGAAACTTACCCATCCTTCCCTGCAGTCACGAGCATGCAGCAAAGGAGGAAAAGAGACACACTGGGTAGTCAGAACAGCAGATGGCTAAAACACTTGCAAAATGTTTAATGCAAAAAACGTACAGACTGACAAGTCAGAGCAGTGACAAGAGCAGGATTTGCAGCAGTACAATTCCATAAAGTCTCAAAATGTGCATAACTACACCTGATGAGGCAAATCTCCATCTCCCAAATGGAAAAGCATTCCAGCAATGTTGCCCAAGCTATCTGAAGGGCTGAGGAACAAAGACAGATTTTCCCATCTACACTTGCTCATGGTCACAGCTGTGGGAGACATCTGTGCACACACCTGGACTCTGAGCTGACAGTGCTTGCATGACATGATGTCAGCTTTAGTTGCTCTATCACTGTGACTGAAGAAGTCAGCTTAGACTTAGATGAGAAGACAATGTTTTTGTTCAATAAACATGAAGGCATTAAAATTAGAGGTCAAAGTACAGAAACACCTCAGGGATCTCTCATCAGATGGGTTAAGGCTTTTGGAGCAACATTCCTGATTTCATCTTGCCCTAAAAATGGTTTCAAGACTTTTGGCACTTGTGTTTCTTTAGTGGGATCTTTCCTAACCACACTATAACAAATCCTGCTTACTAGCAAGACTCCTTGAAATCTGTTTCAGCACAGCCTAAAATAAACAGAAGACTGTATTTGCAGGGATTTTATTGTTCTCACAGTTATTTTAGGAAGGCATAGCCACTTAACTGGCTTACTTCTCATGGCTTTGGATCAGGGAGCCAAGCACCCTTGTTCTACAGAAGCAAAAATCTGGGGCACTTCAGTGACTGGATAACTCACTACCAGGAGACTTCCCATCCACAACACACACTGCTAGAAAAGTCAGCATTAAAAGTGTGCCAAAGGGGGCCACTCCAGCCAAAATGCCTCAAAGGATGGCTCATGTAAAGACACTCCTGATGGAATCTCTCCAGACCAAGACAGAAGCCAAGATGAAGTCTGGAAAGTCTCAGGGCATGTATGCTTGATTGACATGGATTTAAAATGAGACATTTAGAACTTCTAAAATTTCCAATATATAAAGCATCATTCTCATTCCATTTTTTCTCCTTTAGTCTGCTCTCTTTCCCCTCTTGGATGTACTTTCATTACTATGGGAACAGTGATATCAGTGATGTGGGTGAAACTGAGCAAGATCCCCACCAGTGATCTGAAACCGATTTTACAAAATGGAGTGAGGGGGGAAATAGCTATTGTTGCAATTGGGCATAGACTTAACTGTCAAGTAAATGATTACTGAGTTAACACACATAGTGTGACAGCAGAGGAGTGCTTATAATGTACCTCAGATGGAAGATTATATTCAAAGATGCACCACTGCACCTTCAGGCTGCAACACTAACTCCAACATGCTCCAATTGCGTGCTAGCAGGAGTTAGATCCACTCCAGAGTTTTCTGGCTGTCCTGTGGCTTATTTAATATTATAATATTGAAAAATTCTCAGAAAATGGGTAGACTTTTACTTCTTTTAATTAGCATTCCAGCAATTGTTTTGAGGGTTGGGATGGGAGGGGGATTGATGAGGGTCCAGAATACCATCGTCCTCTCAGGGGAGGGTTTTCTGGAAGCTTTTATTCTGCAGCCACAGAAATTATTCCATATAATTCAAGTCATAACATGTGGTAATTTTCAGTATAAACTTCCATTTAACCTCTCTTAACTTGATGGGGGAGAAAAAAAAAATAAGTGGATTTTGTTATTTTCCAAGACATTCAATGCTTTAAAATGTCCTAATTTCTGAAAGTCACAATACCAAAACAGGGAAAGTATTGCTTTACTTTACTGTTAGAGGGATAAAGCATTCCTGGGTTTCTTGAAAACAGCCCTTTTGTGCAAGTTTAATCAGGGAGCAGATAAATGACCATTTGTTGAACAACAGCCAAAACAAAGGCCAGTATCCAAGACATAGGCCCACAAAACGTAAAACATCAGAAGATTGGCAGGAAAACCCCAGACCAAAGAATTCATGCTGAGACCACAGCCTTGAGGAAAACTCAGCAGGAATTTCTGGGCTAACTGCTGACCAGGAAAGGTTTTGGAATAATGAAGAGACACAGCCCAGTTTGAATCTATCTTTAAAAGAAACAGATCCTTACACATTTTTTGTCAACAGGCGGAACAGACAGCCTGCCAATGTGACAGGAGCTGCTTTGCCTAAAAATAACCACATGTGAACCACATGGGTCCAAAACCAGTCACAAAACCAGCACACATGAAACATGCAAATCCTGGCCTAGCAGAAGATCAAGAGAAGGAAGTGATAAACACAGGGAAGGAAAGGTAGCAAGCTGCTTCTTTTCTGTCTCCTGCAGGCACATGGAAGAAAGATCAAGCAATCTGCAATAGCCATGCACTGTGACAGACCTACTGTTTACTGAGTGATGAATGCTTCAGAGCTTGCTCACAGACAGCTAGAGAGGGCAAAGCCATCTGCTGTGAAACAGAGCACACAGCACTTGCTCACACTTGCCATGGCTTGGCCCTGAAAAAATTACCTCAAGTTCTTGGGAAGCTCTTATGTTTCTGAGGTTCCCTGTACTCCAGTCATCCCTGCATGATTAAATGCATTGATGCTACACATTTTAGTTCTGCCATAAATCACCTTGGCTAGAGAAAAGGATATTCCCCCACTGCAAAATAAATCACAATATGTAGCATTTTTAAATCCCACTCCAGCTTTAATTCCATAAGATGGTTGCCCTAACTTCTTTCTGTTCTTCCAGCTGTGCCTTAAGACAGTCAAGTGAGCAGGAAGGTGCAGTAGGCAAACTGGTCACTACTGACTCGTCAATAAAAACAAAAGGGAATGGAAAAAGAAGATAAGGAGTGATCTCAAAACTCCCTGTGCATGCACCTCTGCCTACACTCACTGCAGAGGCTGCTGAACAAGCCAACAAAGAAAAATTCCATCTTTTAGGACCTTCGAGATACCTAACACTGTTTGTTGAAGCTCCATCTTTACAATTAAGCCTGGATTTGCTTAATTCCAAATTAGATGGCATTTCACTAATGAAACACATTATGTTTCTCAGAGTTCATGAGCTAAAGTGGTAGAAGAAAAAATTAAAAAGCCTGAACTCACAACTGGGAAAAGTGATAAAGCACAGTGCATGGAAAACTACCAACCAATGAAGCTGAAAAGTGTTTCAGTTTACCAGCTTCATATGGGAGACTGTTTTATTCCCTGTAATAAGCTCAGACACCACATTCCAGCACAGTTTTCAAGTCAGCTATTCAGGCTTCAGAGGAATTTTCTGCTGTGTTAGAGTATCTGTTTTTAAGAGAAAGCATTTATTTCCTGTGTTAACCATTTGCAGGGCTTTCCCATGGGAGAGCTCCTGAAATTACCTGCATTTTTTTCAGCTTATAAGAAACCTGGTATTTCCATCTGTACAAAATGCATGGAACACGGCTGACACTTCTGACAGCAGGCTTCTAGAAGACTTTGATGTAGCAAACAACATGTGGGCTGTGCCTCTGGTAAGAGGATGTGCTGGGGGAAGTGATCTGAGAAATATTGCAGGTCTCCATTTTCCTGGTAAAGTCTTCTGCCCACATCCTTTTGAGTGTACTGTATTAAGGAGTACATCATCCCTCCTTTGAAATGATCTTAGAAGGGAGAATTGCCTGACTTCCATTTTTTCTCATATTACAAATGCTTCTGCCAAAAGTATAAAGTAATAAAAAGGGGTTGTTGGCATTTTTAACACCAAAAAAGTAATGTAATAAAAATTCACACCACTCTAAAAATGTAAAATTCCTTACAGTTGCCTAAACCTTTGGATGAACCTTGTTAGAAGTTTTCAAGTTTTCCTTGGTGTCCATGAAAGCTCCTGAGCTGCCCAGAGGCACTAGATGGCCCTCACCAGCCACACTCCTGGGATCCCCAGTGCCATCCCAGCCTCCACCACTTCTGTGCTGGCATTGCTCACAGCAGGGGCTTTCCTAGGGAAAATTATCTTCCTGTAGTGCAACTGTTACAGGAGAGATAAAAGCTACCTTTGCCCACTCCAGCACATTCGTAATTGGCAAAGCCTGGTTCCCAGCCAGAGCATCTGAATGTGGAGTGGGTCACCAGCTCTCTTCTCATTGATCACACTTGATTCCTCCAACAATTTCACACAGTAAGGACTCAAGCCACCCCCTTCTAATGCTTCCAGTATGGAACAAAGCATTTATGTCAGGATAACTCTTCTCAAAGGTTCCACTGTCACTTGCATGTGAAAGTTTCATGCTCTTAGAAACAGCAGCTTTAGGTCAGTTTGGGCACAAAAAGAAAATGAAAGGAGCACAAAAGCAGCCATGGCTTTTGTTTTGAAACCCACTACACTTTGTCCCAGTATAGAGAGTAGGACAAGATGGCTCATCTGTAACAGCCCCAGCAGGAAAGAGTTGGTGTGTCTGGTGGTCAAGAGAGGCTTCTGATACTGTACAGGAACTTCTGATTTGGTGTGAGCACCTTGCAACCTCTGGTGCTCACCACTGGTGAACTGAGCCAGCCAGGCCCTGAGGAAGTGGACGGATGCTCTGACAGCCTGTGGGTTTGGCATATGATCCCAAGCCCCAAGATGCCTGGGTAAGGCTTGCTCCTCACACTGTTACAGAGATCTCTCACTTCCACACAGAGACCTACCACTGAAGAGATGTTGCTCTTGGATAACCACTGAACATGAAGGCCACATCACAGACACCATGGCAAATGCCACATCAAGGTAACAGAGACTCAAGAATCATCAGTGGTTTTATCAGCTCTTCACTCTGCTTAAAAGTATTTGGCTTTGTACAATGCTCATGAGTGTTAGGTATTTTCTATGTCAGATTTTTTTATTTTTTGCTTATACTGCAATCTGGCTGGGAATTGCTAATAACTTCATATAGGATATTTTGCACTGCAGTCATAGGATTTAACTGTGCAGAGCTTCCTCAAACCCCTGTTCTCTGAGCTGTGATTCCATACATGAAAGATGAAAGGGAACATGACTCTTTTCCATTTTCTCCCATCTTTGCATCCCTGCTCTCTCTCTCTGTTATTTAGTGCCTGGAGGTTGATACATAGATACACACACACAAACACACAATATAGACACACAAACACACAGAACAGCTCCATACTGGAGCCTTGTAGGCTCTGAAGACTTCCTGTGGCACAAGTCACTCTAAGGCTTACAATGGTGAGATCTCACCAGAGCCTGTTAATGAACAAAGGCAAAAACCAGGTGTAACTGACCTGCTGGGTTCTTTTCCTCAGGTTTGGGGTGCATGAGACGAAATGGCAGCTCTGTGCCCACTTCACTTTAGGGAGAAGAAAGAATGCATCAGATCCACAGCTCCACAAACATGCCTGGTTCAGCCTTGCTCCTCCTTAGGCCAGCCTGAGCCCTCAGCTCCAGCCTCACCCATTCTTTCATATTTTTCTAATCATAATTTTCCTCTCAAAAAAGTTAAGCTCAAATTTCTCCACAAATATCCCAGGCATATTCACTTACATAGACTGGGTTTATTGTGTGCTGAATGTACTTGCATGTATATAAAATCAAAAGATATTTTTGTAATAGCTTCATTTTCACAGGAGAACCACAAACTACTAGCTTCTAACAGCTAAAGGGACAGTTGCTTTTTTTAGGGAGATGAGAATGGCAATAAAAAAGAGAATAAAGAGATGAACTAACAACTAAGACTGCATGGTCTGAAAAGGAAGATGACATTTACCTGGAAGTGAGGTCTCCCAGTATGCTACAAAAGAAAACAAGGAGAAAAACAAAGAATACTTCATGTCACTCTATTCTGGTGCTCCAGCAAGTGCTGTTTAATTGGTGGACTACTGAAATCACTTTCCTCATGCACTGTTCTCTACTTGCCACAAATTCAGCTGAACTTGTTTTTAAAAAAGGTAGCCTTACTTTTTCATGTCATTCCCATGGACAAAGAGCCTAAGTTTTTGAACTCCTGACCAAGTGTTGGGCATGGCCCCTTTTCCAAGAGCCAAAAGGCAAGTGGATGACCACAGAAAGCAGCAGGCATTTTATCACACTATAGGCAAATCTTTGATGCATTTTTATAGTAGAATGAAGCATAGATAAATGAAATACAAAGGTAAAAGGTGACTAGCATCAACTGAGAGTCACTATCCTGGTCCTTTTTTGCACTGTATCCTGGATCTAACTCATGTTGATAACATCAGCTTTACCCAGAAACCCAGAAAGGCTCTGTACTGGCTGAGTACAGAACCTGAGCTACAATATTTATGACTCTCAGGCAGATGTTTTTACCTTCTGCTCTGGGAGAACACCAATGCCAACATAAGAGGTTCACACAAAGTTTCACCTCACTTCTCACAAAGGTTATAGCTTTGACACAAAAATTGCAATGCAAACCAGAGGTTCCTACTTCAGCCATGAAATTATATGGTATCTAAGGAGAGTAACACAAACTATTTGACTCAAGATAAGTTCTATGGATAGGCCAAGACTGTTTTCCAGGCAATTTATGCTTTACAGGGAGCCTCATATCCTATAACATGTGCCCTTTCTCTTGGGGTGGACTATTCTGGTCTCTCCTCACCCATCAATGACATAAACACACTCCCCTCCCTTAACTCAAAGTGTGTTACACTTACCCTGGAACAGTGAGCTTCACTTTGATCTTGTAAGAAACCAGAATCCCCATCACTGTCTTGTCTATTCCATCCTTAATGCTGCCAGAGAAAACAGAGCGCAGTGTGAGGTAGCACAGCAGTGTAACAACAACACACACCTGCAGCAAGAACTAGGGGAACATCCTGGAAGAGGGAGAGCAGGCAAGCCTCAGGTACAGCCAATACCTTTCCAGATCTGTGATCCCTGTTCACCCTGAAGGAAAATCATGGCATTAGTAATGGTGCCACATGTATCCATCTGGGCACAACAAAGTCCTGAGGGCAGTGTCTCCTCCATGCTCCCCACTTCTCTCTAACTCTCCTGCTACCCAGGACCATTTAAAACTCCACTCACATGGTACTAGAAGCCAAGTTGGTGTCCTCATCCTTCAGTTTTCCATCCAGAGCTATTTCCCGTGTCTCCCGGTTATTTGCAAGCAAGGGCAGAACTGTCAGGGTCTTGGTCAGGCTACTGTTTGGCTGCACCTTTTCACTGAAAATAAGAAGGGAAGTGATACACTGTGGTTTGTTACACACCCAACTAGGAGAATTTCCAAACAGGTTACAAAGCTGCCCAAAAGGAGAGGAATTTATCTGTGCAAATTCAGTTGTCAACAATACAGATGCACACCTCTAATCTAGTCAGCAAAATTCCCTTTCTAATCAACAGAGAAAAACACGCACTTATAGAAAATGCCTAATTTCACATTAAGGCAGAAAAGTAGGTCAAAACCACAGAATAATGGAATAGTTTAGGTTGGAAAAGCCCTTTAAGATTATCAAGTCCAACCACTAACCCAACACTGCCAAGGCCACCAGTGAACCATGTCCCTAAGTGCCACATTGATTTTTCCTAATATCTAATCTACCCCTCCCCGAGTGCAATTTGAGGCCACACCCTCTGTGCTGCAAAGCTCTGAATTTGTACAAAATGAATCCTAGTTGAGAATATCAGTACTGAAAGGAAAACATGTCCCTAGCTACATGTCAAGCTACAGAGCAGAACACCAGGCAAATATAAAGCACCTGGGTATGCTGAACCCTCCTCACAGTGTGAGGCTCAGAGCTGCACTGCCAGTACAGTGAAAAGAAGCAAGTGGCTCTCCATAACATCTACAGACTCAAGGTTTCTGTGGGCTTTGTCAGGTCAGAAGAAACCAAATGAAATGCTCTTGCTCAAGCAAGAGTGTCCATGACTTCCAGTCAAACAGCAGCACCTTTCAGAAAAGTGTTGCATCTCTATGTAAAGATTTCCAGCAACTGGGAACCTTCTGCTGCCACCACTAAGCTCGTGTAGCAGGTAATTACTCTTCAAACCTCTTCTGCAACATCCCCATTCCCAGAAAAAACATGAGGATATCTGCTGCTCTGTGAAAAGGGAACCAGCTGCATCTAAAGAGTATGAGTGGTGTGGCATACACAAGGTAAGAGCACTGTAACAGCAGGAGACTGCCAGACTGTAGTATGAGAGCCTCTCATCACTGATGATGAGGGTAATTAAAAGGTGTGAAGGACCAAGAGCATCCACTCACTGTGCTTCCTCAGCAGCCACCACTTTGGTGTAGAAGTCACTGGAGTACAGCACCACATTGGCCACCTGCTCCACTGAGGGAGAAAGAGGAAAGCAGACACTCAGGGGTGTGCATGCACCACAAACAACACAGTTGCCCCCACCCCAAGTCCCAGGAAGGGGAAACATGGTGAAGAAAGCAGAAAACCCCATCCATTTTAGAGCCTGAAGAGACCATCAGGACAGAAAGCCTGACCTGGACAGTGACCAACAGCACACCAATGGCCAAAGTCTGTCTTCCCTGAAAGGCACCTGGCCTTGATTTGGAGACAACAGAAAGTCAATAACACACAGTTTCTCTTGGTATCGTCTCTTTCCATTATAAAGATGTCCCTCTTCCTTCTCAGTTTGGGTCTGCTTTTATCTCTGGTCCTGATATCTCTTGTGTGTGTATAGCCCATGCATGTGCATTCAGGAGACAGCATCAGCACAGAGCCTGGGATAACAAATGGCTTATGTTCTCCAATCCTACACAAATAATCCCAGGGTAAATCTGACTGAAACACTGAAGAGGAGAGAATCTGGGACCAAAAAGGTCTTTTTAAGCCTAACAGAGGCATAAAAAAGAGCCAAAAAATATTTGGGAATCACAGTACATCCCAGACTGGCAGTGAAACACCTTTCTCTGCTGTAGTTCTGTAGGAGCCTCAGCCATTTTGTTCTCTCATTGCCTTCTTTTCTCTTTCCCATCCTTTGTCTTTCAGACTGTGTTCCCCTGCTCTGCAGCTTGTGGGATGAAAATGTGTAGTGTCACATATAAAACACTGGCACAGCAATGAAGCTCAGCCCCTGCCCTCAGCTTCCTCAGGAGGAACGACACTGTTGCTGGCAGAGTTTCTCACACTGCCAGAGATTTCTGGAACACCAGGCAAAGCTGTATGTTATCTAGGCACATTCACAGTTAGCAGGAGCATCACACTGACAGGGAGCCCTTCCCACTGACCTCTCAATAAGGGTGCATTTCCCCCACTTTTCCCACACCTGCATTGCCCACTGCAGGAGCCAGACCCCTTCTCTTTTTCTAGGGGGGAAAATCTGGTGCCTGAAATTAGGACATACAAGTAACCACAGGAATCAGGAGAAAAGCTACAGCACTTCACTTGACGAACAGCAAAGAAACAGCAACACACAGGGGGGAGGGACAAATTCCTGATATCCCCACCTGCCTTCTTAAACTATTAAAAGCACTAAATTCTGTCTCTCTTTCAGACCTATTGCACTCAAAGAATCTCAAGCAACAGTAAAAACATACCCTGGACTTTGATCTTCTTTACTGTTTTGTCTGTGTTGTTGTTGATGGTGACAGTGACTGGAATGGGCTCACCATGGTAGTATACCTAGAAGGAATGTGATGCTCAGAAATCCAGCCAGAAGACTTCTTCCAAGCCCTAACCCCCCCAGATTACATCTCACAGAGGCCAGACAGGGGAAATGACCCCTCTCAGTGATTAATGACCCCTCCTTCAATGACTTCAAATGTGTTTGGTATGGCTTCAACCACCCCTAGCAGTAGCCACTGACAGAAATTACATTAGAGTCCTTGAGTGCTGGGACAAATCAGTCTCAGCTGAGAAAGCAGCAAATGCCCATTGGCCTGCAGATACCATGATGCCCCCAGCCCCAGGGCAAACCCCCCCTCACCTCTTTACTGAGGCAGGCTTTCACGTGCAGGGGCTTGTTGGACATGAAGAACTGCCAGGTGGTCTCTGCACAAGGCTGGGGTCCTGGCTTCTCCGGAGCATACTGCACCTTACGGATCAGCAGACGTGCAGAGTTCCTGGGAAGGAGCAGAGGACACCATGGTGACACCCAGAGCTTGGCAGAGGCAGGAGTTGTGCATTCCCATGTGCTTACACCCAGGAAGTCACTGACAAGGGGGCAAAGCTGAACAAACAACCCAGGTGCACCACTGGACCACCCATCCCCTTAAGGCAAAGCTGAAGAGAGACACATCCTGTTACCTCCTATGAATTCTCTCTTCCACATTTTCTGTTGAGAAAGCTTTCACCTCAAAGTCCACCCCACAAGTCTGCCAGACAGAGAAAGGACAGCTGTGAAATCAGGATCAGAAGACAGGAACATCTGCAGATGTTTCAGTATCTTTCTGCACACCAGAAATTGGCAGACTACTGCCAGCTGCAAATTATTCTGGCCTCCCACCACTGTCACAGACATTCCTGGTGTTGGCACATTCACCTGTTCTATAGTCCTTTTGATAAATGAGACCTAATCCCAGCCTCTGAGAGATGCCATCCCTACTCCTGAAATGCTTCCTGTGAGACAGTGCTGGAAAGGTCACATCCTAAGCCTGCCCAGTGTGCTATGCTGTTTGGCCCGCCCTGGGTTTCTGAACTGAATTTCTGAGTTGGCTTTGTAATGCCAAAACCAGCATCTAAGGAGTGGAAGGGATCATGCCAAGCTAACCTTTGCTTTAACAGGTTTACAGCATTGTGGGGCACCTGTGTGAGTCCCAGCTAATTCTCTAGAGATATTTTTGCTAGAATATTCCCTGGCATAAAACACAGGTTATCCTTTTTGCACTAGGTTCTACAACCCTCATCCCACTTTGCCTGGCTAATTGCCTAGCTCTGCTGTCCAGACAAGCATCCAGTCAAGTATAAAAGGAATATTTTTAACAGTATCAGAAACCTTGCAGAACATATAATTATTTAGTGACTTTTACTACAGGGTTTTTGTTCTGTTTACTTATATGTACAAGCCAGCTCTTCTCTGCATTTAATTCAGGGCAGGTCTCAACACATGTTATTTATAGCAATCTGTGAGATTTTAGGCACTCAGTCTTCTTTTCTTTCATGTAGCCTCACAGCCACAATCATTTTATGTGCAGCCAAACCACAAATCATGTGATAGTCTTAAAGAAGCTACAACACTGCAGATTTTGTAGTCTTGCTGCTATTTGTTTGGATTCCCTTTCTTATTCTGAGAATTTCAACTCCAGTTCTGTGACACATACTTCTTTCAAGCTAAACAAATTCATGTATTTTTTCCCATCTGACTTTCCTTAACCATGATAAGCATAAGTGTCCCACTGGCCTCACCTTATCAACATCACGAGGTGCAGGTTGCAGACAGACTGAGCAAGGCAGGTAATCTGGAAACTGTGGGAGGAAGAAGAGGAAATGCCCCAAACCAATAGTACACAGATGTTTTAGGTAACATACTGCTCACAAAAGCAGTCCTGAAAACAAGGGGTCACTCATTGTAATGTTGTAACCCTTTGGAATTCTGGTTAGTATACTTGCCTTGTATGAACAAATCCCTTTCTTCCAAAAATACTTTAAAAGTCAAGAAAGAAAAAAAAAAAGTCCATGCACAATGTGAATCTTCCTCAGGAACACTAAGACAGACATATGACTGACAGCACTGGAAGGACTTCCTGCTAGAATTTGGCAGTCAGCTGTCATTTGTCATCAGCTGTCAAAGACCTTTTCATCTCCTTATTTGATCCAAAGTTTTTAAAGGAAAAGGATTTGGCACTGGTAAAACAGGAAAAATTATTCCAGCCCCTCAGGAACAGGAAGGCAAGAATATGGGGCTGTTGCTAGCATAAAGTCATTGCAAATTCCCTTGCCTTTTTTAAGAAAACAATTCTCACAGTGGTGTGATCACTGCAGTTAGGATCTTCTTCCACTTTACCTCTCAGGATTGCAAGAAGAAAGAAAAACATTGGTAACACCAGCTGTCACTCAAAATTGGAATTGCAGAACATGAATTCACTATAAATTCCCATCTTCAGTCAATCACCAGGCCTCAACAGCCTGGTAACTACAGACAAGAAGAGAATCAGAAGCTCTTCTGAAATACTTACTGTAAAGAAAAAGGGATAAGCATTTTTGCCCAGCTTCTTTAGCAGAGATTCCTGCAAGAGGGTGAGAGACTCTGGTTTGTCAGCAGGTGGGTACACCTGGACCCTGGAGAAGAACAGGTCCCGGCGGAAGGCGAGGCCGATCACGTCGATGTCCTCCTGGCCGTAGCGGAACACGCACGTCAGGGACACAAACACTGGCAAGAAGCACAGGACAGGTGAAACAGGCAGCAGGAAAACAGTGAAGCAAGGCTGAGATGGGGACACTTCTGCCTCAGGGAGACATGGGAACTCATTTCAACACTTGCATAACCCAGTGAGTACTCATCCCATGTGTAACAACAGACACTGCACTGATAAGAAGCCCATTCACTGAGGCAGAGAGTTACATTTGTACCCTTCAAAGATTCTACCTTAGCATCTCACTCAGAAAGACAAACAATTTCTGAGAAATACATTACATAAAACCTCAAACCTTTTTTCCCCTTGATAATAGCAGGATCCACCAATACAACACCATCTGAAAGAAGGGGAGAAAATGAAGATTAACATAGATAAAAGCAGGGTTGAGAGCAGGAAGAGCAGCACACAACCTCGTGGACTTACCTACAGGTTCTACATCCCCTATGTTGTCAATGTAGTCACGCTTTCCCAGGTAGATCGTCAGCTGTGGGGAGAGGATGACCACAGTTGAACTATAAAAGGTTTGTGGTTGTTGAGGGAAGGGGGACACACACATCAGAGAGCTATAAATGTTGCAGAGATCAGAACAATTCCATTTTAAATTGAGTATTTTTTTTTTCCAGCAAACATGCAACCCCCACCAGACTCGACAGGATTATTCACATGCAGGACATCAGAACTGAAGACCTGATCTAGACCAGCTCCCAAAGGTACAACACAAATACTTGTGCATGGTATAAAGAAGTGGAGATTTAAAAATTTTTGGTGCTGTCAGGTTGGAAAGACAATGAATCAGGTTTCATTTAAACATTTACCAGTAGAAGTACAACCCAGGAGGAGAGTGAGGTGAGCTGCCTTCTCTTGTATTATAACACATGAATAGTTTGCCCTAAAAACTGCTTACATCATCTCCTTAAACTTAGTGGTAATATGGGTCACGCTCCTTCTTCAGAAAAAAATAAAGGGGACAGGAAGGAGCTAGTTTCTAGTAAGTCTTCAGTCTGACTACAGGTAAAACTCAAACCTAAATAAGCCATTACTGTACTCACAGCTTTGTCGCGGGTACTTTTTCTGAAGATAACTTGTTTTGGAGGAGAATCAGCATTCTTCCCACCAGTCCCAGTCTTTTGAGACTCAGGGCGGCTCATGGTCAAAGACAGGGATGTGACTGTGGGTGAATGAAGCTTTTCTGTCCCAAAATATCCTGTGCCAGATGCCTGGGAAAAAACAGGTGGATGAGATAAAAGCAGTAGGTAAAGCACTGGTACTCCTGTGCTGTTTCAGGCCCCCTCACACATCCAAATGGTGGCTCGGTCTAAAAACTACCAAGGTGGTTTGTGTTGATAAGGAGTCAGACCAATCCCCAAATAAGAACTCATCTGTGCTGTTGCACTTTCCTCAACCAGAACCCAGTGCAACCCATTATGAGCAGAGCAGCACTGAGCTCAAACCAGAATGTACCATAAGGATAGAACAGTCCAGCCACCTGCCCAGAAAGGCAACAATTATACTTAGAGGTAGGGAACAGCTTGCACCTGAGGGGTAGAAAACATACGGAATAAAAATTCTTCAGGAGGAGAAAAATAAGGAGGGAGAGAAAAGAGTAGGGGGGAAGAGAAGGGGGGGGGAAATAAGAGAAGCAGTGGAAAAAAGAAGGGAAGAAGAGAAAGGGGACAGCACAAGAGATATCCAGAGAGAGAAATCCAGAAAACCTAAGTGGTACAAAGTAGAGAGATTACCTTTTCATTCTGTTTTAAGTTACAAAATAGCATCCAATTAATGATCAGACAGCAAATTTAAAATAAGGTGAAGCATTTCCCCAGTTAACAGAAGATTCAAGGTGGCTCTGGTAATCACCAATATGAATTTAATCACAGGATTAGACACATTCACAGGGAAAAAGGCTTTTGGCAGCTGTTGCACAAGGATCCAGGAGTAACTGTAGCCCTTCAAGATTCTGAAGCAGAGGAGCAGCACCAGGAAAGGATGATGCCACACAGGCACCATCCTGTCCTTACACTCCTCACCATCAGAGCTGTGTGAATGAGAGCACTATGTTAGACAGAACCCAGCTCTGATGGAGTATGACTGTCCTTGCAATTTGCTCCAATTCTATTTCTCAGCTTGCTTTCCCATTTTAAAACTGCTTCAGGAGTAAAACAGTTTCTAGGGCCTATTTGCAGACAACAAACCATAGAAAAAGGAAACACTTGGCTTCTTGGAAAGCTGAAAAACATGTAAGGCAAACATTAGAACCAACCATACATATGTAAGCATTTCTATTTTCATTAAGTAGGTTTTTCAAGTCCAGACCAGTATTTGTTGCTGACTAGGCATGCTGTAGACTCAAAGAAACACACCAGCAAATAACATTAAATACCTTGCTGTGTTCGCAGTGGCACAGGAGCTTCCACGGGCAGCGATGGGAACTTCTAAATTATTGAAGAAAGATGAATTTTCCAAGGCAGCTGTGTTCTATGCTTCTTTGCATCTACCAGAGGGAATTACTGCCCTCTTCACAAGCAAGGAAGACAATTTGTAGGGGATTGGAAAGCTCGTCTCCAGTTGTGTCCATCCAGGATTTCAATAATTAATCCCTCTGCAAGAGCAAATGTTGTACCTGGGCTGAGATTCAGCTGGGAAGTGGTTAAGTCAGCAACAACAAGGCATTACCTAAGGACACTCAGCTAGTCAGTGAAGAGGTCTACAACATCCTATTCATATGTTTTGCAAAGACTTATGAAGCTCAGGACAGCTACTGGAAGCAGTTTATTTTAAAGCTCTATCTCCTCCTTCCTAGGGCTGCAAGACATGCAGCCTGGTAAGAAACTGAACAGACAAGAACCATTTATGAAAAAGGGAGTTTATAAAACACTAAAATGGCATTTTGATGGCCTGTCAAACACTGAGAACAATGCACTATTCTCATGCTCACTAAGCAATTTATCTATTACTGCTTCACCAGCAGCCAACTGACATGCTGATGCAAAACAATAGACTGCTGGCTTGTACAATCTCCTTCTCAATTTACTTAAAAAACACAACATCTGGGATTTAAGAAACACAGGTATTTCAATTAACTTCAGCTTTGCTGTTCCTTAATCTTCCAAGAGTAGATTTCCCCACCCACTAGTGAATTTGGCCCTGGTATTTTGCATAACAGTATATGTTAACTTTTGGCTTGTGAGCTGTAGGAACAGCTGTAGCTTTCCTCTGGCTGCATCTGTTCATTTGAGTACAAGGATCACATGATATCCTGTCCACTTGCCAGCCTAACAGCTCCCTCCAGCTCAAGCAACCTTGCAGTCACAGATCAAGTTTTTCACAAACAGTCACTGACATTTGCCTGAATATCTGTGGCCCAGGCTACAAAAATTACTCAAAAAAAAAAAAGAGCCAATGTTCCTCAGCTCTTTCAGGGTTCCAGCAACATTTTATTAACTGGAGGTGGATTATTTGGAGAGCTTAATCATTACTCTGTCTAATCAACTCTGGCAAACACAAACCAGCCAGGCTGGAATCAGAAATTCACACGTGCCTGTGCTGCAGAAGGGAAGCCAGGTCCTTATTGTAGGAAGTAAGGAAGAAACTCCAGAGATGAAACTCAGTCACACCTTGCAAAAACAAAAGGGAGGGAGCTGGTTTTGTAGAAGTCTGTGCTGCAGCCACTGCAGGGTTATTAGTTCTCCAGGAGAGGATGAGCATTCCTGTTGGCACATGTACCATTGCAGACATCTTCAGAGGATCTTGGAAACAGCTTCTCTGTAATACATGCTCCTAGTGCAACCTTAATCCAGAGAAAGATGCCCAACCCACCCCAAAATCCACCTGAAGGGCAGCTCCACCTCTGGCAGCAAAACTGCAACAGCCACCTCTGCACTGCAGGTTCCTTTATTTGCTCTTCTTCTCTCTGCAGGCTGAAGAGAAAAGGAGGCAATAGAAGTAATCAAAATATAAGAAAAAAAGGAAAAGCTAAAATTGCTCACTAGAATTTCTTACATACCTTGGTGCTAAGGAGCCTTAATCTAAAATGCTTAAGGATTTAGCTAGCTGGCTGTTATCCTTCAGCATTATTAACCTGCTTCATAACGGCATCAATGGGCCTAGCAAAGCCCTTTGGGTAAGATCTGTGTCCATGCTCTACAAAAACACAAGTGCAGCAGTCTAAATTATAAACATCCTAAACCCATTCTGATCCTCCTCAGCAGAGCCTGCAGTTTTTATTATGCTAATCTCCCAATAATCTTTCATCATGCTGACTTGCCACTTCGTGATCTGCTTTCCTGCAGTAACCAAGGTCACCTGGACTCGTGGCAGGTGCCTTTTCAAGGACCATATGCCACTGCAACAGGCAGAAGAAAAAATACCTTGCCCTTAGAAACTGTTCAGAATGCCAACATTCAATTTTTGCTACAGTTCTCACATCCATGAGCTGAATAAAAGCTTATTTTCTGATGAAAAACAGAGGGTGGCCAGTGACAGCTATTGGTTATGAAATTTGTACACTGAAGAGCTGAAGACTGCTTCGTCACTCTGAAGCTGGAATCAGAGCAACATCTTCAAAAGGATTTTTGTGTTTTTAAAGAAATGTGCAACTCCTATTCCTGTCTTAAAAACTTGACAAGCTAGCAGTCGAAGCCTCACAGCAGAAAAAGACATCTATTTTTAGCAGTGTTTGAAATACAGATCCTGATTTCCTCAGTTCAGTAGTTTATCTAAAACATCCAACAATACATCAACCTTTCAAGGACAGAGACAGAGGCACTTGTTCAATGAGGCAAGACTTTCTTCAGTCTCAAGGCAGGACTACTGAGACAGTGCAAGCCCAGGCTGCACCTGCAGGACATCCAGCCCCCAGCTAAGAGCATTATCCTTTTTCCCCCTTGACACCAAATTCCACAATTCACCAGGAAAATGGTATTTCAGATCCCCCTCTGCACTTATTCCAAACAAGATCTCGCACACAGATGCACAAATAAATAAATCAGAGCAGTGTGGGGTTTTAAAAGCAGAACACAAGTTTATTTACAATCAAGTTCTTATGGGCAGCTGAATAAATAAAAATTTTGCCCCATGTACTCTAATTCCCCTCTGCAGAAAGTGTCTGAACGAAAGGCTGGGTTAGAGTGAGCCTGTCAGACCAGCTCCCCCAACCCAGCCCCTCCAAAGAACACACTTCCATAGTAAAACACTATTGGGAAAGAAGAAAATAAAGTGCAAATAAAAAGGCAATAAAACGCTGGTGGCTTGTCTTGAGGCCCAGGTGATGTGGAAAGGTTTGGCTGGATAAAGATATGCCAGGTAGACACATCATGGTTTAGGGTGACAGAACAGGGACAGAGCTCAGACACCGCTCCGTATCACAGAGGGCTCCAGCGCAAATGGGAATATTGCACGTGTGCTCAGGAACGGGGCAAGTGGCCTGGAATTGCCAGCACCAAAACAATGGATTTGGGATTTGATGCCACTAGTTCCCCTGTGTACTGACAGCCGCCAGGACAGGACGGATGAACAGAAAAAGGAACCAAACATCTGTATTCCAGGACTGAAGTCACAGGATTACTACATTCCTCATCACTGCAGCACAACTTCTAGAACAACCTCACCAAGCTTAGCTCTCTCCTCACACCCACTAATCAAACTGCCTGTGGTATAAAAAGATTAAAAAACCTCCTATTTTGTGATGCCCAAGCTGTTGAAGGGCATGTCAACACAAGGGTACAGAAGTCCTGAAGAACAAACGAACCGTTGCCTCAAGAACCAATACAGAGTTCACAGGACAGTGCTGGAAAGCCTGTGCCAGGATCAGAACAGATCTAAACTGAGTTGATGACTCAAAGGCAGAGCTGTCAGAGCCATGGGAGACCCTCTTTAAAAGCTGTTCCAACACTTTAAACTGCCTAGGATGTGTTTCAGGATCTTCTCACCCCATGCCTGAACTAGGCCACCAGAACAGAACACAGGAGACAGAACATGCTTTAAGTCAGCATACACAATGACTTCTTTCCAAAGTTTCCACCTCAGAAGTGCTGTAGATACATTTGTGTGACAGGATATTTGGCACAGCTGTCTGGTGAGGAATCCCGCTAGTATCTTCAGCTCCACGTGGTGCATAGATACTGCAAGTAAAGGCATGACTAAGTAGTATTCTCCATCTACAACAGCTAATCCCATTCTGAGTCCAAGTGCCACAGTGCAGTTTTGGCCATGAGAAGTCTCTGACTCAGGCTCCTTTCTCCATTGCTTTAGAACTTCCCTCTGGAAAGCAAAGCCCATGTGCTTGTCCATATCCTGACTCTGGATGGATGTGGGCTCAGGTCTCCATGCTGTGCAGCCACGGAGCAGCACCAGCACACTCGGCCTCTCAGCCTCCGTCAGTCAGAACTCAGCCCACAGCACAGCCTTGTTTCCTTTGTCCACACTGACCACGTGGGCACCCGATGGTGACCACGTGACTGCATTGATAGAAGAACTGAAAGGGAAGGCAAGAGTCAGTTTAAAAACAGCTGAATTCCACCACAGCACTTGGCACTGGAATGAAATACTGTAATACTCTTATTACCAATTAAAAAAACCCACTTTCTCACATCTCAAGAGACTTGGGCTTTTAGTAAGTCTGAGAGAGGTACAATTCCTTCAAAACATATTGAATGCACTTTACTAGAATCATATCTCAGTTTAACAAGATAACAACAAATCTAATTCAATCTAGAGAATACCGCCATGAATCCACAAAGACTTTGCATATTAATCATTCTCACATGCCAATAGAAGTTGCAAAGCTGTACAACTCCAACTTTTTGATAGCTCAGCAAGATCCACAACCCAGATCCCCACCCTAGGCTGCATGTCCCACTTCTCTCACCTGTGATGCTTTGCAAGCGTCCTCTCCAATTTCCCAGTAAGCACATTCCAAATGTAGAGGGCCCCATCAGCTGAGCCAGCAGCCACATAGTTACCATCAGGGCTGTCAGATCAGACCAGGTGCAGAACGCAAAGAACAATTTGCAAGTCAGCAATTTTCAGCACACATCATCATTCCACCCACAACTTCCTAAGCAAGCAACTTGGCATTAAATAGTCTTTTAGGAGTTATGTGTTATCACCTGCTAATACTAAGAAGTGAAAGCGCTTTGAAATCAGAGCATTTCCAAGACATTGGATCAATATTTACAGATACACTCTGGCTTGACCAAGAGGTAACCTGGGACAAATTACAAATTCTGCCCCATTTTTCTACCTGTAACTGGGGACCACTGCAGTCAAGCATCAGGAATCACTCAGTTTAGCTGGGGAAAGGTTTATCAGGTGCCTTGTTTATGTCTGACCTTACCTGAACACAACTCTTGTCCAGTCAGAGCCGCATTTGAATCCTTGGGCACTGGAAATTTAGAATCAGATAACTGTTAACTCATTTATGAGAAGAGATACTTACTAAAGACAATGTTAAGGATTTCTGTATGGTTTAGAATAAACTCCAGCATCCCTTTATCCCAATTCATGTTTCTCATACACCCTTCTCTCAATGGCACCTGAAGAAATTCTTTCCTTTAGAACACAGACTTCTAAGCCTAGCTGCCTTCTTCAAAGAGAAACATGACAAGATCCATTAGAGCAGATCTTTGCTGTTTCTAGACATTCTAGAGAACTTTGCCATGTAGAAAAGCAAAGTGAGGAGACTGCTGTCTTCACAGAGGCCCTGGAAACCACTCCAGCACTAAGGGTAACCCACAATACAAGGTCCTGAAATTCACAGTGCTCCTGTGAGGAATACACTCACCTGAAGGTCTGTTTGACAGCACTGACCCGCAGGTCAATGATCTTGAGCAGATCATCACGGGAACAGGTCAGAAGCTCTGTTCGCTCGGGGTTCAGGTCCAGAGCTGTGATTCTTCCAAACAACTCCAGTTCTTTTACTATGCTTTCAGTCCTAAAGACAGAAAGAGGAAAGAAAAAAAAAAAACCCAAGAAAGCTGTGAACTAGGGTCCAGAAGCCAAACCAGTGCATCAAAACTTTGACTTGTCCCAATGTGGAAGAGAAGATAAAGGACTACTGATTTATTCTTACATTTTGTTTCTTTCCCAAGCTAGATCCCACCTTGTGGATAGCATTTCCAGCAAACAGTTAAGACACTACTTTCCTCACAACCCCACCCGAGAACAGCAAGTACTGAATAATGAAAAATACCTACCAGCAAGTATGCTGTCTTTCCAGAAAAGAAATGGCATCCCAAAAAACAAAACAAAACAAACAAACATACAAAAAAATCCCACAAACCTATAACACCAAACAGCCTAGAAGGAGTAACAAAAGTCTCTTTAATGGGTTTTTAACGCTTTTATAACAGTTTCCCCAGCTACCAAGCTCAGGAAGAAGAGTTCCCTACTTCAGATTAGCTTGACAGCAAACCCATAACCACAAATACACCATAACCTCTGCTACAATAGTTTTACCTGATGTCCCAGAAACGAATTTTCTTATCAAAATGTCCACTCATTACACACTGCTCAGTACACACGATGTCATTGCAGCTAGATCCTGCAAATACTGTTTTTATACCTAAAAAGGAGAAACCAATGGTGACATGCTTAAATTCACATTGTCCAAACTGATGAAAACCGAGACAGAAAATAATCCCTAAACCCTCCCCCCCACCATACAGTGGCAACACAGAGCAGTGCCTAAGGAGTGGCACAGGACAAACTGTCTTAAAATAATCCTGATTAAGTCTTCAACCTCTCTGCCCTTTCTCAATCTCCTTTGCTGGGACTTGAAAAGTTCCCATGACAGCTGCTTTACTTCCCCTTCATATTTAGCCAGCTATAATTTGCTACTATTAAACAACATGAATCTGTCTCCTTGACCTATGTTTGCAATTCAGGTATCAAGGTAAGTTTGACTCTCAAATGCTCTCTCAGTGAAAATAGGTTGAAGAGCCCCTAGTAGGAGAAAAAGAAAGGAAATAAGGTATTGCTCCCAAAGAAAAACCTGGATCCTAGCAATTCCTTCATTTGAGATGCTGACATTTTTGGTATGCTTCCAAGAGACACTTCCATCCACCTCAGAGTTAAAAACCTGGCCTGGCTCCAAGTTTTTAGTGGAAGACTAAAATACCCATTCCCAGACTGGTAAACAAAGACCACTCCCAAAACCAGCTGCTCTCAGTGTAATAGCATTAACAGTGCTTCCTGCACACACAGGATTTCTTATTCCAGGTAACAGGCAGAAAGACTTCACTTACTTAAAGAATAACAGAAAATGGAATGACTACTAGCTTTTTCTGTTTTTATACTGGCAAAAAGATTCAATAATTGATTTGACACCAGACTGCCAGGAGCATTCAGCAGAAGCACAAAACATGAATGAAAGTCAGAACTTAGGCTTCCTTACAAACTTTGCTGCGGAGATCCCAGAGCTTGAGGGTCCGGTCATGACTTCCCGAAACAATACGTGCATTGTCCAGCAGGAACTTGGCTGACAGAACTTTACCACTGTGACCTGTGAGGGTGTGCTGGGGACACGAGATTGACATGAAACTGAGTATTTCCCCTTTCTCAAATTGTAATTTGCATGTCTCCTGCTTTGCTTGGCAGAAAAAACATCTATTACAGGTAAATAGAGATCACCATTGAGTAGGAGTGTTAATTATCAGAGTCCAGCCTGGAGCTGGGAAACATAGGTCACCTTTTGCTGCAGTTTCTCCAGTTACTCAGGAACCTGCCAGCTCCTTCCTCAACACTCTGTACACCTACATTTCATCAACAGATGGCAACTGCAACACAGCCTTGCAGGACAATCCAGGGGTTAAAGCATGCTGAAAATGGAAATTGTGCCTTTCTGCCTTCATATGGAGCTTCCCTCAAGGACACAACAAGGTATGGAGTCTCAGTTGTTATTACATCTTAAAGCCTGAAAGCTGAGACAACCAGGGATTTCAGAAAAACTCCATACAGCAGCTTCTTTAAGTGCAGAGGGAGGCTCTCTAGGGCTGAGAACATGAATCACATTCACTTAGAATTGTTCAACACTTACATACAAAATCACAAAATAGACAATGAATTACTAAAGTAAGAGTTATGAAAAATAAGACAGAAATCTTTGTAGACAGTTAAGATTTTTTTAAAATACTCAACAGAATATCAAATTACACAAAGCAATCTGGGCGTGGGGAAACACAAAATAAAAGCCCTTAAGAATGGAAAGAAACAGGAGCTAGGTTTGGGAAAAAAACCCAAAACCTGATACACAAAACATCATCCCAAAAAGATCACCTTGCCTTAAGAAAGGAACACAAACTCCAGCAATGAGGATCTATCTTCCACTCTGCATATCTCTTCTGCCCTTGCTGCACAGACATCACATACAGGTGTTGCATTTAGGCAGGGAGTTTTGGCAAAGTTTACAGTGATTTCAGCTTTAGAACCTCCTGCTTATGTGCAAGCCATAGAGATCCACAGTGCTCACACTTGAAACAGAGGGGACTATTTCATCTTGGAAACAATGAGTGCACTCCAAAGAATTACAGGAAGATTATGTGAATGTCTGCAGGTGTAACTAACCTTTTGCAGTGAGTAATTATGTCTGCTAAACTTGTATTCATTATAATTCACATCCAATAGCAGGTTTTGCAGCCAAGGAGAAGATGCAGAAGAACTAATACTCTTCACTTTCCTAAGGCCTGACATGTCCACACTGAGAACTACCCAAAGAATTACAGTGCATCTGTTGGTTACAACCAACACTGGAATGTCAGAAGATGTGAACATCAAAGTGGTACCTTACTAAAATAAAAGTTGAGGAAAAGTGTACATAGGAAATGACAATTTTAAAAGGCTCTTGGAAAGCTGTGAAACTTTTCTTTTGGTCTATCAAAGGATTATTTTCAAATCAGAGCCAACTGTTAGAGAAGAATATGAGTACAAAGTACTTGGGAGGAAAGGAGGAACCCTTCAAAAGATATTGAGGATGATGTCCAACATGCTGAGGCTTGCTGCCTTGGACAGCCAGGCAGAGGGCTCCTTTTCAAGAATGCTGCTCCTGACTTAAAACAAAATTCCCTCTTTGTCTTCTGCAAAGCCCTTTTCAGCAGCCTGTCCTTTGAGAGAGGCTGAATCATTGAGGTGGCTCTCCATAAATCATAAGAAGCATTTAAAGTTCCCCAGAGGGGTACAAAAAAGTGTACACACAGTTTATGTGGCAAGGTTTTTCTAGCGGGCAATGTATTGGGAAAATACACAGTAACTGGAGCTTCCTGCAAGGCTGTGCGGAGATCAACACTGTATTTTAGGTCTTACTGTGAAGAACTTCAACAGATAAAGAACCTCTCAACAAAAAGAACTATTAAAAATGTCTGTAAATGCCTAACTTCCAAAACTGCCATGTCCCCATTAGACAAAACTGGGAACACAAGACAGAAAAAACTCCTTTGCCTTGCAAGACTCACCCGTAATCGATTGTCATCAACTGTCCAGATTCTGCTGGCAAAGTCATTTGAAGCAGCTAAGAGGTAAGAACCCTGTAAACACAAGATTCCTTTCAAATTCCTTCTGCTAGTTGATATGCAAACCAAATGAAAATATTTCCAATAAACCATTAAAAGCATATTAGTGCTATTTTGTCAAAAGAAAAAAGGAATCAAACCAAAACCACAGTAGCAAGTGCCAGTATGGAAAGCTAATGTAACCCTCACCAAAGGGCTGTGGCACCTGCTTCTCCCCAAAATTGAAGGGCTTGTAGAATCATGGCTATAGATTATAACAAGAATAATGTATACCCATTATAACAACAATCAGACCAGAAAAAGGACATTCATCTTTCCCTTTTACAAGCAAATGCGTACTAGTTTACCCTCATCTGTTGTGGAGTTGTTTCCCTCTTTTTTATTTGTTTTTTTTTCTTTTTCAGAGGAAAAAAGCCCTGCATAATCTACTCCCCTGCTTACAAAGGTCTCAGAGTGCAATTAGCCTGATTCTTGCCATTTTCATTAAAATTCTAGCATTTTAGGCTAAGATCTCAAAAATTAAACCTGCCTGAGGAGAGAGAAATCAACTTGTTCATGGCTTTAGGGTTAGGGCTTCCACAAATCACCCATGATGGAGAATGGCCACCACAAAATTTATGCTTGCACTCCTGTCCATCACAAAAGAATTTCCTGAATCCTTGTAATCCTTTGGTATCTCATCCAGGCAATTCTCACAGCAAGTGTGTTCAAGCAACTTGCCAAACCTCAGGATTAGTTTCTCCTGCAGATTAACAGTACATCTCTAATGAGCTGGTCAGTGCCCAGAAGAAGGATCCTCTTGGGTGCGCATCATAATTTATCACACAGAATCACCAAATGGCAGAAATCATATCAGCTTTGTGCTATGGAAGAGGTCTCAGCAGAAAAGTCAGATCACATGTCCAGTTAGACCAATCCAAGACCCCAAACTCCTTCAAGCAGGACTGTTGGATGCTGATCTCAGTCATGTCTCCAGTGCTCCAGGTGATCATGACCTGAGCACATCTCACACTGTCAGCAAACACTCTGCCAGCCACACCATTGCTGTGCCATGGCTGGGGAGAAACTGCTGGGAGAAGAGGGCATGGAACTGCAAGTCTTGGGATAATCAGACCTTTTACTATTCATCACAGACCTCAGTAAAGCACTTATGGGAAAAAAAAACTTCACAGAAATAAAGCCTCAGTGTATTTGCTTCTTCTGTGCTGTTATGCCAGCTTCAGTGGAATACTAATTTCTTACTTTAAACAAAAGTCCGTAACAGCAAATATATGAGCTGCATATCATCTGAATTGTAAGGCAAGGATCAGAATTACAGACTGTACCTTATCAAATAAAGGTCTTTTGTACAATTTCAGCTACTTTAATGTTTTACCTCATTTCTTAGGTAACTTCAATTAGAACTGAACAATAGTAGAAACAATAGTAGAGAACAACGTAATTCCATAAATTTATTCCCACCTATAAACAGTGGATATTGCACAGATACTCACAGCACTATCAAATTCTATGCTTGTAATCCCAGCGTTACTGCCAGAGAGGGAACCTTTGGGCTCACACCTATCTGCACAGAGAAAGATGAACAAAAACTTGAGCAATGGGTTAGAGCAGAAGTTGCCACAAAATGACCCAAAATATGAATTTTTTTAGCATCCCACCAGGCCCCAAAGCAAAAAGGTTTACCTCCCAAGACTTCCCAAAGCTTAACCCTCCGGTCCATGCCTCCTGTTGCTAGTAACCGGGAGCCAGGGCTGAACTGCACCGCATTCACCTCCCCATCATGTGCATCCTGAGGAGGGCAAGGAACAGAACAGCCACCCAAAAGGGAATTAGCACACACCCATAACCCACAGAGCAGAAAGCTACAGAACTTAAAAGTTAACAGAATCACAGCTGTGCATCTTTCAGAGGAAATAAAGCCACAGACTGAAATTCTGCTGTGGCTGATGGTACACAGACAGCAAAAGGACTGATCCATATCGAAAGAAAAAACAAAGGCACATCAAAAAAAAAAAAACAGCAGCAAAGATTCAGCAGCAAAAACAAACTACCAAAAGCCTTAGAACGCTTCCTAAGCTTAGGCTCTGAAGTCACACCAGAAAAAAGAAAATAAGGAAAGGATAGGACAAAAAACAGTAACAGTTGATGTGCTGTAGAAGGAAAGTAACTTTTCATTCCTCCATCTAGAGACAGCCATGGAACATGATCCAATCAGTTCATGCAACCATGGAACAATCAAGTCAGGCTTGAGTTAAGCAAGTCTGCTAGGAAACAGCACAGCAGATGCACTGCATTCACTGGGTGTGCTGGTGATTCTGCAGTACAAGTGTGACAGCACCTGCTTGCAGAGGACTTGGGCTTATGCTGTGCCTCCTCTCTGCAGATGCACTGACCCCCCAGCACCCCTTCTTCTCACAGCCTAATGTTCTGAATTCTTGAACTTTTAAAACCTATGATAATTTTAATAATAATTCATTTTTATTCCTCTATTCATTTCACAGCTTTAGACTACTTACCTTCACAGTATTACCACCACAATTGTAATTATTTTTTAAGTATTTTCAGGACCTGCTCTTTCAAAACCAGCTTTTCTGGAAACCTGTATTTTTATGGAACTTGTTGCTTGAATGTGGTCTGCCAGCTCATATTTAAGGCTAATCACACTTCAAATCTGATCTTTCTGCAAATGCAGAGGAGCCATTCACAACGAAACTGGTGAAAGGCCTTGCCTAGAAGCTATGCCTGAAGTGACTACCTCTGCCACCTCCTACTTGCCTCTCCAAAGGTGAGCCCAGTCTGCTCTCTGCATTGGCCAAACCTCTGCCACAGAGCCCTTGCATTAATTCCTAGAATTCTCTGCCACACCTAGACGTGTCTTGACCCTCCACCTGGGCTCAAAACACTGGAGCTAAAGCCTAACA
The DNA here is from genome assembly GCF_901933205.1 of Camarhynchus parvulus. Classification (NCBI taxonomy): domain Eukaryota; kingdom Metazoa; phylum Chordata; class Aves; order Passeriformes; family Thraupidae; genus Camarhynchus; species Camarhynchus parvulus. Next base: position 18,725,282 of record NC_044579.1, read on the forward strand.
CCTCCTCACCTGACATCCCCCATTCAAGCCAGCTCCAGCTGCCATTTCAGTCATGACCCTGCTCTCACTTGAGGTGACATTGCCACTCCCTCCATCCACAACTTCCACTACAGAATACGGTAACAGGGCAGGCAAGAATATACATGCTTCCCTGCTGCAATGAGCCACATTGATGCTCTGGATGAAGAAAAGCAGTCATTTAATATCCATGAAAAATCCACATCCAGCTCTGGAGTGCCTAAGAAAGCTCCAGAGGCATATTCAAACAAGCAGCTGCATTACAAGACACCTTCCTTTCAGTCACAAGACAGTGCAGTGCACAGAAACTTAGGTTTAGCTTTGTGAGGCCAAGGAACACATCAAGGAGGTCTCAGCTTGAAAACCTTTGATCATGCACAGCCAGTGAGAACACCCCATCACCATGAGCTCCTCTTCACCAGGTTTGTTGGATTACATTTGGTGCCACAACTCCTTTTTCTGTGGAGAACTGGAACTGAATTAATCCCAAACTGTCAGCAATCTCTTCCTCCATCACTGCTCTACTATGGCAGGATAGAATAGGGACTGCTGGGAGCCAAAGGGTAATGGGGTGGAATTTCCCTGTGCCCTCAGAAAACTTCTTCGTCATCATCGACCTCAGTAAGACAGACATCGAGCACACTGGCTCTGAGAAACATGTGGGGTAAGAATTAAATGGAATTGAATGAATTCTACCAAACCAAGAATTCCTTCCGGTTCGGCAGTGCTAACAGAAAGAGTCTCAGGATATCAGTTCCCACATAGGGGATTCACTTCCTCCAAAACCAGAACACAGAATGGCAGAGCAGAGAATTCCTTCTGTACTCACAAAGACACAAATGGCAGTAGTGGGCACTCTCACTTCTTTACTGGCACCTGGATGTGGCTCTGCATTATCCTGGGGGGCAGGGAACGAGGACAGAGAACGCCTCCTGAGATGAAACAAAGTAATAGCATTTTAAAATGAGAAATGAACACTGTTTCTCTTGAATTCATCCTGATGTCTACCTGTCAATTAACTACTCTGTACAGAAAGTAAAAAATTGGGGAAGATGTTTTAAACATCTTTTTTTGCATCCTATCTTTCAAAAATTACATTTGTCATGTAACGGTATATTCACTTGTGGCTTTAGATATTTCACAGTTCACCACATAAGTTATCTGAACTGATTACTGACCTCATTTTGGAGCAGTGTTTTAATGTTCTCAATAGGAAGAGAAACATGGGACTGGCTGCAGCTCCATTGTTATGTCTAGGAATACTCAACACCATTTCAGCACTACATCCCAGGCAGCAAAATGCTGTGTTCCAAAGCTTGGGCTGCTCCATTTAAGCAAAAACATCCACCTACTGCAGAGCTTAGCTTAGAAGGACTGGCTCCACTCTGGATACAAAGCACAGAACTCAACAACTTATTTTAATTAACCCTACTAAAGGAGCAAAGTGCAGTGGAAAGTAAGAGCAAACCCCATGTATTCTCTCCACAGATGGGCTCATTGCCTCTCTCACTGTTGATAATTTCTAACCAGAGTTATCAACTGCAGAATCTAATCAGCACAATGCACCTGGGTTCCACATTACTTCAATGGAATACAATCACATGCTGGACTAAGAGCGGATAATGTTTTCACCTGGCAGTATCAGAAGACTGATGTCCCAAAAGGGGAGACTCAGACAGACTGGAGGGAAAGGTCAGAGGTCAGCACACGGCAAGATGGAAGAAACAGGAAGTTGAGGAGAACAAAAAAGAAAAAATAAAGAAAGGCAGAAGCTAGAAGGAAGGCTGGAAATACTTGTTTGCATTCCCTGCATCACCAAAATTTTGGTGTACACTGAAACCAATAAACAAAACAAAGAGGTGAAAGTGTTCTAACCTACCCAAAGATATTACTGATAGAGTCCAGAAGGCCTCCAGCTGGCTGGGAGAGTCGCTTACTGAAGGAGGGGAGGACAGGTTTAAACCTTGTGAATAGCTTCTCCACATAAAGATCAATACAAACACATTTCATAGCAACACGTCTCCAGAAAGACTCCCTCCCCTGAGACCCAGCCCAGAGACAGAACACCAAGGCAGGCATCAGTGCAAAAGACATCACTAACTACAACTCAGAACACATTCTGTGGGTGAAGTTTCTTCAATGGCCCTCAACCTCACCCTGGGAATTGCTGGGTTTAGATAGAACAGTCTGCCAAGTCTGAAATTTCAATCAAATTAATCCATGATCTCACATAACTACCTCTTACTTTCCACTCACTGCTATTTTAGAGGAAGAACATATGCATGTAATCTAGGTGAAGATTATTTTCAGCATTTCAGATAAACCCAGCTATTTGCAAATAGCTATTGCTATTGTGATATCAATATTCACATTGATATCTTGTAGAGTAATGGAGGCATAAAACAACAGGCATTGTAATAGCCATATTATTAACTACATAGTTTTTAAATATTTGTTTTAAAGATTAAACAAAGATTTTTCAGGCACTAGGGTAATTTAGTTAAAACAGTGAAGGAAAACCAGCACATCTAAAGCATGGCACAGAGAGTACAGCACATGAGCTTCCTACTGCTCTGGTAGAAGCACTAAACTGTGTTCTATCTAAAGGCAACTAGAAACCTAAGTTACATTCCCAACACTGTTCCAGCTCTACTGTGCCCCTTGCTCTCCCTCAGTGACATGCTACAGGAATCCCTTGGTCACAAACCTGGACGTCCGGCTGACAGCTCGCACTGGAGAGGTTTCCTCAGCTGTGTCAGAGGTTTCATCTGCGAGCACTTCGATGTCATCATCCCTGCTGAAGTGAGAGAAAACACCTCCTTTTCAATCAGCCACTGACAGCAGCAACTGACAGGATGGCACTGTTCCAGGGCCTGTCAGTTCCATGCCCAGCACACCCCAGGTTTCTGGAGCTGTAGCAACACAAAGGTAGATCCAGATAACACACACTGATGCAACTGACAGAGATGTAATTCAACACACAGTGTTGAAAACAGATACAGACAGCAATTTCAGGTTTTTTCCTTCCAGCTGCCAATTCCACTTCACTGACAGCAGTACTGGATTTCCACATCCCCTTGTTTCTGTTTTCAGACCTCCTTTTCAGATTCTCTTTACTACAGGATCCTATTTCAGCCTGTAGCACTAAAGACACACAGCATTGTAACAACCCACCACACCTGAGCAAGGCTTCACTACAGAGTGAATGATATTTGCTGGAGCAGTTACAGAGCAACAAAAACATGAGTTACTGCAACACCAAGTATAGGTGATATCAGCACCTTTTTTGCTGTTTCAAAACAAGCAAGTGTTAAAGACAGCACAAGAGGTTAATTGAATTTTCCTGTCTCATCTACACCAAAGACACCCTGATACTTTCTACACTGCTGTAATTCAGGTACAGCACCATTAAGTGTAAGAGCTGTTTTTGCTCATTCCATTAAAGTGCTGGTGGTCAGCTGAACACAAGTGTGAGGCTCCAACCCACGTACAATAAATTAATCCAGCTAAATTACTCAGCTAATGCTGAAGATTTCCCCCATTAGTCACCATGGGCTCTGACAGCCTAGTATTTTTCCCTTCAATGATCATTTTTCCTCCACTGCTGATTTTGTAGGACAAACTATTTTTAAACACACTTTACTAATGCCATTTGACTGAAGAGAAGTTTAAATTCAGCATTTGAATAAACAAATTGTGCCATCAAATAACACTCAGCTGCAAAAGCATTTAAAAGGATGAAAACAACTAACCTCTCATTTCAGAATATAGCTGCACTTTCAATTCTAAGATTTTGGAGGAGAGTATACATGAAAAGACTATAGAAAATATATTCGCTGATTGAATGTATCAGGCTTGTGTTTCAAGGAAATATCATCAAGTTCTGCTAATATCCATTTTTAAAAATCTGAAGTTTCTGCTATTAAAACTATGTGTAGCAAAAGAACTTTCCAGGTTAACAATGTATTTTTAAGTAAATATAAACACCAGGGCACACCCCCTGAAATGGTGCAGTTTTTCCCTTCAGTAAGCAGCCCATTTACACAACACAAACACTCTCAAACTATAAAATCATCAAGAAGAAATCAAAGCCATCTCTGAAGCAGAATACAGAAGCAATTATGCTATCGGGTGTCTCATACTCCCTTTCCACATGCCCCTCCTCCCTCTCCCAGCCTTTTACACAGCCTCCCTTCCAGAGGGATGCACTGCTCCTGTCCTTTGCAAGTGCTTGCAGCACAGCCCTTAATGTGAGTCTGTGATGTGAACATAAAGAGAAAAGATCTCCAGAAAAAGCCTGCAGGCTGCTCTGGCACCACTCAGCAGGGCCCAGGAACAGAGCATCAGATGCAGCAGTTCTAGACTGGGCAAACACAAACACCCTGATGAGCCCGACTCTGAGCACCCACTGCCCCCTGTAGCCCCCTGATCCCACACCACAGAGCCAAACATAGCAGGGCAAGAACAAGGGACTACAGGGATTTCTCTTCATCTTACCAGGTAAAGTATTCCACTGTTTTTCCCTTCGACAATAAATCCCTGCCAGTATGGAAGCCAGGTATTTTCAGCCAGGTTAATTCATTCAGTGCCTGTTCCTCCAGGAAATCCTTGAGCATGTCTGTAGTCTAATATTTTAAAATCCAGGCATCTCCAGAGTAATTGTTTCATTATTTCACTGTTACATGAAAAACTATCTTAAAGACCAAAGGCACATCTCTCAGTATAAAAACATTTTTGTAACAACATCTATTGACCACATGAACCATTCCTGGGACTTTCAGTCCAAGCATCTATTCTCAGTCCTAAAAGAGCTCCTTCTTCTGTAAGTTCAGGTAGGGAGAGTTACGGCACATTTCTGACTTTACACAAGAAGTGCAAACACTCCTCTACATCACACAATTTAGGAGTAACAAAGGTACCATTTATCACACTTCTGCATAAACCTGAGGCACAAACTGATGAAAGAGACTTTAAATCAAGACTGCTTACGGTTCAACAGGCAAGGGTTCTTTGGCAGCTTCTGCCAGCTCCTTCTGCAGCCTGGCCTGGCGTCTCCTAAGAAAGAGAACCCAAGGTTATTAAAAAAGAAAACCATCAACATTTCCTTAATCCCATTCCAAAGGCTACCCTGCACAGTTTTGATGGGCCTCATAGGATTTAAAAAAAAAAAAAAAATCAGTCCCCTGCTCTAGTTTTATCCTGCTTTTCAAGATACTCTGAGCAGGAGAGGCAGTTTTCTTACTGTGAGTAGCAAAGGACAAGATCACTCAAGTGAGGCAATGAGGCAAAGTGAACCTATAGCCCTTTATGATCCATATGAATACACATTAGCTTAGAGGGTAAGGACTTGCCAAAATAACGATTATGTTAGTGAAGCTAATACAAAACTGCCAGCTACTGTGAGACTTGTAATATAGGTCAGTTTCCAGGTATCATTAGCTGGCAAGTAAGCTGAAACAATTCAGAAGAAAAATTATTTTGCAAGGAAAAAAGGCCTTTTTTTAAAAAAGTAGTTTTGCAGTAAGTTTTACATAGCTCAGTCTCATAGCAGATGCTCATTCTAGAGGAATGCAAAAAACACTGGAGTTAGTCAAGTCAAAAAAGGATAAAACTAGGAGCAGTATAAGATGCAATATGAACAAGAGAAGTCCAAATCTAATACCAGCAAAATCCTACAGTTTCTATCTGTTTTATGATCTTCAGCACACAGTTAAATGTTGCTGAAGAAACAAAAGAACATGTTTTATTCATTTAAAAGACTGGAATGTTTTCACCAAGTGTCAGTCTGTGCTGTGCTGGCTGGAAAAAAAAAACCAAGTTCTGGACTCTCACTGTGTTATGCAAGAATAGAGATCTCAGAGATCAAAACTAAATCTGGTTTTATCCTATGCACTCATAACTGCAAAACATACCAGTTTCATCAAACAAAGGTCATGGATCTCACCTTGAATCCTTTTCATTTTCTGCATTCAAACGATTGGCTTCTTGTGCTTTCTCTGCCATCCAACGTGAGACCAGCTCCTGGTTGTCCTCAGTAGTTTTCCTTAGTTTCTCCTCCAAGGCATTGAAGGTGATCTGGAGAGCATCATATTCATCTTTCAGTGTCTGATTAGCCCGCTCAAGATCTTGCAGTTTGCTACGCAATTCCTGGCACTCTGTTTCCAGTTCAGAAATCTTTTGCAAATACTCTGCAATCCTGGAATGGCAACAAAACATACAAAACCATGAGGACCTCCTTTGGGACCTGTGCCATCTTCCTTGTGCTGTTTGCACAATGCCTCACAAAGGCATTTTTAGCCCTGGGCTAAGACTCCTAGAGAATATTATAACTCCAATAAAGAACTCCATCAGAAGTCTGGTCACAGACAAAACAGTTCTTACTCACTTGGCTTCATTCATCTGCATCTCTTTGTCCTTCTGCTGCATTTGGTTGTTTAAATCAATTACAGACTGGGCCAGCTGGGGAGAGGAGAAAATTTCATTACAAACTGCAGGGATGTCAGTGGATAACATACTGAGCAGCCTTCAGTGCAAGCACAGACTAATCTAGCACTAAAAGCATGGATCACACATTTCAGGTCTTTTTTACCCCAGCTTTCTAGGCAGATCTGCTACACAGGTCATTAAATCAGAGAATCCACTTTCAAAAATAAACTGTTAAGAAGCTGCTGTCCTTTGATGTCTCACTCTCTTCCCTGAAAAAGTTTCATTAATAGTCAGATCAAACAGAATGTATATCAGGAAGAAATTTTAGTAGTGGAAAAATCAATACAGAATTTAAAAATTGTCAAGTAAATGAGTACTGACAACCAAGAAACAAATCATCCTGTTAGGGCCAGGACAGCCATTTCAGGAGACACACAGCTCTCACTGTGAACACAGGTGCCACCAAGAGTTTGCTCACAGAGGAAGTTGCTGGTGGAGTGTCTGCAGAGCACAGAGAGGCAGAGGCCGATGCTGCCAAGCTGCAGCTGCCAGCTCATACCTTACCCGGCAGCATGGCCTCAGCTGCCCAGGAAGAAGGAAGACCGATTTCTGGGAAGAGTGCCTGCCTGTGGAAGTGGTTTTAGGACACCAGGTTGGAAGCAAAGAAACTATTCTGAGCGCCCTAACCACCTGGTGCACACCTCCCAGAGAAAACAGTCTCCTCTTTGGAAAGCTCAGAATTGCTGACACTGGAGCTTCTCCACAACTCCAGTGGGGTGTGATAAAAGGAGCATTTTCCAGGCCATTCACACCTTTTCCCTATGAAAGTGTGCAGTCCCATTCAGCTTTCAGACTCATTCAGTCCACTGCTGTGCTTTTAAATCCCAATTCTGCTGCTGAAATTCCTGTCAAAAAAAAAACCCCAAAACAGAAATCCAACATGCCTGGCTTTTCCTCTCCTCCAGGCCCAAGTGTCAGTGTTACAGAATTCCTGGGCTCTGAACCAGCACTCCCTTTCCAGCCCAGCACCATGGCTCTTTCAATCTTGGCAAAGTGAGACCAGTGAAACCACACACAGCCCCCTATGCCCCACTCACTCTAAGTCTTTCCAAGTTACTAGGGGTCACATACAGCTCTGTGGCCCAGATCAGTTCCTTTCTCCTCTAATACAATTAAGAACCGATTAATGAAGCAGAAAATTCAGCACTTAATAATCATGCTGTGCTGACAATAGAAGCTCTCATCTCCTGGTGACAGTATTACAGACCAGCCTGTGTCTGGTTGGTTTTAATCATCAAAAATTGGGGAAGCTTAAAAAGACTCTAGATGAAAGGAGGGAAAAATGATGATTAATGAGCCTGGTAAAATCATGGTCAGGCTCCCAAAAGACCACATATGGACCACAGAGAACATAAGACTTTCCAACCTCGCCACGTTTCTTGTGCAGCTCAGTCAGCTCCTCTTGGTGCTTTATCTTCAGCTGGGCCAGTTCCTGCAGCTGAGCGTCGTTCCATGTGCTATCATGTCCGGGGCTGCAATTGGACAGAGAAGAACAAGAGATGTCCCAAACTAGAATCCAGTTCTTTCTGTGCCTTTGCCAGGGTCCAGACATTGCCTCCCTTGGAAGCTCTGTACACCAGGGACACAGGTGATTCATAAAAAACCAAATAACGCAGGTCTGGAAAGTTAAATCTCTTGAACACTAGATTCACTTTTGTACATTTCTAAACCAGTATTCAAACTCCAAGAGAAGAAAACTAGCTTTGTTTAAATTTGCATGAAGATAACTGAGTCTTAGAAGCACACTCTATAAATTGTGGAAGAATTACAAATGTTTTACCACCCTGATTTTTTCTGGAGGGAGGTGGTAGAACTTGAAGATGCAAGATGTCTGGAGAGGGTACAGAACCAAAAGCCAGGAAACCAAGGGAGTATTCCCAGGCCCTTGGGTTTACAGTCTCAGGTGTGACAAGTCACTCCTCTGTTGGCCTGACTATACTCTTTTTGTGCATAAATTTTCAAGCGGTTACTAACTGTGTTTTTCAACACTATTACTGTGAGATGATCTTGAATTTTTACATATCAGAACATTTATCTCACCCTCTGCCCCAAACAACTATAGAATGTAACATTTATCACTCATGTCTCTGAAAACACAGAAGCAGGCACAGAGAAAACCAAGCTTTTTAAAAAGCATATACACACACAGACTCTGAGCACATTATCAGCTACATTTTGAATTACAGCTTCTTAAAAAAATCATAATTTTAATTAAAACACCATTATATCAGACAAACAGAACAAGGTAATTGCATCCCTTTCTGCAGTCATTTTGTGTTCTAACAGTCCAGGGAGAAACAGATAATCCATCCAAATGTCTCACAGTAATACCAGTAACCTAATGCTCTTCTCAAAAAACAACCAACCAACCGCTCACTGAACTAATGCCGCACTAACTGCATTTCCAAAAAAATATGTGCAAACAGACAAGAAGCCAAGTCCTGTGGTAATATCCAACATGTCCTATAGCTCTAGCCACACATACCCCTACAGCCAGCACTACACACTACTCCTTGGGCATGAGGGAAGTAAAAACACCTTTCTTCAGCTATCTAGGATTAGAAAAGTAATTCTGTTTCAAAAACCTGTCATATACTGAGCATAGTACCAGAGTTCAGCTGAGTTTTTACTTTCAGATGCTGTTCTGTGTCTTTCTTCTCATCCACATTTGGTCCAGCCTCATCTCTTAAGACATGGCATTCAGCCAGAACACAATTCCCATAAACTGAAATGGTTCAAGACAGCTACAGCCATCAGAAAGTTTTTGGGAACTTTCACATGGGTGTTAACTCCAGCCTGCTGGAGCTTTGCCTGCAATTCCTGTAAACCCAGAAGGAAACTTCTTCCTTCTCTGCTATACTGATTTGTTTTGTATCCAAGTGGGCGTGCTCATAGAGTTCCCTGCTGTAGAGGGGTTCTGGTTTCAGGACAAGAACAAAAAGCACCTCAACAGATGAAGCAATTTTTACAGAAGTAGGAATTCTGAGCTCCTTGGCCCTGCCTTCTCTTCAGGTACACTGAGGGCAGAGCTGGCCAGCCCTCACCTGTGGAACAGACAGGCTGTCCAAGGGACACTTCTGGCACACGGGTTGGCTGTGCAAACACCAGCAGAACCAGCAGCACAACCCCTGCCTTCAGCACAACACAAGTGCTACTCCAGGTTAGGGGGGAAGCTTCCTAAGAAATCCTATTAAAAAGCAGGCACAAAACACCTTCCTTTTGGCATCTGGTGCTTATTTAGGACTGACACTTTGCAATCATAGTTTATTTCTGTTCTCCCCTTTCATGTGATGACACAGATTGAAAGAAACTAAGCCATTAAACCATCTTATACTCAATAGGAAGAGCAGAAAACACTGTTAAGTGTTACAAGGCAAACAGACCAGGAGCAGCAGCTCATTGTGGTTCACCTCTGTTCCATGAGTTTGTGATAAATCAGCTTCCTTCCCAAACCTGGCCAGATCTTCCTCTGCTGCATATTCTAAACCTATTGTAACTTCATCACAGGCTTTGACACAGCTATAAGGTATATACAGTCCAACAGAATTTCAGTTTGTTGTGCGCCAAGTCACTGTAGGGATCTGGGAGCGGTTTGTGTGAGGCATCAAACAGGTTTAGGTTACAAGGTGTACAACAAACAGCTGCTGACAAAAAAGGAGTGTAACATACCTGATCTCATGTCTGCTCTGCATGTCATATTTTTCTGCTTGAAGTTTATCAGCCAGCACTGCATGAAGGTCTGACTTCTCCAGCAGCTTGTTATCTGCAGGAGCAAAAAAGTGCACTTAAGAAAACCAGAAAGCAAATCCAGAGTCCCATCTTCTCCTGCCTAGATCACTAGCTGTGATCTAGTCCCTTTAATTACTGTGACACAGCCAAATGCTACAGGAGCCTCCACCACATCACTGTTTCTCTCTCCTCTTTGATCTTAACAGGTTAAGGCACCATCCACCTACAACCCCAGGAACTCCTCATTAATTCAGGTGCTGTGTGGGACTGGTCTTATTAAAGCTTAATAGAGAAAGAGAGAGCAACTTCTCAGGTGCATGGCTATCTGCTAAAACAGAGTAGTTCAAAGTTCACACTCTTTACAGATCCTCAAAGGACAGCAACCAGGAGAACAGGCCTGGCAGAGAGACCAAACCCAGCTCTGCCGTTTGTTTTCTCCGACAGTGTGTGGGACCCCCCTGCCATCCTGACACAGCTGAGCCAGGAGAGGGGCGGGCAGGAAAGCCCTGAACAGAGAGTGCTGGCCCCTGGATAGCTCCAAATTTTACAAAAGACCATGAACAGGGTCAATAGCAGCATTGTTCTCCGTTCCACAAGAAACTGGGCAGGAATTGTGCAGACAATTCAGACATTCAATCACTGTCCAGAGCACAAAGCACTCCAGCCTCTCAGAGAACTGAAACAACTACATATTTTCCTCGACAACGCAGAAATTCCAGCTTTTCTGTTATTATAGACATGTCCCAAACAGTCCCGTGAAAACGGCTCGGCCGAGGCCCCTGGGACCCTGTGCCATCACGGCTTTCCCACCTTTGAAGAAGAGGAGAAATCCCACAATGATTCGGGCTGGAAGGGAGAACAGCGGGTCCCCAGGTCCCAGCTCCCTGCTCAAGCAGGGCCGTCCCATAGCACAGGGCACCGGACATAATCCAGTTCTGGAAAAGCTCCAGAGAGGAAGACTCCACACCCTCCCCACTGAGCAGAGTCTCCCTGCACACACTGATGGGCATCGGAGAGGGAGAAGAGAAGCGCTACTTCGGCCGCGCCCCCGCCGGGCCCCGCTTACACTGGGCGATGATCTCCTCGAACGCCTGGCGCTGTAGCCGGTCCCGCCGCCGCAGCTCCTCCGCGATGTGCCGCTTCCAAGGGGGGAACCCGGCGGCGCGCAGCCCCGACGCCATCTCCGCGGCAGGCCGGGGCGGAGCGGGCCGGGGCGGGCGGAGCGGGCCGGGGCGAGCGGCGCGGGCGGGTCAGAGAGGCGGCGGGAGCGCGGGGAGGCGGCGGGAGCCCCCTCAGAGGCAGGCCCGGGCCCGCGGCCGCGCCCCCACACCCGCCATGGCGCCGCGCTACGTCAGGGGCCCTCGCGTCTGTGCGGCGCGCCGCGACCGCGACACAGGCTGCCCCACCGCTGCCTGACGCCGTCAGCCGGCCTCCGGCGCCGCCGAGCCCAGCACCGGTGTCCCCAGGCCGGATGGCGCCGCGCGAGATCGCGCTGCAAACGCGGAGGCGGGGTCGGCCTCAGGCGAGAAAACAGGCGCTTTCTGAGGCGAGGAGGCCCCGCGCAGCGCCATTTTGTACCCTCCGTGCAGGCGCCATCTTAAGAGTGGCCCCGCTGCCACGTTGAGCACGGCAATGCCGCCATCTTGAGAGTGGCCAACCCGCCATGTTGACGCCCCCGCAGCCCCGTAGCAGCGCATGCGGACAGGCTGCCCGCTGTGGGGGCGATGGCGGCGCCACTCCCGCTGGGCCGGGCGGGTCGAGTCACAGAGCCCGAGCCTTCCGCGGGCACAGCGCTCGCAGCTCAGTGTCCTCGCAGGGCCGGCTGCACTGTGTCGTGCCAGTGGCACCGGCGGGGCTTTGGTGAGGTGAAGGGCTGGTGCCCGTGTGACAGCGGGACTGTCCGGCCTCGGCAGCTACCGCCACACCTCTGCCTGCCACTGTTAAAGCACGGGTGTCACTGTGAGCGAACATTAAAAATTTATTACGGGCTGCACAGAGAGCAGAGTGAATGTTGTACTACACTATTCAAATACGACACACCTGCAGTGCCATTTGTTGAGTGTCTTTGCGCTCTTCTCCCCCTTTACCAGACACCACTCCCATCGCCTGCCGGAAATCACAGAATAACAGGATGGGGTCAGGCTCGGAGCGGCCACAGTGGCTCATTGGTCCCGCCTCCCTGCTCCAGCAGGGCCATCCCCGAGCACAGGGATTTGGATTGTATCCAGAGGACTCTGGAATCCCCTGTGAGGTCAGTTCACATCCTTTCTGGGCACTTTGTTCAGGGCTGGGGCACTGCCCTGGGAAGAAAGTTCTGACTCCTGGGTAGGAGGAACATCTTGGGATCAGTCCCTGCCCGTTCCTGGGCCCCCCGGGGCAGAGCCTGGGCTCTTCTTGGAGCCCTCCCTGTCGACAGGGGCAGACAGGGATGAGGGCCCCTCTCGAGGCTGAACAGCCCCAGCTGAGCCTTCAAGGAGGGTGGTGGTGAAATGAAATTGAGCATGAGGCTTTCTAGGGAAAAAAACCCTAATTTGGAACACAGTAGAAGCTACTATGCAATCCTCCCTGCACTCCCACCTTATGGCCAGCCTCATGAAAAAGCCACACGTTCTCTGGCAAATGTAAAAATCCGTAACAGCTCACTCCACTGCTCTACTTTCAACTGCTTAATGAGAGGAAAGATGTGTGCTTACGTCTTCATAAACAATTCGATGGCTGAAGGAATGGATATTAACGTCTTTGGAATGGGTCTTGATGTCTCTACTGACTTTGCGGAGCAGGTTCCAGGCCCAGACAGTTTGGGCTCATGGAACAGACAAGGGTCTGCACAAGGCTGAACTTTGGGATAAAAAGCCAGGTTCAGGGGGGGAATATGGGGTAAGTGGTTTGGGAAGGCTGAACCTTGCTAGCAGCTCAGCCAGTGGGGAAAGGAAGAGGGACACACACTGGGGGTTCAGGATGAAAGGGAGGCTGCGCCGCTGAAGCCTTGAGAGAGAAAAGCCCGCGGTTGTATGGCCCAGTGGACTCTCTCCCTTCATTCGAATTAAGTTGAAGGACTCTTCTGTCTCCTTTTTGGACATAAACCTCTGGCGTTTGTGGATTTTCCTGACATTAACTTCCCAAGTAATGTGTTAGGTAACCATATTATTGTAATTTAATTAGAAGCTGGGCAGAACTCATAATGCTTTTTGTCTTGGACTGCCTAAATTGCTTTGTTTTTCTTTTGAGTAAGTAAATGAAGATGCAATTATGAAATTGTAACAGCGTGAAATAGATGATTCACTACATTATTAGACTGGAGGAGAGTGTGCTGCTGGTTGAGTTAATAATAGTTCATGCTCTGACTTACAAAGTACACAATGCATGAGGTTATGTGCATTCTCTGTAAAGCTGATTTGGCCAAGTGTAAGCACACAGCCTATTTCATTCTACTTATACATCACAAAATCAAATTAGTTGTTTAAAAACTTAAAATTACCTGTAACTCTGTGAGAAACAAGTTAATGGCAATTGGCTTTCACAGGGTATTATATGAATTGATATTAAATATTATAATGTTAATATTAATGATATGTTATAAAGTGGTTGATGTTGTTACAATGGCCTAGTTGTGAGGATGGTTTTGTATGTTTTAATGTGGATCTATGAGTTTACATGGGAGCTGTTGCTAGCCAAACCTTTGAGACACGACCTTAAAAGGAGTAGAACTCCAACCAGTTCTTGATAACCTTGATGACCACAGTGACAAAAGTCTGTCAGTGCCAAAAAGAGTGACATGGGGCAGGACAGTGTAAAATCAAAATAAATATGCATAAAGCTGATGCAACACCAGGGGTATAAAAGGCGGAGCCACCATTTTGTGCATGAGCCTCTGGCGTTTGGCCATGCTCCCACCGCTGTCCCTTTTGTTTTGTGGATTTTTTAATTGTTCTCAATAAAACTTTTGTAACTCTTTGCCACTCAGGGTCTGGCTCATTTATAACAACTGTAAGATTAAGTCCTAATTCTACAGCTATAGTTACTGAACTCCTGAAGGGCAGTGCTGAGAGAAATTCATCCTGTCAAATCTTCTTCTCTACATCTTTATCCTTTGCAGAGAAAGAGGAAAGCAACTGAAGCATGAGGAAAAAGGAAAGGCAAAGATGCAGAAATACAAGGATCAGACTCAGTAACTCCTCTCCTGAGGCTTCTACCTTGGCTTTAATATATAATCAGTCCCAAAGTTCCTCACTGAGTTTGAACTGCCAACCGTCTGCTTTTTTTTAGCCCCTCCAAAAGAAATCCTTCAGCTCATTTTTGAGAGCAGGCTTTTCTCACTAAAACTGGGAGGGAAAATAATTGTCCCCTATTTCTTTCAGCAGGGCAGGAAAAAGAATCAGTGTGAGTAGAAAAGACATGGGGGAAAATAATGTGTCCTCAAGCATTATATAAATGAATTATATCAAACATTGCACATTTTACTGTTTACAGCAGCTGCTAGAATGTTCCAATGGAAGGACTTAAATTAATTGTCATCTGTATATGTTTGAATTTATAAAAATCACACTACATTACAGATGTCTACCTTTCTGTAATCTGTGATTTCTGTAGTGGGCAGGACATCCTGATTGTCTTTACAGTACCTGCTAACAAAAAATGCTTTTCCCACTCGAATACAATATTCTTAAATATATCTGAGGTTTCTGGAAGTCTTTCCAATAGCACACCCCTGCTCCATGTCATCATCTGTCATCCTGCTCTCCTCTTATATCCCCAAGAACTGTAAGAACGTGTGACAAAACAGCTTGTTCTGGCTGAAAAGTGGCTTTTTCACTTGGAGCACCTTTCTGCCACCAGCAACATCAAAATCTGGCAATTTGTTCAACACTTTAATTCAGAACTAAAAATTTCAGACTACCAAATTAGCCTGCTTGTCAGAAAGCTGCTTCTGCAGTGAAAAAACAAAAACTGTGCCTCCAAGGAATTTGGCGCTCCACATCCATAGAGGGAAAAGCAAGACTTCTGGTGGAGACATGCCCAGCTTTAGCCAGCACATTTCAGGAAGAATTGACAATATCAAAATAGCCCAGCAGGAATGACAAATGTATATAGGAGATTTGATCCAGAAGAAGGACTTGGACAGTTGGAATTGTTTACCCTAACAAGGATAAGACATATGGGAAACATGACAGCACTATGTAAATATGCATGTCGGAAAATTGAGACAATGCCCTGATCTGCTTGTTCATATGGGACAGGATGACACTGAAAGGGCCTAAAGTTAACCCAGAGAATGGCCACTAGAGATGAGGAAGGGCTGGTAAAAGCTGATGAAGCTCAAAACAGGCTGCTTGAGGCAGATGAGAATCTCTGCTGCTGGAGGATTATAAGGCCACTTGAAAACATGGTGAAGGGTTTTGTAGTGAGTCTGACCTCTGTATTTCACTCTTTGATGCTGTGATGAATAGATTGCAGGGTCCCATCAGAGCCCCCTCCAGCGCGGTTCTGATTCTGAGCTGGCTGTGTTGTAAATGACACTCAGGTGACAGAACAGATCCCTGCTCTGAGGTGAATGGAGCAGGTTCTGATGGGATGTTTCCCTGAAGCTTGGAGCTCAGATTCACTTACTTCCTTCACTGCTTCCTGACTGGAACCAGAAATGCTAATTTTCCAGGAAGATACTGGATAGTGTTCTTCCCAAAGTTAGGCTCAATTTTCGAATTCAGCTTTGTTTTGGATCTTCAGTTTACCTTTGAAAAGAGGGAACAGGTCCCATACCTGGTCATTTTCTTTGTACTTCAAGTCATAATGTCAAGGTGCAAATTACTGTGCAGTATGGAGTAGACATAAATTCTGTGCTAACTCTCCATCCTTTCTGTTGCAAAGGTCTCTTTTTATTTTCCAGTCTCTTTGCTACCTTTACTCTCTTCCCTTGTCTGATCTATTTCTATGAGAGAGAGCTTTTACCTCCCTTCTGCTGGGTTCCCTCTCCTTCCATAAAGTCTTTGTTGCTTTGCTGTAACCTTTCTGCATATTGCTGGACACCTTCATCCCTTTCCATCCACGCATTCTCTCTCCAGCCCAACATTTACTAGCCTGTTCTGTGCCATCTCTATTAGTTATAATGTAATCTAATACTTAATGATAAGAGAGACTAATTTGTTTTCTATGTAGTCTAGACCAGACCTTGGGAAAAAACACAGTAAAATGTTAATAATAACTGTAATGTGTAGCAGATTACCATCCCTGGCACAGAATAGTCTCAGTTAAATAGAACCACACAAATATGGAATAGCTGAGTCTGGATGGGCCTCTGGAAATTCTCCAGTACAAGCGCCACATTCAACAGACTCATGTCTGGTTTTTGAGATGGCTTTTGCAATACTGGGGTTTGTAAAAGAGTTCTTATCACAGTTTTCTGAGAGCTACAGAAGAATGTCAGTTAGCTTTGATCTAAAAGGATACACTGAAGTATCCTTTAGTTTAGCTGACTTGGGAGCTAGAACAAAGATTATCTGCAAGTAAAATTAATGAAACTGAATAATGGTAATGAACTGAGAACAGAAGTTCAGGGAAATTTGGTGATGCATAATGAGATAATGCTTTGTGATGATGCATAATAAGATAATGCAGAAAAAATATGGCAAATTACAGTAGGCAAAAAGAAATCTCACTCTTCTGTCAACCTGGGATTCAACTCTGAAAGAATTTCTGAGAAACTTCAGTAGTTTAACACAAATGCAATCTTAAAATACTTCTTATTAGAAGCCTCATTTGAAACAACACCATGCACACACTCTAGAGTTAGGAGAATCTTTTTCATATTCATGTGAGTAATAACTTGATGTTTGCTTACATATATATTTAGAAAGAACATCTCGTACCTCTGCAGCTAACACCTTCCTGCACATTGAAAGGAGTATTTGGATTATTCTGTAGCACTTGCATAACTAATCCTTCCATAGGCCTTGCAGGAATGCACTGGGGACTGCAGCAGCCTTTTGGTGGCAGGTGTGACCAGCTTGTGAGACAGTGCCAGCTGGGCATGGAGAACAGGCAAAGCTATTGACCCTGTCACTAAATACTTCAGCCTCAACCACATGAGCACCACACAGATGCAGCAGATGTAGCTGATGATCAAGAGGCCTTGCAGCACCCGTCACTTCCCCAAGCTCAGCCCACTGGCTGCATCTTTGATTTGTGTTATCAGCAAGGAACATCACAAATGATAGCAGGGACAGAGTCTTGTTGGCAGATGTCCCAGAGGGGAAAGTGTCAATTTCTCTCTGGAAGAGACTACAAAAATAAAAGCGAAATATCTGGCTATTGTCTATTTCCAATCCATCTGCTGATACTGGTGAGGAGGTCTCTGGGAACTGTCCTGCATCATCTTGGTCAGTTAGTCCTGACACCCACAGTTTATTCACACATAAATATCTGAGCCTTCACAATGTTAAAAAATAAGGAGCTTGGTCCAGGGGTGAATCATTTAATTTCTGGACAATGCATCCCTTCAATCACATGGACTATTATTGTATTGTCACAAGGACAACAGAAAACCGTGGTAAAATTTTAGCAAACCTTTCATTTTAAAAACAAGTAGGAGGATACTGACTAAATGGTTAGTTTTAAGCTGTACAGAAAAAGGGTGCTTGGTCCCAGTAGATTACAGGCTTCAGCAACACAATTTCTAACATCAAAATTATCCCCTTGCTATTTTGGAGTGAGTAACTCACCTTAATGTGGTTTTCCTTCTGTTTTTTTTTTCCTCTTCCTTGAGCCATTTTCTCTAAGACCACACCTTTATCAGGAAGAAAATGTGTCGCCCACAACATCTCAGGAAAAGGCTTAAAGGTGCCCTGTGGTGGTTGTACACTGAGAGGACAAGGAAACTGGTGTTAGGTGCAACAGGTGCAGGCAGGAAATGGGAGGTTTAAAACTTACTGTGTTCTGCAACATAATATCCTGTAGCTGGAAAGTTCCAAGCTTTTTTGACAGCTGGGTCTCCATGGAAATAAGTACAAAAAGACTCCAGCTATTTTAAGAACTTAAAATAAAGGATGCCGGAAGGTTATGGATAGATAATACATCTGGGGGAAATCAGTACATTTTTGGACAATTCATATCCTTCAGTTTATGTCTTTTGCTCATACTGCCTGTATGAGCTTAACTGGACAACAGCAGAGAGGGTAGAGAAATGTGCCTAGTTTGGCAAGAGGGAGTCAGGCTCAGGGATGTCAGAAAAAGTAGCAGCTTGTGTTCAGTTCTGCTTTCATGTGGTTCAAGATACAGGCATTAAAACCAGTAGATATCATCTTAGAGGCTTTGTGACAGAAATTAAAAATTAAATATAACAAACAGAAGCACCAGACTTATTTGTTAAATTCAATTTTCTGATATTCACATCTGCCAAGCTCCCTCAGCTGTTGTTACCACTTCTACCATCCCAAGGCACAGCCACTCTGGGCACAGAGACAAGTACTGTGTAGTGTCTCACCACTTGTCCCACTTTTCCACTCCGTGTCTAAGCTGCTCACCTCAGAAGACTCCCATCCAGAGAGGCTTCAGAAAGCTCTTTACAGAGCCTTCTTTTGAACACTGTCCACTTGCACAAAACCTGGTGGCATTTGACAGCATTCCATCAGACTGTCTTTGGAACCCCAAGTGGGTAGGCAATCCATTTTTAGCATAGGAATAGGAATGTATATTTTTTCTGCTGGAAACTCAGAAGAGAGCTGCTTTTCTTCCCCAGCAACATGCCTTTCTAAAGGACAGACCAAATTAAGTACCTGGATGGATTTTTATGCCTTAGCAAGTCCAGTGTTCTCAAAATCTGTTCATCTGTAAATCTGTGCACAATTTAAGCAGCATTCTCAATCAGGAGAATGTTTACACGGGAAGCTATATTTGTTTCATATCCAGCTTTTAGTTTCTAGACTTTGGGGATTTTATTTTTTACAGTTTAGGGATTTGGGGATAAAACAAAAAAATCTGAGCTTGTCTCATTGTTGAGAAGGTAACTTTTTAATAGAAAGCTCATCCCATTTCCATCTCCACACATAGAAGAACACAGCCCAGAATTACTGAGAGCTGATCTAACTCTCTGTATTGGACAGAAAGCTCACCTGCTCCAGGAAGGTTTTACTCAGTGGCCACACAAGTTCTTCTGCAACCTGGAAAAGTGAAATGCTCCTCAGGGCCACCAAAATACCACAGCTACTGAATTATGGCGATTACACAGAGAGAGTTCTGCTGAATAAAGCAAGAGGAGTGTAAGCTCATGGTCTCTCTTGCTGATTTGTAGGCTGTAGAGCCAGGTGCTTCAGTATTGATGCTTTGAAACTCCAACCTGCAGAGCAAAAAATCATCTCTTCTTGAAAGGTTTCTACCTACAGGTTGTCCTCTTCCACCCATTCTAACAAGCCTGTGCTTGACCCCTTCTCCTCCAGTAAAATTACTGTACCTTTTCTACACTCACACAATTAGTAACGGTACCTGCTAACAGGTCCTGTAGTTTTCAAAGCAGCTATAGCCACAGAAGGTCTGTGCAGATGCATTCTCAGTCATCTGTGTCACGCCTTCCCTGCTCTCCTTGGTGCCTTTGGTGTTTTCTCTGGGCAGGGACTACTCTCACTGAGCAAGCTGGTGTAACACTCACCTAAAGCTGAATCGTGTGACAGGCAGTTCTGAATTTTCAATAAAGAATGACCAGAAAGGTGACTATTTTATTATTTTTAAGTAATCAACATGGAAACAATAACAGTGATTAAGTCACAATGGGCTTAGTCTAATAGTAACCACAGCATTAATACTTAACACGAATATAACAGAAATTACAAGTATGTTAACATTATTCATTCTCAGTAGACAAAAGTGTACAGTAAGGTCAGCATTAGTCTATTAAGAATGCTCCAAAACCAGCTGGCCAGTGTCCTCCAAAGCAGGGTGCTTGCTGCCAGGCAGGCTGGGGTGCTGCTATCTGCCCCTGCAGGCAGTTTTACTCCTGGGCTCCCACGGGCCCTTCCTCTTGCCCTGTTTCTGCCTGTGGTTCTGGTGTTTCCCTCTGTTTGCTGGGCTATCAAAGCAGGGCCTGCTTGAAGGAAAAGGAGCCACAGTGCCATGGGCTGGCCCTCACTTGCTGTGTCCCCTGGGTGGTGCAGGGATGCAGCCCCGACCTCCAGGCAAGGCTGGCTCCACTGAGGGTGTGTGACCTGCATCAGTATCTGCTATTCAGACTCTCCCCACCCTCCCTGACCTCCTTGCTCCATGGATAGGACATGCTTTTGGAGCTGTACCGCTTTTAAGAGGCTTTCTTTTACATATCACTCTTTAATAGGAATCCTGTAACACAAAAGAGAAATCTTGCTTTTGTAGGAAGGGTTTATTTTTTCAATGCACCCTTTCCATCTCCTAGTCCTTGTACCGTACAGTCCTCTTTTCCAAAACATTTACTAATGCATGTACTTGGCCACCCACCTTTGCATGGAAGTACCAGTGACACTCAAAAGAATAACTTGCATTTGGTATTGTGGTCCTGGCCCCTCTTGCTCTGAGCAACATAGGATAAGCTTCTCAGCTAGAACATTTTCATAAACACAGGGAGGGCTGCACCCTTAAAAATAAAATTCCTCAGTCTTTTTTAGAACCAGACTAGAGGACATCAGTGTGAACAAAGCAGTAGTCTCCATCATTCTTCCCATCAGGATTCCTCCTAGAGTACCACCAGCTGCTGTGTCATGTTCACTGTAGAGACAAGAGAAGACATCAGCTTGTATACTGTCAATCTTACAAGTTTTGATGGAAAAGAAAAAACCCTTCAGCCTGCTCAAGTGGGATTTTTCTCCCAAATGCACTTGCTAAGGCCTCCCCTACTCCTCATACAGCTCTTGTGTTCTGTTGAAAAAAACCCAAAAAACAACACAAAACTAAACCAAACTACAACAAATAAACCCACCAGCCCAGGAAAGTATATGTCTGATTATTTCTGTAGAGGGTTCAGTAATGGTTTTGGACACACTGTTCTAAGTTGCTAAGTGTTTACCACTAACTACTAACTACTTTTAATCATCTGTTTATTACTTACAGCAAAGCCCATTGCCCAATACTACAGATTTGTGCTGTCTGGCCAGGATCAACCACTTTCAGGAACAGCACAGTATGCCCAAAACAAGACATAGCAACATACTATTTGCATTCCTCTTGTGGACCACCAGGCTTAAACAGTCCAAGGCCATAGTTTCACAACATGCTGTCCTCCGCAGCAATGCTGCTTTAGGATATTCCCTGGCACCCCTTGCTCTGCAAGCCCTGTAGGTTTGTGGGACAGCATTGAGCTTGGATAGGAACCATGGAGTGAGGACTTAGTGACTGAGCCAATAGTACTCCAGTGGCAGTGACATCTCCCACCCCATTCATCCCCCGAGTAACGCACCGGTGTCGTTGTCCTGCTGATGGGGCCCTCCTCCAGCCGGTGCTTCCCGGAGTGCGGCAGCTCTGAACTGTCCCGATAATCGCGGCCCTTGGAGTTCTGCATGTCCAGCACTGCCCGGCTCTTGGAGGGAAGGGGTGGCTTGTTCTGCTGTCCCTGGATGCTCAGGCTGACTTCAGGTCTTGATGGCTTCACGAGTTTTTTGAGCGGTGCTGAGTTTTCCAGTGGTGTTGTCATCTTTGGTTTGCCTTGACTCTTTTCCCCTGTATTCTTTTCTTCCAATTGGCAGGATGAAGTGTAGGACCGGAATCGCTGTGTGGGCACCAGGAAAGGTGGTGATGGCTGTTTGCCAGAGGTCTTGCTGCACTCAGGCTCCTGTGGCTTTGTGAGATGACAGCTCTGCTCAGGCAGTGGCGGCTGCTCTTTCCGCAAGGCTTTGGGATATTCCTGCTCTTTCTTGAGGGCCACTTTGCCCTTGGAGCTCATGGAGCCATACAGTGGGTTCTCGAACATCTCTGGCCTTTGCTGGCCCTCCTCCTGCAGCACAGGCTCTGCTGTGGATTTCCCCACATCAGGCGGCCTGCAGTCATGGAAGTAGGGTGAAAAGGAGACTTGTGAAGAGCAGGCAAGAGAGTCACTGACTGATTTAGAGAGGACATGAATAGTAAATGAGTGTGAGCAAATTAAACTGACTGCCTGAAGGGGCAACAGGAAAACAAACTTGGGGAGAGAGAACAAAACTGTTTAACAGAGAGAACAGAAGTGAGTTTTACTTTGTTTAATCATTAGTAACATGATAGCAGAGAGCAGATATGCATAGCACTGTGTAAACTCCCTGCTAGGTTGCAGTCCTGTCAAAGCAATGTTTGGCTTCTTTTTAAACACAGATAAACTACCGAGCCAAACTGTGCCAGGTCCTTTGATGACTCTGCAACACACACAAATCTGAATTTGAATATTAATCTTCAGATCTCGCAGAGAGGATGGAAATGGTAGTCTAGAGGCTTAAAATAAGAGCTCACATTATACTGTGGCATTTTACAACTAGGTCAATCTCCTCTTGCTACCAATGCAGCATGGTATTCCTAAGGAAGGGATAAATTTCCTTAATGCACCCAAATGCAGTATAAGAGTAATAGCTCTGTAGGGTGAGACAATCCATGTGCATTCCCAGCAGAGCCCTTTGAGCTGCAGCTCAGCTTGGAATGACAGCACAGCCGTACAATGGGACACAGCAAGTCCTATGGGTTTGGATCACTCGACCTGATTTGGCCAGGCTTTCACCTGCAAAGTACTTAAAAAATCAGCCACAATATCACTGAGCAGAGTGGAATGGAGGTGAGTGGCACATGTTCTTTGGGTGTCTTCAAATGAGTTGTGTTCCGTGTCTCAAGCTGTTCTCTGGCAGTCAACGCATGCCAGAGCAGAGAGCTGAGCCGTGATGGAGCACTGCCAGGTACAGAACAGACCCCAGCAGTGCTGGCAGCTCTGACTACTGTGAATTTGGACTTCCAGAGTGCCACACCCATTTACCAGGGAGCTCCAGCCCAGCTCAGAGAGCAGCTGTCTCTTGGATGTGAAGAGGTCTGTAGCAAGGACACAGATTGCACACATGCACTAGGGTGAAGTAGCCTCGTCACCTCACTAAGCTGGGAAGGGATGGGATATTTTCAGTTGCCAGATGGAAATGCTGCACCAAGGCTTGTGATAGAGGCAGTACATGGAGTCTAGCTTCTGCAGCAGCTGGACACTTGTATCATGCCAGTAGAAATTCAGTGAAGGGTACCTCACATATAACACACAAAGGACCTCTCCTTCCTATCCAGGGGAAGGGTGGGTGCCACACTCCCCCCTTTTCTTTGTTATTACAGTCAACTTTGTAAACTTCTGCTTCTCTTCTTTTGGTAGAGAATTAAACCTATATATCAGGTTGAGACAACAGGTTGTTCAGGAGTCTTGGAGAAGACTCCAAGGAGACTTCACTGCAGCCTTCCAGTGCCTAAAGGGGACTTACACAAAGGAGAGAGAGTGCAGATAGTGACAGGAGAAGGGGAAAGTTTTAAAATAGAAGAGGAGAGATTTAGGTTAAATGTTAGGAAAAAGGGTGCTGAGGCCCTGGCACAGGGAAGCTATGGCTGCCCTGTCCCTGGAAGCGTCCAAGGCTGGTTGCATGGGGCTTGAAGCACCCTGGGATAGTGGAAGGTGTCCCTACCCATGACAGGGGGTGGAATGAGATAAGCTTTAAGGTCCATTGCAATCTAAACCATTCTGTGATTCTAAGACTCCATTATTCAATTGTAAGTTTAACTCATTATCTTTGGCTTTCCTTTCACAAAAGTCTGAGGAACTGCTACACTAGTTTTCTTTGAGTATGCACTGTCTGCACTTGGCCTTCACTTATCTTTCTCATTCTAGAGATAAAATATGTAAAGAATATGCTGCACCTTGAACTCTCTAAACAGATAATGAAACAGTGACTGTGCAGAATGACGAGAGGAGCCCAGCCTCAGAGCAAAACTCAAACACTCACTGGTACTCTTGACTCCAATTACAAATGCTTCTGCCTGCTGTAGGCTGGAGGGATGGTTTTGGAGATAGAGGTGACAAAGAAGGTGACGTGGAGGATGAGTGACTCTGCCCCATTAGGGAGGTGTTCTCTTTGGACTGCTGCTCATAGTTCCAGAGGGAAGGTGCCTGCTCTGATGAAGGTGTCTGCTTAAGCTGGCAGGTTGCAGAGGGCTGCTGAGAGAAGGGAGCCATGCCCAGGTAGTTGGGGTTGCTGATGTCTGTGGGGGTGGACCTGCTCAAGAGAAGAAATATTGTTAGGGAGGCACGTGCACAAATATGTTTGGGGTTTTTTGTCCCCCTGCCAGCTACAAAGGAGTTAGTACCCACTGACTGCTTAGATTCAATACTACCTGCCTTTTTTCTTCTACTTTTTTTTTTTTTTGTCACTGTTGCTTCAGAATCAGGGAAAAAGTGGGAGTCCTGTTAGTGCCTCACTCCCCTTGGTCACTGGAGAGGAAGCAGCTGGGTCAAGACAACCTCCCCCACCCCCAAAATAGTTCCTGTGGCTGTAGCAGATGCTTCCCTTTCCAGGCTGCAGAGAGCACTCAGCTTCTGCAGCCACATATAGGGGCTGTCATGGGTTTCTGGGCCCAGCCAGAAGCTGCCTGCAAGGAAAAGCCCCAGTGAAAAAAAGGTGAAAGGACAGCCTTACTCAGACTCATGCTGTGACTCTTGGAAAGGAAAAGCCAGGCAGTTTGAGCACAGCTTCCCACCCCAAGCTGTCAGAGGTAAGGTGGCAAGGTTACCGTAAAATATCCTCCTTTCCCAGGCTGTCTGGAGAAGTGACAGCACTCCCCCAGTAGCGAGCGATGGCTGCTGCCTCTCTGGCCACCAGATGAGTAGATTTTGACTTTCTGTTAGAAATAGAAGAGCCTTTTTAAAGAGGGCTCAGGGACCCACTCTGGCTAATGCATTCTCAGCTTTTGAAGCTTTGGGCACAGGAGCATTGACCAGTCCTGACCAGAAAGCCATAAAGCAGCTTCCCAGAGCTCAGCATACCTGTTGATGCTGCTCCCACATCAAGCCCAACTTTGCATATATGGCACCAACCATTTTCCTGGAACTCACTTACCCACTTGCCCTTTACCTGTTAGCTGGATCCCAGTCTTTGTTAGGCTCTAAACTGCTGATGTTCTTTGGTTTCTGACCAGTGATTTCATCACGTTCAATCTTGACAAAATCTGAAGGAGGAAGGGGCACACATATCTCCAGAGTCTGTCTGCTCAAGTTTTCTTGTTCATTAAGGCATCTCTTTTTGTCATTAAGGCATATCTTTTTGTCCAAGGCATCTCTTTTTGTTTAGTTTAAAACTGTCCATCAGAGTGATGGACAGTTTTAAACTGCTGTTGCTGTTATGTTTTCAACTACCCACTAATACATGTAATGTCTTGTTGACAGAAGAAGAAATGTGTCTTGAAATACAAAGGTCACGACCCACCAAACAGCCACATACAGTCACTTTACCATTGAGAATAATTGTAAATGTAATGAATAATTGTAAATGGCTGCTTCTGTACTCTGAATGAGAACAACAGATAGCAAGGTGAAAAAAGCAAAGTTTGTGATCTTCTAGCTAAGAAACTGCTCATTGAGAGCCTGACATATTCTTTGCTCCCCAGGATGACTGGAGCAAGGAGAGCTTGGCATGGAGTGTGCCATGTCACAAGTGGAAGTAAGGGATCCCCATTCAATAAAACCAGTGCAGGTGACAGACAGGGGGCTCTCTCAGTCTGCTGAATTTATTGAATGATGAAAAACCCCACGGAATCCAATTGTTCTGTCTTCCTGAAAGAGTACAGGTATGCTCCTGAGAGCTAACCATACTCACACCTCCTTGCACTCAACATCAAAAGCATTCTCTGTGACTACAGGCAGTGCAGAGATAATTTTCAATTCCTTGACAGTTATCAGAAATCTTTTGAGGTGAGCATTGCAGAGATATGATGTTCCTTACCATACAATTTCTCTCTCTGTTTTCCCTGTGACGTTTGTAACTTGATTTCACCTTGGAAGATCCCCGTTTTCTCTCCATGGTGTGTGAGCACAGTATGGATAGGAGCTAAGGATTCTGTTGCTTCTATTCGCAAGGCAATGCAGCCTTCCCCTAAAAGCCAACAGGGAGACAATGAGGCTGGGACTGAGAAACAAAGCACTGAAATGTTTTGTGCCATCTACTACCAATGCACTGACAGGTATGTAATTACTGCTTTGGAGCACAGTAAGGAGCAGAATATCTTCTGAGAAATTAGGGGCATTTATTTCACTTCATGTGTATGTGAATGATTTGGGCACTGAAGTTACCTGTGGGTAACCTCAGGGTTCTGAGCTTCCACTCCGGGTAAGGAAAACAGCCTATGGCTGCTATTGCTGTTAGTGGGATTTAGGCAAAGAGCATTCTGTGGACAGGACTTCATTCTCTGGCTGGTGACAATCTGGGAGTCACAAGCACAGCCAAATACTGTAGCCAGGAGAAATGCCTCAAGTAAGTGCAAGTGAAACAGGATTTCTATGTTCTGATTAAATGTATTTACACATGCTGACTCCTGATTTAGTTCCTGTAAAGGACTTTCTTTTTAAACCACTGCTCTTTCAGAGCTGGTAAAGCTCACACAGGTTGTTGCTTTGAGTTCATATTCCTTTAATCAAAATTACTTCACAAAGTATTGCCCACAGTGAATGTATATTTCTGTGTATGTTGAGTTCTAAATCATAGATATTCAGTCTATAGGAGTTACTTCTATTCTCTCCCACTCTTTCAGTAGTTTGGAAGAATCTAAGTAGCTTTTAACTCATCCAGAACTTTAGAGCTAAGCACTTACCATAAGATTCATCACTGTCTGATGACTTAATGCTGATCAGGATATGTTGATCCAGTAGGTATTCTGGGTCTGAAATAATTGGAGTCAGCTGCAAAGACAAGTTAAGGTGGGTCAATATAACACATGGTTGACAGGAGCACACTTCTCCCTGGGACTCAGTCCCAAATGAGGAAAACCCTGCTGGATAAACCCATGAGGGTATCATGTCACCTCCAGGATCAGCCTCTGATAATATCTGGATATCTGTGGTAGAAGGCTGCACTCTTTGAGTCCCAGCACAGTAAATGGAATGCTGCAAATCTGACACATGGGATGAGCTGCAGTTTTCTCCTGTAGTCCAGGACTGAACACTGCCTGAGGAGGAAGGCATCTGGACTCTGATTACCGTCTGCTCCCAAAAATCTGCGTGGCTGTTGTTGCAATCACTTATTGTAGAGCCTTTCCCCAGCTTCTCCACGTAAAGCACTCTTCCCAAAGTCAGCACTTCTGGGCTATTTAGAAGGGTATTGACATGCACATTTGCTCCAAATCCAGGAGCTCCTGTAGTTCTTTCAACTCTCATCATGCCAAGAAATGAAGAATAGCTCTGATTTCAAGGACAGGACTTGTGTCTGACACTGACACCCAGAATACAACTGCTGGACTGATGTTCTTTTTAACACAGGTAAAA
This sequence comes from Camarhynchus parvulus, assembly GCF_901933205.1. Taxonomy (NCBI): domain Eukaryota; kingdom Metazoa; phylum Chordata; class Aves; order Passeriformes; family Thraupidae; genus Camarhynchus; species Camarhynchus parvulus. The sequence goes on from NC_044579.1 coordinate 18,752,979, forward strand.
AACACTTAATCAACTTTTCTAAAATATACCGAAGTTTTATCTGACCAGGCAAAGAAACTCCAGGGCAGAGTTACTCTTTAAGATGTTTTATTTTCCATTTAAAACTAAAAAAAAAAAAGGCTCCTGCTCAAACCAGCAAAATGTTCTCTAAAAATATGAGAAAAAAGTCATGGTCCTGAGTGGCATAACCATATCAGCAAAATTCTTCATAGACATGTAAGTACACTGACATGAAAGTCCTTTCCTGCTTACAACATACTCTGTTTAGCCTAAGCCCATCCTGCATTCTTACAGTCCCTTTAAGTGTAAACAAGACCACAACAATGCTCCTGAAAGTAGTATTTATGAAAGTAAAAGACCTAACATTGCTTATGGGATGAAAGCGGAAGCTTCTCTTCCATACAAATATGGAGGTATTGTCCCAGTTTACCTTTGGAAGTGCCTCGACAAACTTTACCACAAGCTCCCCTTCATTTCCATCCTCATTTTCTCCTTCCTGGCTCTTTACAAAGCCTGCAAAGGGACAAGAAAGGAGTTTACCGGGAGAGAGACAGCAAGAACTGGGCTACAAATCCTCTTCACAATGTCTCCAAAAAGCCTACAATTCTTTTCCTACTTGGACGCAAATGTTTAAAAGTATTAAGAAGCTTAAAGTCTGAGCTTTGGATGAATTTTTACACAGTAAATTTGCGAGTGGTTTTGCTAGAGCATTGTTAAATGGTTTCATTTTGCAGTTAAACTTGGCACTGAGGAGATCAGTGCATACATGGACCGGAGGATAAGAACATGACAGCTCTTCCTACGCCACTCAAGATAGCATACTTTTGAAGTTCTAATTTAAGATTTGTAATACACTGTTTCCATAGAAATTTATGCAAATTTTTATACAGCCAAAAAATAATCTTTTATGGAACTGTCTTTGACACAGCGCTCTGACATGCGATAATGTGATGAAGCATCCACCAAAGGCTTGCTGTCCCACTTACAAGAGCAGTTCTGTGATGGGAGATTGCTTTAAAAAACCCACAGCAAGGGCACGTAGGCTTGTGTTACATAAACAGCTGAGACTCAGCCCCACAGCATGGGCACAGGCAGTGAAATCTGTGGTGCTGCAGGGTACACAGTCCCACTTACAAAGTCACAGCACTAGCATTCATTTCCCTTTTAGTTGATCCCCTGACTTATATTTTGTTACACCACGTTAATTAAATTATTTAAAATTACTTTTGCTAGGATAATGCAGATGCTTCATTTTGAAATCACCTGATCATTTGTAGCAGGCACAATTAGAAATTTAATCAATCATGTCTTTACTATGTAGGCATTTTCTGTGTGATAAGCAAGATATATATGTTTCCCATCAAGAAAGGAATTATCAGACTGACAAACAAGGTGGAAAAACTGTTGGAAGGCTACATGTCTAAGCATGGATTACAGCTACCTTGGCTGTGAAGTTTGGAGTGTATTGCTGATAGTATAGATTATCTTGCAAACTGCAGCAAATCTTTAGGACATCCCTTTTTTTTTGCATTGGAACGAATGATCCATGTAGCTATTTTTTTAGATCAAAGAAAGAAGAAGGAGAACTAATCCAAACATGCAGAAAACTTTGACAGAAACAATAAAGTTGGGCAAACCATACTTTCTAAGCAGCTAGAATGAAACTCAATGTAGAACTTGGTCTGGGACTTGGTCTTCAGAGTAGCGTAACAGTGCAGGAACTCTATCTCCCCTTGGGAATCTGTGTATTTGGAGTCTAGGAAAGAGGAAAATAATGTCACTTTCAGTAGGCAATAAAGAGAGGGCATTTTTGAGTGGACTCTTAAAGAATCAGCTTCTTCTCTCAGCATATACAAAGCAATGCATTCTGTATCCAAAGTGAAGATGGCACACATGCACCCAAACTGACTGACCATTCTTGGAAACAAACTGTGAGGTGACTCCCACTTCAAAGGTGGCAAACACAGGACTGTGGTCACTCGTCATGATGTCAGTGGTGCAGCCTGCCAGGAGAAAGGGAGGACAGTTACTGCCCTGCTCCAGGGAGATCACTGCCAAAGTATTATTCAGTAATCTTCCAGAAAATGTAACAGTCTCTCTGGTAACTGTCTCTAGTCAAAAGTGTTTCTCTACATAAAGTGTTTCTCTCCTGTCAGTACACATAAATGTGACTCTTCTGTCAGAATACAGAAAGATTTAGTTAAGGGACACCATTTTACTGCACTGTTTTGTAGATGACTGTCAGTGTTAGATTCCTCCAGTACAAAAAGCCCTTACAGGCTTCCTGGTTACCTCTGCAACATGCCCTGCCAAGTATAGCCCTAATATGGCAGGAAATCACACAAGAATACACTGGTGCTGCTTCAGTGCTATAAAGCAGCTTCTGGCCCAAAGTTAACAGTGGGTGACCAAGGCCTGATTGGATCTAAACACACACAGAGTTCCAGCAAACCCAGTTATTTCAGAGAGGCCAATTCAACCCCACACCTCAGCATCATGGGCTTTGTGATCAGATCAGCCTGCTTTATCCCTGAGAGACTTTCCCAGCCCTGCTCCCAGTCTACGCATAGGAAACCATGAACAGCATACTCAGATGCTCAGTCCTATGTATAGTTGATGACATTTTAGGAACTGGTATTTGAGTCTTTTATTAAACAGGTTTTGTGCGCTTTTCCTCTTCCCTGAACTGCACTTTAGTGATGCTTCTCAGCAGGAAAGGGAACAGGCTCTTGGTACCACACAGTTCTTCTGGAATATGATTTGATACAAGAGATGTGTTTGCAGCTCCAGTCTCTGCAGACTGGACTGTGCACACAGGGTCTGTCCTGCTGGCACTCACTGTCAGGAGTTCCTGGTAGTGACTGCACAGGAAAAGTGGTGGTTGCTGCCAAGAAATAACCGGTGTAAAATAATCCTACAGCATAGTCTAAAGTTGGACAGCTGCAACTGTCCAGGTGGTGTTCTGCATATAAAAGAATAACAGAATGAATTCCCAGCCTGTAAGGTTACAGGCAGAGAGAGTTTGGCTCCCCTCTGCCTCATTTAACATCAGGTCCCTCTATGCTGAGTGCCTGGCAGTGCAGGGAGATCCTACAGACTCTGTTCTGAATAATTTCCGTTCCAGACTGGTTGTCTTGCTATCGACAATCTGTTCTCCACCCACCATAGGACTGACACACAACGTGCACCATGGGGTAGGATTTCCAGAGCACTCGATCACACCAGGATGGCAAGTTGTACTTCATCTGCAAACCAAAGGAGAAGTAATGTCAAGAAGAATGGAAAGGGCCAGTTCACAAAAGAATAGGAAATTCATTCACCCAAGCACCATATATTTGTGTCAGGTCTTTTTGTTTATATTGACTCCTTTCAAAACACAAGGGCAGAAAACACAGAGATTAGTTTAGGTCACTTTCTTCTGCAGGAGTTGCTGTCACAGCTGTGCACATTCCCCTGAAGGGAAATCAGTTTTAACTTACCCCTGTAGCTTTTTGCTTGGTGTAAACATACTTCTCCCGGGTGCCTCTCTCAAAGCGGTAGGTTGGAGCAAAAGTAATCTCCTCTTCCTCTAAAACAGAGAAAGAACTTGGTTACAGCTTGGCCATTGGGATCCCTCACCTGGGCCAGAGAGCCACTGCCCTTCACACCCTGCCCCATGCTGAGGCTGGCAAAGAAAGCTGCTGGATGTAGCAGAGGAACCTGCCAGCCAGTAGAGGATCTCACCGAACTGCAGGAACACCTTTTGGTCTCTTCTCTCGAGGAGAAGCTGGTCGAAAGCCAGCAGCTCCGGATACTGCTGCTGCCTGATCTTCTGGATAATATTCTCTGCTTCCTGACAACAGGGAAACAGCAGAGCTGCAGATGATGCAAAACCTCTTACAAATACTCCCTTCACAGGTTAACTGGTGAGTGCTCCTGAACTGTTTGACAGAGCTGTAAGCCCTTGCCACTTCCCTGTCCTTCCTGTCACTGAAAAGCCCCAGCCTTTTTTGTGTGGCTGAACATTTGTCTATCAAAACAGGTATTGAAATGCCCACACATCCCCTACACAAAAACACACACACTCACAACCACATGCACATCGACACCAAGCTTGGTGTTTTCTCCCACATACTGAAACCTAGCCAGTATTTATGAGGGCTTGCCTGAAGGCCTCTTTCAGCTATTCCAAGCTCACCAACCAGAGCAGAAAGGCAATCTCTGGACTGAGCCATTCAGGGACAGATGCTTTTCACAGTGGGAATGAAAGTCAGGAGGTTTGGGGAACCAAGGCTGCCTGAAGCAGCAAAGTGTGCCAGATGCCATTCCTGGGTCCATTAATCCTTAGAGAGGGCAAAAGGGATTTCCTTACTCTCCTTCAACTGGGGCCACACTCACACCCTGGGGATCCCTTCTGACTCCCCTCTTTTTGTCATGTTGCCCTAGATTGGAAGAAGAGAGCACTCCTATAGCAACAGAGTGTGCTGTCCCTGCAGGGCTTCCTGCAGCGTCCCGCACCGTCGGGGGCTGTTCCACACGGTAGTTCAGGTCTCCCAGCCAGAAAAGATGAGTAAAGCGATGAGTGATGTTAAATGGACTCAGTTTCTTATCTCCCAGGGTCAGGAAGCGCAGGATGTTCGTGTAGTTCTGGTTGCGTCTGTCAAGACAAGAAAACATCTGCCTGACATCCTAAATTGCTGTGTAATTTCCAAATGCCTGAGATGGCAGAGGCTGCAGCGTTACCAGGAGGGAGCTGCTCCAACTCAGAGCTACAGAGGAGCAGATCAGAAACTGAGAACTTGCCACCCCAGCAGACAGGCCCAGGGAATGTGCTCCTGAAGCCACTTCTGCTGCCTTCTGGGGCTGTGCTTTTCTGAGCTACACGTCCTAGAAACCCAGTATTAGATTGTTTCCTTCAGATTTCAGCAGCAAACACATAACTAGATTTTGGCACCTCTTCCAGGCCCTGAGGAACCCTTCAATAGAAATTAACTTCATCAGTAGCAAAGACTCTGTGCAGAAATCCCACACCATCTGTTTCCTGGACCAGGAAAGGATGACAAGGCCAAACTCTTCATTTCAAGTCCTCCTCACTTTCAAAACCACTCCTTTCAACTGCTCCAGCTCCTCCCAGTGCGGACACTGATTTCCCAGTGGTGTCAGGATCTTTGCCTTCCAGTCCTGTGCTGACCAGAACCTGCCTAATCCACAAACCCTTATTTCACAGCTGGGTATAGAGAATTAGTCACCATGGGGATATTCCTGTTCTACACCTCCCTCCTGATATTCCTGAGGGATCTTTCTCAGCTGTGTCCTAGGGCTCACAGGACTGCCTACAGTGAGAAGGAAGACAGTCCCCTTCAGCACATTATTTTGGGATGGGAAAAGCCTTCCCACATTTCTCCAAAACACTGTAGATCATGGAACTGTTTTCCTCATGCAGTGGGTTTTCATGACAGGTCATGCAAGTGTTGTGAGACTTTTACACTTGGCTCTGAAATAATTTTCCCATCCATTTCTCCTGCACCTGTATGCTATGGTCACATAGCAGAAGTCTCTTGTTTAAATGCCCTCCCAGGAGACACTGAACAATTTCTTTATGGTCAAGAAAACATGTTTGTGCCTGTCTGGTGGGCCCTCCTTCCAAACATGGCCCAGAGAACTTCACACTGGCTCAGGGCGAAATTTTTGAGAGGGGAGGATGTATCTTACCTGTGTTTCTTTTCACTTCCTGAAGTCAAATGGCTATTAACAAACCCAAAGGAGGTTCCATTAAACATGAATGACACCCCCACTGCTCCTTTATTACCTGGCAAAAGGGAAACCAAAAATGACAAAAAATTAATCCACCTCCAGGCTGAGTCTAGCAAAGATAATAAAGCACCTAGCACATGTGAAGTAAAGTGGAGGATGGAGAAGAGAAATTCGCTTAACACAGAAAAAATTAGTGCATACACCACAGATTGTGGCAGCAAATTTTTAAGGGTGTTAAAAAATTAGTTGAAGGGAGAGAAGTGCAACTTCCTTGTGAAACTCAAGAAAGAGCAATCCAATAGCCGGTCAAAAGTGTTTGCTGGGAATATAAATATACATATATATATGTGCGTGTGTGTGTGCTAAGTATACACACAAATAGACTTCCTCTCTTACAGGGTAAAATATAACCAGTGCTAGTGGGATGTAACTTTAGGAGTGTCACATAAATGTTGCCCCAGGAGTGTTGTAGCAGAAGAGCTGTTCCCTGTGGGCTGGGCAGATGCAGTTGCCTGGGCAGGCCCTGTCCGTGCCTCACCCAGCGTGTTTGCAATGCCCGTCTTCACATTGGCTGTGCAGATGTGGCTGATGCGGTTCTCATGCTCCGGCTTGGCCAGGACAACAATCCTGATGTTCCAGAGGGTATGGATGGCTATCTGCAGGAATGGGAAGGGAAGAGGTTATATTTCTGCAAATACTTGCCAAGCTGCACTGCGGCTTCAGCCTTCCTGACTCCTTTGATTGCACTTCTACAGAAATTTTCTTCCTGTGCTCAGGATATGTTTTCAGTCATTTTAATCAATGCTGGAACCTTGCTATTTTCTAGTCCTTTTTTCTAGTTAATCTTTGGATTACCTTACTTGCACAAAATAGTTTCCGAATCACTGTGAGAGTTAGCTTTCCAGATATGCTTAGACTTGTTTCTCGACATCACTGAAACCCAGAATGTCCAAAGCTGGTCTTAATAAGGTTCAAGTTTCTCTTATCTGCCTGTGTACTGTTACATCCTACTTTGAAAGTGCAATAGTCTAGGATGAGATCTAGGCTACAATTGGCTCAGGAAGTTTAACAGTCTCCTGCTTTTCGAAAGTCAAAATAACACCAGCACTTGAGTGCTCAACATTTCCCCTTGCTCCTAGGCTGGCAGGGTCCCTGCATTGGCCAGAGGGAGGTCACTGTCCATAGCAACAGGTCCATCCAGCCAGCTCCAGGGGGGCATCTTGTGGAGCCCACAGACATATTCAGTGCATTGTCCTTCACCCAATGCAATGAAAATAAAGGGAGGGCTAGGGAGGAGGTACAGGCAAAATCCCATTTATTCCCATTTCTTTTATTTGTACAACATGTACACTCTCATCTCCTGAGTTCCATGCAATAGCTGGAATAACCACTCACCACTTTGAAGCTGATACTGGTGATTTCCTGTAGAGATTGCCTTAGCGTCTCCAGCCATTCCTTCTCCCCCTGGGGATCCTCCTGGGTGCCAATCACATAGATGTCATGAGGGATGTAGTCAGCAGTGTCATCACGGGTCCTCCCCTGCCCCTTGGAGAGGAACCAGGAGGTGATCTTCTTTGGGGCTGGGGCTGCACCTTTTATTAAGATATCAAACACCAAAGGAAGTCAGAGCATGTCCTGTCAAAACCAGGATGAAGATAACACACAGGGACAGAAATTACAGGCTTCATATCTCATATAGCTTTTGTATCAGCCAGGGCACACTATTCTAAGATGACAATGATGTTACCCCCACCTGAGTCACTGAGAAAGAAGTGATTCTGCTTTCACCACCTTCCTCTTGTTGACCAGTTTTCCAAGGCCAAGGCTAGCCAGGAGTAAAGGCAGGGAGCTGTACTCCTCCTGGTCTACCACTGCCTTGACCTTATTCCTTAAGGATGGTCAAACACAGACAGCTCAGCCCACAGCAGCTGAACCAGGCTTCTGTCCCAAAAGGGAGAAAAACCCCTATATTCCACTGTCCTCAACCACACCTTGTCCCCTTCTCTAAGTACCACAGACACTCAGCTGTCTTCCCAGGCTGGACATGAACTGTCCCTAGTCAAATGACAGCAGCTGATGTGCAGTTTTGTCACAGCACAGGTCACAGCATACACAGCAGTTGAGACAGCCATGATACACAGAGTTATCACCACAAAATTTCAGAAATCTTCAACTCTTACAGAGCACTATCATGCCACTTCAGAAGGCTGCAAGCATCTGCCCTCCTTGTTCTTTAGCCCAACCTTTTATAGCCCTCATGTTGATGCATTGCACATGTGTGCCCTCTGTTCCCTTTGGTGGTTGGTCAGCGCCCCTGGGCACTCCATGGCTCATTGCTGTCAGTGCTGCTCACCTGCTGCTCACAGCTGTGCCCATTGGGAGCGAGGCTTGGCCGCAGCCCTGCTCCCAATTGCTCCTGTCCTTTCTGCAAGGTGGACAATGCTGTGCACTGCTGCACCAGCTTCGTCCAGCCGCAATTCCCTGTCACTTGAGCAATCCTTCAGAACCCAACACAGAGAGTCTGGAGTTCATCGTGCCAGCTGAGCACACCTTTAGGCGGTGTCTGAAGGAGTGCCCATGGCAGAAGGGAGCCCATACCCATATTCCAGGTGCCAATGAAGATGGTGATCATATCAGGCTCTGGTTGTTCTGAGTGTTTATTCTTCATCTGCTGCAAAAGCTGGCAGAACCCTTCTCTCTTCTAGACAGGGAAGAGCAAAAAAAATTAATGAGATACTTAACTCCTCTGACATGACCTCTTGAAAAACCTGCTGAACCAGGAAATTCCCAGCACCCTTGAAGGGCAGATTAGCCCTGCACTATCCTGAAACCTTCCAAGAGGCTGCCTTTCCTGTCGAGCTTTTTTAGGCATTTAGCTTGAGCACTGCTTTAACAAATGCTGAACTGGTCAGAAAAAATATCTTTTCCTCCTTCTTTGTCTATAAGAACCTTTTCACAGTAGGCATCTTGACTTCTTGCTTCTCCCCATTCTTGCTCTGTCCTCCTGCCTCAGTGACAGCACTTAGGTGTCTAAGTGTATACTGTCTTTAGACAGTATACTTGCTCATTTTCTGGATGTTTCCAGAACAAAGGAGAAATTTATTTTTTAAAAAGGCAACTACTATCCTTCAACGGTTCCACTTTCTACCAAGGAATGCCCCATGTTCCACTCCCACCCAGCTACCTGCTCCAGGCTGGCAGGAAAGAAACACCATGTACATACCTTGGAATCAGAAAAAATATATTCCTTCCGCTGTGTTTTTTCTTTTTCTGTTTCCAGAACAATAACCAGCTTGTTTGGAACCTTCTGGGACTTGATGAGCTGCAAGACTGAACACAGGCTGGGTGTCACAAGCTGCAGTCACTGAAATAAGGGTCCCACCAAAATGAACAGAACTGTGCTCAAAGGATTGGGATTTCATGGTCTTTTCTGTCTGTGCAGTTTGTCTTGCAGACCTGCATTTTAAAGTTCCTTAACCCTGTTCCCAGTAGGAACAGGTTTGGACTCCAAGTAAAGAGGACCCTCAAAACTCTTCTGCTTGGAGCTCTTTTCCATCCCAAGCCTGCCAGTGTGAAATGAAGCCTTAACTTTGTGCAGGCAATCCCCCTGTATCCTGAGCCAGCCTACATGTGTTCCTTCCCCATCTGTGAAAGAGGATGTAAGACTTCATTTGGTGGTAAAGGTGATTCCTCCCTTCTAAAATAGCAGCTAATTATTATGAACACCAGGTGGAGAAAACCATGCATGAAAGCTCATCGTTTCAATTACTGCCAGCAACAGGTTGATTTTCTAGCAGGAAAGAGCCCAAGGGTATAATCTACTCTCTCACAAAGCTCTTTGTCTCAACTTCAGTGAGCTGCCTGTTCAGAAAGAAAACAGAAAAAAAGGAAGCTTGTTTGAATCAGGCAATCACAGACCAAACTGGTGTTGCTTGTGATGAGAGATACCAATCTACGTACAAAAAATCAAGGGAAAGTCACTGAAAAATGTTACTGAAATTGAATGTCTGGCTTTTTACCATCAAAAATCATCACAGAAGTCAGCAGGTTCCTGCAAAATGCTGGATTTCTTTTTTCAAGTGGCATTGTTTTTCAGAACAAAAATGGTTCTATTGCAACCAGTTCTATGGGGAATCTTCTACCAAAACCTGCTCCCGTGCAGTGCTGATTCCAGAGTCTTCATTTAGACCTGGAGATTGGGTCTAAAACAATCTGTGAAAGCTGGTTATCCCAGTACAGAGATATCTGTGTCTTGCTGACTGGTGCTCATGCATCAGCCAGGACCTAGCAGAATTACCAGAGCTTAGTTCAGCATTTGTGACATTAAGCTGACATCTTACTTTTCTTGTGGGTATAAAATTTGTCTTCTGGACCATCCTTAGACCTCTTGATAATCAGTTTTCCCATTTCCACATCCACTTTGAGTTGCATTTTTGAGAAAATTCCTAGGGAGTCAGTTTTCACCTAGTGAAATACAGAGAGGTTTTCCATGAGGGACCTTCTACACTTCAGTCACATGTATTACAAATGCAGCACTTCCCTCGATTCATGGACACATATCATTATGCCAGTCTCACCAGACATCTCAGGCATTTTCATGGTGCCAAACAGCACCCAGGAATAGCTGTTATCTCTGTGGCAGCACAGCAAACTTCCCAGGAGCTGAGATACTGACATAAATCTGCATTACTGTCCTTCCACCTCATGATCAGCATTGTTAAAGGAGTAAATTTACCTCAAAAGTGACAGGGGGGATAAGGGAGCGCCGGTGTGTTGAATCGGGACCTTCAATCAACAGTGTTTTCACCTGTAAAATAATTATGTGTAATTTATTGCATTTGGTGATTCTGCACTACACTGAGAGTAATGAAATCAGAACAAAGAAATCTTACTGGGGCAGAGCACTGCACTGATAATGAACAAGAAACAAACTAGAGGCAAAGGACGACAAGAAGATGATATAAAATAGCTTGAAAACTCTACCTTTTCTTCAATAGATGACAGCAAAGAAATCAGCTGGTTGAGTTTCAATACAATATTGACTGGACTTGCTTCACCAAGCATCTGAAACCGCAGCACAGGAACAAAAAGAGAGAGGGAGATGGGTGATTACCAAGCCCACAGAGCCCAGTCTGGAGTGCAGTCCCAGGAATACCTCACACAGACCAAGGAGCAGCACTTGTACCTTTGCCACTGCGATCTATAGCAGGCACCACAAGAGCATGGAACATGCAGAAGTGTGGGAGGCTGGAAGGACAAATCTGCAAACCTGTTCCATAGGCTCGAGGCAGCTGGCCATGCATGGGAGTCAGCTTGCTGCTGGGGGCAAGCTCACATGACCAGGCCTGGGGCTCAGAATACAGAAGCCCTGGACTTTTGGTTGTCTGTCAGGGGGAGGAAACTCATAGGGACTTACGTGGGCTTGGGAAAAGGGAGGATGTGGCAGTGAAACATCCTGGAGCGAGGTTTATGGAAAAAGAAGTGTGCAGTGCCAGTCCACATTCTGAGGGAGGATGGGGAGGTAGGAGTCCTCAGGCAGTTGGTGGCACTTTCCTCTAGGACAGGAAGGGGGAGCAGGTGGAGAGGGCCATGGGATAAATGACACTGCGGGATAGAACTCACTGTGTGCCCTCTGCACTGCAGCAGAATGAGGCTAAAGAGAATAGAAGTGGCATGTGCCCAGCTGTACCCCACTGGCCATGGCTGCACACCAGAGCCATCCCTGCCCCCACTGACAGCCACCCACACACCTGTCCTGCTCTTCCCACCTCCTAGCCCCCTTACCTGGGAACGCTGGTGGGCACCGGGATGCAGCTGCTGCTCAAACACCTTCTGGATGGACTCCAGAGATGGGAGAGTCCTCGAGGCCTCACTGGGAACACAGACACAGCACAGATCTGAGGCTCCCTGGATCTGTTCACACTCAGACAATGCCACACAGACGAGACGACAGGCACATGTTCACATTGGGCACATGTCCACACTGGGCCTGCCCTTGCCCTGTGCCCTCTGAGCTGTGGGATGCATGATGGGACCAAATCCCAGGGCTTGGTGACATGGTCAAGAGGGCAGTGTGAGTCACACAGCTGACTTTGCCTTGCAAAGCTGGAACATGGCCATACTGGCTGCTCCTTGGGTTTTGCTTGGAGGTTCTAACTTCCTAAATCTCCCCAAAAAGGTATCCCAGTCTGGGCAAAACCTGAAGATATGGTATACAAGCAGCATCAACCCAACTATGCCAGCTTGTAGATCCAAGTGCACTCAAATGCCTCAGAGCCCAGCACAGTCTGGTGCCTCTGAATGCTGCAGCTGTGGGAGCAGCTCGGTTCTGTACAGGGCCTGTGCAGCTGCTGAGGCTGCTGAGGACAGTGCTGGGGACTCCATATGAAGAGGAAACTAATTCACAGATATTTCATCTCACATGACAAAGAGAGGCCCGGCCCAGCAAGGGGGTGGAAGAGGCAGCCCTTGATCTCCTGAGCAGAACCATTTACAGGTAACAATGACATTCCATCAGCGCTTCCCAATGAGATTCCACAGGATGCTCATTTGTTGAAAATTTGCTGTGTGAATTTGGCACAGAAGCTGCATGCTGCTAATGACAAGACTTACCCCAGCAAGAGCAGCCAGGGAGCACAGGTCAAAAGGAAGGTGATGGTGGTCAGCAGCACTAGGATGCTTGCACTGTGTCTAGTCAACTGTGGATATTAATGATTTCCCTCACTTTCCTAAGTCTGAATGGACTGGATCTTATTCCATCCTTGTTAGGGAAAGTGCTCCAAAGCAAAAGCATGCTTGCCTGAAGATATTTCTCTAGATGCTGAACCAAGGATGACTAATTGCCTAAATTAAACATTCATGTTTGACATTTCAGTCTAAAAGACTTGCCGTGGGACACACAGGAGTACAAGGCACATGTAGGAATCTGGTTCTGCTAATTTTATTCCTCCAATGCCACTATTCAGCTCTGGATAACCTAGGGCCAGTGTCACTGCAAACAGCTCTGGCCTCAAACCCAAGAGTCCCATTGATTTCTGCAGCCATGGAGTCAGACCCCAGGAGGCTGCAAGCAGTTGCAGGAACATTGGGAGAAGTTTAGTTTGAGAAGAGTGAAAGGATATTTACTGTGATATGCAGGCCATCTCTTGAAAACACAGCAACACCTGTTTGAAGAAACTCAGGAGTTATTCCCCATGGAAAAACTGCCTTTGTTCACAGTGCAACATGTAGGCTGTGTGTGAGAAGGAGGAGGAACAGCTCCTGTGGGTGTTCAAGCCCACTAAAACCACAGGGCAGATTTAATTACACTTGTAACTTCTTTTGTTTTCTCCTCTTGACAGTATAAATACCTTTAGTGATCTTCATTGAAGTGTCAGAAGCCTGTGTGTCCACATGCAATGGAAAGTCACCAGAAATATTACAGAAAATCTGGAAATGTTAAAGATGTCCTGGCAGTTGAGGGAATTATAGCCTTACTGGATCTCCTTTCTTTCATTTCCCCACATGCATTTATGAGGAATAGGGTTGTGAAACCCAGATAAACTTAAGTAGAATAAGAAGTTGGAAATGGGAGAAACCAAACATGATTACAACAGCAGCACCAGAGGTATTTTAGTAACACAAGACTCTCACTTGTGATTTCATTTGATTTGAGCTTCCACTATTCAGGTTTATTCTTATCTGGCCACCTGGGTCTCCCCTCCCTTGCATGTAGAGAAGCAAATCACTCAGGCAGGGTGCAGAAGGGGAGCTCTTGGAACAATCTGTCCTCAGTCCTCAGAGGGGCTTGTCTGTGGGCAGCTGGCTTCTAGGAGAACAGGATCAGGCCAGCAGCACAACCAGCCTCACCTCTGCATACACCAGAGAGAAGGGTATGGCAAGCCAGGGAGAGAAGTGTGGAGATACGTGCCCTCTGCTACAGAGTGCTCCAAGAGATCTGCACAAGTTTGGGCTGGTCCCTTTGCTTACAGTCAGCAAGGGGGAAATAACATCCTTCCACCAGAGAAGGAAGGAGGTCTGCAATGTTCTACCACCCTGTCAGAGTTTTTCTATTTGTAACATGGAAGGTCTACAAACAGGAAAGTAAAATTTGTAGAATCAAGAGTCTGGGCTTTTTCCTTTTTTCATTTCAGCTGCCTTCACCAACATCACTGGAATCACTCCAAGTTCACAGTGCATTAGTGGGAAGGAAAATCAGTGTTTAAAATCAAGTTATACACTAATTTGTGCTTGTTTCCATAAATGGTGTGTGCTTGACAATCCTGTGGGTGTCATTTATGCATTACCAAATGATGCAGTTAAATGGTTAGTGCATTTTTTGTTTCGTTTCTTTCTAAACACAGCATAAAATATAACACTCTGCTGTCTGAAACCACCTAGAAGAAAATTTGATCGAATATAGATTTCATATCTTTGGACCACAATCACAGGTCATGACATCTAAATATACTGGTTTTGAGGGCAAGGAAATTTCCTATGCCAGAAATGAGGGTTCTGAATGCTTGCATGTGGAACCTTTGTTAGACTACAGTATTATTGCATTACACTCTGAAAACCAGCTTCTAGTTACCTGAAGAGTCCTTTGCAAAGAGCTGTAAGTAATTTCTTCAGTTGAGGAAGATTGCTTGAGCCAGTTTGCACCATCTCAAAGTCACTGATGATGTGAACTCGCAGGTAATCCTGGATGAGTTTAAGATGCTCGTCAGAGACACTGTGAAGTAAACAGACAGGTCAAAAGCCAGCTCTTCTCTCTACTCCCAAATATCAAACAGCTTTCTTATTTTTCTCAAATTCCCACTGTTTAGCCACATGGCTAATAAACCAAGTTCTCTCAGATATTACTCATCCTTTATCTCAGGAAACTATACTTCAGTGGAAAAAGTGTATGGGTGATTTTAATAATTCAGAAATTTGTTTTTTTCTAGACAACAGCTTGACTGTAAACAGCAGTCAATACACTGTTGATCTGATTCTGTTCTTTATTTGGTAGTATAAATGAGGAGTTATCTTGTTGAATCAAACAGATCCTCAGCTGTTCCAAAGACAGAGGCCCAGCAAGCACAGAATTGGGCTGAAGGCTGGTTCAGCAGCCCTGTCACTTGCCCTTCCTTACCTGCTTGTGTCCTGGTACTGCAGTCGCTGGAGTAGTGTCTCAGAAAGGGACAGTTTATTCACGTCTGCCACCCGTGAGTTTTCGGGGAGAGAAGAGACCTCCTTTGTCTCACTGCTCGGCAGTGCCATGAGGATGTTGCGTGGGGGCAGGACAGGAGGTGTGGGTACCAGGTCTGGCAAGAAGGAAAGGAAAGGCACAGTCATTCCAGCATGGAAAGTGGACCTCTTGTCCCTCACCCTAGGCACAGGGTATAGCCCATCCTGCAGGGGCAGTCTTTGCAGAAGCCATCTCTTCTGACAGGTCTGTGGAGGGATGTCAGAGCTGGGAAGCTCAGGGCTCAGCACTGGCCCAGCTGTGTTTCCAGGGATGGCAGTGGTGTGAGAGCAGTGGGATGAAGTGTCAGGCTTGAACCTCACGTGCAGGCAGCACATTGCTCTGTCTCTGTCTGCAGTGAACCCCAGCCAGTTCTGACTCTCCTATCTGCACAGCAGCTGTGAAGGTTAATTTGTTAAATTGAATATAATGCTTAGAGAACATAGCTCACACAGGTCTTTCCCATTATCATGGGGATCTGCTACTGAGGCAGAATGGATGGAGGGACATGATGGAAGGAGCACCAGAAACTGCTAATGGAAAGAAGTGAATGGCAAAAGTGAGCAAACAGAGATGGAGAAAATAAATCCCATGACCCAGTGCATAGGGGCTAAACATCCTGCCTTGTCTTGTGGACATTGAGTTGGAAGGAAAAAGGATTTTCCTACTGCTCATTATATCTCCCACTCCTGGGAGAAGAGTGTGTTCATCTCCACTGATCCCAAACATGGTTACCTTTCTTTTCATACCAATTGCTCCAACAGTTTGTTACACATGTTGTATTGTAGCTGGTTGAGTTGTGAGGTTTTGCTTGGTTATTTCCTAATGGTGGAATTTGCATTACAAAAAGACCCCCAGGACTGACCCACTGCTTCTGGGCTGCTGCTGTGATTCAGAGCCACCACAGCACTGAGCCATGGGTGGGTAATCTGCAGGGTGCTCATCTTCCGCCTCTGCAGTTTTACATCTAAGATGATCAGACATCTGTAGGCCCTACATGGCTCCACCATGATAGCACAAAGTGCCTTAACAAAGCTAAATTCTGTACATGAGCAGCCCAGACCTAGTGCTAATCTCCCTTCATCTGAAGGCTCTTAGTCTTGGATAGAACTTCATTCCCTGCTGCTTTCCTCTCTCTGTATTATTTTTGCTGTAGTTCCCTCCCCAGCCCTGGGAGCTGGAGACTCAGTACAACTGGCCAAAAGCCAGGAATATCTTTCCTGAGCAGCTTTGCAAAATTTTGTTCTATTTTTTCCAGAAAATTGCATACCAAAATCTTCCAGCTCCTGTTAGATATACAGTGGATTCCATCAAAGAGTTACACAGACTCTGGGTTGCACAGGCATATCAGTCTGCCCTAGCTCACAGGGCCTGTCTGCCTGTCCCAGGGATTGTGTCCTTTAGACAAGTTTGATTGCAGTGCTTATCATTTCCAGACAGACATCACACAGGACAGGAAGGATGGCTCTGTAGACATGACCTTCCTGTAGGAGAACTATGACATATCCAAGGGGTGATCCAGGAAAAATCCAAGGAATTATCCGAGACCAGTGACTGTCAAAAACCCACAGCGGCGTTTGATATAAAATAGTTGGGATGATGCCAATCACACCTCTTCATCATACACCTGCCTCTGTACGTGGAGCTAGATTGTCTGTCACTGCCAGAGCTGTGCCTTCTGCTTTGGACTGTTGAAAATGTCGCCTAGAGCAGAGCAGCTGAGTGGTTTCACATGCCTCTCAGGAGCTGCAGGTGCATGGCACAGCAGAGAAATGTGCTTCAAGTCCCAAGGGAGCATCTCTGTTTTGAGAGGCCCTACAGATGCAGGACAAGAAGAAGGTGCAGAGGTTTGGGAAATGGCTGGATATAGACAGTTGGAGTCCAGATAAGGACACCAGATTAACCACCCCCACACCAGATGCAGTAGACTTCCACAGAGGGTCTCAGTGTATTTCCTCAGGTGAGCTAAACTGATGCTCCAGGTGCTATACCACAGGAGACATGAGGGTTCACTGCCACAGGGCCTTGCCAGCTCAGCCCTCTCTATGCTCTGCCCTATTTTATGGCACAACATGTTCTAATCTCCTGCCTGCACTGCTTATTTCCAATCAAGAGGTATGAGTCAAGGGTCTGCATCACCAAGTCACATTATGGGTTTCTTACCAGCGTCCTCCTCCAGTTCATCAGCAGCCTCCTCCTCTTCCCGTGGCACTGGATATTTGAGGTGCCATACCAGGCCCATGTTCTCCTTCTTGTAATAGTCTATCAGTTCCTCCAGGTTCTGAAAATACTTCACAGGAACACCTTCTGATGCCTGAAACAAAACACAGAAGCAGTCATGGCATGGGATTTCCTACCACACAAACATTGCCCCTTGCAGAAGGAAAAACAAAGCCATAGAGAGAGGAAAAAGCCACTGCTGCTGCCCAGAAGAGAACTTTCCTTGGTCTTGCTGCCCATCTGACCATGGGCTCTATGCAGAACAAACAAACAGATAACACATTCCAGCCAGAGTCAGCACAGACGCCAACCTCAAAGACTCACTGAAGCCAGATAGAAGAGCTCTCTCACTGGGTTCAGGGTGATTGGTTTCACAGCAAAGGAAGATTTTAAAAACAAATAATTCTCCTGGATTAATCTTTGCATTCTCTCCTTTACTGAGCTCAAAGCCCTTAGACTGTGTTATATTTTCTGGTATCCAGGAAGATTTTTCTGTGAAATTGCAAGGTAAACATGGCTAAATCCAGACATGAGAATCCCTTCCAGGATTTAAAGGTTCAGAATTGGGTTCAAATGAAACAAGGTGCCACCCACACAGAAATGCTGGGATGGAGGTTTAGAGAGTGTCAAGGACTGCAAACACACATGGCATGACACTGTGTGTGCCAGCTGAATTCTGTGACCAAACCTGTCTCAAGCACACCCCAGCCATTAATCTCAGCAAATGGTTATCCACAGAGGCCAAACAGAGGGATAAGGTTTTAGAGGTGTTCAGAGCCAAAGCTTCAGTGTAATTATATCCACACATTGGCACAGTGACTCTGCCAGCAGGAACAGTTGCTATCCCTGCAGCTCTGCCCCCTTCCTTCAACCACCTACCAAAGACAGACATAGTCTCTCATGGCTCAGTACAGACCTTCTAACCAAGGGAAAGGACCCTGCATCACCTTCCAAACTGTGCTGACGTGCCATCCAAACCCAAGGCTACAGCAACACACAGCCAAAGCTCTGATCCCTCTCCTTGGGGAACCCTCTTCCTGGCAGGGTGCTCCTTCTGGACAAAAGGTTTTCCCACAGAAACCAAACCCTGTCTATATCTGCCATAAAAGATCAAGAAGTGGGGACAGAATGGTAGAGAGCAGTTGTTTTCCATCCCCACAAGGCTTTTGTTCTTGACTTAAAAGATCAACACTGGGAACTGCTCACAATTGGGCAATCTGAAGGAAGACGTGATCACCCCAGTGGCAGGCTTGGCTGGCACTGTTTTGCATGCATAAAACTAGATTTTGCATAGGAAACATGGTTAATTAGTAAGGAATTAAAGCTGTGACTCCAATTTGACATAACGTGTTACACAGACATTCTGCCTCTGACTAACAGGCAGGGTATTTAAATTTATTTTGGGATTGCAATGATTTCCAGTAAAAAGTAACACATACAAAGTTTCAATACGTGTTTGAACAAGCTTATTTACTTGCCATTTGTCTTTGCTCGGTTTCTTATTCTCTGTGAACTTTTTTGTTTGAAAGGCAAATGTATAAAATCCAATAAATTAAACAGGCAAGATATGAGCAAAAACCACAGCAGAACACAGGAAAATGTCTTCAGTGAGTCCTAGCACCAACAAGATTTCTTTTTAAATTTTCGTAAAGAATAAAATCTCAGGCCAGAAATTGGGACAGTGCTTTCAATAGTGAACTGCATTTGAAGTCATCAGTGCCCTCAGGCCTGCCATTAAAAATACCTTTCATTTTTAGCTACACCGGAATGTCTTTAGAGGCTCAGCAAGGCACATTTTCACAACAGACATGGGTGATGTTTCTGAGAGCTCTGCCTGTAAAGCCTCCTTTTCTGTCTTTCACATAACTGCTTCTGCATTTAACAAGATTCATTATTCTTATACACTGGAAAATATCATGTTCGGCATGAAGGCAATGCCTGGGCAAACACTGGATTATATTTTTGTGAGGCCAGAGATGTTGAAACAAATCATTGGTTAAAACATCTCATGATCCTACCCAGTATAGGCCAAATCTTGTTCTTCTAGAGAGCATAGATTCTGCACATTCAGAATGACTTCTTGTTTACATCAATTAATGCAGATAGTGTCTGGGTCCTCCCAGACTCTTCTGCTTCTTGGTGCCAAGTGTGAAGGTTGGGAATGAGGGAAAACCATCAAGAGCTCTAATCCATTGTATGAAAGGATCCTGAAGTCACCGTGCTGTACTGGAACTGACCTGGAATAATTCAACCAGTCTTCCATGCTCCTCTGTTCATCTTCCAAGCAGTACCTTCTTCTCTGAAATCCCCATTTTTGTGATTGTTCATTGTCCAGCACCCAGCACCCCTCCCCCAGCAGCCCAGAGGGCACTGTTAGCAGCTCTGGTGATGGGGTGGCAGCACACTCAGCCTCTGTGACCTGCCCAAGGCAGTGTTACCCACACTTCACCCTCTGGATTACCCTGCCTGGGCTGCCTTCTGCCCACCTGCAACCCCCACAGATGGGCTGGAGCTCATGAGGAACAAGGCTTGGGGGGGCTTGCTTTGCCCTAAGCTACTCCAAAGAGCACCTGGGAAAAGGCATCAGCCCCATCATAGCATGTACAGAGACCCTAAAACACAACAAGGACAAACAGAGTCAAGGTTTGCCATGTAAGAGAAAAGCTTTGCTATCGGTGCTCTCTCACTTCTGGAATCACTGCAGCCTACTCCACTCCTCCTCTTTCCAAACTCCTCCTTCACTTTCCTTTGCTACTTCCCCACCTGCCTGTTTCCCCAGATCTCCCCTGACTGTGCCTGAAGGCCCTTGTCCTGTTACTGCACAGCATCCCTGCCACCCTCAGTGCCCAAACAGTGTCTTCTCAGCCTTGTTCTGCCCCTCAGCTCCTGCTCTCCCAGGGTGCCTGCAGGAAGACAGACAGCCATGAACAGCGCTTTTAAGGCCAAAGAGAGTCTTGATAGAAGTGGTAGGAAAGGCTGAATTAGCATTTTTTGCTGCCAAGGATAGTTCAGTCTGTGAAACCATCCTAGTCTCTGTAGTAAGCAGAAGAAGGAGCATTTTGCAACAGGCCTCCTTCCTCTAACTCACTGCACAGTCCAAAGCCTGTGTTCCAGCTCAAATTCCCCAGCATGGTCAGCCCTAGCTCTCGTGCAGCCTGGCTGGGTGCACACATGAGCAGAGAGGCCCTGCTGCCACACACCCCTTCTACTCTGTTAACTTGGCCTACTGCACTCAGCCACCTTTCTTGATGAAGCCCTCTTTCTTCATCCTCAAAGATAAGTGGAATTTGTGGCCATGTCAAGAAGCTGGGCTTTGCATGCATCTGAATCCAGATGCTCATTGCCAAAGAGAAGCAGCCTCCATTCCAGCAGTGCCAGCTCTTCTGACAGCCCACCTTCCCCAAGTCCAGTCAGGAGAAAAAGGACCAGCTCTCCATGGCACACAGTAAAATAAAGGACAGCATTTCATATTTTAAGACAGAATTCAGCAAAGAACTGAACATGTGGCCCGAGCAGCTGCACAGAGATAGGTGAGAGCTGAAATAAGAAAATGGGGAACCGGCAGGGTCAGGAGCTCCAACCAGCCATGGCCAAGTACAGAGGGAAGGATGGGCAGCCTCAAACCTGCTCAGCACACACTCATGGTGGGGGTGCTCGAGGGTCCTTCCCCACAGCACAAAAGGCAGCGGCACCACCTTGCTACACATCAGCTCAGCTATCATGAAAGCCTGAAAGCAAAATAATTTGATTATTCTCATTCATTTACCTTTGTATTATAATTGTTATTATTTGCAAGGACCTCAACAGAGGAAGTGTACGGGAAGGGCTGTACCCCTCCAACACACAGCCGTGCCCAGCTGCCCTCTCTGCCTTTTGCCTGCACTATGAAACAAGCTCCTCCCAGTTCAAACACCCCCAAACATCCACACTCCCCACGAGAGAGCAGGGCACCCTGCTTTGCACTGCCTCCCTCTGCACAGAGGCACAGCAAACACTGTACATTGTTTGAAATGGGACAGAGAACAGTAAAAGCAAGATTTTGTTTCACTGGCTTCTCCCCTTGGGGAGTGGATGAGAACAAGGCCTACATGACAGACAACAGTCATGTTGTTTGGCACACAAGTGCAAAGTACTCAGATACTGCATGTGCTGCCTGAGCCCCCCAAATCCAACAGCTCATTATTTTGCTCCCAGCCACAGAGCAAGAGGACCATGACTGAGGCTGTGGTGTGACTCCATCCAGCGCTGCCTGGGACTGCAGGGATGATGCCTGAGCAGCATCAGTTGAACAAGCAAAGTCTGGTTCAGTAACATTGCTGTGAGTGCACAGGTTGCTGGATGAGCCCCCTGAGGGCTGGTTTCTGCCAGCAAACGAGGAAAGCAGCCCAAATCTGGGACATCTGCTAGGACATCTGCTTTCTCCCCGCTTGAACTTGTGGCAAAGGTTTATAGGTGGGGAAGGAAAAGTGGTGGTGGATAATGAAGTATGGGTATTGAGTCAGGTTGTAGATGGTTGCAGAGCACATTACCAAAAAGTGGATTGATGGTAAACTATTAATAAACATCGTCCAAACAACTGCACTGGATGACAGGAGCAAGGCAAAATGCAGCCTAAACTTTACACAAGCTTGTTCTGGATTTTGAGACAGGAAGCAGAGGCAGAACAGGGCACTGTGAACAAACCAAAGCAGGATGGGGCAGCACAGAGCAAGCTGGAGCCACCCCAGCAGAGCCAACAATGAAATCCACTTCCCGCCCCCCTGCCTGCATTTATTAAGTAACTGTTTCCTCAGAGTTATCACAGGATAGATCTTGTTTTAATTGCACAGTGAATTGTTTCAAGTCATTATAAACGTGGATGGCAAGTGTCATCTCCATGGCAACACACCACATCCCCAGAAACGTGCTCACAGGGCTCATGGGACACCAGAGAGGTGTGGAAGGCAGGCTCTCCTTCCGTGGGGATTCTTCCATCATCCCTGCTGATACGTCAGCTTTGTGTTGATGGCAGCCACAACATATGGAAAGAAAACACCTAATGAATGTATGCAATTTAGGGAACAGCCCAAAAAACAGCAGAGCTGTACACAGGAATCTGGAGAACAGTGAATCAGAGACTGAACAGCAATTTTATAGTGGGAAGCTACATCCAAAGCAGAAGTCTCTCCCAGATCTATTAATGAGAACGTCATACAACATGCAAGAAGAAATTCTTCTGCTGTACTTAGTACCATAAAGCTTTAGCTGGACTGCTGTGGCCAGCTTGGGGCACCAATGCTAATGGAACTTATAAGTACCATAAACTATGGTACTTATAAAGTACCATAGAAAGTCCCAAAGAAAATTTCCAAGAAAGACTGAAGAGTTGGAAAATGGGTTACACACAGAAAGTTCAGAAGAAATGGACTTGTATGGTCTGGCAAAGGGACAGCCTGGAGATGTCACAGCAGCAGTCTTACAAGTTTAAATTCTCTTCTGAAGAAGATGGCAACCAGAGGTGCTGTTAGACCCTGAGGGGCAGCAGTGCCATGCACCCAGGCACTCCTCACAGCCAGCTAGCAAGTGTCTGATCCTGCCTCAGCCCAAAACCAGGGCAACACTGGGCTCAGACACCTGCAAGGCCTCCTGCCACTCCAAAGTCTGTGACTACAGGAAGCCCTCTGCAAATCTCCCAGCTTCCTTTATCCAGAACCCTTGAAGAGCATGAGTAAGGCTGAACATGACCATGCTTTTCACCAGCATCCCTGCCATTTCACCTGCACCCCAAACCCGACTTTCAGACCTTCCATTTCTGACTCCAGCCCTTTCAGCTGTGAACCTTCTTTCCCATGGGATGTCTTGGTGTCTCCTGTCCCCCAGAGCCTGCTCCTGATTCTGCATGTCCTTCCAGTTTTCAATTTCCTCCAGTCCTCTGTATGCTCACAGTACAATGGCTGAGCACAACTAGCTACAACTTGATCTTGCTTTCTTGCTGAACTGGATTCTCGACTGTTCATTTCATAAGGACAGGTACAACTAATGCCTTTAATCACTAGCTTTTGGTTAAATCTTGTGACCCCCTTTCCAAATTCAACTACCTGAACTTTTCAACAGATTTTTTTTATGGCTGTTGACCAGATAATCTGGTATTCCTCTGAATCTGGTGTATTCAACTAATGCCATTTGGCCAAGAAAACTCCTTGCCAAAGACACTCCAAACACAGGTTTAGTGAAGAGCAGCTGTGAACATGACTTTAAGAGAAGTTGCAAGTGGATTATAAATACATGAAGTAAAAAGATGTAAAGCCTATGCTAAACTAGGAGAGGAACTGGTTAACTTGGGGTTCATTACAACAATTGTATAAATAGATGGCACAGGAAGTCTGGGGCCCTCAGAAGGAAGAGGAAGTGTTTTCCTTTCCTGCGCCAAGGCACAAGGAGGAACTAGGAAACTGATCATCTGGTTATATTGCTTGAGGCCAAATTTTTCTAACTAGAGTACCTTAAAACAGGTATTTAAACACATATATAGGCATTTCAGTAACAGACAATAAGTTTTCAATATTACAAAATTCTTGCAAATACCCACCAGCTTAAATTGAAGCAGTAAATCAGGTCAATTCTACTTGGTATGAAAGGCTGGCAGGAACTCTTCTTTTAGATTTGAAAAAAAAATTATGTTTTGAGATTTGGAAAAAAAGTGGTCTTCAAAACTGCCTGTTAGCTAGGAAGTCTAGGTGGCACTTTAGAATTTATATTTGGCTGTCATGTAGACAATCTTTTTGTATTTCACTAAAGAAGTGAACCTAAGAGCTAAGAAATTCCTGGTAAATTGTTTTTAAAGCGTTTTTTAGCAACTTGGCTTTCTTTCATTTTGTTAGCAAACCTGCCTTATTTTTAAATTGAATCTTGTGCTAAGAAGTTTCAGGAGCATTTCACAAAAATGGGATCACAGACAGGAATCACAGCTGGGAGAAACAGCTACTTTCCAAAATATAAGCCACCCAGAAATGTATTCTAACCTGAATGCAACACCTGGGGCTTGGAAGAAATGGAGCTACCTAGGAGCACAGAGGGAGAGAAGTAAGTGTGTGCCTGAGGAAAAGAGGGCTCCTGTGACCTGGAGGGTGAATAAAGAAATGAACTTTATAAGAGGTGAGAACTTGTGGGTTGGCAAAGGAGTTCTGCTGCTGGGTAAAGCTCAGCAAGAGGGCCTCTGCCAGGGAACTAAGCATGAGAAGAGGTAAGGGGAGGAATCTAGGGAACAGGGGCAGAAGATGCTGGTGGGTGGCCAGAGCAGCACTTCCACACTTGGAAAAAGACCATACAAATTTTGTGGAGAATAGCATAGTACAAGTGCAGTTATAAGTCATACACCTTGAATAAGGTTGGAGGGAATGGAAGGCAAACAGTTGCTGTCTCCTCCAAGGTGAGAGATGATGGAGGCTTTTTGTCTCATTGCACATTTGGTTTGGTCCTGATATTCATGTTTGTTAATACATGTCACTTCTGCTACAGTGACCTTTTAAGACTTTAGGTGGAAATCATGGAATTCATAGAGTTCTGGGAAAGAGGGATTCAGAATTTTTGAAAGAGATGATTCATGGAAGGAAACAAGGAATTACAATTTAATAACAACTAAGTATATATTACTTCTAGCTTGTGATCCTGGCTGAAAATCAGACATCAAAAAAAAAAAAACTGAGTTAAAAAAGGAAAAGAAAGAAAATTACTGTATTGTCAATCCTATAAAATTAATAAAAATCCTATAAAAAATCCTCAGCTCCTCCAGTGCAACTGAAGGATGCCAGTATGTACTATCACAAGCTCCATTTCTTTAAGCATGATGCTGACTTAAGATACTCTGTGTATTAATTACTCACACTGCATCACAATTCCATTCTCATAAAAATTAGAAAAAATGGGAATGCTGAAGGTTTCCAATTTTGGGAAAGGCCATCTCACTTTTTTCCTATGTGCAGTGTCATGGAAAGGACTTGAGAAGCACAATGCATTCTTCATTTCAAATGCTTAACATGCTCTGTGTGTGTGGAATGTGAGCTCAGTTGCAGTTAATCCTAAAAAAGATCCTGACTCTCATATCTGCCACTGTTGATGTCTTCTGGCTGTGCAAGAGTTCTCCTCTCTGAGATCCCATCCAGGCTTCATTCTGGCAGCCTGAAGACTAGTCATGTTCACAGGTAGGCAGAGCTCCCATGGCAGAATTGGGACATTTGTAAATTAGGAGAGTCTGATGAAGGAAAGGAATACTGAAAGGAGTTCTCAGTAGAGTATAATTGGCTGCCAGATTTTTATCTCAATTTCCTTGCTAAAATTCTACATCCTAAAGAAAAATGTATTAGAAGCTCTGGAAAGTAAAGGATTTGTGGAAGTCTTTTGAACTGGCATTCATAAATCATAAAACAAATGACATAAAAACATAAAAGACATAAATCATAAAACAAATGTACTCAGATCCTACTTAAAGACCCCATTCCACTCTGCTCCACCACTCCATGGTTCACATAAAAATATGTTAATTGACAAATATCCAACTAATATAGTTAGATAGAAGCCAGGAAGAACACCAAACAATTCTAGAAAGCACCAAGACCATGTACTTGGGATAGTTCTTCACATTCTTCACATTAAATAAACCATTCAAACCCTGGCCTTCAAAAAGATTTTGCCAATACAGCACACAATGATTCAGCTTGTAGCACCAGGAGAACCCTGCTGAGCAAACAACCCTTTCAGCATTTCTCTGTGTTATAATAAATAAGATTCACATCAACAAAAAGCAAACAACAGTGCAGTTCCATGATGGAACTTGAAGGACTGGTATTAAAATTAGCTACAGGGTGCAAGTCAGATGAGTTGATGATGAATGAGCAAGGACTGCAGATCCATGAGGATCTGATACATTTTTTTTAGCACTTCTGTAGTGTGTAGGTGGAATTTAAGTAAAAGTTTTGGAGTATGCCACTTCTAAGAACTTTTGTGATTTTATCACAAGCCTTGTGCTTTTTGGTTTTCCACCAAAGAGCTTCAACACTTGAAGTCAAGTGAAAATTTCCATTTTAATTTCTTCATAAAGTATCTAGCTCTAGTGCTTACCAAGATAAGCTTGAAAACATGGGTCCCCAAGAGCTATCAAGGCAGCCAAGGCAGCAAATGTAGAACAGTCATTGTTTCTGAAGGCACTTAGTGGAGGTCATCGTTGTGATTCTGCCAGTGTTCTCAGCTGACATTACCTGGACTGGAGAACTATTGCAGGTTACTTGTTTCTTGTGGAAGTTCCCAAGCTTCCTTCAGCCTTTCCCTCTGTAGAAGGCAATAAATATGTACCCAGGCAACTGTGTGTGGTGTTCAGAGTCCTAGGAGAAAGAACTTTTCCCTGAAACAGGTGAAGACATGCCCACAATGGCTGTGTATGCACAGCTGGACAGGATCCCTCAGCCCACAGCAGTCATACTGAGCTCCTGGGGATCTTCAATCTGTTCAGACAGTGGAGGACCCATAATCAGCTCTCTGCTTTCCCTGTTGTCCTCTTGGCTGAATGAATGCCAGTTTCAAGTGTCACCAAGCACTAAATATGCATAAATTTCATAAACTATCCAGTGGGAAAGGAAAAATGTAAGATTAAAAAGGTAACGCTTATTGAAGATAAACTGCTGAAGCGAAGCAACGCAGGCAGAAGGTACATGGGAAGCAGCTGCATGCACCACATTGTACTGCATAATTTTATGGGTATTGCGTAATTCAAACCCCTAAGCAATGCGCAGTAAGGGTAGAAGCCTTAGTTACAATTTCCTGTCCTCAGTCTGCAGAATTTCTCAGGCTTTAGCTACAGCAACTGATTACTATGTTTGAGACACTAAGGATGACCACTTGTCCTGTCTTTCAAGGGGCTGTCCCTTATTTCATTCAGTTACTGCAAACTCTTAATCAGTTAAAAGCCCTGAGCCATAGCTGCTGACTGAACAGATATAGAACCCAGCCTGAAGGAGCACCATCATTTAGCAAAACTAACGACAAAACTAAAACCAGAAAGAAAACACCCTTCAAACCCTCTCCTTTTATGTTCTCCCCTAAACCGCACTTCTGGAATAAAAATAGTGGATGTTGCACATTTTCTGTTACACTTTGGCCCCTAAAATTGGACTCAGGATTTCTGGGTTTGCATGCACATGTACAATGACAAGACTACCCAGGGCCTCTGTGAGCAACCAGTGCCTGCCTGTGGCTCCTGCCTTGTCTGATCACAAGGAACACTTGGTACTAAGGCTGTTAAACAGCACAGGTCACTACAGCCCCATCAACTTTTGGAGAATAAGGCTTCATGCAGAGTTGCTTGGAAATTTTAACTCAGACTTACCAGTCTGCTAACAGAGAGCAACCCCAGCCCACAGGGAACTTCACCATCCTTTGTCCATGGGGTTTGCTGAACCCAGCTGTGCTCTATGTTGACTTTTAAAATACTGCAGAGGGACAACTTCAGAACCCTGGGATGGAACAGACCTCAACCAGTTTAGACTTTCAGAGGAGAACCAAGACTGAAAACTCTGACAGAAGTACAAACTGAAGATATAAGAAGTCAGACAGCTGGGCAAAGGTCTGGGAACAACCAAAAGCTGCATTGTGACTTCATTCTTTCAGAGGGACTGAAACAACTGAGTCTGAGCTATCTTTGCTAAAGTCTGTTTCATTTCCCTAAACTATTTTGTCATTTGAAATCAAGCCTTGCGTGCATTTATGCAGCAATCTGAAAACTCAAGGATGCTAAATTTAATGTAAAAGCTGTAATAACCTCAACCACCAAAAGGTAAATTTGAACAGTATTGGTTTACCTAAAACAAGTGCAACCAGGACAATACTTTCAGTTGATATTCAAAGGTGATTGCATCTTTATATTTGACACTTATGTCAGCAATATGCTGCAGCCCATGTAGGTTGTACTGGTCCCATTCCCCACGGGTGCAGTGCAGACTGACTGAATGAGATCTAACTGGAGCCTGCATGGCCCTTGTGATGTGCTGGGTGAGTTCCATGTCTGCATGGAGAGGGATGCAGCCTGCAATGATCCATCCCATCAGCAAATCAAGGTAGATCTCTAAAGAAGAAAGGGCATCTCCTTGTCAGTGTCGAGTGTGGAAACAATTTTGTAGTGACAGTGACACTCGTCATAAGACTCATTGTAAACAAATCTAATATCAATGTTTTCCAAGACTCATTCCTATCTTAAATGATCAGGACAAAAAGCCTCATACAGCACCAACAACATAATAATTTCTTTTTCTTTGAGAAAACACCTCAAGACTTGCCTGTAAATGAGCACTTTCCTCTGTGGCCCATCATCCCTCAAAGCACAGAAGCAATAGAATACACCATTTCATTACCACACAGCTGAGAGGGAAATAATCTGTTGTCTTCCTGAATAACCGAAAATGAGTTATGAAGCTTCACCTGAAATCTCTGGAAATATAAAATATTTCTAGTTGCTTCCCAACTAGAGCAGCCTATCCTTTGAGGACTGCACCCCATGGACAAGTGACCCACGCCACAACAGTTTTGGAAAGATTCTTTGTCCATGGGAGGGACTCACGTTGCAACAGTTTTGGCAGGACTGCTGCTCAGGAGATTGGAGGACCGTCTCCTGTTGGAGGGACCCAAGGGCATAACAGAGAAAAAACTCTCTCCCTGAGCAAACAGAAAAAGATCTTGGGTGACAAACTGACCAAAACCCTCACGCCCTGTCTCCCTGCGCTGTCGGCAGGAAAAGGGAGGGGCTGAGGGTGAGAAAAAAGTGTTTTATAGGCTTATTTTAGTCCTCATTATCCTCCTCTGACTCTGTTAATAATAAATTTATCTTACACATTTAAATTTGAACCTGTTTTATCTTTACAGTGTTTTCTCCCAGTACTTAAATCATGGGCCCTTATTTAATTTTTTTTCCCTCTCCTCTGCCCTTCTGTAGCAGCAGAGGGTGAGCGAATGGCTTTCATGGGTGCCTGGCATTTGGCCAGTGTCAAAAAACAAATATATAAAGGATAGGATAATCAAATTAATTGAACAATATATGACTGTGATATGTGACAACATTAAAGCTAATATCCATCAAATTACTGCAAAATGAGAGTATTTTCTTGTTGATAATGTTGGTTGCATAAGTCTTCGATTGATTTTTCTCATCTGCCATAAGAGTTCCAAAATTTCAGGAAAAATTTCTTTTTGCTAGTCTAGGAGACATTGAGGTGGGTGTATCCCAGAGGCTCATCTCAGAGTTATACACGTTTGTAACTCGATTATTTGCACACCCAAGCTCTTGTAAGAGAGTGGGGGGAAGATCCAGCAGGGTAGGAAAGAGCTGCTGGGTGTGTGATTTTGGGTGGTCAAAGCCTTTCCAAAGGATAACGGGTGAAACAATTACTCTTTCAAAACAGTAACTGTTAAACTGCTTACTGTATAACAGCCCTAATCCTTATCTCCTAAATCTGGAAGGATTTTGCAGCTCCTGGAAGCTGCTTTGTACCTTCAGCAAGGATTGGCTATTTGCAATTTTCACGTTTAAATGTGATGAAGGCTTTATAACATAACACAATTATTAGAGGGCAAACAGCAAAAGAAATTGATGACATTCCTTTGCATTTCACTCATTAGAGGGAGATTTTGTCTGACAGCACATCCAGATAAAAGGAAAAGGGATTACACTTCATGGTATGCATTAGCTTCCAAATACCTGGTTACATTTTCTGAATGCTGAAAAACAAAATAATATCACTTTAAGTTGATTTAAACCATATTCTCTGAATTATTTTTTTTTATATTTCAGGAAACTGGAAACATTCTGGAAGGGTTCAAACTAGACAAAAGCTGGATATGGTTTGTTTGTATGAAGAATTCTGTATACTGAGAGATTCAGTAGCAGGAATGTGCATGTTTCAGGAAATACCTAGCTCTCTTATTAAATGCTGCTTCTTTCAGCTTTCCAAAACCTGTGTAGTGCATGAAGTTCATTCCTACCTCAGATGCAAGAAAGAAAAAAACATTTTGCTTGTATAAACAGATTTGGATAGTCTGCAGAAACATGAAATACATTGATTTTACTAAGCCCTGTTTGTAAAATATTTTCAGTCCTACATGTAAAGTGCTTTGCAAACTGATTAAAATCAACATTAAATTATGCTGAAAAAGATTCAAATTTTAACATCTACATTTTTTGGTAATAAAATGAAACTCAATATAATTAAATTATGGTTTTGGACATACTAGAAATGTGCTGCCCTAACCATGCTTTAATATATTGCTTATAAGTATTGTGTGGTTGTTCACTTGTCCCTTCTTTCTATCCAAGAAAAGTGATCACTCTGATTAACCACTCAGACCTGCAGTTCCAACTGAGTCCGACGAGCACAGTGAGTTTTCCACGGTAACAGATAACTCAGGTGAATTCTGGTTTATTCTCATTGTTTTTTCTTAAGACAGCCTCTGTGCAATCTGCAAGTGGCATTTTGGGCAGACTTGTACCTGCCCTGTTTTCACTGCAGCCCATGAGGCTGCACAGGTACAAACACCTCACAGAACTGTGACAGAAGCTATAAGTGGTGGATGGCTGAGCCTCACCTGAAGCATTTTACTTTGCTTTATCACCCAGCTCCAGAGCAATTTCCCAGTAGAAAGGTTTTGATCAGCTACAGATATATTATCAAAGTTCAGAGCAAATCACAATTTCCTGTTACAGAAAACATTTTGGTGGCCACATGAGCCAGAGCAGCACAGCACACTGAGATTACAGTGCAGCAACAAAGAGAACAACGAAAACTTTGCATCTCTCTGCAACGGGCAGACAATGGACTTGGTACTGCACATGGCACAGGCAGACAGTGTCTCTGACGTTGGTGACAGCAGCAGTGACACCAGGAATGCAGGAACTGAACTAAACTCACAGCTCTTATCAGATGCTGCTAGCAGGACAGCAGCCAGCTCCAGAGCGGGTTTGCACACCGGATGGGGCCTCTGCCCCAGCCCCACCCTGCAGGGCTCACAAGCAGAGGCAGAACTAATCCTGCTCAGCAGCAGGCACAGTCCTGCTGACAGGGTCGTGACAGGCACCCCCCTCATTGTGCCTCTTGCCCATCCCAGCAGGGAGAATCTCATTTGTTCTGGCATATTTAGTCAACCCATATACAGTGTATAAATCAAGATAATTCCCAAAACATGTGTTTCTAGAAGTGCACTGGGGAGGGAGGGTTTCAGCAGAAAGCCCTATACAGTGTTTAGGGCTTCTCCTACCTCCTGAGAGCCACAGAGCACACTGGTGATCTGCTCTTAGTGTCACTTGGCACTGTGAGTCACAGCTGCTGGCCTGCTTTCTAACTGCTCACATAGCACTATTTGTTTCCTGTTACACAAAGCCCCATGTCAGACTAGAAGAAAATTACCAGAAAAAAAAAATAGCCACATGATCACTCACTGTAAAACAGTGCTGCCAGGGTATCTATAATTTTCACTGAAGTTAGGAAAACACAAGCAAAAAGGGTCAGGCCCTCCCTTTACAACAGGTAACAAGTATAAATTTAAGTAATTTTTTTAAATAGTGAATTTCAGTACAAATGCAAGAAGCACTCATGCACACAGGAATGATGATCTGGTGCTATGACTGCAAAATGAATATTTCCCATGTTTCCCCATGGAGCAGGAAGATGCATACACACTGCTGTCTTCTGTCAAAGAGCTGAGCAGCTAGGACAGCCCAGGGAGAGGAATAGGAAAGAAAAACAGGCTGTAACTTTAAAAATATTAATTGATTCCTTACTGTAATACAGTCTCTTGTACAGCATGAGAAGAAGGCTGCTTTTCCTGATCCCTTCTCACAACAAGGTAATCCACAAAACTCTGGAGTTGGTGAAACAATTTTGCTCAAAGCAAAGAAAAAGTTATTAAAAAATGAAGGGCCTTGGAACACGTGCTATGCAAGGCATAGTCTTGGTTCAACACCCTTTCCCCCTATTAATGTAAAAAAAGATGATGCATCAGGTTAGGATTTTTCAAATTTTTTTCCTCTTTCAGGGAATTTTCTCCCATTTGCTGCCTAAGAGATAATAAAGATGATACTTAAGAGAGACAAAGACTTAGCCATGGAGGAAGGGGAAGGGTGCAGCTCGCTGCAGTCTGTTAGTTCAGAAGCTTTCTCTTTGCAAGTGCAGAAATGCCACAAGATTTTGGCTGGGAGATGAGGGGCTGATCTCGGCATCTCACTCGCTGTTGGGATTGGAGGGGAGACGCTGCTGCTGCAGGGAGAATTTGCTGCCACCGCGGAGTTCTGTCCTTCACTGGCTCTCCTTACTGTGGGTGAGCCTCTGCTCGTCAGAGCGGCTGTGGGACTGGGACCTTGTTAACACCGAACCTTCCTGGGAAAGACCCTCACCATCTACTCGGGTGCCTCAGGGGAAAACTCCTCCTCACTCCAAGGGAGCATCTCCCAGCTGCCTTTGGGAGCCCAGCTGCCACTGCATAGCCCCGGCCATTTTCTGTCACTGCTTCGGGTTTTTTGCTCCACTTTAGCCCAAAACCCAGCACCCACTGGGACCCCCCACTCCTTCTGCTACCACTTGGGGCTTAGTGCTACACTTCAATTCACTGTCCCTGGAGGCTTCTGCCATTCCAGCCACCACCCCAAGGTTCCTGCTGCAGCCATTTCGCCTCCAGAGGGCACCGGGCCCGGCTGCTCCCGCAGGATTGCAAGGCAAGCCCCTTTCCCCTCTCTCCACCATCATCCACGGGCAAAGCAGCACCGAGCCCGCGCCACAGCGCCCCCTGCAGGCGCGGGGGAATCATCACCCCTGCCCTGCCCGGCCGGGAGCCAGCAGCGCCCCTGCTGGCTGTGACTGGAACTGCCGAGAGAAGGCTGAGAATATATATTTATATTTTCTAGTAAAGAACTGTTATTCCTTTTCTCGTATCTTTTCCTGAAAGCCCCATAATTTCAAAGTGATAATAATTCAGAAGGAAGGGGATAATATTTTCCATTCTGAGGGAGATTCTTGCCTTCCTTAGCAGACTCCTGTCTTTCAAATGAAGGCAGGTGTCATGTTCAAAATTGCTTATCTGGACTTTTTCAAAAGGGTGATCCAATTTTTCCATCTGAAACAACACTCTTCTTCAACATCCTGGCAACACCATGATCATGATATGGCAAGCAAGAGAAATTCCTTACCATGCTAACTGCTGCAGGTGTGGAATCTTAATGGCAGATCACAATCCACGCCATGAAACGGTGGAAGGACATATGCCAATATTTTTTTTCTTCAGCCTGAATGCAAAAGTGCACCTTTGCATGCAAAAATGTGTACTTCCCCTTCTTCCACCTGTCCTTGAACAGTTAATTTAACCAAGCAAAAAAAATGACACTATCATTCCATAAGGGTGGGACCAGGCTTCAGAAAAACAAAATGTAGTCTCCAAGACTTAACCAAAAAAGTTATGCAACTTGGAGTTTTAAGGGTGAAAAAACTCCACAGAGTGGCAGAGGGAGAGCTGTCATATCACATGAGCTGTGTATGTAGCTGTGATATGACAGATCTTCTAAACCTGCTGTCATCAAGAAAAATTCCTGACAGACAACAGTCCAGATCTGGGCAGGAAGACAGCCCTTTTTTTAGGAAGAAGCACAGTGCATTTTTTTAAAAATGTCACATTGATAATCAGGGCTCATATTTGTAATCAATACAGGCCTATCTCAAGACTGAGTATTGAATCTTTCCTATATAATTTTTATAAACCGAGAAATGAGAAGCATCTACTGATTGCTGAATTAATTTAACACCTGATCTACTTCCACAGAATTAGTAGACCCTTTCCTTTATTAATGGGATTTTTTTAAATGTCCATATTCCAACCTAGTCAACAGCTTTTACATCCTTGCAAAAAAGTAATCTTTTCAAAAATCTGATCTTTTAAGACACATGAAGCAGTTTTTGTTTTATCCAAAAATCAATAGACAAGCAACCAAAAAAAAGCCTGGCCCAGCTGGAACACTGTACCAAGAACAGCAGCCAAGAACACAGGACTGTTTTTCCTCCGAGATTTAATTATAACTCTCACTGCATCTCTCTCTTGCCAGAAGAAACCAGCCCCTTTCATTTGCCTCTACCTCAGAACTGGAATAAGGCAGCACAAAGCAGGAGGTGTCGTGTCTTCAAAACATGAGTTAACAACACACTCTATTTAGCTTACCCCTGGTATTCAACCTACAGCTCCTGGCAGCCCAGCTTACAAAGGTACTCCACCGCAGTCGCTCTGCATTCTGTGACACAGGAACAAGAGAAATCCCTTGCAACCACAACACGGGACCCAAGAGAATCTCACAATTTCTTGTTCATAAACCTTGATCCAGCAGGAGAGCTGCCCATTGCTACAGCACAGAGAAACAAAGATTTCTCATAGCTGCAGAGCTTTGAGTACTGCATATGTACAACTCTGCAGACAAGAGTTGTACATGAAAACAGGCCCTTTGTCACTGCAGAAACAATCATGGATCCAGTACAAACTGGGAAGTGGGACTTGTATCTTCTGGATAGTAATGCACAGAACTCCCTGTACAGACCTTCACTGGCAGGTGCTGTGAGCAGCCTGTGCCCCAACACTCTCCAGAGAGTAGCTGCACACAGGTACATTGCTCTCTGCTCAGGTTTCAAACTCTCCTGTCACTCATGGCATCTGTGTCCTGCTAGAATAGGCTCCAGGTCAAGCTGCATGTCCAGCGTTTCTCACAGGATCTGCCAGCAGGGCAGCTGAGGGACGAGGAGGGGACATGGCTTGCCCAGGGCACACAGGGACAAAGTGCAGGGCTGTGCGGGTGGCTGCCTTTGCAGATACCTTCTGGCCTGCCTTTCTTCATCTCCCACAGGGCAAAACCCAACATAGGATCATTTCTGTGCTTGTTTTCCAAAAGACAAAGCAGCTGCCAAATTCATACCACAAAGGTTTTCAGAATTAGGGCTCCACAAGTTCCCTTCATCACACTGCTTCCAGTGCAAAGAGCAAGAACGCCATTAGCAGTGCCAGGGTCCCATGCCAGCCATGCCACAGAGCTGGTGTGGGACATAGATAGTTGTGCCCATTGCCTGGGCCTCAGGTGTCTCCCAACACTCTCCCTGCTTGTGGGGCTCTGTCTGTGAGCTCTCTGGCACAAGAGACCCTGATCTCTGCAGCTCTCTGGGTACTATCAAACATAAACATCCTATCACCTTCTGAGCTCCTACCACCACCACATCACATCAGCACGATGCACCAAAACACACTCTTTAAGACAGAATGGCTGGGCTATATCAGAAGATGGGGGAATATCAAGTATCACTGCAAAGAGCCTACAGCACAGTGTGTGGAGCCAGGTGGGAATGGCAAGTTATTTGTTCCAGCTGGCTGCTGGTCCCAGGCTTGCACCCAGATGAGCCTGGCACAAGTTCCTCTGCACAGTGTCACCCAGTGCTCCATGAAGAGGGATGAACTCTGGTGACATGCCATAGTAACACTACAGACCCAGGTCATGTCCAGCATAGACTCCTGCTGCCAGTTCCTCCTCAGCAACAGAAGTGCAAGTGAGGCAGAGGAATCTCAATGGCTCTGGGGAATCCAGCTGTCAAGGCCAACAGAGCCACAGTGGCTGGCCCTGGGCACACAGTCCTCTGAAGCACAGCACCAAGAGCCTGGAGTTAGCCTTGGAGGCAATACAGCAGTGTGTGTGCAGAGCTGCATCTGAGTGGGGCTCCTGAGAACAGCCCAAGATACCCAAAAGTAGGTCCAAGCTGGATGTGTGCACCCAGGACACACAATCACCATTCTTACCAAAAGCCCAAAGCTGAAAGAAAGCTGCCAGCATGCAGCTGCTCTCACTAACTCATTACTCTAGTTTCAGATATGCTGCCTCTTAGTGGAGATCTCAAAGAAACACTGATAACCCCAAAGCACGTGAGGAAATACACAACTAACCTGGTGCCTGAGAGACATATAAGCTGCTCATGAGGTTGGTAGAAATCTGATTTATAGTATGGGAAGCTAGTTGTCAACTGAAATGGGAAGGAATTATTGCAGAACCACTCTGAATAGCAAGGCAGACTGGGTAGCCTAGGAATTTCCATTCCATACAGCAGGGAATGCCCATGCAGCATTGACTGTGCCAAAAGCATGAGTCAGCTGCAGCCCCCACTGTTGCCCAGTAAACCTATGCCCAGTTCTTGGGGCTGTAGGAGACCATGCCTCCCTCCCCACCCCAAATTTCATTATTTATATTAAAACAAAAAAGAGGCTGAGAGGTGGCACCGGAAGGGGAAGTGGCACCGGAAGGCGAAGTGGCTCATTTAGGCTCCTAAATCAAAATAGGAATAAACAGAACATTGGAAATTCCTGCCCTCAGTCTTGGTACTTTCTGGATCCTGAGACCAGAACTCAATTTACATTCTCTGGGTGTAGGCAACTGTGCTGCAGTTTTGGATTGAAAAGATCCACGATGTATTGATAAGAAGTTGGCTTTAGAGGAGAAGTTATTCCACATGCTGAACTTCTCAGTTACATAAAACATGGCTGTGCCACTGAATTGAAGGCATGTGTGTTAAAGAGTGCTGATGGTCACAGCTATGGACTGGACTGGAGACTGATATCTCCACAGCAGTGCAGTGGAGACCAGCACTGTGCTGGCCTGACATTAGTTTAATTCCTTATATCTTTTTTTTTTTTTCTCTTGGTGTTAGAATTACTTTGAAAACCAGCAGTTCTCAAATACATTTTTATGGGACCAAATAGTACAGAGATGGCTTACCTGGACAATTAGTTTATTTTCTTTATCGGGCAGAATTCGGTATGTGTAAACACAATTCCGGTACCTGGAACAGACCACAGGTGATATGGTTAGACCATGTCCAGAAGGGAATCTCACTATGGCATCCCTCCCTGTGAGAAAAGACATTGGAAAATCCTGAAACACATAGATTGCTTCATGCACAAGGGTTTTAAACCATTTCTCTTTCTTACTTTCTTTTCCTGGAGCCTGTGGACTAACACAAACCTGAAGTGTTCCTGGTCACTGAAACAGGAACATCTGCTTGCAGATGTCACTGCAGAAAGTGATATCAGCATTAGCTCAGAGGGAGTCATTCCACTCTTCTTCTGGCCAGAAAGAGAGAAAACACCAAGCAGCTCTAGCTGTCAGTAGAGCAGGCGTCTCAGGAAGAAATGAAAAAGCAGAAATCCGAAAGACAAAGGGCCAAAATCAGCAATAAATGAGTAAACTGAAGGGCTAGAGCATTGACTTGTATTGGAAAAAGCAAATAATATATTTCAGCTAAATCACAGTACAACAGCTGATTGCCAGGCACATTTCTATCCACACATCCTAAACAACAGTTTAAATAAAAACTCATCTCACCATCCTGGTGTGGATGCACACTGTACATGTGCATCTGTAGGGCACCCACAACAAATACTTTGTCCCAGTTAAATTCAATTAGATTCTTATTTAAGGGGGGATGGAGGAGTCATGTGTTCAGTGGAGGGTCACATCAATGCAAAGGAGCCCAAGGGAAGTCTGAATAGCGCTAGGCTTGATCTCCCTCAGCAGCTGCTGAGCTTTGTGTGGTTCACCCAAGAAGTATTGACTAGAAAATTCTCACAACAAAAGATTGATCAAATCTTTTAAGTTATCTGCAAAGCACTTAAAAGATACAATATCACTTTGAGCCACCAAAGGTGCAGGTTCAACCCCTTCCTTCTCAAAAGAAAGAACAGAATCCACACTCAGATCCTCCTTGGTTGTCACAAAATGTGGGCTAAGGTCATCACCCCAGCTGGGGAGATGAGGCAAATCAATAAACATCCTAATCTCTCTTAGAGTTGTCACGTGAATCTATTCATCATACACCTTTCAGAATCATTCCACCCAGGAGAGAGGAAATTGCCAGGCAGCCTTATACAAGGAGTCACAAAGAGACATTGGAAATGAAAATAAATTCCTCGTAGATCATAGCTGAGTTTTTCCAGGATGTCTGGAGGACACATATCCACATGAACGTGTGTCTTTTGATAGCATTAATGCAAAGGACACAGAAGAATTCAACCTGTTTCTAGAGCTCATTTCACAGGCATCTATTTATTTGTACATCTGGTACAGAGCTGGAAGTCACAGACATGATCCTCAACTGTAGCACAGCTACAGCACTGCTAATTCCACCAATAACAGGGCAATCAGTGCCAGGTGAGGATATGAGCCAAGGAAAGGTATGGGGTTTGTTTTTATGTGTCAATGCAGCTCTCTTACACCATTTATTCCTGCTGATATTCAAGTAGAGCTAAGCAGAATTATTCATGCAGCAGAGACAATTTTTGTGTGTGGAGATTATGAAACTGATAAATGAAGCAGCCCAATAGCTCCTGCTCACAAGAGGACTCTCATGTGGCCTTCACAGAAAGTGGCCCATCACACAGACAGTTCAAGGCTGCTCTCATAATGCTTGTAAAGAGATTTTGCCTGAGGACCAGTAAGATCAGTATAAGAACAATGAAAGAAGGGCAGTTGGGTGAGACAGGAGAAGGGAGAAACACTCCTAGGATCAAAAGAGGAATCCTCCTTGCCAGTTCCCTAATTTAGTGCATGTGGATGGAGAAGACCAGGATTCTTACTCCATTTTTACCCTTAGGCTTCCCATCCTTGGCATCCTGACTGTCAAGTTATGAGGTCCCAGTTGCCACCACATTGTAGGTCTTCCCTACAAGCTGGGTTGAGGTCAGAATTGTTCAGCCATTGTTCAGGCTGTCCATGTGGAGGGTAAATAAAACATCAGCCTCCAAGTACTTGTCGTCTCCCAGTCCTCTCAACCAACCAGAGGAGGTAACAGTGTGACAAGGCAGGCATTTTCTCCTTCCTCTCCTGCTATATGTTTTTATGCACCGGTGATAATGTGCATATTGGGAGTGTCTGGAGCACTGAACAGGGCTGCTGTGTTAGGCCTGCTGCCATGTGCCAAGTGCACCATGAGAGAGGCACGGCATTGGAAGGGACATCTCACAGGCAGGGTCCTCTTAGAGGGGTCCCAAAGCTGCAGCTGGTCCTTGAGTTTCACCTCTAGAAGTATTGTTAGTCCTGCAGCCATTCATGGAGGAACTGCCAACAGAAGATCCCCTGGAGGAATGGTACCAGTTTAGGTGCAGAGAACACTAAGCAGGCTCTTTTGGATTTCAAGATTCAGGCATTCCCCTCCAGGTGAGTAAAAGACGCCATTTCTTGTCAATAGACTGACAGATCAAATGATTTAGGCACAGAGAAAGGAGGAGGAAAAGGGCTTCATTTCTTGCCTTTTATGGGGCAGTGTGACCAGAGCAGGGGACAGCTGTACAGGGGGAGGAGCATTCCCCAGCCTTTCACTCTCTAAATGCTGCTGCTCTAAATTTCAGAAAGGGAGGCAAGGCACTTTTAAAAGGCTCTCCAAATACACCTCCTCTACTTGTCTATATTTATACAAACCCTGTTTTTCTAAAGCAGCTCTTCAATGAAATCATTATTTCATTCTATTATATTATAATAATAAATGCTTTTGCTGGATCTTGATTGATCTGCCCAGTAAATATTAGAGCTTTGTAGAATATGACATT
This sequence comes from Camarhynchus parvulus, assembly GCF_901933205.1. Classification (NCBI taxonomy): domain Eukaryota; kingdom Metazoa; phylum Chordata; class Aves; order Passeriformes; family Thraupidae; genus Camarhynchus; species Camarhynchus parvulus. The sequence goes on from NC_044579.1 coordinate 18,792,757, forward strand.
TCTTTTTCAGAGCAAATTTTATGTTTTTTCATTTTCCTTATGTATACAGAGTTGACACCTGCTCCTTTTCAACATAATTCTCTTTTGTGGAAGCAATTTGCAGTCAGCCTTTCAATTCCCCACTCTCCCATTCTTTGTCTCCAGCCTCTCTATTTTTTAAACGAAGTAACTGAAGAGCTCAAACTTCAAACACCTCCCAGCCAATAGCACAGCTGAAACTGATACATCTCTGAGGAAGTTTTCAGCTTCAGCAAAGGTGCCCATTTTGTGGAGATGATGTTCAGAGGGAAAGACTTATTCACCACCTCTCCATAAACTAACTGCAAGCCAGCATAAGCTGAAAGCTTATGTCAGATCATTTGACAGTAGTCTGTGTGATGTTTCCCAGGCTGTAATTAATGCCAGCCCTTCACACCTCTGATCCAGCTGCTCTTGGCTGGCAAGGCTGGGTGCTCCCCAGTTCTTTAATCAAGCCATTCATATTAGCTACCTCAGAATGCATTTAAGAATATAACCTTTGGCTCCCGGTTCAGAAAATCATGGTCACTATATTGTTTCTGTTTCCTGATCCCATGTCTCTCAAGTCACAAAAGGCTTTCAAAGCCGGCTGCATAAACATTTACAATGGAAAAACTTATGCAAATGCATGTTAGTAGGCCTTTTTGCGGCACCTTCCCTTTGTATAATCCCCACCACCCCTTGGTGAAAATATTTTGTGTACATACTGGTTACAAGTCGAATCAATGGGGTAATACTAAAATCACTCAATGGAAGCAACAGTCTGTTCTAGTAAATTGTTCCCTGACTGACCACTCAGGCCCTCAGCTCCTGTTACAGGATTTTCTCTCCTCCTTCCTGCTAGTACTGGCTGTTCATCTGCAGCTGCCCTTCTTTCTCTGCTCCCTCCAGAAAGAGAAAACTCTTCCCTGTGTTGTTTCAAGCACCTTATCAGGCAGGCACTGAGGCTCTCTGTGCCTTGTGAAGACACCCACTCCCCAGCCACCACTCCCTGGCAGTCCAACACCTACACCCACAGGGCAGTTACCCAGCCCCATGGCACTCAGCAGCTGACAGTGCTGTCAGCAAAATCTGACCTCAGAGACAAGCAGTTAGCCCAGAGTTATAAACAGCAGCACCATCTTCACCACTACAAGAAATATACTTTCAGACAGAAAATGAGAAACCTGCTTGCAATGTTTGTAATGTAATATGGGGTAAAGATTAAATTAGTTTCATCGATCTGCTGCAAAGTGGCAGCAAAGAGGATCTGATAGGATCCCACAAGGGCTCTCTTGGTCTCTCCTAAGCAAGGAGCAACTGTCTGATCTCTCTGTAAGCCAAAGTTAAATGTCTCAGATTTTACCTATTGACTTCAGTCTCCTCTCACCCCTGCTCCCCTGCCTCCAGGAAAAAAACCTCTGCCTCTCACAAACCCAGGGCAGGAGGCCTTGCTCTCTGGTTCCTGACCTAACCCAGAATGAGGGGATCAGGGCTGCCAGCACTTCTCTCCCTATTCCCCACATGAAACGTTTACCCTATGAGCCACATTAATGATGCAGGTGGAATCACTGCTCTGCTGGGTATACTATGCACAGCTCCAGGAACTATTTCAAGCCTTTTGCTGAATGCAACACAGAACAAGCAGGGAGCTCAAACATACACTGAACCAGAGCAAGAAAAGTGCCAGGGAGGTCCCAGGCTCGGGACTGGGGTCACTAGAGATAAATATTTGACCCAAGTTGTTAAGACACCCCAGAAGTTTAAGAAGTTATTTTCTCTCAAAGCACAGCAGCAGTGCCTTTGACCATTCTCTCCTTTAGAATCAGGGGCAAGAGCAGCGTGAGCAGTGCAGCAGTACATAAACTATGGGTTTATTCAGCCTGGCTCCTGACCCTTCCCCACCCCATGGCCCAGTCTGGTGAAACCAGCGGTGCTCTGAGGAAGGCTGCACATTCCCAGTGAGTACAGCACTTGTTTGCCTGTGTGCTGGGGAGGAGGCAGGAGTGACCCCTGCCCAGCAGGGACAGCAGTGTGGGTGAGGGCGCGGTGAACGCTGTACTTACAGCACGCAGAGTGCATATGCTGAAGCAATTGACTCACTGGCCCGCACAAGGAAGCTGCCGTCCTTGCCTACTTTGGAGAGCAGGTCTTCAGCTCTGGAGCGAGTGATGTTGCCGTGGTACCAGCACTGATCCATTGCTGGAGCTGGAAGAAACCTGAATGCCAGCACAGGAGCTGCCAGAGCTGCCTGTGTGTCTGTGTGTAACGATCAGCCAGCTTCAGCTCACCAGCTTCCTGTTTCAATAGCACAGAGAGGGAAAGGAAACTCAGCCACGGACAACTTCCTCAACTCAAACAGCTCAGAGAGTGAGTGTGACATATCCCTGCAGCCCCCACTCTCCCTCTTCATGCTGCTTCTGAAGTGACTAGCAAGCCCACGTTCTCTGCCTTTCCCTCCTGCTTTGTGTCCAAAAGTCCCAGCTGGTTATCTCTTCTGCTCCCTCACAGATTCAGTCCCCCAGGCTTTGGTGGCCTGCCGTCCAATTTACAATCTCCTGCCAGATCCTCTGAGTTTTCATCTTTTTCCTGTCTCTCTGTCCTACTCACTACAAGTCTCCATGGGGAATAAATAAATCTCTGATCAGAAACACACTGTGCATTAGGACACATAGCACTGACTGCCCCATTTCTGCCTTGACTAGTCCTATCTAACTCAGTGTGAGGAGGGAACTTCAAAGAATTGAAAAAATAAAATAACTACTGCATGTCTCCATGCATAGAAGCAGACTGAAAGGCTGATTTGTGCTAGGGATTTTTGACCAAAGCTCCCTGTCAGTGTGAGATGGATTCAAAGATCTTTCCTACTCTAAATCCCCCAAGGTGGCACAGAGCAAAGCTCTGTCTGCAACCTGCGTCAGAGAGGGGAGAACTGGAGCTTTCACTTCCCTTTTCTTTGTATGTACATCTGTCCCTCAGCTATGCTGTGTGGCATGCTTAGTGCTGCATCTCCGAGACATATTTGCAGCAATGCCAGAACATTCCTACAGGGGCACTGCCTGCATGACAATTTTGGTTGTCTATCCTGTACCTCCAACAACTCTGCTCTCTGCACATCCACATTTGAGCTATACCTGAAAGCAGCAGCTGAGCTGGGACTCAAAGTCCAGAGGCAGAGGAGAGGTGCAAACTCTGTTAGCCCTATGCAACCCTTGGTTCCCAGATCCAGGAGAAGTGCTGGAACTGCGGTACCTGGACCATGCATGAAGTGCTATGCTGTACACTGCATGGACAGCAAGGCAGGAGAGAACAGAGTGTCACTGCACAGGGGGAGGCTAAAATGTGTGGGTGTGTAAAAGGAGAATGAACCAGTATAATCCAGCATCCATCCCTCTAAGCCTTCTTGTTGCTTTCAGCTATGCAGAGGCTTGGTCTGCAGTGTCCAGCTTAACCTCTGCAGCAAGATGACACTGTGGGCAGCAGCAGCCCAAAGCTGCGTGGCCAGAACAGGGCCCTGCTAGATGAGCAGAACTGCACCATGCAGGGCTTCCTGTCCATGCTGAGCAAGCACTGTCTGCACATGAAAATTAGCTCAGCTGAACCTGGCCTTCAGCTCCACCAACATCCACACAGGCCCTTAGCAGACAAACTCCTATGGATTCAGGTGCCTAAATGGAGTCAGACACAGAATGCCATGAAGTGGCTTTGCCAGTAGCTGTAAGGTACAGAGTGGTTACAGACTCTATTCTCCCAACCAAAATGAGAGTCTGCATATGGCAAAGGAACCATGCAGCTGCTCTGACAGCCCTACCTGGCCACAGTGCACTGCTAACCTCACCTGCACCAAATCCTTGGGATTTCTGGTACCTCCAGTAGCTTCTCTGGAACACAGCTGCAGCAGGAGGCAGAACAGCTCTGAATGTCAACCACTGCTCGACCTCACAGTGCTCTCCATGCAACAGACATGTATCTGGATGCAGAGTGGACAGAGCTGCTCACAACATCAATTTTGACAGAATGAAACTCTTTGGAGAGCTTCTCCTGATCTTCTGCAAACTAACACCAGGTAACAAGTACAAGCCCTCATTAGACATCTGAGACTAATCAGTTGCATACTTAGCTCCTATCCACCCCACAACCAACATAGATTTTTAGCAATCTGCTGCTATTTCCTTCAAATCCTGTGTCCAGGCACACACTAGTCCTTGACTTGGAGACAAAAACAAGGGGAAGGGATCCAAGAACAAATGATGATTGTGACAATTGAATGTGCAGGTTGGCTTCTGTGAGTATTTCTTGGTCCTAAAAGAAAGCACAGTACAGCTTCAGTGGCTCAAAAGATAAATCCCAACCCCTTAAAATAAACAGCTCTGTGATCCCTAATGGCTTGTTAGCTTGGAATAATATCTTATCTCCAAGACACTATAATAGACACTTTATCTGAACTGGTTTTGCTATAGATGTCCAGGTAGTACTGTACCAGATGGATGTCCACACACCAGCTTCTCCAGAACCAGTAAATAAATACTGTCTGTGGCATCATTCAAGATGTACAGTGGCCACCCAACCCCTCCTCCCCAGTTATATTCAGCCTGGGCACTGCATCAGCATGGGAACTGGCAGGCTTGGCCAGATAGAAACTTAAGTATGCATTTCCATGTCATGAAACGAAAGTATTCCATAGTACCTGATAAGAAGGTTAAGTCTATAGGGCAGCAGTTAGCTTTGCAGAAATCTAAATGTACCATTCCCTAATTAGGCATCAGTGACAGGCTGTTGGCCACAAAGGTTATTTAGACTCTGGCCTACATCTAAAGAGCATATGAGTAATACCCAAAAAGTACTGGCTACCTGAGCCACTCTGCTACTCCAGCCCAGCATGTTACTGACCTGCTGCTTGGGAAAAGCTTGATAAGTTACCAGTGTATCTGTGAAGGTCACGAGATCCCTTCACTCCCTTCGTATCTGCAGCATCCAGGTGCCCTGAAACAAATCTCCATTTTGAGGAAAGTCAGGGCCTTTTTTCCCAACACCCATGAAAGCTGTCAGTAGTAAAAGGCAAGAGTAGGAACACTGTGCAAGCAGAGACTCATGGACCTGCAAAGGATCCTATGCGACTTGCTAGTGCTCACCAAAGGGGATGTGTTCTGAGAGACCTCTGAAAAGCAGAAATTTTTCATCACCAAGAGGGTGAACAAACATATTTTCCTTGCAGTCACTGAATGTGTGTACACATGCAGGATACAACACACAGGAAACAAGCACAGACTGGTTCATATGCAGAATTTTGTCCAGAGGCATGGGCAACACTTTCCTAGCTCCATCTGCTCTGATGTGTCTCACATGGTAGCCATTTGTTTCTGGTCAGTCTCTTGTCTAGTAATTGTATAATGCCTTTTTTCAAAACACACTGTACAGTAGTAGAATAGTGTCTCACCGAAACTAGAGCTGTTTCATTCAGAAATCTGCTGAAAATCTGTCTACACTGGAAAGCCTTCCAGCTTGAGTGTTTTATGTTACTCTGGCCTTGGTCAGTTCTCCTTCCTCTGACACTGGTGCTTTTTTGCTGAAAGTGGGGCAATGTTATTTGTTTGACATAGTGCTTCGTATGCCAACAATACTCTGTAATAACAAGACATGGTGTTGTCAACAATAAGAGTAGCTGCTATGTGGATCATAGCTTGGCAGTTGTGTTAGAAAGACCAGCAAGCACTTCCCCTCTTGACTCTAAATTGGGAGCTCCCTCTGCAGACCTGTCCTGATCCTGCAGTTTCCATATAGGCAAAATGCCATTTTTGCCACTTGCTCTGTCCCCCAACGTGGAAGGGTCCTGGTGTCCTCATTGACTCCTACTATCGCTGCCCAGGGAGAGGGAGCAGCCAGAGCACACAAGGCTGTGATTTTCTCACACATGGGGAACTGCACCTTCTCAATGCAGTGTAAGCAAAAGGGCGAGTAAGCAAGAAAACACAGCATGGGAAGTAAGGAGAAGGTTAAGTTAGGCAGAAGCCTCTGGAGTGCCTGGGAACTCAACAAGGCAGCCCCAAAACCACTGAAGAAGTTGGCATTGAATATCCCAAGAACAAGGCATCACATGGCCTTGCCCTGGAAATGACAGCATTCCTACATTGGCTGCAAGAAGCAGCGCTCCTTACCAGAGCCAAAGCAGCTTCCTGAAGAAGATGACAGCAGATATAGGTGGTAAGCCCAGTGCCCTCTCTAGAAGCTTCTCCACAACTTACTAAATACCACTCAGCATAGCCCTGCTGCCATTTGTTCCCTTGCAGTCCCTGCACTGTCAGTACGTGTGTCCCTGATGAAGTCTATCAGAGACCTCAAGGTGAGAAGCCCTATACAAAGGTCACACTTGTTTTGGGCATGTGATGTGTAAAAAAGCAGCCAAAGAGAAAGGCAAAAAGGGAGAACAGGTAATAGAAAACAAACCAAATGTGTTAAGTTGTGGTATGTTTAATGGACTTCACAATCTACAGACAGAACAAGCCAACACCAAACTACGTGTGGAGCAGGAGTAAAAAAACCCTTTTGCTGAGGGATGAGAAATGACAGTAACAAGCATCAGCAAAGATAGTTTTTGCAGGGATGTTGAAGGAAATGCTTGAGACTCAGTGTTCTGAGGGAAAGGCTTGCTTCAAAGTGAACATGACAAAAATCATCTCTTCACATTGTCTGTGGGTTCCATATTCAAAGAGGCAGGAGAACAAAGGTGAGCCGTCAGGCCCAACGCCCATGTACTGCAGATCTGAATAAGCACACAGGCCCTTGAAGAGTATGCTGGGTTTTGTCCAGTGTGCTGGATTTAAAGGGCTTTTGTTGAGGTAAATTCCTAAATCTTTTCGACCCCTTGGGTCTGTAGGATGAGCGTAGAGTAACCAACTATCTTGACATCTGGCATCTGGGGGAGGTGGGAAGGCAGTAACACTTCCATGGCATCCCGAGGGAGGTTCTACTAGCATTTCAACCCGCTGGCCTCCCTCGAAGTCCAGCCCATGGTTGTAGCTGACGGCCTGGATCCTGGCTCCCCTGTCACTCCTTGCATTGCAGTAAAGGACCTTTCTGCCACAGGTATGCACCTCTGCTACCTGGCACTCCACTGCACTCTCCCCCCCCACAAAGTTCCCCTGCTCCCATGTTGTCCCATGGTCAGAGCTGATGAAGCAGAAGGCATGAGGAGTGGGGTGTTGCTTGGGGTCCAAGATACGATAGGCATAGGCAGGAATCACAAGGCTCCGGGCCTCATCGAGCAATTGTAATCCATGACCTGGCCCCACCGCAAAGGTGGCCCAGTTCTTGTACTCATTCCTAATGGTCCTGTCGGTGACATCCTGGGCAGCGCTCCAGGTGCGTCCTTGGTCCATGCTAGTGACATAGCAGAGACGTACCAGGTTGATCTTTGTCCTCAGCTGATGCTGCTCAGAGATCTTTCCTGGGACAGCTATGAAGAACAAGATGAGTTTTCCTGAGACTTCATCATATACCGGGCAGGGGTTCATAGATCGATGGCCTTCAAGCTTTGCACTGACAAGGGTCTCCATCCTTTTCCACTGCCACAGTCCGTGGGAAGGGAGACAAGAATGGAACACACTGTTACAAAGAGACCCACATTATAGTGCCAGGATGTCTGGATAAAAGCTACAGAAGAGCATGGGAAGAACAGAAGCAGGATAATGGATAGAGCAAGAAATGGGAAGACAATCTGGCATCACCAAAGGCAAGTGAAAATTATTTTGATGACACGAAGCATGTACACTTCACCAAGCATGTGGGTTATGTCCTTCTCAAGTACTGCTCCCTGAGGAACTGATAGCTCCATATCTCAGTGCAGCTGGTGGCTGATGACAACCTTTAAAAAGCTACAGCGGCTGAATTTTCAGAAATCCTCACAAATATATATATATGGCACACAGACATTCCCGGTGGTCAAAGTGTGCTAGCACAGGCACTGTGCTGTGTCAATGTTTTTTAGGAAGTCACAGAGAAACCCAAGCCCTTTTCAAGCATCCTGGATGATGACAAATCCCGGCTCATTCAGGCTCCTGTTCCTCCACTTTGATGTGACAGTATGTGAATAGGCAACCCAGCCCACACTGAGGCACCTTGCGAGGGCTGATTATGTGACTCTGGTGTGGAGATTTGGACCCTGAGCTGTCTGACTCAGAAAACAGGTCGTAGAGCTGGTATAACTACCCAGCAAGCCCTGTTTTCTTCAAATGAATAGCATATAATGCAATCATGTTTCTAACACTAGCATTGCAATTAGAAAACTATGACTACATAGTGTTATTGGCTTGGTAAGCAAAGCAGTAGTTTTCAGTAAGATTATATTAATTACCTTTTCTGCCCTGATTTGCTGATTAGCCTTTTTGTTCATATCTTATCTGTTTCTATCCAACTACTATTAACCTTTACTGAAAACTTAGTATTTCCATTTTTAAAAATTCTACCCTGTGAACACAAATTACTAAGTTTATGACCAACTGAACCCCACTAACTGAATTACAGGGAGTTACACAAGATGTTACCTGAATGATATGACACTGCAGGTGGGCTCAGAGGCTGCTTCTGCTAGGCAGACTCCAGCTCTTAAGAGCCTATAATCTAAGACAACCAACGAAGGTTTGGAATAGAAAAATATAATTACTTTTTTTTTCCCCCAAGACATTCATGCCTTTGCATATGCAAAAAATTATTATAAATAGAGTTTCCACCACCCCCAGCCACCCGGCAGCATAACTGTTAATAATAACTGGTAGGTTAATAAGGTAGCCAATTCACTGGCACCAGCAAACCAGACACTTTTTTTTGCATGGAGAGACTAACTAGTCTCAATTGTTTTTAAAACCAGAAATTAGTCCTAAAATGATGAATTAAAAAAAAAAGAATAGTCACTGATCGCTAATTTACTCCTCCCCATCGTTGTGGCATTTCTTCCTCTTCCTTGAGGCATTTCTGCCTCTCCACCGCATTTTTCCTGCTACAACAGGACTTTTGTCTCATCTCTGTATCTGCATCCCCAGCTCTGCAATGATGTGTCAAAGCCACCCCTAGAATATCTACTCCATTTTAGTACCCACAACAGCTGCCCATAGGGTTGAATCCCAGCAGTGATAATGAGACGTGCATTATTTATAGGCAGAACTGTCTCCTGCACCTGGGGAGGAGAATCTGCCCTGTCCCTACAGCAAGAGGGCAAATACATTCCACTCACTGTGGGCAGTTGGGCAGAACAGGGGGCAGGGTCCCCCACTTCTCCCTGCACTGGTACCTGAATGTGCTGCATGGCTGGGTCGTACACGCCTCTGCGCATGACTATCAGCTTGGCATGTTCATCCACCAGGTCCTCTCGCTCCTCAGCAAAGGCCAGGATGATGCTGAACCGCGGCAGGTAGAGCAGGGCTGGAATTCGATAGCTCCAGGTACCGTTCCGGAATAACGTTTCTTGCTGCAGGACAGGGAACGCAGCCATTGTGCTAGGGGGAAGAGGACAAAGCACACTGCATTTTGACCCAGCAAAGTGTCATGGGGCAGATTCCACTGCTTTTGCTCTCTGTTCAGTGGGACCTGTCAGGCATTGAAACATACTTTCAGCTTTGTATTTTCCTTCTGCTTTCCAAAGAGAACCTATGCATAGCATAGTAGCTGGAACTCAGGCCGAACTTACCCCAGGAACAGCCTGGTTGGTCTGACTGGAGTGTCGCAAGGTAAGTACACCAAATACAGTTAATTAAAAAGCTGTGCTTTGTTTTGTCTTTTTAATTAAATGCACGTGCTGGGATTTTTTATTTATTTGTTTTTGTTTACTCTAATTCAGAAGACTGTTGATAAGAAGACATTGTAGTAGTTTCCCTCAGAAGACCATTAATTTCTCTGTTGAGGTTGTATCCAAAACTTGGCACAGAACTTCCGCTTTGCCAAATATGAGCTTAAAATCCCATATAAATGACACACTGAGGCAATCCCTGGCCCCAGGTGTGTCCCACTTTGAGGATGGCAAGCACTGAGCATGAATAAGGAAAGGAAAAAAACACCCCTCCTTCCATAAGATCAAAAAACAGTCTGAATGGTGTCACATCACTTGGGATGTGACTAGGCAGAAACCTTGTCCTCTTTACAATGATTTAATAGCAATGTTATGAAGGAAGGCAAACATGAGGGACAATTTAAGGAAGCTGCCTCTGTGTAACTGGCCTGTGCTATGCCCCAACATATCCTCTCTTCCCCTCCTCAGACCTACTTGGCCCTCTGTCCTCTTGCACCAGTGAGCCAACTCACCCCAGTATAAAAGCCAGTAGATTAAGGGAACTGTGTCTCAGCAGATGGAGGAAAAAATAAGAAAGAAAAAAAGAGAAAAATATAAAAGGAAAAAAAATCTCACATGATGCACCAGAAACTGAAGGCTTGGATATTCCCTGCTCAGCAGAGAAGGTGGGGAAGAAAAAAAAGAAAAATAAATATTAAAAAAATCAAGCCTTAGATCTCTGACGCATTGAGTGGGTAGGATGGCAGGAAGAAGATGACAATACACTATGAGTAAGAAATTCAAATGCCTCCTACCTCACTGAGGCAAGACTTGCTCCCCTCTTCGTTGAGGATTCTCCTATTTACCTAAATCTTAGAAAGGGCTGTAGCAACTACTGGACATGGATGAGCTCCTGATGTTCTTGAAGGCTGCCTTGATAATTCAGGACCAGATATGGAGGCAGCTTCAGAGTGCTTGTACCTACCTGAAGAATAGTTTGCACTCTTCCATCTTTAAGAAGATTATATTAGCCAGCCTAACTAACACAGACTTGGTCAATTTTTTTTTTCAGTGTTTATTTATGAGTTAGGAAAACACAAACTGAGTTTATCCTCCAGACAAGTCTGAAGCACAAGGCGAGCTAGCTCACAGGACCATATATTCCACTCTATCCAGATCCATAGCTAGGCAGAGAGTGTTCAAATATTTCTTGCTTTCACATTCCAGGCGCTATAGATATCAGTCAGATTTTTGAACTCACAGCACTTCTCAGAAGGGTCTGAACTGCACTGCTCCAGCTAAAGCCAGCTGTACAGTCCACAGCAAGCCCCAGCTCCCTGCCACTCTGATCCAAAGGCACTGGAAAAGGAAGTCAATCTCCCAGGAGCAGCTGCTCCCTCCTCACTGTCACAGAAGATAAAGCAGTGTGAGGACAGGCAGCAGCACTGCTACCATACAGTGTTACCAGAACTGGATCACAGCTATCCATGCAGTAACATCAAGGAAATAGGAAGACCTTCCTAGAACAAATAACTGTGCTGTTTGCTACTTACCAGCATGGATCTGGCTATTTATGGCTCCTGAAAGAGAAACTCACCAGTATGCTTCCAGACTATTTAAGGGAGATTATTTAAAGGGAGATTAGTCAGCCTGTCTAGTGCAGCACAGGTTCCCTAGCGTTCCTGCTCATAATGCCATCCTGATCTTGCAGTCCTGCTTCAGAGCATGGCAACAGGGAAGGAAAAGAAAGGGGGAAAAAAGAAAAAAAGAAGAAGAAGAAGAAAAATAGAGAGAGAGAGAGAGAGAGAGAGAGAGAGAAAGAGAGATCTGGGCTGGCCTGTGAATCCCTTGATGGAAAGCCAAGAGACTGCTGCCACAGGAGGCCATGCTGCAGCCTGCTGCACACCAGTCCCTCCTGTCTGAGCCTGTCACCTGCATACAGCTCTGCCCACACTCTCAGCCTCCCTGTGACATGCTCACTGTGAGTGTCACAACATCTTCCACTTACTGCCAAATGGGGATTGAGGAAATAGCTGAACTGGGAATAGCTGCCATAGAAACAAGCCTGAGGTTCCTGGACACAGCAACTATAATCAAGGAAAATACTGGAATCAAGTGACATTTCCATCTATCCAGAGACTAAATAGAGATACGTGTGAGTGTGTGTATATATACACTTGTACATACACTCCCTACACACAGTGTGGGTATTATGGCTGTATGCATATATATACATGCTATGCATCCATCTGCAGAGAAAGTTTTCCATCCTTTTTTAAACACACAAAGTCAGTATTCAGCTTTTTCTATGTTCTCCCTTGTGGATTCTCATGCAGAGATTGAGTCATAACAGTGTGAGTTTCACACAGAATCAAAAATGAAGGATCTGTAAATAAGCTTTAAGTTCATAATATATATATTAAAAGAAAACAAAATAATGCTGCTTTAGTTACTTGTCCAGCCAACTGAAAGGAATTTACTTTTCTTTTGACTCCAACCTGTATTCAAAGGCATGCCCACCAACTAGACCCTTCTGAATAAAAAAGAAGCAAAATTGGCAAATCATTGACTGGACAGCCATACAAAGATTGTTCCAATGCTCATATTCCAGGACTGCTGGAATTCAAATCACACATGCTAATCCTTCCAAGGCTACATTGCCAGGGGATGTGTGTGTCCATGATGCTACTTGGTTCCTAAACCTCACTGAAATAGCACTGGCTGGCCTGCAAGGAAGAAAACAGTGTTGCAGCCAGCACACCCCAAGGACACGGGCAAGACAAAGATCATAGCACTATCTTTTAAAATACTAAGAGCTAATCTGGAATACAAAGGCCTGAAACAGAAACAAGAGACTGGAGAGCTGTACACATGAAGACAAAAATTGGTCAGACCAGTACCAGCTCAACAGCCTTGGAGAGAGAGTTAGCTGTACTTTCCTGAACTACAGGAGTAAGAAAGGGGAACTGGATGTAGTAATTTTTTTTCTTAAGAGAAAAGAACATATCTGGTCATCTCTTTCTGGATGACAGAGATGCTAGTGAGGAGAAGGGAAATTTATCATGTAGCAATTAAACCAACGTCCCCTACTGCGTTCTGGTTTTTACTGGAGTCTTTAATTTATTTTCCAGACTTACCCTTGCAAAGTGTCGTGTTCAAGGAGGCTGGTGTTTACCTGCAATTCCTCTCCAAGGCACGAGGGAAGCTGCTGCACTGAGATCCCATACTTCACCTCTGGGCAAGACTGGGCAGACAGGGAAAGATGAGCACACTGCAAACAGTAAGAGAAGAGGGAGTTAAACTGGAGGAAGCCATTACTCATCATTTGCAAGTTACACAGCTGTAATGATTTCCAAAGCAGAGACTGTTTCCAGCACACCAGAAGAGTCAAAAGAAATAACAGTTGTCAACAAGTGAATCTATGATGGATTTAGTCCCTGGAAGGAGTCCAAGTGGCAGAAAGGAGAGGTGCTGGTAGACACCAGGAAAGGATACTTGTTCCTTCCACTTTTGTCCTTCGAGGCAGCTCACACAGACTTGGAGCAGGATGAGCCATTGCACGTTTATTTGCTTTAATCCTCCCAAAGAAAAGTCAGTTAAAAGCATAACATTTCCACTGGCCTCAGCTTCTGTAAAAACCTGTTCTGAACATGATCAGACCCAAGCTGAAATGACAGCATGTCTTTAAAACAAACCAATAAAAATAAGGTAATATGCTGAACTCGATCCCTTGGTCCCTGTCAGAGAGGTCTACACTCTGTGGAGCAGGTAGCTTGTTCTTGAATGATTTCAGATAGGTCCCAAGAGAGCTATCCAACTCATTAAGGGAGAGTCTGGGGGAAAAAACACAATCAAAAAGCCCAGAGAGAGTCAAATAAAAAACTCAACTAAAATTCTGCTTTTCAAGGCAAGCACAAGAACCCAGGACTGCTCATTTTCTACTCAGCATCAGACCTGGACTTACAGTGCTTTCCAAATGTATAAAGTCAACCAAGCATTATGCCAAAACACACTCCTTGTCTCACTTGAAGAGAAATAAGACATTTCCCTTGGGATATTGCATAGAGGGCTCCCAGAAGTAGTCACGTTCCAAACCCAGTTGTATACGGTTAAGAAATAGAAGTCCCAGTTTGCTTCTAGAATAACTGCTGCACAGCACACTCCTGCATGGAAGCTTTCCTCCCTCCTAAGCAGCATAGCTGTGCCTGTTTCTGCCAAAGCCCAGCATCAGAGCACACCATCTCCAGCCTGCTTATGCCCTTAGACTAGACCCCACACTAAATCTAGGCTATGGAATTTCTTAACAAGCCAAGCCAAGCAACACACATTTATTTAGTCTACTAAATCACCCTCAATGTAAAGTCAGAAAGATGTTATCAGCAAAAACTGTCAAACAATAAACCTTAAACAAACCTTAACATTCAGAATTCAAAACTGAAAAAGACAAAAAACTGGAATTACTTTAATCCAGCAGCTAATTGAACTAAACTTTTAAACCACACTAGAAACAGAAAGTTTCTCTTGTCGTAAAAATGTCATACCACATTTACAAGGGGATTTTCCATCACCCCAGTACATGCTTTCCTAAACAATCAATCAGGATCTGCTTTCAAACTGTTGTGGCTCAGCTTGGCAATAGCTCCTGTGCCTTAAAGTGGAGGTTTTCTTAGCAAGAGAGAGGAATTACATGGAGCAGCAGTATTTTTCTTAAAATATATCTGGTGGAGGAATACACAAACTGCATTCCTACTTGAACCTACAAAATGTTGTATTTACCTTTTTAGTTCCTAGCAATGTCCACAGTTATGAAAATAAGAAAAGGAAAAGAAAAAAATACCTTTTTACTCTGTGTCGTCTGGAAGTCACATCAAAAGGCAAATAAAAAAGAGAACAAAGAAACACTCCTATTGGATTAGACAAAAGGCAGGCTCACCACACTCTCACCAAGTAATCTCCAACCTGCAAAATTATTTATGTTGGCAGCAATGTCAGCTGTCTTGGATCCCCAGGAAAAGCTATCAGCTGGCATATAAACACAAGCTTACATTTAAATAGCAAACCTGTTTTGCATACAAGGGGTGGTTCCATGAGAGTCAGACAAACAATAGGGAAAGACTGCCACACTACCACAGGAATTAAGCAGCATGTTTCTACCTGCATGGGTTGCTGCACTGTGGCACAGCTGCTGGTTCTATATAGCTCAGCATGCTATCTTATTTTTCTTGGTCCTCTACTCCCCTGGTGCTGAGGAAGGCAAAGTTCCTCTGGTTGCAGCATGTAGACTCCCAGTGCTTTCCCTCAGAGTATTGAGCTCTGGGAAAGTTTGCCTAAAGAACCCATAAAATTGTTATAACCAACAGGTGATGGTGTTGTGATAACCTAACATTCTGTCTCCACACACCTCCAACCCATCAACATGTTCTTTCTGGATAAAAATGGCCAAAGGAGTGGCCAGGCAGGAATGCAGGAATGATACATTCATGCTGATGCCTTCAGGTGCAGCTCCCAGAGTCTCTGTGGAAGTGTTTCAAGGCCAAACTATCCCAGCAGCTGCAGGCAAGGAGCTACTGGGGGGAACCAAGCACAAGGAGGAGAGCACAAGCCTAAGGTCACACCTGAGGAAGAAAGGGATGGCAGTACCCCTTCTCCCAGCTGCGCCCTGGCTGGCTGACAGGCAGCACCTGCAGATGCTGCAAGTACCCAAGCAAATAATTTCACAACTACATTGTGCTACTGCTGTCAGAAATGACAGCAGTAATCCCATTTCCTATCCCATTTCTTGCTGCATCCCTTGCTTTCCTCTCTTCTCTACTGAGTTTCCATTGCTACCATTTACACTTCTTGTCTTTGAAGTGATCTGAAAGAATGAGAATAATAATCCTGTGAAGAGATCTTGCTAGTCATGGAAAAAGTCTCCTCATTTGATGGCAGTTGTCGTTGATCAGTGCAAGCCAAATAGGAAGATGCAAAAGTGTGGATTTAGAACCCATCAGCTGAGCAAACAAATTAAGGTTATGCTTCTATATTACTGTGTTTCTCTTGAGCAACCCTGTATCCTTTCCTGCGCCAGCAAGAAACCTCATCTTACCTTGGCAAACCATCAGAGGATATGAGACTAGCAGAAAATTAATCCAGGGGAAAAAAAAAAGTGAACTGTTTCTGCTGGGTCATTGTCCTGGATTGCATCAGCAAGAGTCCATCAAGCAGTAGAATCTGCAGTTGGAGCAGGAGCATGAAGCTGCTGACAGGAGGAGCAAACACACGACCCAGACTAGCACTTAGTCATTGGCTCTAATTAGCTGCATGGTGAAACCACACCCTGTGTTTACGAACCTTGCCTAACAGGGCAGGTAAAGTACGGCCTTAATTGGGGCACACAAGAGAAGACTGAAGGCATTTGTATCTCACTGCATTACTTGGAATCAAACGACAGTGTGAGGAAAAGTCCCCCCAGAGACAATATCATTGACATCTACCAGATACTAACTTTTAACAGTGGCTCTTGGAGAAAATCCAGAGTCAAGTAAAGCAGCAGCAATTAATGGAGGACAAAAGACATTGAAGAGGCTGCTAAGGTGCAGTCTGCCTGAAAGCAAGACATGAATGATTGCTTTATGGATTTCTTCCCCTTTTTTCTTCTCCCTGGCTAGCAGCAGTGTTATTCAGGTGATTTTCTGAGTCATACACTTGGCTTCTGCAGCCAGACAACCCATAAATACTCATTTGTTTAACAGAAATCACCTTTCCCAGCTGCAGTTTAAAACTGGTTGTCCATCTCTTCTGAGTGGCAGTCCCAAGTGTGGCTTGGTGTGGTGGCAATGGTTCCATGGGCTATGGTGGCAGCATGCATGTGGCAGAGTAGCTCTGCCTCTGGCCACCTCCCACCTCCCCTTATCGGCTCATCCTCTCTAAGATCCCACACATTCCCCTGCAGCCAGCTGGGGTGCCCTGCCTTTGACCCACTCCCCAGGACCAGTCAGCATCAGACATGGCTGTGCAGAAGCTAATAGCTTAGAAAGGCTGAATCTACACCTAAAATGAAGGATGTGCTGCTTAGTCCTGCCATGAGGTTAAAATTAGGCAATCCCAGTGCCTGTGCAGGACAGCCCCACAATCAACACGCGGGCACCCCACACTGCTTCCCTGCAACCACCAACACCACTGCCAGCATCCAGGCTCCAGCACTGCTCTTCAGCCTCCAGTCCACAGCACGAACCTCTATTTGCAAAACCCCAGCCTTCTGATAAAAGAAAAAGTGCTTTTCCCAAACAACATGTTGTTCTGAAACTATTTTACAAAACCGTTCCTTAGTAACTATCAAAAATGGATGTCCCACTGTAGACATGCACAGCCTGATCCTTCCTCTTTCCTTTCAGTGTAAATCAAAATCAGTGTCACCACTGAAGTTTAAAACAGGTTTAGGTCTGAGGAAGATCAAAATCTTCACTTCTATTGTTCCACGCTTACTTCATTGCCCTTATATCTGATTGTTGTAATGAAAACGTTTTTAAAAAGGTTAAAAAATGCAAATGGGGTGTGTGGGTGCATTAATAAGAGGATATAAAAATAATGCAGAAGCTAATATAATGACAGAATCCTGAACAATGGAGCATTTGAATTTGGAGGACTGTGTTCAGTTTTGGGTGTCACCTCTCAGGAAAGATATGGCAATAGCTGCAAATGGAGGCTGAGGAAGAGAATTCAGAAGCTAATGCTCATGAGCATAGGTGAAAAGAAATTAGCAGGAAAACAAGAAATGGTACATCTAGTGACTGACATGCAGGCCATTAAAAATTGCCAATGTATATTTCCCTCGCAAAATGCTCAAACTTGATTCCATTGATTCCCAACATCATTAAAAAGGCAAGGCTGGCTCAGGTAATTCAGTGGTTTTGCTATGCTGTACAGTGTAGCTGCTGTTGTCAGGCAGCTGTCAAGTCAAGAGGTCTGTGGGGTCAGATCATGTGAAGCAGCAATTACACAGTACTGCAAATTTTAAGTTAAAACACAATGTGCTGCCTTCCAGGCATTGGGGAACATGGCATCCTTGGTGCAGAAGATAAATCCTACAGACCTGGGCTTTGACTAAAAGTCTGTTCTGTCCAGGAAGGAAAAAAAAGACAAACAAGAAAAAGCCAAAATAATAATTATGAATGTAAGAAGCAAATGCTAATGGCAGAGCTCTTTGGGAAACAGGGTTCCTTGGATGAGAAAACATCCACTGTTTTCTTTTAATGCCAATTCTAGCTAGGGAAAAGAGCCTCTGAGCACATTTGAGACAAGCACCTCACTATCCTTATCAACTGTAGGTACAACAGGCATGAGGAGCTGGTACTCTTTGGGTTTGTACTCCTTCACACTCCACTGACTCCACTTATATTACTTTTGATTTCCATCAGCACAGAATTTTCCAAACACAGAATCCTGCTGCTGATGCCTGTCTCACAGTAAATACAATTTATTTCCTCACCTTGTGAAAAGAAATGGACAAAATAGAAAAATATTCCCTTAACTCAAAGGGCAACAGCATTACCCCATAGCAG
The DNA here is from genome assembly GCF_901933205.1 of Camarhynchus parvulus. Classification (NCBI taxonomy): domain Eukaryota; kingdom Metazoa; phylum Chordata; class Aves; order Passeriformes; family Thraupidae; genus Camarhynchus; species Camarhynchus parvulus. The sequence continues at coordinate 18,811,054 of NC_044579.1, forward strand.
ACCTGTAAGCCTTCTGGCACTCCATGGTGAGTCATGGGTTTGTCACAGAGAAGCTTCCTCACCCTGTGTGAGACAACACCCAGAAAACAGCCTGCCTATTATACACATTACACCATTTCTCCATTTACTTTACCCATTTGGAAGAAAAAAGAAAATACACTTTATTTTCATTAACAAAATGAATGGCATGATCTATGAGAAGCAAAGGAAGAGAAGTGGTGAGGTTTGAGTACAAAAAGAGGATTGTAGAAGCAGGATTTATTTAGCCTTCCAAAAAACACTGAGGAGGAGTCACTGCAGGAATTTAATGACTGGAAAATGCAATAAAACTGTAGTTCCTTGCTTCGTGTACTCTGCAGTGCTTGGACACTCAGATAAGCAAGTCTGAAGCACAAGTCTAGCTAGATTCACCCTAGGCAACTCTTGCAACAGAGAGGAGCCCAAATTCCAGTGCATCCTTCATTCCTGAGTCCTGCCAGCTCTCAGACCAGAGGTGCACAGGCCTGATGGTGACCTTGATTAATCATTACAGGAGTAATTGCTGGCAGCCCTCTATGCCAGGCCAAACCTTCAGCTGGTCTAAAGGGACATTGACACTGGTGACCATGAATCTATGATGTTTGAGCTCAGATTAACCCAAGCTTAACTCAGTGAACATCTTCCACGGAGTAGGCTGGGCATACAGCTGCATTTTAAAAAGAGTAATGTTGTGACCAATTAAAATATTTTGAAACGAACAAGACAGTTGGCAAGTTCAGTGAACTTCAAAATGAAAATAAAAACCAAAGGAAGGATTAGCATCAAATTCAGCAGGCTATGTGATGCTTTTTCTAAGAGTCAATCCAAATGCAGTCTTAAAAATACAAGTGAGTTATCCAAGGATGAGGGGGAAAATCTCTCCTAGGAATAGCACTGATCTAAGCAATCACTAATATTTGTCTTCCTTTGAAGCACTGGGCCTAAGTTGCCCCCAGAAGAGGGACATACAAATCACAGCAAGCAAGTAGCCTGGTAATAAGAAATTATTTCAAGAGGGAAAATTATCACAGGCATTTGGATTGATCCAAAAGGCCTTAAAATAAAACCAGGCTGGCTCTGCTGTATCCACCCCAGTGCCCAGGTATGTGAACACACATGAAATTAAGAAATGGCAATCTAAAAATAGTCATAAACATGTAGGTCTTTTCATCTCAAATGGCTGTAAATAATGTAAAGCAAGAGCAGTTTCTCATCCAGTGGGCCTTAAAAATGGAAGCAAATACTATTTACTGTTTCCACTTGAGTTTGCAGATTTGGACCGAAGTTTCGCCCAGTTGTTAAAGATTTATATGGGAGGTTTAACAATCCTCTGTCATTAAGCCTTGGCACAAGCAGTGCAAAGGACGTTCAGGGCATATTTGTACTAACTTATCTGGGTAAAGTGAAAGCTGTTCCTTTACACTGTGTTTGCTGTGACTCTGGAAACTAAGCAAACAAAATCTGAGGCACACTTTACTCTCAAGCAGAACTGACAGGAAGGTACAAGGACTGAAGGACACCGAACTTCTGTAGGACATACCTGCCTCTGGATCCACAACTAAATTGCAAAACCCTAACAATCTGGGAGAGTTTAATTCAGACTTTTTGGAACACCTCATCCTGATGGCAAATGAGAGACCGGCTCAGCTCCTGAGTGTCAGGTGAGTAAAATCCTGTTATGGGGGGATGCTGGAAGAGGAACTGCCCGAGAAAGAAACCTCAGGCCGCAAACAAAGGCACAAATCCAGTGCCCAAGAAAGAACTGAAGGAGTCCTGTGCAAGCCAGAGAGAGCACAGTTTGACACTATTGAAATACTGGCAGACAGAGAGGAGAGACACCACTGGCACAGCCTGGTAGGCATAAAATCCACCACCCACAGGGAGGAAGCCCAGTTGGAGAGGAGACCCAGACCGCACAGAATGGTATTAATATGACCAACTGAACAGCAAACATTCCCAACCCCAACCGAGCTGTGTGTCTTTTTCCAGGGGCAGCACAAGTTGTGATTTTTCCTGTCAAACGGTTTATGTGTGATCTTGTTTTAAAAAATATATATATAAATAAAGACAGGAAATATGAAAAACAGCCTGTTTTCCTCTTACCTCCAGGCTGATCCTTCCCCTGAGCCAATTTTTCCTTTCACTCTCAGGAGGCCAATTGCTGTGAATCCAGTGTAGCTGTGAACTCTCTCCCAGCAATTATGTATATTTTTAAATGCACAAAAGTAAACAAGGACTCAAATTTCATAAGAACAAGCTAGCTCTTCTGATCTTAAATGATCAACAGATTTGACCGTTATAGTGGAGCTGTCACTTCCAGACCTAGTTGAAAGTAGGAAATTACACTAAAATAATGAAAGCTTTTTAGAATATTTTGCTGAACCTGCAAGAAGTATTAATTGGCTGGCAACCATTTTATGAGACAGACAGGTATTTTATTCAGGGCTGATTTTCTACAGATACAAATTGGGACTGTTAACTTGAAACTACTTTAATAAAAACTCTAAATAGAGGCGTATGTATGAAACACCACACTAACTCCCAGACAAGAAGAACCCACAGAACCCATTGTCCCACACTGCTATATTTTGCCCAGGACATTTGCAAGACAATATAAAATGCTTTAACAATATAATTACCCTCATCTGTCCCTGAGTATGTGGCCAGTGCCTGGGGATTTCACTCAGTTTTTCCTTTTGAAAGTAGCTTGTTCTGTGATTTCTATAGGCAATTATAATTTTTCCCCAATAGTTATTGGAGGAAATAATGCATGTTTCCAAGCAGCACCCCATGGAAACTGCTCCATCATATCTAAAATAAGGAAAATTGACAAGACTCAGTAACAGCCTGGAACAATCTGGAAGTCTCATCTCCCTCTTGCCTTCTCTTTCCTTTGTGAAATCATCTTGGAAACAGATGTCTGTGATAAAACAGGTCAAGTAGGTTACTCAATCTGCAAAACCTGGACTTTGCTGTTCCAAAAGGGAGCAATTCCTAAAACAAGAACCTTTTTTAGGAGCAGTTGCAGTCAGCTCAAATAAAACTTAAAAAGAACAGCAGGGCCACTGAGGAACTAGAAATCTAGACAAGATGCTTGCTTTTCACTTGGGGACTGAAATGTAGAAAACATGAAATGAAAAATAACCAAAACCAAGAGAATTTTCAAACTAGTTCATTTTTTCCATTAATTACATTATGTTTCAGAGTTCTTTTGAGCACATCAGGTTATCTCATGTCATGCTCTTGCACTTACATTGAGTTCCTGCTTAAGTAACTCAGAAGAAAAAAGACTAGAAAAATGCAGGATTATTCACAAACTATAATATACTGCTCCCAGTCTAGAGATGGGGAACTAAGACTGACATGCTCAAGATTGACCAGGGAACTGCAGTAGAGCTAAGAAATTACATCTACTCTCCCAGAACCCGATCCTGTGCCACAACCATGAGATTAACTACCCTCGTCCCAGCTTTCCTCTTTCTGTGCTTAAAAACTAGGGATGAAGAGGAGGGTAAAAACTGCTGTTAGAAGGAAAGATCCAGAAAAGAAAGTTCTGCCAACCTTTCCGAGCGCTTGGGTAAAGTGAGCTATAGAACTGCAGTTGCAGACAGCATGGCACTAATGTGACAAGAAGATGGAGGCTCCCTGTGCATATACACGCAGCCAGAGCACTGCATATGTCCTTCATTTTCTACAGTGCCATGCTGGCTAGTGCTGCAGCTGGCAAATTAGAGGCAAGTGGGGAAAGCTTGGGGTTGATTACATAAGCACTGGGCTAGCCCCCAGTACTGGGAGAGAAGAGGCAGCTCTGTGTTGGGAGCTGCAGTCCAGCAAGCTTCTCTTCCCACCAGGGTCCAAAAATGGCTGTTCTGAAGGGAAGTTTGTATCGGTCAGTGCTGTTTGCTAATGAGCTTCCAGAGTTGTGTATCAAGTGCTTTTCCTGAGTTGTTAAAGACCCATGCAGTCAGAGTAACAGGCTGTAAGAATAGAATCAGCTCATGTCATGTTTGAAATTAGCTGAAATTAGCTTGATGCAGTTGACAAGGATAGCATGGCATAGCAGCACTCCAAACCTGCCTGGCTTTTCAAACCAGCAGAAACCAGCCTAACAGGATGCTGATGTCTTACTGACGTCTGGCTCTCTTGTAGCTACACATTTGCAAGCAGACTCACCAAACAGGCACTCCTTGGACCCTCCACCCAATAAACACCGAGAGAGGAAAAAGTGAGAACTCTACTATTTCTTGATTAACAAAATTCTTTTCCCTGCTTCTGTATGGAAGCTTTCAAATGAAAAACCCTGTGAATTCTTACCTTTCTGCAGTTCAAACAACCACCCATGCTCATTTCTTCCATAACAAGTGTCTAATACACAACCAGCAAATCTAGAAATAGAAGTGGGCATCATTATATTTTTCCCCAAGAGCAGCACAGGTCTTGTCTGCCCAAGGGACACTTGGCCTGTCTGCTTACTAATGAGTCTGTCTTGAAAAGCTTCAACCAAGATATCTATTAATCCTCCTTTTCCAATTGTCCTAGCATTACTAAACCTCTCTGCTTTCAGCAAGGCATTACGCCCTGCATATTATTTCTCATACTATGTTTTTGACTAAATCATTTCATCAGAGACTAAAGCTTCCATGCCTTAGTCCTTTAAGTTTTTTAAGTAAGCTCTAGGTTGCATACACATTCCATGGTTAGAAGGCTTCACACAGCCCAAACAGAACAAACAAAAAGGAACAAGGACTCACAACTCCCACATGTAGTCCTGCAAAACAGAAGAGATCATCAGGCAGACTGCTGAGAGCCTTCTTGCGTACGTACTTGCAGAGTACATGGGTATCTCCTGCTTGAGGATACATCCTGCCATTTACCCCTAAGCCTGAGCTGATAATTGTGTACTCCCCCAAGCCTAGGAGGTGTAGGGATTTGGTTTTTAATTATTCACTTACCTTCCAGAGATAAGCCTGGAGAACCTCATGAGTTTTCAATCACAGCTACTTAGCATCTATTTCACTAGTATCTTCTTGGCAGAAATAAGGAATGGGATGGCATCAATGGCAAGAACATTTCATAAACAGCAGGAAGAAACAAAGGGGGCTTCCTCTAGAGGCAGGAGTTCTTGTTAGTAGAGAAATATCAGCGATGTCAGAAAAACAAGGATGAGGTTTATACATTTCACTTCTCAGGACTCTCTCAAAATCTTCAAGCAAAGGTGCATTTTCACCATTGCATGTGTAATAATTCAAGGAAAGGAATAGAAACAAGATCAGCTTTTTGGTTTATTAGTTTATAATAAAAAGCAGAAGAGTTTGTAGATCTCCACTTGTGCTCTTCTATATGTTTTAGAAATGAAGTTGACTCCTAACAGCTGTAGAGAATGCGTGTGTTTGTATATGTGTATATATGTACATATACACATACTTAGTACAGCTCCAGAGGTGAAATTCTTTAACACCTTAGCTATTGTCTATGGCTACATCTACTACATGAGGCCCAGGGGATGAAGCATGGAATTCAATGGGAACTCACTGAGTTGCATGGATTGAGCAGGGATGACAATTAGCAGCGGATATAAGAAAGCACATCCTTTTAGATAATTGTTCTTGAATCATAAAGAATCAGTAAACAGTAAGAAAGATAAACCAGGCTGCAGCAGAAAAATATGCAGCTTTTTACTGTTATTTATTAACTATATATTGATACATATATATATATATATAATTAGTTAATTTACATGAAGTAGTGAAATAGTTCATGTTTCATGCAGAGGGAATTGTATGAAGGCACGTATCCTCTTCTGTCATGTGTCATAACATTTGTAAAAGACACTTACTTGGTGGTCCTATGGACACGTGGCTTACCTTTATGCATAGAGCTACCCACAACGCCAGACTTCATTCCAGGAATATTTTTAGAGCTAGCAAGAACATCTGAGTAATTTTTAGCCACTTTAAATGTACTAGTTTCTCTCTCTATCCTCATTCACTTGGTCTTAGGGTTTCAAAAGCACATGGTTTGGAGGATTTATTATATGGGTCCAATGTATTTATTTTTAGTCTCTGAAGTGTATCTAAAACAGGTTCTCTGTAACATGTGCAAGACAAAAAGGGTTTTCTTGTCACAAAAGTGTAATGAACTATATAATTCTGTCGTGGTTTTGCTTGCTATAAATAAGGTACCAGCACTGAATCATGGCAATAGAACCATTATGTTAGCTTCCTCAGCTGAAAGACTATCTCACAATTGGGGTGGTTGTGTTTTGATTCTGCTAAGGCTGGTTATAGAATTCAATCTTATTTACAAAATGAGCACAGAATGTTTAATTTATGGAAACACCTGGGGTCAAACTATTTGATATTCTTTCAGCCAGCATTCCCAAACTTATTGTCTAATTCTCTCTGGCTTCTGCTGCAAACCTCTTTGGTCCATGTGTTACTCTCTGGTCAGTCTGTTCTCATGCTCCACCTATTTGTCTCCACCTCTGTGCTTTAATCAAATAATACCTTGGCCTTGCACCTAAATAGTTGAAATTCTTTTGTCATGTACGTTGCTCTGGACAGGGACATGCACTTAACTGTCTTTTGCCACCACTTAATAGAATGTGTCAGGATAGTAAACACTTCCAAGGATGGCAATCCCAACCAGGAACAATGAAAATATAAATATTTGTGTAGTCAGGCAGCTGAGGGCTGTGAGAGCTTTAGGGTAAGATGTTACCACACCCATACATCTGCTGAAAGTCAGTCCCCCTGGAGCAGGGGTGGCTCAGCAGGACAAGTGAGAGCACCTCACTGACACTGGCTCCAAGTCTTCACCTCAACCACTGATGAGGCTAAATGAATTCATAGCTGCATCTGCTGAGATCGAAATCTGCCAGAGCCTAGGGCTGAGTCTGTGGGTGTTACTATTCCCCTGACTCAGAAATATCTCCAGATGCAAATGCAGGCCTGAGCTTGGGCAGAGCCCCAGAGCCTCTGCCAGGGTCCTCTTGCATGTGGCACTCCTTGAGGGTTTGGCACCCGCATGAGCAAGAGCGGCTGTCGATAAGTAAGGCCTGCTGCTGGATTTTGGACTGTGATGCATACCAGCAGAGCTGGGTTTGCCTCATTATCATGCAGAGTGAAAGAGTTTAGAGATGACATTCCACTTCAATTAAAACCAAGTAAGATGGACAAAAGTCACTGCCTAACCCAGGAGCAGGGATGTAATGGGGGACTGTTGCTGGTGGGAGTCAGAGGTTTGGTTTTGGTTTGCACAAGAATTTAGGAAGAACATTTGAAAATGAAACCATTAAGATGCAGCTAAATTAGCATTTGCGTGTACATTCAGACACTATTTAAAGAAGAAATATTAAAGGAGCCATGTTATTTATAAGAGCTTGAAGTAAAAAAAATTTTGTCCTAAAAGAGCTCTATCTGGTTCATCTGGATGAAAGGTGCATCCCTATATTCAACACACAAAACCTTCCAGATGAGTCATTAATAGGGCTTTTACACTTGAGACGACTTCAACACACAAAAAGGAAGAAAATATTATAAGATTTTCTGCCTTTCTACAGCACAAACACCCTACAGCCTAGACAGCAATTTCTGCATTGAGCCCCAAAACAAAATTATGTGGAGCTAGACATCATTTACAGGGGCATCCAGCCATGGATGGATTTGAGCTGATGGCAAACTAACAGAGTACTACGTAACTCAGAGCAGGCATTCACTGCCCTGTGTGATGAAAGTACCCACCTGCATATTTTGAGTGGACACTCAGACACATCAATACTGTTATCTTCATTCCTGGTGGTGATAAGGACACAGTCAGACAAAGGGAATTCTTCTGTGACTGCATGTCCCTATATAGGCAAACCATTCAGTCAAGTTGTAGTCATACCTGTTATTTTCTGCTTTGAAACATCCCTGAGTTACACAGCTGGAGATTTCTGTCTGTCTGTGGTATTAATTAAGCAATCTTCATTACTCTTCCAGGCTGGGCAACAGTGTTGTATAATATCAGCAAATTGAGCAGTTTTAATTTCAAAATCCTTGTGTTTACTTCCTTATTACAGTACTTAACACTTTTCAGTCAGCCAATACACCTTCCCACTTTAAAGAGGAATTAGGAATTTAGTGAAGGACTGAATTCACCAGCAAGGAGAGCCACCAGTCTCATCCTACTGCACCTCTTCTGTCACAGGAAAGGCTGACAACAGCAAGCCAAATAAGTCCCACACAAATTATTGCCTTGTGGCAGTGGAAGAGAGGATGCAGAAAAAACCCTCCCAGAGACACAGGCTGTCAGATCAGGGCCAGCACCAGGCACACCAAAATAGCCCATTATCCAGGACAGCAAAGTACTGGGGAGGCAAAGAATCCATGATCCAGCTGCCTGCTCTGCTGTGCTGGAGCTCTGGAAAACTGCCACTGAGAGAGGGGCCAGGGTGTGTGGAGCAGCAGGTTTGGCAGGGAAGGAGGTGGCTCTTTCTAGCAGCTCAGACACCATTTGCACCCCTCCTGTCTCAGCAACAGCTGAGGCAGGCAGGTGGCTTTCCAGGGCTGCCAGCCCCCAGCAGCTCCCTCTGCTACCAGTGCCCACCGGGGCTGCCACCAGTGACAGACCACACAGTCTGCCTCTACCATGACTCGTTTAGCTGTGCCTGCCTGGCACGTCGTGGGATGAGGGAGAGATGCTCAACTGGTGCCAGAATGTACCTCCTGCTCCAGACTCCCACATCAAACTGCCCATAATAAACCCACTTGAAATACCTGCAGGTCTACACAGCTGCAATCTCAGCTTTCAGTCTGCAGCTCTGCTACTAAAAGCATCCTTATCTTTCATTAGCCCTAACTGGTTAACAGAAGTTATACCCAATACACCTTTGATACATCTGATACTCTTCATATTCCTCTAAGTCCACTCTCTTTATACAGTAGTCCCATCCACAGCCAGCCCATGCCTTGAAAACACCTCCAGTCCCACCCTCCCAGAGGTAGCAGTACTCCCTGTTTCCTACACACATCCATGTGTCCAGGTCCACACTGTTCTAGGAACCTCAGTCCCTTTTACAGTTTGTATTAGCATCTTACCCAACATCCCTGAGTTCAGCTGTTCTTGTAAAAATTCATGGCATTTGCTGGTAAATGCCAGTTTTTTACATAAGCGAGTAAAATTTATATACAGGCAAATTCCTGGAGGCTGGATTATGTGTGAGTCAAAATGCATATTTCTAGAGTTGCTGTATGTGCATCACTTGCTGGCTTCACTGTTTTCATCCTTCCCTTTTCCCTACAGACTGCTACTTCGGTCTCCGTGAGCTCCAGAGAAGTGTTTGCCTGCAAAGCACATTCAGGTGAATGGTGACTCAAGCCATGTGATTCCAAGGTGGCATGTGAATATACTTGGGAGGGGGTACTCCTGCCAAAAGACCTGGCACTCATCTACCTCTGACCATCAGAGATGAATACCTTCTTCAAAAATTCTCTACAAACACTCAGGCAGGGGTAGTTAAGGTCCACACATGCTTGAGCCATTCTCTGTAACAGAATAGTTTGACTGCTACCAGAAAAAAGTAATACTAAATTTGAATGCATCCTTCAAACATATTCCTAGCTTTTTAATACACCTAAATTACTGGAAAAGTCAGGACTATTTGACTGACATATCAGTAAATGGTTTCTCAGTACTTTCTTAGAGCATCAATTTTCAAATCAGAAGTATTGACTTCAGAAATGCATTCTGTTCTTGAATTCTTCATTGAAGAAAGTAAAAAAACCCAGTATATATTGTTTATAACCACCACATTAAATGAGTGCCCCCTCTGCCTCTCCTAGAAAACAGGAAAGTCTCTCTCTCATCCATTGCTATCTTCACTTCTGGTCAAGGATCTTGTTTGTTAGGGACTGTTTGACAACCTGGAAACAAGTTAATTATTCAGGACAGGCACCCTTCACTCCTCTGATGAACAAGAGGAGGAGTATCTGGCAAAGAGAAGCACACAGGTTTGCCAGTGTATAGATAAGTCTTTGGGTAACCCAGCTGAGTGTCACTTGGCCATGCAGGGGGCTCCTTCTCTGCCAAGGATCTTTGTAAAAGCTCAACAGTGACATCCATGTACTCTCATATTCACCAGGTAGGTGAAAGGGGAAAACAGTCTTCTCCATGCACACATGTGCATCTCTTCGCCTAATGGTCCCTTTGGACATTTAATGGTTTTGAAGCTACTCCTGACTGGTGAGCAGCTCCTGGAAAACTTTATCCACTTTTTCAATAAAATACCAGCAGCAATTTACAAAGCATTGCAAGTTACATCAGCTTGGCAAAGGTCAGGACAGAGACAGGCCCCAGTAAGAGTCACATGGACAAGGGGTGGCCTCTTGAAGCACAGAGGAACTTTGATGCAGAGGAGATTGTCATAGGTTCATCTCCTCGAGTGCCAAGGCATAAAATAATCTATAGGAGAGAAATAAATAAAAATGTAACAATTGTGAGAGTTAGGGGTTAAGTAGGATTACAGCTGTAATATTAATTATAGTCCACTTATAAGACATACTTCCATCACAGTTGCAAGGATCAAGTCTTTGGGGCTCTAGTCTTGGGACAAAAAAAGGCAGAGGAGAAGAAGTAGCCTCTTCTCTCTTTTCAAACTATCTCCAACAGCAGCTGCTTTTATTCCGTTGTTCCACACACCCACAGAAAAAGAAACAGGCTTAGTGAATCTCTGTACCTCAGAGTAGTTTACAAACCAAACTTAACACCACCACCAACAAATATGTCCTTCATACACTTCCATTAACTCTGGAAACAGTCCCAGAGCAACCACCATAGTTCCAAACAGTCCAAAAGGCAGAACTGAAGTCAGGATCCAAATTTAGAGCTGCATGCTGTGGTTAGGTAATGAAGGAAGAAAGCAGACTTTCTCCTCTGTAGAGCCAAGAAGCTCATGCCCAGTGCATGATTTCAGGGAGTGACCTTCTCTTTATAAGGATAAATCATAGTGCCTTCAAAAAATATTGGAAAGCAGAGGATTTACAGATGATGGTCCAACTGTCCCTGGTGTCCCAGGGTCTGCTAGAGTGACCCCGGGGACAAGCATGGGAAATGTCTGTGGAACACATGAGTTCACAGAGACTGCAGAAGACACACAAAAAATTGAAACACCTACTTTTTAAGCTATCTTGTGCCTTGGATATACTGTAACATAACAAACCAATGATACATGTGACTTCTTAAAACAGCACCTAACTAATCCACAGCACAGTTTTATGCCCTTCTCTCAGCTTGCTGTCAATTTTATATTCACATTTTCTATACAGCATCTCTTTCTATTACTCATGACAGCCCCATCAGTCACAAAATCATATTATATATTCAGGAAGACTTTGACAGCTGAAAGAATTCAGCAAAGGACCAGAGAATGCTTAAGTAATCCATTCCCATTTTACCCAGTCCTACAAAGGTTGAAAGATCAACTGATATTTTGCTGTTGTGATGTGCCTTCTAAAAATTCCTGGGAGTCCTGGCATAGTCCACGTAGACACACAGAGCACAGAAATTTTATGCTGAAGTCACTGTGTCAGTGAGGAGGTACACTGGCACTTGAGGGGAACTTTGGGAAAGAAAATCAAACCTCTGCACCATATAATCTTGTCCCTTCTACCTTCATGCTCTACAGTTATGGATTTTTTCTTCACTTACCTGCACAGCAGGCGTGAGTGCTGTTGATAAGTATTAGAATGCACCCAGCCCTGTAAAAGGCATTAATTCTTCTATTACATGGAGAAGTTTACAGATAATAGACAGATTTACTGAGATTTCTCTTCAGTTTTTACCTTCTATTCAGTAACATTTTCACCCTCATAAAAAGGACATGGGCACTATCTGTTATATGCTCTAAATCAACCAGTAATACCAAACCAAAATACAACATTCTTCCAGTAACATCTGTCATATGTCATGGAATGACAACCATGAACATATCAAAGCAATGTTCAGGACATGAGAATAAGGCTTGTAAGGTGATGATGTCAGAATGATCTCTGATAAAAAGTCCTTATAGTCCCTGTTATCCTAATCAGATGATGGACTATGGCCTCTGAACTAACCAGAACTTTGTCCTCTCTTCTCCTATTACATTGTTTTGTGTTTCTCCAGCTGTAATTCAGATAAAGCTGATGGAGTTGTGGAGGTTACCTGTCTTCTGCTGCTCTGCTGCTGATCCACTGTCTCAGTTGCTATAGAGACAAGCTCTGGAAGCCATGGAGGAGCATGAGAGAGAAGCCACCCCCAGGCTCTCCACTGGTGGGCTCTGGCAGGGCCGTTCTCAGCACGTACTGAGAGAGTCAGGTTCGGTCTCTGAAGGTGAGGAAGAGTCAGCAGGTGCTAACCCAGTGACGCAAGAGGGGGACTTGCACACACAGTACATTGCTATTCAAAGAAATTCCAGGTACTACAGATCCATGAGGCTGCCAAACAGAGGGAAAAGAAAGACTTCGAGAGAGGCAATGCACGTGCAGCATGCTACAGGTGAGTACTGACCCAAACAGCATTATGCTTCTTTTTCCAGTGAGATTAGGAGCTAGAGGAGTCAATAGAACAGAAGGACAGGAAGATAGAAAGCAACTCAGTTGTCAGCACATAACAGAACACCCCTGCCCTACAGCACAGTGGGCAAACGAGTGCCATCCTTCTTTTTTCAGCTTGGAAATGTAAAATGGCTGGATGTTTAAAGACATTTCATGACAGAGAATCTAAACATATGTGGGACTCTGCACTGCCACCCCTCTGCTCTGTAAGAGAAAAATAACTTAGAGAAAGACGTGAAGCTGTCAATGAAGCAGAGACTTTAGCATACAGAAATGAATGTTCAAAAGTACAGAAAACAGTCAGCAAAACCAGAGGAAATTGCAGTGGCTCCTTCTGAGGGACGAACAAGACTTCTGTGAAAGTCCAGTTACTGCTACTTTGCACTGAAGAGCTGTAAGAAAGACCTAGGGTCCCTTTAAACAAGGAGGCTGAAACAACAGGAGCACCATCCAGAACATATATGCATTCAGCCATGGCTTCAGTAAAAAAGGAATGAGTTGGCTTTCCCTGAGTATGAATAGTACAGAGCATTACTGCAAGGCCAGGCTGGAACCAGGCATCTTTCAGGTGCCAGAGCTGGAACCTTGTCTGAGCAGCTGTCTGTGAAAGAAGCAAGAGAAAGATAGGAGAAATGAAGAGAGTGCCAGGAAATGAGCTACTGCAACACACTGAGAAGCACTGGAAACAGGGCTGCATGAAGGAAATCAAAGTGGTTTTAATCTAAGTCCAAAATGACAGAGACCTGGAACTGGGAACGTAGAAAATGCCCTTTGCTTCCATCTCCCACATGCTTTGAGAAACTGAATTTTAAAACTCCTTCACAGCAAAGTTACCTTATTCTATTTTCAGATTATAATCTAACAGAATCAATGCTCTGGACTATGAACTTTGGATAGCTGTATGAATCAAGATGATACACCACTGCTTATGTTCCACTGCTGTGCAAACCACTGAAAGCTATTGCTTTGTTATGTAGCAGTAAAGCTACCTCTTCAGCTCCTGAAAGTAGATCAAGTTCCTTAAGAAAAAACAGACATCCTCCACCCCACAAATAAAAGGGCTGTGAGAAATGTCCCCAAGAAAATAGGTGTGTCCTGCCTGCCTCACCAAGGGAGCCATGCTATTTCAGTATAAAGGTCCATTCAACCCTTTGGCATGGACAGAAGGAAAATTCCCTCCTTTCTCCAAGTTTCCAAGCAGACAGCAGCAAAGAACTCCTGTTTAATATTCTGCTACTGTTGTAACGAAGTTTGTGGATAAACTGAGTGTTGCGTATGCCAGAGCAGAGCTGCGCTCCACCCTGTGGGTGCAGACAGGACCAGAGCAGAGCCACCCTCTCCCCACCTCCCAGAGCACTGCTGCAGAGCTAGCACAGCACAGACCCGCCCTCCCTCCCGTTCCTGGGTGTCACAGCGTCCCCACAGCTGCCGAGGAGGTCCTCACCCCTGTGATCTGCAACTGGCAGTGCAGCAGCACCAGCACTGAAGGACTCACCTTCTTCACAGGCCTGCAGCACCATGGCATCAGGATGTTGGCAGAGGAGGACATCCCTTGTGTCTTACCCAGTGTCATTGAACAAGGACAAGCCAAGAGAAGGGCTTCTCTCTTAGCGACTCATTAGAGCATCCACAATGCTGACCTGTGCTTCTGTGCCACTCCCCTCCCTGTATTACCACTACTGAAACAGGACTGGTTCCAAACAGGGCTTTTCCTTCCATGCCTGCAACTGTTCAGCAAGCCACACTGGGGAATGTGTCTCTTCTCCAGTCTGTACAGCACCACCTGGGCTAGGAGCAATAGTTCTTTCTCTGAGGCAACTGTAGCAAGTCCTCCTCAGACCTACAGCCTTTAAATTCAGCTAGGATTGTGTAAGCAGCATTGCTGCTCTCTCTCTTTACTTCCCTGAATCCATTCCCCCTCCTGAAACTGGACAGTGGGTGCTTCTAAACCAGCCTCATTTAAACTTCTGACAGCATTTGCTGACATGCATGGAAGCAGGGGATGGGTGAGCTATTTTATGTTGCCTTCCAACCCATTTGAACAGCAGCTATCCAAGAATGTGACTCAGGCTCAAATGGTAACCTGTTCTCATTTTGCTTAGCGAACAGCTGGAGGGGAGGAGAGGGGAAGGCAAGAAGACAGGAAGAGACAGAAAAGACAGAGTAGGATACACAATGAGAAAAAGAAAGACTCAAGAAATGAGATCACAGAAAAGCCATTTAAAATTATCTAAATGCAACTTGGGGAAGGCTGCCGTATAGGCACCCTTTGCACCAGTCCAGCTTTGGCTTATAGCCTAGGAGCTGTAAAACATAATAGCTGCTTTTCTTTAACTGGAAAAAGAATTGTTGGGTTGCTTTGTTTTTTTTAAGCAATCTTCTTTGACAGAAGGATAAAGTGTTTAAACTACTCAAAGTGAATAATGCAAACTACTATTTCATAAGGCCTTGGCTCTATTTTAGGAAGTCTTAAAACTCTGGATGTCATCCCTTCCCTCTGAAAATTTATTTAAAAGGTGCATCAGAGCCCTGCTTCAGTCAGAGCACTGACCTGACTGTGCTATCACCAGTGTGAAAGATAAACAGAATTATGACTTAGACCAAAATATTTCTAATAAAAAACAGCAAGGCCATTTATCAACAAGCCTCAAACAATAGGAGATTTCATTTGAAAAGTGAGATGCATCCTCTCCTACCAGCTATTGCAGTAGTAAGCCTTGTACTTAATGCAACTTTGACTCCCTGTGAAAGGAGCAGTGGTTCATCTGAGGGAAATGGAGAAGTAATTAAAAGTAAAGCTCCTCTCTCGTCAAATCTAACCTTGATTTATCTAGTAAATTGAACATCTTCCGAATGAAAATGCAGTAAAGCAGAGCAGTAATGAAGCCTTGATTTGGCAAACCAAATATTGGCATGCACAGGCACACACAGCTGAACATTTTCTGCCTAAATCACTTGTTGGGACCCAGCCTGCAGTGTGAGAGTGCTACTCCTGTTCATAAGAGGTGATACCCTAAATCCAACTTCACCTTTTCTCAGCTGCATTTGCATTATACAAGTGGATGACACTTCAATCTTGTTTGAAAATCAAAGCTAAAATGTGACCACCTTTGTATCTTGTGGTTTTCCTGTTGCCTTTGGTGTCAGCAAACCACAACACACAGTAAAGGTAAATTAGGAAAATTACTGTTTTAACACCCTCTTGGCTTTCTCTTATATCACAGGTTCACTCAAAAACTATGAGCCCATCAAAGAGCCTCTGAATGTTTTACCACATAAGGGATCACGATCTCCAGCAAACTCTGATCCAGCAATGTTAGATGAATTATTGATCCAAAGGTAAGGAGGTTCCCATGCAGGGTATTCCCCATGCCTTCCCTGAAAACTAGTCAGTGGTGTCAGAGTGAGAATGCTTCTTTTGGGAAGGACAGTTGGACTAAGCTGTAGCTCTGATCCATGCCTTCTCACCTTGACTTGTGGTGCTGCTTTCAGTCTTAATGACTTATACAGCAGAGTTATTAGCACGGTGGTAAAAGGGTCTTATCAATGTGGGTTTGGGGAAGACAGTGAAGGAAAGAGGGGGAACAAGAAAACAGCGGGGAAGATGGAAAAAAGGGAAATGTTATGCAGGATCATCCTGCAGTGTTAGCAAACTGGGCAGACTGCCTTAAGCAGTTTGTTGAAAATAAGGAGAGCCTGTGGGCATTCCGTTATGGAACATCCCAGCATGAGGGTAATCCCATTCTCGGCCTTCATGGAGAGCTCTTCTGAAGCCTGTTACACAATCCTGCATGGAAAACAGGATTTTATAGCTGAAGAAGTAGCTATATTTTCTAAAATATCCAGACTTTTTGTTTGCTTTTTACTTTAAAGAACTGATAAGCAATAGAGGCTTTCAGTAAGGTAGTCCTTTTTGGCTTAAATCCCTCAACAACAAAGGTCCAGCAGAAGACCCTGGTCCCATAACTCAGAAATTTACATAAATCCCATAAATCTGCCCTCACTCCTGCTCTCTTGCCACTGTAGCCAGGCAGAGAAAGGAGCAGCTACCTATCCCTACATTTTCAAATATAATTGAGGTTTTCTCCCAAACTCATTCTCCAACTACTCACCTCCTGTGTGTACAACTGGGAGATAGTCCCTCCTTCTACTGTAGATCAAGCTGGAAGCAGTGAGCACTTGTCCTCTAAGGATGAATGCATCCTGCTGCACCGTCTGGTCCTAATTACTGAGACCAGCTGTGTTGGGGTAATAGAGAGTGCTTTCCCAGGCACCTTTCCCTGTGGAGAGGACTCCAACACAACCATTTGAGCCAAATGTCAAGTTGGATTTAAATAAATTAATTGCCTTGGCTAAAATTGATTGCCCCTTGGCCGTAAACTGAGCATATGAAACTAGACACCCACAGCCAGCTGCAATGTCAAACCTATCTGTCTTCCTTTCCTTGGGGCATAATCATCACTGTCAGTCTGACATCCTGACACTGGCACTTAGGCAGCTCTGAAATGTGCAATTTCTGATTCTCCCTGGAGCTGGAAACAATGAGCCTGCGCTAGGAGTTAGTTGTACCCAAGATGCTGCTGTGCACAGAACCTGTCAGGTCAGTACAGGTTCTAAGTCATGTCTGCTATAAGCAGGCAGTCCTGCTGAGTGGCATGTCTTGAAACTGAGCACAGAGATCTAACAGAGAATGAGACCCAAGTTCCAGCTCAAATTCAACCCACGTCCTTCTTCCTTCTCCAAAAGATCAGTTGTAATTTATAGGAGAATCATTAGAAATCTGCATGGGAAAGCATGCAAGAGCCTAAAAAATGCCATTATTTGTAGTAATCAATAGTATCTCACTTCTATTTGGAAAAAGTGGCATTGTGCAGATAATACATTTAAAATATTATTGCTGGTCTCAAGAAATACATTTGATTTCTCCCCAAAAGAATAAATCTGGTGCCTGCCAGCTGACCATTCTTCTGAAAGCAGAAGCTAGCAGAAGAGACAGTACAGGCACCTCTGACCAGGACTGGGAAGATCCATGACATTCTCAGGAGTGGATCACCACAGTCCTGAGGGCAAGTAGGCCAACAGTGCTGCATCTCTTCACATTCAGAAGCATGCTACAGGAGCCATATAAATACTAGGGCTGGACAGTCACAACCCCTTCTCCTTGCATGAAGATAATCAGCAGGTCTGACACAAATGGATTCTTCACAGGCAAGGATGTCATTTCACATATAGCCATGCTACATAATTCAGGGCAGGAAGTAAACACAGCTGGGGAACATAGTGAAGAGCTCAGGAAAAGAAATTGTCATCTGCATTGTACTCAGATGGGATTTTGATTTGAATCTACATGTCTTTCAAAGCCCTGAGAATAGCAGAGTAATTCACTGATCTCACAACATTGATGTCTGAACACAAGATGTCCTCAAACATTATTGCTGGTGTTCCAAACTCTGGATGGCCATGGGCCATCCATAAGATACTTCCTAAGAGAATTTTTATGCCTAACTATGCTCAAATTATATTTTTTCCCCATGACACTTCTCTTACATGTTCTCCAGCTTCCCCTAAGCACTCTAGAGTTCTCCACAACATTCCATGGCTTCCTCTCAGTCTTGCCCATTGTACAAAGGTCCAAACCCCTTCAATGACAAGCCACCTCCCAACAACTCAGTTGACTTGCCCTGACCATATCAGTGCTGAGCTTCTAGCACAACTTCTGCTTCCCAGAGTAACCAGAGCCAAAGCCCTGGGAGGAGCTGCACTCATAAAAAGCTGCTCTTTCACGCTGGGATCAGTCCTTCCAGCTCCAGTGTGGCTGCAGCTATGCAGAGATCATAGAAAGCTGTCACAGAAGATACATTGGAAGAGAAAGGCAGTGTGAAATTTCACTTTGCGAAGCTCATGGAGGCCATTGGTCTACCAGTGCAGAGCAAACGATTTCTTTAGGCTGCTTATGAAACCTCCAATTCAGATAAACAAGGACCATCTAAAAACCCTTTGATCACATTTGATTTGAGCTCAAAGAATAGAAGTACTCCAACAATGAATACAAATAGTCACCTCTGGCAGCAAGAGGGAATCTAGCTTGTTTGAATTCCTGCAAACACGTGTATTAGAGAGAAGCAGAACACATGTGAAATAGCACAGCACTCTGAAGGGTGCTCATGTGAGTGTGGGTGAACATCCCCTAGCCCAGCACTCTCGGTCCTGGGCAGCAGAGGGCACTGCTTTTATAGCCTGATTTAACCAGAAGAGCAGGAAAAACCTCTGGAGAGTCCAGGACCCGGATTGCAAAAGGATTTATACCATATTTGAGCAAGTTTCCTTCTATTTATGAAATACATTTCTTAAAGTTACCTCCTCTTTATGCTGCCAATGGTGCTTCAATTTGCAAGTGGTGAAGTCATGAATAGCTGGTGCAAGCACCTATTGACCAAGTCTTTAAATTTTGTTGCTCTACAACAAATTTTTGTTCTTTCAGAGATAGATAAACAGATTTTTTTCCTATCCCTCTTTTTGTGCCATCTGCATCCTGAAAAGTCTATTTGCAGGGAGAAGTATTTTAAAAACCAATACATTTTCAGTAAAAATAGCCACTGCAGGTATTAAAATGTCATTACTGTGAAAATCTCATATTTCACAGGATAACACAGAATAACAAGCAATAACATACACAATTCTAATAAAGCATCCTTCCAGCATATAGCCAATGCAGATCCCAATCCCAGTCTGCTCACCTATACCACCCATTCTCTGCTTGCCAGGTTTTTCAGCCCACTCATATTTTCATTACTGTGCAAGGTCTAGGCTTTGCCCTGCAGGTCTCCCAATCTGATCTGCTTCATCTGGACATGCCCTGACCCCCAAGTTCTCCATCAATCTCTTTGTTTCACTCCTTTTCTATCAGCTTCAATTTGTAATTCCTCACACAATTTCCTCAGCCTACTACTTACCAGACACATTCTTCTCACTTTCCCACTTGTGGCTCATATCTCAGTGTCCTTTTGGTCGACAGGCTTTTCACCATTGGGCTCCTTATACAATCTTAGTAACCCTCCCCTCCTCCTAGCTCCAGTGCCAAATTTTACAGTCTTTTCCTATCCACCATTTCCTGAAGTATCCAGCTGTGGATACTTCATAGCAGTCCCCTGGTCCAGAAGTAGACCTCTTCCTCGCCATGCTTGAGTCTTGCTCCTTCTGTTTTTCAGTCAAGTGAATTTCTCATCATGCTGATCACAGAAATGGCCCTTATTCACAGTGCCTAGATCTGGACCAGGCAGCTTTTACAGCTACAGTATCAGAAATTCTCTCAACCCTCAGCACAACACACATTCTCTCCATGGGCAGGAGCTCAGGAATTTTAGGTGCTAAAATTTAAGTCTAAAATTTGTGTGCATTGTGGACAGTGGAAAAGGGCCTATAATTCTATGGATTTTCATGAATGTGGAGAAGATAAAACCCTTGCAACCCCAAAACATCATTTTGCATATCAACAGAAAGCAAAGTTTCTTGAAGGAGAAAACAACAGGGATCCAATAATATTTTCCTAAGTCTAATAAATAGTTAATTTTTTTAATATATAAAAGAAACCTTGTCTCTGGCAGATGGTCAGTAAGTAAAAGGATAACCCTGATGATTATGAGCATCTAAATGTTAGAGGCACATAAAGATCTCAGGAACGGAATTTCTGAACATTTTTAGTTATTGGTAAGGCTGCCAACAGATATAACTAAGGTGTTTTGATGAAAGCTTAAGGAGCCTCAGAAGAGCAGATATGTTCCTAGGCTTTAGGATCTAAAAATACTAGGGATGAGAATTTCTGCCTGTCTACCATTAAAAAGTCAAAAATCAGGAACAGAAAGTGCCCAGACATACTGATTACCAAAATCACTGTTAAAATATCCACATGAACAGAGGGAAGCTGAATGAAACTGAGGTATGAAAAAGTCCTTGACTAGGTATAACATTCAAATCTATTAGTAACTTCACACTTCTCAATAATTTGGCTAGCTCAGATTTTAAAATTGCTTCTTACCTCATCTTGTGGCCTTTCGTGGTGTGAAACTCCCACTGACTAGAAGAGTTTGGGGAATTTTTCATGAATAAGATCTGCTGGGCTGCCTCTTCTCTTTTTAGTTTCTAGAAGAGGAGATATAATTTCTAAAAATTGCTATAAGACAACATTTAGAAAATGCATTTAAATTTCATTTGAAAACAAGCTCTTTGCATGGCTTTATTCTGAGGATTGTTTTTGATTTGAAATACACATAATAAATCTTAATTCAAATGATTACTCATTTTTCAAAATTACTAGTGCCTGAAAATACAAACCAAGATTGGGAATTCATCCCTCAAGCGTAACTTAAATGAGATAATTGCAATAAACTAATTATAAACTCTCATCAATCATCACATTCTTAACACAACATGGACCAGGTCACCCAGTATTTCAAATCTTTTCAACAGCAGCACAGCGAAGCTGGAAACAGTCTGCAACAACACAAACCCTTCTTTGCAGAATATCTGCAAGCTCAAACCCCTTCCCTGTGTCCACAGGGAGCTGAACCATGATCATGCCCCATGTCCATAGAGCATGGCCACCAAGGATCATTTCCAGTGCCTTTATGCTTGCAGACCCTAAGAGTTCCAGAGAAAAAACTGGGATTTGGTCTGTTGGGGCATTGCATGGCTTCTGTCACCAACAAGAGCAGAGGTCACACAGTGCTGCACGAGAATTATTATGAGGCTTTAATGCATATCGTTATAGTAGTCAGATTCTTTCTTCCCCCCTACAACTAGACAAGGAATTTTAGGATTAATTAAAGGAATTGTGGTGAGAAAACTGGTTTGTCATCATGAGTTCGTACTGATTTTGGTAACTGGGGAAAAACTCTTTAGGCTCTGGATCAAATTGCTTGTTGTTACAGTGAGAGAAAAAAGTACAACCTCCTCTAAACTCCTACCTCGTGTTTAAGATCAGGTGGAGTAGAAACCTCTCCAGGCCTGAGCCTGCCATTTCACAGCAGTGAAAAATTATCCAGGGTGGCACTGCCATGGTCTTGACATCTATCTGCACGTCTGCCACTTCTGCTTTGCTGGCACTCACCTTGAGCTCACTCTGTAGTGAGACAATGCACACATAGATCTAGTTCAACCAAAAAAAGAGAATCATTTTCCAAGAGTTTAGCTGCCCAGACTTGCTTACTGTGAATGGGATAAGCTTGAGTGAGTGCTGGCATAAAAGCAGAGGTAGATATTTGCCTCAGGGAGTTGAGTGAAAAAAAAAAGTAGAATTGAGCAGCTATATCAGCTTAAATTACATACAAAATCCTAACAATTGTGGAAATAGGGAGGCATCTTATAGCTATTCTATTTCATAGAAATACTTCTGTATTGACTGACTTAAAGTAGTATCTGGTGCATAGGGCATTTAGCATGTTCAAGAACCTTTCTGAGTGACCAGAGAAAGCAGAGCAGCTCCAGGAAGAGAGTGACGTGCCCGGGAACAGGCAGTAACATGTGAGATGCAAGGGAATAATACATCTCTGACTCTGACCTGGATCCCCCAGCCCCAGCATGAAGATCCCAGTCACCAGACCATTCTGACAGAATCACTTGTTTGCCTGCCTTTAGTTTTTGTGTCAAACTTTAAAAGCTTTCTGTTTTGTCCCCACACAGAAAAGCAAGACTCAGAAAATCCCAGCAGATTTTGTAGGACAGAAATATCTCCTTCTTGCTAAATATAATTTTTTTGTACCAGTCCCATGAGTACTGGGAACACTCTGTCACCTCAGTTAGGGGTAAAAGAATTTCTCAGTATTTCTTGTTTTGTTTATGGATATTCTCTGTTCCAAGAATAAAACTGGGAAGGAAGGAAGAATAACATATTTGAAAGATCAAATTACAATTAAAAAAGAAACAGTCCTAAAGGAAGGAAAAATAGAGTTCACTGGTCATTGCTATGCAGTGTAACAGCTCTCTGAGACACAGAAACACAAGCTGGGCCTGCCATGGCTGCAGGGGATATTTCACTTCTAGCTGGTGTTTCACCTCTTCAAAGCTTCCACTGGGTTTATTATCATTATTGTTTTCTGTGATATTTTCAAGTTTTCATCTCAGACCAAAAGTAAAATTATGTTGGAAAAAGTGAAAGAGAAGGGAAGACAGGCAGGATCAAATTACCAGTTACGGGATCATAAGAAGATGCTTTCTATTTCTGAATGTTTTTCATAGCATGACCCAGACATTTTTCTAAGAAGAAATTTTAATTTCAAACAGATTTAACCCTTGAAAGTGAAGCAATGTGAGGGGTTAGGAATCTGTTAAACTCTTAAAGCATACTTCTGAAAGATTTGTATTTTTTTTAGTTAATACATCCAAAAGTTATATTTAGATATACATTCATTCTAGTAGTGTCAGTTAAGAGCTTATACACTGATTTCACTTTGCATACTAAAGAGAACTCCTCACTGCTCTTGGTCCTTCCCTTGAGAAAACAGTAAACAGCATATCTAATTTTCCAGATTTCAAGGTAATGAAGAGGCTCCCTTTTTCTAAGAAAGTTTTTAAAAGCCTATCCACTTTCTAAAACCCTTGACAATATTCTTGCCCTGGCAGCAAGCCACCAAAAAATGAGCTTCAGATAGTTGCTGCTGCTTTGTCCCTTCCACAAGGTTTTGGCCACCCCCACACTCACCTGGCTGCCCAACCCGGTAATGCCCAGTGTTTAATGGCTGATAATGCATACTGACCATCTGTCCAGTGACAATGTCAGCCTCAGCTCTCAGGCTCTCATCCTCCTCTGTAAGTACAGCACAGGCTCCAGCTCTCACCCTCACCCTGGTATTTCCTTTCAGTTGCCTGATTCTTCTGACCTCATGGTCAGGGACTGCACAAAGACCACACTTGCAGCCCTCTCTGAGCCCTCAATGACATTTCCAGCTGTTTTCCTTTCCCATTCTGCTTCTTAATGACTTAACAACTGAGCTCTCCTGTGTGCCACATCTAGATCTAGTTCACATAAGCTGAAGGAGTTTCTCTGGACGTATCATCACGTGCTGATTAAAAGCTATCCTCACATTTCATTTAGCAAAACCAATATAAAAATGATAAAAAGGAAGCCATTTTACACATACAGACTAACACAAGGATTCTATGTTGTTGCATAAATTACTTTATCACATACAGAAAAAAATCATGGTAATTTATGCAACAGGGAGAGAGCAAGCACAAGGAATAGCAGAGCATTATTTCTCTGTTAACTCCTCAGTTGCAACATGGTGCAGATGACTTTTTTTTTTCCTGAGGGTTACTAACGTGTGGTGAAGAGCTGCACCCAACCTGTCCCCAACCACTTGAACTGATGCAAGGATGTAACCGTACTCTGGAGCTCAAGAGAATTTATCCCTGAGGCAGAAAAACAATTACCTAAACGAAGACAGATATAGATTACTGAGTACTAAGATACTTACTTCCTAAACGAGGGAATATATCCTTATGGAAGTAGCGACGCTAAGGAATGGGAGATGAGGGAAATGACCGAGCGGGTGCGAAGCCCGGCCGGAGAAGGAGAGGCGAATAGCAGCCAATCCTGTGGGGTAATCAAGAGTGCGCTTCCCGGCAGGAGGGATTAGGCTGAGTTTCCCAGTTACATTCCTCCATCTCAGGGTTTCACTCCTGGAGAAGAAATACACCATATGCACCAGATCTGGAAGCAGTTCAGGAGAACCCCCCTCTGCCACCCCCTTTCCTCCCTCAAAGCCGGCGCCATCCACACATAAGCAGAGAGGTGCAGGGGATGGGGGGCAGCGCTGCGCCCCAGGGCTGAGGGACGGGAGGTCAGTGCCGGGGCAGGACCCCGTCCCGGTGTGGGGTGGCCGTGCATGGAGAAGAGGGGCTGTGGCATGAAGTGGGACGGGGTGTGTGGGTGCTCGCTGGGGGAGGGTGCCTTGCTGGGGAGGGAGGGAACGGAGGAAAGGGCTTCCCTGCCTCGAGGGAAGAAGCCCCTCTGGAGGAGCTGAGGGGGATGGAGGTAGGGGAGCCTGTGAAGGTGGGGGGGCCTCTGGGGCAGGGATTGCTGCCTTTTGGCGGGGCCCGTGGGGAGGAGGGAGCCAGCCTCCCGGCGGAGGAGGGACCTGCGCTGGAGGGGAACCGGGGGCTGAGGAGGTCTCTGCGGGCAGGAGTACCGGGACCGGGGTGGGGGGCTCTGAGAGGGGAGCTTGGGGAGGAGGGGAACGTCACGACACCTGAGGGGTCTGCGGCGGCTCGGAAAATATTTTGGTGGCGTTGAGAGGGTCTGCAGGGGGGCTCTGAGAAGCTCTGGGGGAACTCAGGGGTCAGGCGGGAGCTCTGAGATCTCCGAGGAACAGGGGCTGAGAACTGCCGGGCTTCGAGGTGTTTCGGGAGGGTTTTGGGGAAGGCTGAGGGAGCTCCGCCGGCATTTGGCAGAACTCCGTGGAGCCTCGGACGAAATCTGGGAACGAGGAGAGAGGCTGCAAGGGGCTAGGGAGGCTCTGAGGGGCTGGTGGAAGACCGCGGGAAGGTCAGAGGGGATCTTGAGGGGGGTCTCTGAGGGGAAAATCTGTGGAGAGGCTTTGAGGAGAATCTGAGGGGAGGCTCTGAGAGGATTTTGATGGAGAGCCCTTGGGGATGCCTGACGGAAGGTCTGAGGGGAGGCTCTGAGGGGATTTGAGGAGGCTGTCTAGAGATTTTAGGGGAGAGCCATGGGGACGCTTTGGGAGAAGTGGGTGTCTGAGGAGAGACTCTGAGGAGACCAGAGAGGCTCTCAGGAGGCTTGGAGGCTCAGAGGGGGGGCGGGCTGCGGGGGCGCCCCGGGGGCGGCCGCAAGTCCCCTCTCCCTCCCGTGTAGGCTGCTGCCTTCCTACCCCCGTTACCGTGGAAACCTCCCGGGCTCCCCCAGCCCCGCACCGCCGCCGCCGCTGCCGCCGGAGCTGCTGGGCAGCCGCCTGCCGCCACCGGCCATGGAGCTACTGGCCGCGGCCCTCAGCGCCGCCTGCGCCTTCGACCAGGACGGCTCGCCGGGACAGCTCACCAGGTGAGGGGGGTGCTGAGGGCGGGGGGCGCGGGCGCGCGTAGGGGCCGCTCTCCCGCCGCTGTCCCGCCACTGTTCTGAAGGCGCCTCCGTCTCTCCGCAGGCCCCCCCCCGCCGCTGAGGAGACCCCTGCCGCCGGCACGGCCGCGGCACCGCCCGCACACCCCATGACGGCCGACTCCTGGAGGAACCTCATCGAGCACATCGGTAAGGAGCCGTCCCCATCGCGGGATGTCCGGCCGCCGCTGCGGCCTCTCACAACTTCGCCGCTTCTCCCGCTCCCCGCACCGACGGGGGCACAGCAGCCCCTAGAGGTGCCCTCAGCCCGGCCGGACTGCACCTGCCGGCCCCCTGAACCCCCGAACCCAGAGCTAAAGCCAAGCGGTGACAGATGGGGGGAGTTAAGGGCGGGGTAAGGGCTTGTGCTGCAGGTCCCCAACTCCCTGTTCTTGCTGGGAACCCTCTCACCGTCATTACCGTGGCTTTTTGAGGTCTTTGGGGGCATCAGGTTTGCACGTTACCCAGCAGTGGATTAATGCTATCGCAGAACAGCCTAACCTTGTTCATAAATAGTGATTATTCTTGTCATTACGAAACAATTAATCATTAAGACTACCCCAGACTTTCTACTAAAATATGATTTTGCATACTCCAGAGGGCATAAGACTAAAGTACTTTTCTCACCCATCCTGTTGGACATTGGTTGTATGCACCAGGTTCTGCATCTAACAGCCACTGGCATAGCACTTTCAACACAAGAATAAGTTATTTTATCCTTTGTGGTCTCTAAAAGGGCAAAGTTGAAGTTATCTGGGTGACTATGGAGGAGAGGACTGTTAAGCATTTGCTCCTATGGTATTTTCTTTTCTTTTTTATCTTTATCTTTCTGGGATGGGGAGAGACCTCCACAGGTTGTTTCTTGCTTTCCCACATCAGAATTGTGACATTCCTCAGAGGAATTTCATCAACAGCAAAGCTAAATCCCATCCTGAGGCAGGTTTTATGAGAAGCTTTGTTTTTAAACAATCCTGCTCAGTTTCAGGAAATAGAATCAACATACTTGAATCTAGAGGGCAGGAATGCAGCACTTAGCATGGGAAAATCGAACATATAACTCACAAGCAGCAATGCAAACCTCCCTGGCAGAAATGAGAAGGCTTCTTAGGCTGTCTCTGCTGTTTGGTGTCAGGCTGTGGCATGCAGGCTGATTCTTGGTACACCTGATGCCTCTGGCAGAATGCTGGAGAAGGAGGCTGATGTGAAACCAGCAGCCTGCCAGCATCTGTCAGACAAACCAGCTGAGTTTGGGGCCTCTTGAAGGAAAGCGGTGAACAATTTGTGTGAGTGTTGCCAGATCTGTTACCTGGTTTTGGCTGTGTAGATACTAACCTACCAAGGGAGCTGTGTCAAAACACTGTCAGTTTACTGGGACTGCACACCTCAGAGGTGAGATAAAAATACTAAAACCAGCAGGAGTTCAGATCAACCCAGTTGCTATTTTCATATATATTTTTATGTGCTGTGTATCAGTGGGAAGCTGTGCAAAACTCTGCACACATCAGTGTAACTGCAAGTCTGTTGCACCTCTGTGGAGCAGACTGGGTTTTGACAATCTGAGGTGTTATGTTTATCCCCACCAAAGATGTTACATCAAATGGCTGGAGCTCACTCATTCCTTCCTTCCCTCCTGAGACATTAGTGGACTCTTTGCCTGAAACTGGAGCAGAGAATTC
Organism: Camarhynchus parvulus; assembly: GCF_901933205.1. NCBI lineage: Eukaryota > Metazoa > Chordata > Aves > Passeriformes > Thraupidae > Camarhynchus > Camarhynchus parvulus. The sequence continues at coordinate 18,838,431 of NC_044579.1, forward strand.
CAGAGAAAACCTCTCTGGGCCTCCTGGGATTTTACATAGCTTTCAATGCAATAACGTTTACTTTAAGAGCGCTGCTAACTCTCTAAGGCAGGGATTTCCACAATTAGTAACTAGTTTTTCAATTCCCTTCCCAGGTTTTAAGAGAGCTGGCAAGGGAGATTGTGACAGCAAAATTAAATGGAATAAACAAAAAGGGAAATGTCTGTTATGTACTATAAAAATTATGTAAACACGCCTTATGAAGATCAGTCTTAAACACTTAAGTCAAGAGATAACACCAAACTCATTGTCTGACCACAGGGTTAACCGTTAGCCAGGCCACAGTAGGGACAGCTGGGACATTAAGCAATGAAGGGTGCTTATGCAGGTCTCTGACATTTTGTACTTGCTCCCTTACTAAATGTAAACATTTACTAAATAATTATATCATCTGAGTCACATTCAGCTATTGATCTCAGCTTTTTTTATACACATTCTGTAAGTTCCTACATGTATTGTTGCCTATCCACATGTCAAAACCTTGTTTCTTGACCTTGCATCTGTTACCCCTCCTGTGCTGTGATCATCTCCTCTTCCATCTGGACAAGGCCTTGGCATAGCTTCTCTCCCTCTCTCTTATCTACATAATTTTCCTACCCATTGTAACCTCTTTACCAACATATGGGTAGACCCTTAGTACCAAGACAGCAGGGACATCTTTTATCCTTGCTAGCACACCCTCCTTATTTCTTCCTACCCTTCTGCCTACACATTTACCTGTCTTTTGTCTTTCTTCTGTACCACCTTTCTGCTTTCTCCTCATGTTACTGTCTTAGAGTTGGTAGAGCTTCAACCAATCTCTCTTGCTATCATTTCCAATTGAATTCTGATGGTGGATGCTTTCCATCAGTCAGATCTTTCCACGCCTGTATTTGCTTTGCCTGCCACTGACAGCTCCATAGCTCTTACCTGGTCAGTCAGAGAACCTGGAAACAAAACCAGCTTTCATTATCTAGGTCTTATTTCCTTAAAGGCAAGAGACAAATAGTCTTGGGGATCTTTTAAAAAGAGCTGCTCTTCAGATTTGCACAAGGAACCCTAAATCCCCCTTACACAAAGCATCCTCTGACTTTGCAAGGCAGAGTCAGCAGCACAACATGGCTGTATACCTGCGGTCAAACACTGCAAGTGTAATTATCTCCAATTTGAGTAAAATAGATTATGCTTCAGTTTCCCAGCGTGTTTTCCCTTGAGTCAAGCACTGCCCACGCTGCTGCAGGATGTTGCTTCCCAGCTTCTCCTGCTCTCTATGGGGCAAAAAGAACCCAGAGCCCTCGAGCACAGGCTGGCCATACAGATCAGTACCACCAAAAGCAGCTCCAATTCAGCAGGCTCTCTGCTACATACTGAAGGAGCACTTCCACCCTGCTACAGCCTCAGCACCCTCCCTGATGGTGAAAAACAGCCTGAAATGCTTAGGAAAGCCAGATAAACCTAGTTGACGCAGAGAGAAATTACATAAGTGGCAGCAGCATGCAAAACTTCAGGGGAAGTCTCCTCTGCTCAGCACTGTGTAGGAAGCTAACAGAAGACTCTATGGTTTCCTAGGCACAGCTACCCTTACTGCTATTTTAATCTGGTGTTGAACATCTTTCCAGGAAGAACAGATAACAGGACACACTCGCAGACTGCAGTAATGCTGTGCTTATTCCTGAACCTTTCCCCAGCATATTTCTTATATAGTTTTAGCACTGACTGGTACAGAGCCTCATTGAAACTGGTCCAGAGATTTAATAGGCAGCAACATCTCCATTTCTGCCCACCTTAGACAAACTTTTAATCCCATTGTCTCTCACCTTATTACACACAGAATGTCAGATCAAATATCATGAATACATGTGACCAGATAAATTTTAACCCCTAATGATTCAGACAAAATAAATTATTTAGCATGTTTTTTTTAACATCAAAGGCTTTTCTCTTTATTCATTCATGTTACACTGCTATTCAAGTATAAACCAAGAGAGATAATGTAAATTGTGCTTCTTCAATTTCATTAAGGGAGGAAAGTGACTCAGTGTGCTCATACTCTCCTGCCTTTACATGTCTTCTAAATTACATTTTATATTGAAGCAATTAAAATTCTGGGTCCTACAGATGGTTCAGAAAGAAAAATGGGACAGTTTGAAAGCCCTCAGAGAGACAAAGGATGCTCTAAAGATTGGCAGTGAACTTCAGGATTCCTACCTTTTCTGTGCTTTCAGTTGATACCGGAGTGGAGGCAAATCCAGTGCAATTTCATCTTCTCCTGAAGTTAGTAATTGAAACTTGGAAGACACCTGGTGTCATTGATGTGCTGCCCCATAGTGTGAACTCAGAGCCTGCTCCTTAGTGCTGTAGCAAATAGATACCTTTTGGATATTAATTTTGTATCTTCAAGCATCATAGAAACTAAGAAGGAAAACAGCAGGATATTAAGCAACATGTCCAAGGCTAACTACGAAGTCCATACCAAAACAAACCTAGTAACTGTAGCTAGTTGTCCCAAAGCTTCACCTGTCCAATGCCCTTAACAGCAGCTCAGTGCTTCCTCATTAAGGATTTTTGTGGCCATCAAATTGCTCCTTTTAAAGTCATTTCAATGTGTGCAGTATGACTTCCAGACACACACTTAAACATAGACATCAACCTATATAACTTGTAACATAGTACTATAACTGAGAAAATCAAGGTTTAAAAGACATTTAAAAGCCTGACAAATCAGTTCTTTTATGTCTTCTGAGTGATGATGGATTAATCTGACTGTGTTACTAAATGTTTTGTGAGAGCAGATTTTTAACAACACTTTAGATTTAGAAATGGCCTTCCATTTATAGCTTCCACTTCTGGCTGAAGTAGGAATACCATAACAGGCTTTTCACTCTGCATGGAAGGGACATCTCTCACCTCTGCTGAGGTGAACTAAAGCAAAGCAATTGTCCTTTCCCACAGTAGTTTTCTACTATCTTGTTCAGTTGTAGCCTCTCAGACCTGCTATGTTCCTTCCTAGGGCTTTTGTACCAGGAATACCGAGACAAATCTACGCGCGAAGAGATTGAAACCAGGCGATTGCAAGATTCACAGACAGACCCTGAGGAGACTTCACCCAGTGAGGAAACCCCATCTGAAGCAGAACACACAAGTACAACTGAAAACAAAGCTCCACCACAAATTAATTTGCTGAGAAATTCCAACTCCAGGTTCAACTTATGGCAGGATCTTCCTGAGGTCCAGAACAGTGGTGTCCTCAGCATCCTCCAACCAGATGAGATCAAGCTGCAGGAGGTAATGAAGGAGTATTAAGAATATTTCTTAACTGTGTTGCTGCTTAAAAAATGGAGATTGAATTAGGCGAAATGATCAAGATTTAAAAACTAAAAGCTTCACAGCAGTCACAGACAAGCCTTGCCCTGTTGAGTACTTTCTGAGTTGCACTGGTTAATGTACCACTCACTGTTTGTTGTGAAACTGCAGACATTGTTCTGTATGCTACTGCTGCTGGATGTTTCTGTAGCAAAAGGAACTTCTTTTCCCTTTTCTGATTCAGTGTTAGGAGCAATTTACAAAGAAGAGGGATATTTAGGAGGTTTTTACAAAAGAGCCTTCGGTTCCAGTGCACATTAATCCGTTTCCAAATTAACTATCAGGACACATAACTTTCCACCAGAAATCTTAAAAGAATTCAACCATTAACTGTAAGGCTTTGAATATCTGACATAGTAGAACTAGAAGAGATAGAGACTGATAAACATCCTTATATTTAATTGTTGTTACTTGGAGTCTATTGCAAACAGTAAAAAATAATGACAGGTATATTTGCATTTAGCTATGCAGTGCAGTGACATCACTATTTTAGAGCCATGTGCTGTGACTTACAGGACTATACTGAAAGGAGTAGGTGGGGGTAGCTGTCACAAGTGATGACAACATCAGTTGCACCACAATTTACAACTGGTTGCTATTTTGGGTATCATGGGGAGTGTGAGTGTTCTTTGTCACTGCGTAGCACTGCATTTATAGCCAGCAGTGGAGAGGGCAAACCCTGTTAATTTGTGGTTTGCCTTGTGGTACAAGGCTCTATCCCACAAGTCCAGCTGTACTCGTGCACCAGGATTGCCTCTGATGAGATGGTGGGATGGGTGTGGCAGTGTATCTGCTTAGCCCTGGCCCATGGGATTGTACCCAAAGTGCTGAAGAACATCTCGAGGTGTAAGCAGTCCCTCCTAAGTTCAGTTAGACTTCCATAATCCACACTGATGAGCACCTTGTGCACACAGTGCCAGTCCTGGCTAGGGCTGGAACTTGACTGTCACACTGGAAAGTTCATCTTGTGTACCCCAAGGGCTGTGTTATTCACACCCTTAGTGGAGCAGACTGGTGTTTATATACAGTAGTTTGGGCTAGCAAGCACAGGCTGTTAGTGTATCAGGGTTAGGGCTGAAGGTGAATGAAATTATTTGTTTTTTCTCCATGTTCTTCTTCTGCATTGGTTATTTGGATTTGTTCTGTTTACCTGGCAAAACACGGTACTTCCAAGTGCCAGCATGACAAACACAATCTGGCATCTGAAAAATTACAGGCTTTTATTTGTATTTTTGCTTCAAAATGAAGAATTTTTATGGAGAAATACTTTGCTTAAAAGTGTACATTATAGATTTCAAAACTTGTCATTTCTCTTGAGTTACATTTGTTACCTGTATGTGCTTTTGGGGAAAAAAATCTCGGTGCTGCTAAACCCCAATATTAACTGTGCTCAATTTTCTTCTTTCTGTTAAAATAACCAGAGAAATAAAGCAGTTGGAGAATGGGACAGTGCTGTTGTAAAGAAGTGCTGTGCCTTCTCCACTGTTAATTTATCAGACCTGAAATTTTTTTTCTGCTCGTCCTGGGATTAGCACACTAAGAGATTATAAAATTGCTCCAAACCAGAAAGCTGTGAAATTGGTTGAACATTGAACAGATAGAGTGGAGAATTTGCTTTGTGAGGAGAATCAAGGTCAGAAAACAAGGAGGGCTGGAAAAATCACTGAAGCTATTGAAGAGATGATGTTGAATTCAGCCTTGCTATAAGCAAGCACTACTTGCTTCTGCAGTTCTGGAGCTCTATTCATGTTGGATGTGAACTGTGAGAGTGAACTGTACATGAGGGCTTAATTTGGTAAATGTAAAATGTTCAGCTTCATAAAGGAGAATTGGAGAAGTTTTCCTGAAGTACAGGACAGCAGAAATTCTGAAGTAAATATCTTAAGGACAAAACTGTATTTTCTGACCCATTTTATCTTCAAAGCTGTAAATAAACACAGGGACTAGAAAAGCTTGCATGTCTTCAGCCAGGAAAGGTGGAGCAAGAGTATTATTTTGATCATAGGGAGAAATACTGGTACACAAATGGAAAGAAAGTTGAACACCCTGCTTCATAGCTGAGGAAGGGAACGCCACCATAGCTATGACAGAGGAGGGCTTAAACAGTCAGAGAAAAAGTTGGTTATCTGAAATAATCTTCAAAGTGAAAGAAGCTAGAACAGGAAGAGAAGTCTGGTGTTCATTAGTGGCAATGATGGAAAATTACTGAGCAGCTTATCAATGCAAGATTAAAAAAAAGTTTTTCAAGCATCAAAACAAGAAACTTGACTGGAAGAGCAGTGGATGCTTGAAAAATGTTGTGGAAAGTGATTTTTTTTATTGTCCCTATTGGAGCAAACAAGACAGATATTTTCCCTATGGATTTCATTATTTCTTTAGCATAGCCTGCATTCTGGACCTGCCCTTGCAGGTCTGACACCCTCCACTATAGTAAACAGCAAACACAAATTCTACAGTCAGACTTGGCAGAAAAAAATCCTGACTTGGAGTCTCTGAAAAGCTGCAGTGCAAAATGATTGGAGGTGTCAATCTCCAGGATACCTGGAAGGGACAGGCTATCCTAACACATCTTGTATATCTTTGCCTATTTCCACCTCTCTAACTTATCAATAAAAAGGTACAGGTAAAGCTGTAAAAGTTACATTTAGGACTAAGTCAGTCACACAGAAAGAGAGAAGTTCTCTCACAGGTTCACCTAGTGCCTGAGTAAAGCTTCTGGGAGAAGCTGAGCTGATACTCCTCCACTTTTCTCATTAGGAATCTGGCCTTGAAAAAAATCCAGTGTTCTCTTATTTCTTAAACACTGTTCCATGTTCACCATGTTCACCACTAAGTTCATCTTTATAGACACCCTTTGCTCTGTCTCCCTACTGGGGGCTGTGCAGGCTCCTGTGGTGCAGGAAACCACTTGTTGGACTGAGGTGCCCACTGGGAACGTTTCCTAGGCTGCCAACCCTGCAAAGAGCTGAAATGTCACTTATGTGATGCACAGTGATATTTCCAGGAAAAGGCCAAAACTGATCAGTGAAAAAATCCAAATAATTTCTTTAAAGAGAAAAAACAGCCAACAACCAAGCTATAAGACAGGACCCCAGTTAATTTAGAGTGTATTTCTCTATGTACACATCCCAAAAACCACTGCATGTACCTGTGGCTCCATATGATCTCCTCAACTTTAGCTGTGCCCCAGCAGCCACTGAGAACCAGTCCCTGAGTTCTGACACCTGCACTGCCTGGCCAGCTCCCCCCTTGGCAGGGTGCAGCAGAGGAGCTGTGGGAACAAGGGGAGCATTGAAGCAGCTTTAGATTCAAGGGAGCAAAACTTTCACTGAACTACCAATTGCCTCTCTTAGTATTGGCAGCATGGGCCATGGGCCCCAGGACAAGGAACCCAAGGTACCCCTTCATCAAGAGATGCCTGAAGGATCTAACAGCATTGTGTTGAACCTCTGTGAGAATCTTCAGTTAATCTTACTTCAACTAATGGATTCAGTAGTTGTGTAAATAAACACCTTTTGTATCTACCTCTGAACAGAGACAAGAGATACCCCAGAGAGTAAGGGATCTCTGAGTGGTAATAGTGGAATGACCCTTGCAGCACTTGCAGTAGGTAGAAGACTTTATATCTACATCTCATTAAACTGATTTTTATCTCTGAACGAAACCATCAATTTGCCTTTCCATTTCCACAGACCACATCCTTGGCCTGAGGAAACCAGGCTTTGCTCCAGGGTTTTCTCTTCTAACAGGATAAGCAAAGGCTGAAATTTGGAGATTATTTATGATTTCTAGTAGTAGTTAGGCACTACTATATCTTGTCCTGTTCTGTTGTGAATTGGGGCAGAAAAGTGTATGGCCAGGGCTGACCAGGGAGTCTCACTTGGACAGTAACAGCTGTATTTCCTCTAGGTCAGGGCTGATGGTTGTGGGAGGAAGACTTCCCCAACTAACTCACTGTCTCCTCACAAAACATGTGGCCAAATGCATTGTGGGCTTACCTCTCCCCGCAGCCTGGGCCTGCAGGGTGGCTGCAAGGTCCATGGCTGTGCAGCACAGATGTTCTCATTAATGCCCAGTGTATCTCTCTGTAGAAGTAGAAGGTACCTGCTGACTTCCTTCCTTGGGATTTTCCCCCAGGCCATGTTTGAGCTGGTTACTTCAGAAGCATCGTATTACAAGAGTCTGAATCTGCTGGTGTCTCACTTCATGGAGAATGAGCGTCTGAAAAAGATCTTACACCAGTCTGAGGCACACATCCTCTTCTCCAACGTGCTGGATGTCATGGCTGTCAGTGAGCGGTAAGTTGGCTGCTGAGTGGCACTGAAAGCAGCAGTTTTAGGTAACTGCAGTTGTGGAGGGATGGAGGAGCTGACCTCTCCTGGGAATTGCCTGGGACAGATAGGTCACAATTAATATGGGTGCTGGCTTTGTCATTTAGCTTCCTCTTGGACCTCGAGCAGCGAGTGGAAGAGAACATTGTGATCTCGGACGTGTGTGATATTGTCTACCAGCACACAGTTAATCATTTCTCTGTGTACATCACCTATGTCTCCAACCAGACCTACCAGGAGAGAACCTACAAGCAGCTTCTGTAAGTTCTAGCACTTGTTGCTGCACTATTTTGCAAAATTTTGCAGGCTACAGATTTAGCCGTAATTTTGGTATTTATAAGAAAAGGCTAGATAGCACAGGAATGGGGTTTCCCACTTCATGATTTCTCACTGCATCTGTAAAAAGAAAACACAGTTAAAGGCTTTATAGTAAGGATTGGTTGATGCAGGTAACATGGCAAGTAAACTCAAAGCCAGCATTTCTCAACTGCAGGAAATATTTATGGTGCATGCAGGGCCATGTACATGCTTGTGTAATGCATGTATTTTTAACCTGCAAGTAGAGGCAAGAGATGGAAGGCCAAGAATATAATACAGATCTCTGATGAGAACAACAGCCACTGCTTTTCCCAACCTTCTCAGCAAGGCATTTGATTTTTTCCGATTTCATAGCTATTCTTTTTCAGAACAACAGGATTTTCTTAAAAGAAGAAAAAAAATTTATAAGCTATTTTCTTCACATTCTACTGTTATACACACAGATCTAGGCCTGAGGATATAATCCAACATATTTTTGTAGTATTTTTCAAGTGTAGCAAGTCTTTTGGTCCAGTAGGAATTCTCTGATACAAGCTCAAAACAACGAGTGCCCTACAAGCTTGTCTTTGAGAGGAGGAGAATCAATTTTTCTCTAGTTACAATGTCCTGGATTCTTTTAGGACAGCCCATTGCACATGCTGCAGTGTATTTTCTCCTATAGCATCAGCTGGTTCAGGCAAGTGTAACAATGTTTAGTCCTTTCCTTTCTCTGCTCTCTAACTTTTGAAGAAAAAAATATTTTAAGGGGCCTTTATTGAGCTTGGCCTGCTGTTCTCTCCAAAAAGAGGGTACCACAGGGTATCCTTCAGTCAGAGGTGAGCAATCCAGCTGCAGAAAGAATTTGCCTACAGCCATTATCTAAACACTTAGAAGCAAAGCAGCAATAGGCTGAGTTACTTGAGCTTGAAAGGGACCTGTTGGAAATGAGGCATTCCTAAATGTGAATTCAGAGGGCAGCATTTTTGTCTGCAGGAATACATAAAGCATGTTGAAAAGAACTGACTCCCTTCCCCAGGCTCCCAGCTAGCACAGGAATTTTGCAACACTTGGCTGAACTCAAAGCCTGATGTGTGTCACAGTTTGCCCCATTTGACTGTTCCTCAGACACATGCAGTTCCATTCTGCCGTGAGTCACCCTGTCAGACAGGTACCTGCTGCAGCAAGAAGGAACACTCCTTCTTTCACATGTTGTAAGGAACACACAGTACAGACAGGTTTTGCACAGTTAGCAACCCCTTTGCATCCATGCTGTTTCCAGGACTAGCCAGGCCTCCAGCAGCACAAGCCTTGCTCAGGTTCACTCAGTCCATGGCTGCCAGGAAGCTTTGTCTGCCTGTGGCAGCCAGGACCACTCTGCTCTGCACAGCTGTGTCTGTGGCCGACCTGTGCCCTCATCTCCTGCAAACATCACCAGGGAAGGCCCAGGCATGGCCCCTGCCCTTCTCAGGCCAGATTATGATTTCCATCCTCCAGCTAAGCATCAAGGAATATTCAAGCTTGAGCTACTTTGTCTTGTTCTTATGACTGTGTGAATTTCACCTTATCACAGAGTTCCAACTGTGTAAAAATATATAATTATGCCTCTGACTCATTTACTTGGACACATACCCCATTCACATACACCTACACACGCAGTGTATGCTGCTGAGCTAGATATGAACACATGTGAGCACTGCCGTGGCTTGTACATTAGAAGTCTATTTTTTCCCTCCCCCAACACTATTTATAGCTTTAGATTTAAACTAAAATACACCCAAAGGCATTCAGTCCCCTCCTTCCCTCTTCTCTCCTATTGGGAGAGACCAGGCAGATGCTGTCTCTGGGACCAAGCTGCTTTGGGATCACCAGCCATATGCCAGAGTCCCAGGCAGGGTGGCACTCAAAGTTCTCAGCTTCTCTATCTCTCCTCTCAGCCAGGACAAACCAGCCTTTCGAGAAGTGATCTCACAGCTGGAGCTGGATCCCAAGTGCAAAGGCCTGTCCTTTTCTTCCTTCCTGATTCTGCCCTTTCAAAGAATCACTCGACTCAAGCTGCTGGTGCAGGTAGAGTTTTGCTCTTCTCTCTCTCACAAAGGACTTCTGGATCACTTCTGGAATTTTCCTTTCCAGCAGCTGTGAATGGGGCTTAGATACAGCCACAATCGACCCTAGAGCTGGATGAAGCCTTTCCATAAAGTCAGACATTCACCACAACTATGGAAAAAGGATTTCAATCCCTCAGAGTCCATCCCTGAATTAGTTTTGAATTTGCCAGATAGCTTTTACTGGGTGAAAGAGTTGAGGAGGAACTTTGTCAAGCTGCCAGAAGGGGTAGCAGCAGTCCATTAATCCAGCTGCCTGACAGTCAGGATGGTGACACACACATGCAGAGCAGCTGGATGACACAGGGATGCTACACCACGATGGCTTGGACCAGTCAGCCAGTGCTTTGCCGCCTTATCTAAACACTGCTGGAGAATATGCTTCTAGGCATGAGGAAACAGCTGAGTCCTGAATGGTCTTATCCCACTGGGATTACCAATAATGCTGTCTGTTAGTGCTAGCTCTAGTTATTTATTAATTTATTTTTATAAAATAAGAATCTACCTGTTATATTTCTCTTTGATATAAGGTCAGATGGGAAGAGGTTTTAATGAGAAAGGGGAACTAAGAGGTGAGAGTCCCTGTACTGTGTCACTTTTGCTGTAATTAGGCTGATGGCCAGAAGTAATTTGTAGGTTAGCAAACTTTGCCTTTCTGTGCTCTCACGTTGGGATCAGCATTAACACAGCCTTTTCTCCCCTGCAGAATATTTTGAAGAAAGTGGAAGAGAAATCTGACAGGGAATCCACTGCCCTGGATGCACATAAAGAACTGGAAACAGTAAGTTTGAATTAGTTAATGGAGGGCCATTAAGATTAAATCACCATGCTCATTTCACACACACACACACACACCCCTGAAAAAATCACCTGCAGACTACATTCTATCTGGGAGTGGTTTCTTCGAATTCTGCCACTGTGTTTCAAGAGGATTTTTTTTTCCTAAAGTCTGAAGGATGGACTAGTCTACTTGCACTTAGATGTCAGTGACAACAAATCCCTTGCTAACAATAGATATATGTGTCTGCCATAGGAAAGGGCAGAAGATGGTTTCCTTTAGAGTCTCCAAGAACACAAAAGGGTTTTCAGACACCTGAAGGTGATGGATCTGACAGAGAGTGTGTGCACAGTACAACTGTGTCAGGCTCCCCCAACACAGCACACTTTTTCTTCTGACCTAGAATAACAGCTTCCTAATGAAGTACACAAGCCAGCTTTTAGCCCTCTTCCCTGAAGCTGGTAGGTAGGTGTGGTGTTCAGTTGTGCTAGTTACTGATGCGTACAAAACCCCACGAAGGCAGTGGGATGTTTCCCATCTGAGCTGCTCCTGATATGGTTTGACAGGATAGTGCCAAATCTGAATGGTCTAGATATAGCTGGCAGCTACATGGGCTGGGACAATGTTTCAACCCTTCTCCATCAGAAGCTTGGAACATCTCCTGACTTTTGCAGTTCAACACAAGTATTTGAAGTTGGAAACTGTGCTAGAACATCAGCCTGAGGATGGGCCTGCAGTCTCTGACCGAAGCACTAGAACAGAACAGGCTCTTGGATTTGCCCTGAACCAGTATAGGAGGTGTATGCTTGGAGATCACTAGGGATAAAGACGGGGACTTTATGAATTAAGGATGTTCTGCACTGAGTTAGTATTTGCAGAATCCCTCTTGACATGTCTGGTAGCCAATTATTTTTCCATTAGTCAGTAGCCTGAGGAAGACTCTTTCTGTAGCATGCAGATGACTATAGCTGCTAATGGAAAACTGCTGGGTTTGTATTCAGTCATCAGTGACTTACATGATCAGTTTACTAATTCTTTTGCACAGTTAAACACTTATCTGTAAGTGTTTAAGCTGATACACCTAATATCCAGCTAGGTACAGGCATCACAACAGAAACCATCTGATGCTTACTTTTTCTGTACGTTTATTTTCTCTCTTTCTATTTGAGAGGCAAGAGATGATCACAGTTTCAGTTACTGATATTCTGTTAAATTTTGAGTAGCAGAAACAGAGCACAAAGTGGAGCTTGTTCTCCAATGAAATTTTTCTACCTAGCCAGTTCTCAAGAGAGTTGCTCCTTATGAAACAGGCAGTGGCATCTAGGTTAAGGTCCCTGTAACAGCATAGTGCTTGCACGTTGGTTGTGGTTTTTCAGTTAAAAGTTTGTACTCAGAACACAGCTGGGCTCTGTATGATGAATGTCTCTTTCCCTAGGACATTTCATAGCCCTGGCATCTAGTGCTGCTTGGCAGAACTACAGCATCTGCATTTTTGAAAAAAATATGTTTGGCTTCATTCTCTCCTTGAAGATGATACTGCAAATGTACCTCATTCCAAGTGTTGGGAACAAGGAAAATGAGATATATGATGTGTCAGATTCTGGAAAACAAGCTGTTCATTTTGCTTTGCAACCAGAAGCACTGTTTTATACTGTCTCGTTCAGTAACTGAATGTAGCCACCTAATATGTCCTCTGACAGTCAGTTTCCACCTGCAACACCTTCTGGATGTTTGGGAGCTTTTTGGTTGCTCAGGTTTTGGGGTTTTTTTCCCCTTCTCTTTTCATGCACCCACAGTGCTGATAAAAGAACTTGGCTTTGTCAATTCCTGTTACAGCAGGGCACTTACCTGATTGTGGTCAGGCCTTTTCATGCTGTCCATCATCATTTACCTGCTTAAGGCCAGCAGAGACAAACCTTTGTGCTCTCTTTTCCCAGGTGGTGAAAGCATGTAATGAAGGTGTCCGGAAGATGAGCCGAACAGAGCAGATGATCAGCATCCAGAAGAAACTAGAATTCAAGATCAAGGTATAAGCACAGGCTGGACAGTTTTGGTTCACTGTCTGCACTTTGCAGACAGCCTCCAAAGGGTCCCCTCCAAAGGGGCTGCTGCAGGCACAGCACCTCTGTGTGTGCTCAGTGCACACCTCCTGCAGAGGCTGGGGCAGCACTAAGGCCAGTGTGGTGTGCACACACACAGGTGGGACATGTTGGCATCACGTCTCCTGTGCACTGTGCTCCTGCTCCAGCACTCGGGTCTGGCTCTTACCTCTTACCTCCCTTCAAAATGCAGGTCAGCTTTCAGCTGTTATTTTACATGCAAAATATGTAAAGGTAGATGAAAGCTACAAAGCAAAACACTTTAAAACTGAAAAATACGCTGACAAAGACTGCCCCACCATTTTGATTCTTTCCTGTACTTGTGTACAGTCTCTAAATACCCGCTGCTGATCTGTTTCAGCTCCACTGAGGGAATTACTACATCAGTATTTAGGGGTATCTGATCAGATCTCAGTTATATATACCAGATGGTATATATAACTATATATATATAGTTATATATACACACACACTATATATATATATATCTCAGATGTATACCATGAAATTCCAGTGCTGAGTATAAAGTTGTCAGTTCTTTTCTTGAATGCTATAGAGATGCTTCTCAGGTCTGTCTGCTTCACAAACTGTAAGGATCATATTTCACTTCCAAGCAATCTTTTTATGTACATGAACAACCAAAACAAAAAATTTGATTTTTATAGAGCACTTTACTAGCGTGTCGGGGCTACACCACAGTCCACAGGACAGTAGTAGATTAGGGAAGCTACACAGTTGTCTTCACCTGTTGTAAAGCTGAGACTGTAATGACAGGCAGAAGCTGGCTCATCTCTGGAGCAGATCTGCCTTGGGACCTGGCACGGGTAGGGCTCTTCTGGGGAGAAGAGTGCAAGGAGTTGAAAAGATAGATTGTACCACCATGCATGTGATGAGCACTGGGAGTGAAGGTAAAAAGAGTGACAGTTACATAGTTTTTTTTCAATATTTAAGTCATTTGGAAGTGTAGTATTCTTCTAGTGCAAGATGTGCTTTGTTCTGGGCTTCTTAGTTTTAGCACAATACATGTGGTAACTCCAGCAGAAATGCTGTGGTCGGTGCGTGGACAGTATCTCCTCCTGACAGGGACAGACCCAACCAGAGGAAACCTGTTTAACCTTGGGTTTTTTGTAACCAAAAGGCCAAATCTGTGGTTTTAAAAGTCAGTCTTAATGTTTAGGAAAGTTCAGCCCAGGTGACAGGATCTCTCAGAGAGAGATCAGGGCATAGGCTGTTGTTTCATTACGGTACTTGGCACTCTAGCATTGCCATCCTTAAATATCTGTCCAGCCTTGGGCTCCTGCTGTACCCCTGTCCAACTTCTGTCACGCTGTGCTGGGCTGTGTGGATGGCAGAGCACGCTGCCCTCTCCTTGCAGCTCTGCTCCAGCCTCTGCAGTGCAAGTTGTGGTGGTGGGAGTTCACCCTTCCTTTTGCATCTCTTGGTGCTTTCAGCATCATAACCACTTGACTCCATGGGGTTTTGTTGCTCTCCTAAACTTTGCCATCTTTTCCTCCCTTCTAGTCTGTACCCATCATCTCTCACTCCCGCTGGCTGCTGAAGCAGGGGGAGCTGCAGCAAATGAACGGTCCAAAGACATCACGAACACTTCGCACCAAGAAACTCTTCAGGGAAATCTATCTGTTCCTTTTCAATGATCTGCTGGTGATTTGCCGGCAAATTCCGGGGTGAGTGCAAAATTTGGGTTGTACACAGGATACTTCATTAGTTCTATTGCCCCAGTTTTATCCAACCTGTGATGCTGTGACCCCATCCTGTCCCTCAGGCGCAGGCACATCCCTTGGCCTGACATGTACACCTCCCTCCAGTAGTCACCTTACCTTTGAACACAGCTGACTCTTCATGGGTGGCACAGCTCTCTCCAGCTGAAAATTCATGGCCAACAGGAGTTGAACAGATCCCAGGGCAGATCTGTCAGCAGGGTGACTATGCATCCAGCAGTTTCTGCAGGATGGAAATGAGTTACATTGGCTGGTGACCTGACCCTGGAGACCTGTCTTCCTGTCAATAAGTGATTTTTGACTCGTTACTTCCTGAAGAACAGCTCAGATTTAGTCAGTTAAAACTCTAAGAAAGCCAACGAGAAAGTTGGAGTAGCGGGGAGAGGTACAAATTTTGGCCCAAGGCCAGTCCTTATATTTGACATGGTGTAACCTGCCTGAGGAGGATGTTGTCGTGCTGAGGACTGTGTCTTGTGCAAGCAGACACTGGTGAAACACAGCAGCAGAGAACAGCATGTCCTTTGTGGCGTGAATTAGACCCACGGGTAGGGAGCATCTTGCCCATCCACTGTTCCTAATGAACGCGTCGCCGCAGTGTCTGTACACTGGGAAATGTTTTGCTTCTGTGGCAACTTGTATCCAGAAAACACAGAGGCATTTCATAAATAGGAATGAATTAAGCCTCACAATCCCCTTTGAGGGAGCGCCATCTGTGTTTTGGATGTGGGGAGCTCAGACAGAGCAAGCAGCTTGTTCCAGGCCATGAGGGCTGCCCAGGGCAGAGCACAAAGAGGGTTCCTTGCTTTGCAGTGGGTTTTTATAGCCACACGCTCATCCCATCCCACAGCAGGACACCTTTTCTGCTCCTTCCATGCAGCCGCTTCTGGTCCGTGTCCGCAGTACAGTTCTGGGTGGCTGAAGTCAAAGTCTCCTGCAATAACCACAGTTTTTCCTAATCTCTCTAACCTCTCCCAGGGACAAGTACCAAGTGTTTGACTCTGCTCCCCGAGGGCTTCTTCGGGTAGAAGAGTTAGAAGATCAGGGGCAGAGTTTGGCCAATGTCTTCATCTTGAGGCTGTTAGAGAACGCAGATGACCGGGAGGCCAGCTACATGCTGAAGGCATCATCCCAGTGAGTACCAGTCACCCTGCTATCACTCAGCAGTGCTCTCTCCCTGCATCCTGCCTTCATGGGGACCACCTGTTCAGGCTTTCCAGGTATGGGCAGGGGGGGATCCCACAGCTGCAGCTGAGCTGGCCCTATCGACTTCTCTGCCCAGCATAACTCCCCTGAGGCTACTCAAACCCCCAAGGCTACTGGTCACCTAGGCAGGTTTCTCTCCTGTACAGTGTATTTGAGGCCTCTGGGGTGGTGGACAGACAGGCAGTCCCTGTTCTGGGACAGAGAGGTCAGAAATCAGCCCAGGCACCAGGCCCCAGCTGATTTACAGACTGCAGCGTATTCAGAAAGTAAAACCAAGCAGGATACACACTCACACACTCCAGAGGCTCCACTGACTCACAAGAATCATGGCCATGCCTGGCCAGCCCTGTGGAGCAAAGTGTCTCCTGTTTGTGGGTGAAGGTGGGAGAAAAGGCTACTTCCTCTGTGTCTCCACAGCCAGTGCCAATTTTGTGCAGCCCTTCTGCAGCTCAGGGCCTCCTTGTCTCCCTGGATACAGGTTTTCTGGCTCACTGATTTTTCACTTCAGGCTCCAACAAGCTCAGGCTGGACAAATGATTCAGCTGGACCCAATTGTTTTGGAGCACAGGGCACGGCTTTCTCACTGACCCAAGCATTACCAGGCCCACATTTTCTAGCCACCAGCTAAACAGCTCCTAGAGACAATGCACACCTCCAGGCTGATGTTGTCTGCTGTGAGCAGGCTCATGTTCATCATCCATATTCCTAAATGAACACCAGCCCTGGGGTTGCACCCTGACTGCCCCCCCACCACCACCACAGCATGAGCATCAGGACAACGAGCCCCCAGCACAGTGAGCAGCTACACCTTCTCCCCAGGCATATGGCTGCAGCTCTGCTGCACTGAAAATAGAGATGTCACTCACACTATGCAGGGCAAGCGCACGTGTGACGTCTGTGAGGCTTGGCTGTGCAGCAAATGATAAACCAGGCCAAGATTTGCTCAGCTCAGGGGAGACAGTCTCAGATCCATGCTCTGCATCCTGTCCCATCTTCTAGTTGGCCACAGCAGGTATGTGATCTAGAACATGGCTTGCCAGCAGGTCTTGAGCACTGAAATGTGACATATCAACTGCTGAAGGCTGCTGTTTCAGAGATGCAGGAATGATGGAGGTAGTATTGGACACAGACTGGGAAACTGAACAGTTAGAAGAGATAAATGGGAGCCAAACAGAGACTTCTTCATCTCTTCTACACATCTTGCAACAATGCTGCTCAGTAGCAACTTGCAGCTCATGCCCTGGGTGGGCTCTGCCAGGAGCTGACACTTCATTTGGACACAACTGGTTGCATCGATAGACCTGGAGTGTGGGTGGGCTCCTTACAGGCTGAGAGGAGCTGGGCACTGTGGGCAGATCCATGGAGCCCTGTAAGGATCAGGGCCAGCATGCAGACAGGGCCACAAGCATGGCAAGACTCTGGGTTTGACCTCTACTTGTTATAGCTCCTCTGAGCTCAAGGCCCTTGTCCCACATCTTCATGTGATGTGACCTGCAGGTGTTTCCACTGGTCCTTGGCATTGTTCTTCATACCTGAAGTATAAAGTATTCCCAACCCTACAGATCAACCTGCCAGCACTTGTCCTTTACATCCCCCTTTTAGGCCCCTCTCCTTCCTGAAGACACTCCCATGGCTTTTCATGTGTGTCAAGCTCAGGCTTTAAAACAACCTGAGGAGGTAGAAAACTCTGGCTCTCTGGCAGATGGAAGCACACTTGGTCCTCCAGGCAGGAGCTGGAGCCTGTGAAGATTAACTGCTCAATTTCCTCGTGGGGCTGAGAGGAGCCAAGCCTGGGTTTTCTCCAGCATTTGTGAGATCTTTACCCTCCCAGCTGAAGGTCCAGGTTTTGCAGTGTGCTGTTCACATGGGTCTTGTTGCCAAGCAAGTGGTACCTTTGGTGTGCTGCAGTGCTCTTCTGCAAGGGAATTAATCAGCTCTGCCCTTTAAATGTTCCTACACAGCAGTTGCAGGAATAAATGGTTCCTGTAACTGCTTATCTCCCAGAAAAACTGCTCCTGTTGACCAGCCCAGCCAGGAGCTGCCTTTGCTTGCTACTTCTCAGAGAGTGCCAGGCCCCCCACCTTGCTGCTGGCTGTTGACAACAATGCCAGCAGAGGGCCCCTCCCCAGAGAGGGACTGTGCTGCCTGTGGGGGACAGCCAGGGCTGTGCAGCAGGGCCCAGAGCACTGTCACATGTGACATCCCAACCAGGGTGTGCAGCAATGGGGCTCAGCATCACCGCTGCACCCAGGACCCTGGAGGGGCAGGCAGGAAAAGGCTGGGAGGAGGAATATGAAGTCCAGAACTGCCTAGGCAGAAGAACTAGGGCCCTTACAACTCTTGCATGTTCACAGCTTTGGTTTGTCTCCCTTATCCAGGAGTGAAATGAAGCGCTGGATGATTTCACTAGCCCCAAACCGGAGAACCAAATTTGTTTCATTTACATCCAGACTTGTTGGTAAGAGACACAGCATCGGAGCTGGGAGCTCTTCACCCCTACCTCAGGACACCTTATGCTGCCTGATCTCAGTGCAGCCACATATCTGGGACCTATGCCAAAGCTGAACCCTCTCCCTGGGCTCCCCCCCTCCTTTTCCACCACCAATACCTGCTTGTCTCTAAGCCTGGCCCTGACTTCAACCCCTCCAGCCTGGGCTGGGCTACACCAGCACTTTGCCTCCCTTCCAGGCTGCCCATGGGCTAGCACGGTGGTGGTGACGTGAACCCGGTCCCTTCCCAAGAGTTGCTTCCCCACTACCTGTGGCTGGGGCGCTACCTGGCTTCCCCAGAGGCCCTTACCAGATCAGAGGGACCATGTGCAGAGCTCATGGGGCTACAGCCACCCAATCTGTGCTGTTCTTCAAGGGGCTCCATCCCAGTCCCTCCCTCACTCTTGCCCTGTTTCTTGGCAGACTGCCCACAGATACAGTGTGTCCACCCGTACGTGGCCCAGCAGCCTGATGAGCTCTCCTTAGAACTGGCTGATGTCCTCAACATCCTGGACAAGACAGATGATGGTATGGGGACGGGATGGGGATGGGCTGGGGATAGGTTGGGAGTCACTGTGGAAGGATGGGCTTTGCTGCAGGCAGGTAGTTGAGAGTCTCTCCCTCCAGCCAGGGAGAGGCTCTGGCATCAGCATCACAGCCAGAGAAGGAAGTTACTGCCTTCTCCTAATAGCCAATCCAGGTTGCCTAAGTTGTGACAACACTGGCACAGCCTCCCAGCACCAGCTGTGGGCCATGGTAGAGCTAGCACAGCCACTTCATATATAAGCTAGTGCTATTCTTACCTTCATGATGCTTCACAGCCACGTGGTCCTGCTCTCTGGGGTACTCTTGTAGCTGGTGGTCTCAGTCACATTGGATGTCTGCTGGGGACCACTCCTGTGGCTCCGGGGACAGCAGAGGGCGCTTGGTGGCAGCAGTGCCTGCTTTCTGCTGGCATCCCTTGAGCCAGTTGTCCTCACATGATGCTGCTCAGGTGAGATGGCCCCCTTGCTGGATGGACAAACTGGGTCTGCTCCAGCACAGGCCTCTGAGTAGCTTCCAGAAAGCTCTGCCAGCTCAAATGGCTCTTTCCAGCACAGCTGTTCCAGTGCAAGAGCAAGGGCCAGTCCTTCCCCACTTACATCTGTGTCTCTCTATACTCAGGCTGGATATTTGGGGAACGTCTTCATGACCAGGAGAGGGGCTGGTTCCCCAGTTCTATGGGGGAGGAGATCCTGAACCCCAAAATCCGAGCCCAGAACCTGAAGGAGTGTTTCCGGGTGCACAAGTCAGATGACAGTCAGAGAAGAAAACTGGGCAGCAGAAACCGCCAGTGACCACCGGCATCCTCAAGCATCTGGAGTGCCTCAGAGAGGCAGAAGACAGAGCCTGCCAGCTGGGAGGAGGTGGCAGCTGTGGGACACTGTGGGGGACCTGGTGCACCGGACGAGGCACACAGACCCATGAACAAACAGACTCATTCCTAGGCTCTCTGGAAGCACTGGTCCCTTCCTGGAGATCAGCGCTTTAAACTGTAAATAACCCTTTTCCAAGTGTTCTGTAAAGCCCCAAAGAGCATGAGCTCAACAGACACTGCCTGAAGGCCACCAGCTGCTGGCCAGGTGAGCCACATGTGCTGGCTTGGGCTGGCTCAGGCTGCTGGGAAGGGCAGTGGCCACAAACATGAGCAATTGATATTACCTGGTTTAAGCATTAACAGCTTATTGCTACCTTCCAAGTCTGGAGTGCTCTGAACCCAGCATCTCACAGGGGCAGAACTGAGGTCAAGCAGCAGTCTCAACCATCTCAGAGCTCATTTACAACTGGCTGGGATGAGCCTCAGGAACTCTACTACCCTAGTCCTGCTGTGAAGCTGCCGGGCTCACTCCCACAGGCAGACCTTCGATCTGCTTCCAGTCAAACGCTCTGCAGTGCTCCACACCCAGCTTTTCTCCAGCAGCAGCCCAGCCTTGCCAGCCCTAACCCACGTCTCTGCCTGCCTGACAACCTCGAAGCACATCTGGACACTGTCCCATGGCTCAGCCCTCTCTACCACAGCCTTCCTCCTTCTGCAGGACCACTGCAGAACCCCAGCATCATGTCCTTCCTGGTTGATCGTGCACTTGTGGTCTTTGCTACGCCCTGCTGCTGAGGCCCGAGCAGGGGTGGCTGTGCCAGCAGCGTCTCGCACACCACACGAACCACCAGCAGCCCCACAGCAGGTGAGTGACCTTAGCTGGGAGCTGCTGTCGTATATGCTCTGGGAGGCCCAGCAACTGCTGCCTGCATGCTTGTAACCCACCCCCACAGCCTCCCTGTACAGGCTCACCTCCATGTGTATATATGCAAGTCTTGTGGCCAGCAGAGCCAGCTCATCACTCCTTCCAGCTGTGGCACTGAGCAACGCATGAAGCCCCAGGCACAGCACTGAGAGCAGCGTGGGGGACAGACCCACAGCAGCCACCCCTTGTTCAACAGTCTCACACATGGCTGAGGGCCTCTCAGCTGGGCCCAAGCTGTGGCCAGCATCCATTAGGAAATGAATTATTTGGCACCTTTCTGTAACATGGCAAAGGATTGTCTTCCAGGCATTGTAGCCTGTGCTGATTTATGCTCTGGCCGTGCCACGGTGGTGCTCAGAGAGGGGACAGAGAGCAGCTGCCAACAGAGCCACGCAGAGGCCACGGGCATGGAGAGGAGGAGCACAGCCAGGCCAGCAGGAACGTGGGGAGAAAGCAGGGTGCTTGGAAGCTGTGAAGAGAGGCTACAGAACTGCTCATTGGATGACATGGTGTGTGCAGTTTGAGGCTGAACACAGCTGAGGTGGATTCCCAGGGCTGTCCCTACTGACACCACAGCCTTGGGCCAGCCAGCCCAGAGCCACCCCCCAGGACCAAAGTCGTGGGAGCCACAGCAGTGAAGGGGGAAGAAGGCATTTTTCACTCAGTGTCACCACATTAGCATGTGGCAACATCCAGCAGGGCTGTGCTTCCTTGGCCCCCCGTGGGAAGTTCATACCAGCCCATGGTTCCCAGTCACCAGTCAGAGCTGGGCCAGGAAGACTTGCAGCCTCCAGTCTGCTGCACTGAGCCAATTAAATGGGGACACCCCAAGCCAGGTCCCTCCAGCAGCACCCCACAGTCAGCTTTCTGAAACAACCAAACCTCCAGCTCGGGATCCAAACCTTGCAACAGCCACAAATGCACTAGTGCAAACAGAAATTCCTTAAAATTACAGGAAAACCCACCACATTTCACAGCATCCAGCTTTGCAGCCCAGCCCAGTCCAGCACCAGGCCTGCAGCCCCACGTGCCTACCTGGCACGTTACTCACAGCACAGAAATGCTCCCTTGCCCATCGGATGTTTCACCAGTTGGCCATAGCCAGGATTCCAGCTCCTCAGTGCACTGCTCCAGGGAGAGGGGCTCAGTGCTGCTGTGCCATCCCATCACTCACCACCAAGCCCTGGGATTGCTCCAGCCCCTCCTGCTCTGCTGCGATTCCACAGGACTCGGGACCCCAGACACAGGCTGTGCCATTTCCACTGAATGGCATCCAGTGTTATTTCCTCAGACCCAGCCCTGCACGCCTCCATCTCAGTGATCTCCAGTGTTGTACAGGGCCAGGCCTGGGGCCCACAAGCACAGGCTGGAGCCCCCCAGCCCTTGCCAGGCTGCCTCAGCGAACTGAGGGGAACTTCTTGTTGTCTGGTTTTTCTGTGTGATAAAATGTAGCTGAGCAAGCCAGCACCAAAACACTTGTGTGTCTCCTTCCTCCCCCAGACTGATCACTGGTCTCCTCCCCAGTCCCCTCCAGTGCAACTGGCCCACATGCAGTGGGTCAGAATGGGGTTGCACATGAACTTGGGGTGGCTTACACCCATAAACAACACTTCCCTAGGAAAGCTGTGCAGGGTGATGCCCAGCACTGTTACCATCACCCAGACTAGACCCAGAAGGATTCTTTTGAGCTCCCTGCTCAAAGCCACACTCTGTCACAGGTTCCTCCTGAGTGGGGCTGACAGGCCCTGCCAGATCTGTGCCACCCAGGAGATACCACATGCACCAAAGTACTCGATGCATGGCTGCCCAGCACAGGGCCTGCAGTGCTTTTCCTGTATCCTTGGCACCATTTCTCCCAGGGCCCCAGGCAGACAGTTCAGGAGCAGTTGAGGGCTGCAGACAGGCTGGTTGTGTAACAGAAAAATGTTTTATTGAGTTCAGGAGGCTGAGAACTTTCTCAGTGTGATGACGACCAAGGCCACAAGCACAGACGTACCCAGGAGGGAGGCAATGACAATGGCACCAATAGCTCCAGGCCCCAGTGAGCCTGCAGGAAGAGAGAAAAAGGCATGAGGTCAGCAGAGGCAGAGTGGGGCCCAGATGGGAAGGGCTGCAAGGATCACCCCACACCCAGCATGTTCCCAGGCACCAGGCCACACTCCCATCCTGGAGCTCGCTGCACTGGCCATGTCCCAGATGTCATCCTGTGCACCTTTGGGCAGGGGGCTGTAGCCAGCCACCACAGCCTCAGCCAGCTCCCAGTGACAAGGACAGTGGCCACAGAGTGGGTCAGTGGTGCCCAGCTTTCCTGCTAACACACTGGGAGAGTTGCTTTGCTTGCAGCAGGACCAGATGACAGCTGGTGCTTGCTGTCAGTCAGGAGCCACAAGCCAGGAAAGGCACTCTGCTCCCTGTCCAGGGAGCTCCCAACACACTCTGTCCTGGAGAGCCCTACCTACACTCAGGGCAGTTTTCTTTTCAGGGCAGGTGCCTGCCATGACAGGTGATGGGGCAGGAAGAAGAGTCTTGGAGCCATCTTGGGGCTGGCAAGAGCTCCACAGCAGAAGTTTTTCAGCAGGGAGGTTTCCATGAGCAGGCAATAAAGGCAACCCTCCCCCTCCCCAGCAGTGTGTCTTTAACCCCTCCCGGGAGGTGACAGGCCCACAGGGAGCAAATCCGTGAGGACATCCCAGGCTCCTGCGGGAGTGAGCCGCGGGCAGTCCCTGGCGCAGTCACTCACCGTCCCCGGTGTCCAGCCGGTGCAGGTGGGTGGTGTCCTCGGGCTCCAGCTCGGAGGTGTACGGGGGGAAGGCAGTGGCATCCGACAGCCGGGCGGTGGCGGTGGCAGCATCGAAGGGACCGGCTCCAGAGGGCAGCTCGGGCGGCTCGTTCCAGAGGGTGGGGACCGCGTCCTGCGGGTACTCTGCTGGAAGACAAGCACCCACGGGCATGGGGGGCCGGTCAGGCTACTAGTGATAACCACAGCTCAGCAGGTCCCTGTGCTACAGCTGCCTGCCAGGTGCCCTGAGGGCTGAGAACCCCGGTATGGCAGAGCCCTCCTCCGAGGGGACACCACCTCTGCTGAAGAGCCATACCCAGAGCAACCAAAGGCAATGTGCTTCTGTGGCACCCTAGTGTACTCACAGCACACACGGGACAACAGAGTGCCCTGACACCCTGCAACCTCTGCTCGTGCACAAACAGGCCCCACATGAACATCCACAGCCGGTTTACTCATGGATGCCCTTGGGACTGGGCTGGGAAGGGCTGTCACACTGCCAACAGGCAGAGGCCACCGGGCCACCTGTGCTGGCCAAATTCACAGCATCTCAGAGCCCTTTTGTCCTGCACCACCAGCCCATGCAGTGCAGGATGCTGGAGGTGCTGGCACAGCACAGGACATGGCTCCCCCAGACAGGACCCCAGAGCCTCGACTTCCCCCTGCCGCACCCCCGCCATACCGGGGAGATGAAAGGCAGGCTGGGTTCTGTTTAATGTTACCACTCGTCTCCTGTTATTCCTTCCTGCCGTGGGTCAGAGACCAAGCCAGAGAGCCCTCCCTGTGTGTGGCTCACCGAGCACTCCCTGTCAATGCCCAGCCTTGTTCAGGTGGGCTCTGGCAGGAGCAGGAGACATTCCACAGCTCCCTGCTGAAACCACCGGGAATGTTGCACTGGGATGGGGAAAAAAGCAGGGGGGAGAAAAACGAACAACATTCACTGCCAGGGCCCTCCTGAACTGACACAATGGTTATCAGGACTGGGGAATAGGGAGTGAAGAGCTGGAGCAAACAGCCCAGGCTCCCTGGGGCAAGGCACAGAGGTATCCCAGGGCACCCCAACTCTGGCACGAGAACCTTGGTGTACCAGGGGCACTTGAAGACTTGTCCCAGGCTCTCTGTGGCCCAGGAAGAGAAAATGGCAGCAGCACATCTTGGCAGTACCAGCCCCAGCTTTAAGTGCCTGGAGCCCTCCTTGCCTCCTGGGGACAGAAGGTGCTGTGGGGGGAGAGCAAAGAATCCTCATTAATGGGCTGCACCACACTTTGCTCTCCCTTAAGATCCCTCCCTGGAACAGGGAGGGCCAAAACACTCACCTTTCCTGCAGGTACAAACCCACTGAGAATTTACTGCAGGGTTTGCATGAGAGTAGCTCCCACCAATGCCAGAGCTATTCCACAATCTTGGAAACACAGCTAAGTTCTAGACTAGTTTTGAAAGCTCTTTCTACAGGCAGAAAAGCTACAGGGTATCCAGTGAGACAACTGCCAGGTTTAACCCTGGCCCAATGAGCACCAACAGAGACAAATTCCCAGTGTGCAGCCTGTGCCAGTGAGACCCAGACAGGAACCCAGGCAAAGCTGGGTGTAGCAGAGAACACCATGTCCTCACACACTTGGTACACCCATGGTCTCTGCACCAGAGGTGGCATCTCAGCTCCCCTGTACATGCACACAGAGGTTTGTGTTCCACAAGAGCTCCCCACAAACACCCAAGCCTATGCAGGGCCTTCCCAACCTGTGCTGCAAAACCAACCAGCAGAGCTGAAGACTCATATTCCATCCTGTGGCTCTTCCACAAAGTGCCATTTCGAGTGGACCTCTCTACTTTAAATTCTGTGGTGTCACAGCCAGAGAATGGAACAAGAATACAGAATTCAGTGAGAAAAGGTAGTTAACACAGGAGAGAACTGAGCAGAGCTGGGTTATTTAACTGGCAACAGTGGCATGGGGAAGCTGTTGGTTTAGCAACAGACCAAACATATGGAATGCTTTGGAAGCCCTGGTTCCAGGGTGCTTTTGTAAGGGAGAAACTCCACACACAGAGAAGACTCTGTCAACACCCCCCAGACCAGAACCAACACTGCCACTGTCCCCACCTGGTAGAGGAACACAGTGCTGGAAGGACAGTGTTGCTTCCTTTCCCAAGAACGTTTCTTTTCTCCAGAGCTGCACGTATGCCTTGCATGTGACCAGGGACTGGTGTTAGCTCAGATGATCTGTAACAGATGCAGGCACCATCCAGGGAAGACCTGGGCTGGGTCTTCCCAATCCCTGCACTATCTCTTCTAACCGTAGTGCAAAGGTCCCACAGGTGCCACCAGATCCAGGGGTGCCAGATAGTCTCTCCTGTTCTCAGTGCATCTAACTCCTGCTTAAAAAGAGTTGCCAGAAATTTTTCAGGGCACAGAGCTCATTTTTGATAGCCAAATACAGAGGAAACAGTCTAATTCATTTATGATTGCTGTGATTTATAAAAACTTGGATGGCTGCTGGATATGTATTTTGTTAATTCCCCTCATCCAACTGACACACACTTTCAGTTTGCCCACACAGAAAAGGCAGAATGTGCTTAACATGCATTTGCTATGCCGAGTTCTTGTGGTTTTACCCTACCAGCACTTCAGCCCAGGGAAACACAACCTCTTTCAGTCAGGTCTGCTGCCTCAGGAACAGTTGTGAGCTCAGAGGCAGCAGCAGAATCCTGCAAACACATTGAGTGAAATACCTGCAGCTGAGCTTCCCCAGGAACCAGGGCTCACTGCTGGTCCCCTTCTCAGCTCCTGCCCCTCAGTGCTGCTGGAGCAGGTGCCAAGGGCCCTGCCATGGATACACGGAGAGGGGGAACCCAAAACAAGAGGCAGGTTCCTCCAGAGCCCATTGCTGCAGCCTGGGAGAACATCTGCTCATAACCAGCACCGTTCTCCCCATGTCTCTCCTTTGATTTTCCCTCCTAACCTAAAAGCTCATATCTTCACACACCTCCCCTCCTCCAGCTGAGAAGCCCAAGCACCCATCCAACTATCCTCATGCATCCAGCAGGTTTCTTTAACAAGCAGAGGTTTCACACCTGCTTCCCTGACAGTCCCAGTGTGTGTCAGCCACACAGCTGTTGGCTGAGAGTGGTAGATCTCTAATGGACCCAACATTAAATGTCACAATCCCACTACAGTCCCCTGGTAAAAGCAAGAAAAGTGATGGGAAGGAGAGTTTGTGTCAGGTACCAAACCCCAACACATGCACACTATTAGTAAGGTCTTATGTCTCCAAGCGAGACATGAGGGCCTTTTCCAGTCATCTGTTGGATAGAATCTGGAGAGATTCTATCTACAGGCAGGGGACCCAGTTCAGCAAGTTCAGTTCTCTGCTCTGCTGCTGATGTTTTGGGTGACCACCACAAGCCCTGCTCTTCCCAGGCTCAGTTATTCTGTGTGTGAGCAGGAGACCAGGATCTAAACATGATCTACAGAGAAAGCAGTACCAGCATGGCCAGGCCTTCCTGCCCACACTGTCACTGTCGTTCTGACTGTGATGAGGGGGACGTGCCCTGTGAACCTCAACAAATGCCTCAGTGACAGCTCTGGAGCTGGCAGCAGCCCTTCCCAAGAAAAGGGCAAGCTGAAGGGAAGCTCCATGGCCATGGGGCAAGAAACAGCAATCTTAACTTAGCATGTAAGAACACCCAAACAAGCTGCCATCTCCAGGGAGGGAGTGCAACCAAGAGCTGCAAACTAAATATCGAAGTACTGCATGGCTTCCCTGTTCACCCACGAACTTTGTAGAAATAAAGAAGCAAAAAACCACACTCAAAATACATCATCCATCACAAGACCAGATGTTTAACATCTGGGAGAAAGCCATGCATTAGCTGTGCTGCCATCAGTCCAGGACCAGTCCTACCTCTAGGAAACTCCCGTGCTGCACTCACATGGTTTGTTTTGTCCTGGAGGGGCAGCCAGGGGCACATGGAGGGGCTGCCAGGCTGCTGAGGCACACGAGTGACCCACCACTACCAGGCTCTGTGCCTCAGTGCCAGCTGCTCCAGAGGGAGGGAAGCCTCCAGGCCCTGGCACAAATGAGCTCCTCCCCAGCATTAGCTCTGTCTCAGCACTGAAACACAAGCTGAGGGCAACTGTTGCTTTCAGACTAACAGTAAAAGCCTTTTCATGAGAAATACAGTTGGAGAACACTTAGGAGAACAACATGCAATTATCTTATTGGCATTTTACTGGAGATGGAACTGGACAAAGTGGTCTAAAATTATTCGAGTGTTTTGTAGAAGGCCAGGTGGATGATGGCAGCTCTTCCTTCCCACATGTTAACACTACAAATGGTCTTATTTTAGGGAAATCTCTTTGCTGTACTGTCTTCTTCCTCTCTCCAGCACAGGTTAGTTATAACTGAGGGGAGGAAATGGGAAGAAAAGATCAGTTACCATGAAGAAATACATGATTAGTTTTCCAAGTGAGGCAGGAGCCAGTGGAATGCCAGACACATGGGCCATGGAGAGATCTAGAGGGGATGATGGCAAAGGCAACTTCACAAAACTGCTATTTCCATAGTTAGAAAGAAGAAGGTGGGGTGAGCTGCCAGCACAGTGATGTGGCAGCCAGTACCCCAGGTACTCAGTGACTGAAAGGTAAGACTGGAAGAGTGTCTGTAAGTGACAGCCCCAGGGGATGCCAACCAAATCTGAAGGAACCAGACCCTCCCCACAGGCCAACTGTGAGACCTGAAGGCAGACATGTGGCCATGTCACATCATTGTTCCTGAAGGTTACTTGCCACTGGCCAATAGTCTTCTTCACACAAGGTGACTTCAGCACCTCATCATCCTCACTGTCCACCTTCACCCTAGCTCCTTATTCAGGAGTCAATACCAGCATCAGAATTCTCTAAGGAGTGTTGGAGCAAAGCAAGGTTGAGTAATGGCTTACAAAGTCCTGGCTCAAGTGTGGATTGATCTGCTGGAGCAACTACATCTTTTCCTGAAATCTGCCAAACAAAACCTATTAACTGCTATCCATGTTCTACAACTTAAGCTTTAAAAAATTTCCTAATAATCTTCGTTTCTCCTGTAGTTGAAAAAAAAGACACACAAGCTGCTCCAGAGATTTTCTTGGTCAAGGGGAACAAGCTGCTACAGAAAGATGTTCTTTTCCTGTGTCTTTTCCTTTAGTGTATGTGCTGTGCTGCTTTTTTCCCCCAAATTCATTCTGATGTGCTACTGCAGTCAAACATATTTCCACATTAGCTCAAAACAAGCTCAGGAGCCCACATGTGAGTTTCAATACCAAATATACACGATTCAGGAGCCGATGCTTTCCAAAGGCTTTGTACTAACTTGCACCTCATTTGGGGCTCTGAATGCATTACAGGAATTGAAACTGGGTTTGCCGATAGGAAAAAAAAAATCATCTCTTCACAATCCTCCTATCCCCTAGGCCTACCTGCCACTTGGGTTTGGAGAAAGAGGAAATGGAGAAGGCTAAGATTTGTCACAGATCCTTGAGCTGGCTGTTTCCTGTTGCACCCAGATGATGTGTAAGGCGGTTAAAGATGTGCTTGGTTGCCTCCCCATCTTTGACAAATGTGATGTTGGAAAGAGCTCAGTAACTTGGAGAAGTTCACACTTGCACCAGTCACAGAGCCCTGACCATGCTGTCCAGGAAATCAGACCAGTGAGAAGCAGCCAACAGGGAGAGGAGACTCATCCTGGGCCTGGGGGCTGCAGGACCCCATGGTCAGTCCTCTCCAATGCAGAGCTGCTCCTGCTCACTCTGCTGGGGACAGTCAGAGGTGCTGAGACGAAAGGGCAGGGGCTGGTGAACTCTGAGGCCAGCAAGGGGCTGTCCAGCCCCAGGTGGCCATGGCAGGCACAGGGCCAGGGCAGGGCTGAAAGGAGCCCTTCAGCAGCAGCACAAAGGGCAGCCTGTGGAGGGCAAGGCCAGGAGCTCCTGTGTGCAGCAAGGCAGAGCTGCGGTTCTGATGGATACTGAGTAAACTTGTTTACAGAAAGGCAGGGCTGTGTGTGTATGTGCTGAGGCCAGAGGGCTGTCTGCGTGCCCTTCCCCTCTTTGTCTGCACCAGGCCGGAAATTTCCTTTTCTAATGGAGTAAAGGCAGAAAAAGTTCCACTGATCCTCAAAGCACCTGTAGTGGGGGCAGGAACTCTCCATATAGCAGAGAATCATTCTGCTCCTAGGCTGGCTTCCTCCTGTCCTCTCTGAGGGAGCAGGGAACAACCTGTTAAGAGTCATTACATCTCTAAAGCACTGCAGGGAAAGCACAGAATCTCTCCTACACCCCAAGATGTGAATGCTGCACTCCCCAGTACAAAGCCCTTCAAGCCTCACTGTGCAAGCACAACTCACCCAGCATAAGGATCAAGTAAACTTGGGAGTGCATCACAGGAGCAAAAGTGACACAGGGAGGCAGCACCAGGCACAAACCACAGCTGCAACGCCAGAGCAAGCACATGGAAAAGCTGGCAAGGAGCTGGGGGCAGAGCAAATGCACCAAATATTGGAAATTTAAAACAGCATAGAAGAGATCCCAGGTTGGAGAAGAAGCAGATTGAATTCTCACTGGAAATCAATCACTTCCTGCAGAGTGAAATACTGCTAATGATTAAGAAAAAATCTTACCTGGTATGGGGGAAGAGCATGGCCAGTGCTTCTGAGAGCAAGAGCAAGGCACAAACTGAAACTGTACTAAAATGATTAATGTTCCACTGCACAAAAAAAAAGGTTCATGGTTTGAGAAGGAAAGTATCCACTTTTTAGTGCTCATTTCTTAGTTACTTTGAAGGTTTCCCTTCAAAGAAGGTGTCCTAGATGGAGAAGATACCAGCTGCACTAATTCTGCTCCTCCAGCCAAGCACAGCAGTGAATTTCCCTACCCATATGAAAGCTCCTTCAAAAAGAATTCCATAATTTGATCTGCTAGACAGCTGGCCAGATCTCCCTGAAAGGCAAGATGCTCAGAAGAAACTGAGAGAGAACTGCAAAACAACATTGCTCCAGGTCTTGGAAGTCAGGACAGAAATTCAGGAAAACAAATGCTGTGCCTGTTATCTTGGCCCCAGCCGTCTCTTCAGCCTCGCCTCCACTGCTTTGAGTGAAAGGCTTTGGGGGAAGCAATTCCCCGTAAGAGTTTCCACCTGTACACTCAGAGCTCATCAGTGCAGGGGGTTTGGAAGTCAGTTTTTTCCCAGTTGTAAAACCCACCTCAGACCTGCAGCCCTTGAAGCTGTACCCCCAGCTCCCCGCAGCCAGCACAGCTCTGCTGAAGGCAGGAGCAGATAAAGCTGAAATTAATAACAACTCCCAGAAAAACAGTCCCACACAACAGGCATCTCTCCCATTCTTCTTCCCATCACCTCACTGCAAGCAAGTCAGAGCCAGGCACCTTTCCAGCACTGCCCTGGTACCCCAGCTCCAGAGCAACCCCATAAGGATGCACACCTTGGCTTTGGACTGGGGTTTTCATGGACACTTCCCTGGTTCTGCCTAAAGCAGCTGCTGTGCTCCGCTCTGGGAGGGAGCACAGAAGGAACCAGGATTTGGCATACAGGCTTTAGCCAAAGAAAAATGTTTCTTTCCATAACTGTAACTTCTTCCTGCTATTAAAAGCTGAGGGACAGCCTGTCCCACCAATGCTCACAATAGGTGCTACTACCATTCTGCTTAGGAAAAGTTAAAGGATTTTCTCCACTGAAAATATATTCTTGCTCACCAGCAGCCACCAAAGCTAGTTTCCCTTAATCAATTATAATTCAATACATATTTAGGGATGTTTTCAGGGAAGGGAGAAGAGAGAGGGGCAGGGTAGTAAAGGATCTCCCATGCTTTTGGGCTTTAAATGCAAACAAAGCTCCTTACCTGCCAGCACAGCAGGGACCAGGATGCTGCACAGCGTTAGCAGGACCAGGCGAAGGACTCTGTGGTAGGGCATGGCTTCCCTCAGGAAAAGCATCAGCAGGATTCCTTAAAACTCTTCAAAGCACAAACACAGAAATTTCACTGGTATAATAAAAATTCTGTTCAGTCAGGCAAAAAAAAAAAAAAAAAAAAAAAAAGAAGAAAAATAAAAGTCCTTCCCAAGAGCAGCTGTGCACAGAGAGTGCAAAGCCCAGCAGAGCCTCCCTCTCCCTGGCTCCAGGAGCACACCTCCTCCCAAAGGCAGCTCCACCCTCCCAAACTTGTGCCTAAAACCCCATAGGCAGCCAAGCAGAGCCATCAGGACCCTGCCAGGTCAGTGCACACACAAGCAGTTGTTGGTGAGCCCTTCCCAGAGGCCACGAGGATGCTCCTGGAATGCCTTTCCTGGGGTTGGCCAACCCGAGGCACAGGAAATAACAGAGGAGCCACTGGGGCAGCTCAGCCCAAGAGCAAGCAGCCCAGTTTGAGGGCTGTGCTCTCCCTCACTGAGCAGGGTGGCAGGGCATTGCAGGGTGGGGAGAGCAAACAACAAGGGCCTCAATCTTCGGAGGCTAAAATGCTCTGACACAGAGCCAGAGCAGCTCCATGGCATCCTTGTTCCTGGGTGGAATACTTACAGAGCTGGCCTGGGAGCCATGGGTGGTCTCAGAACTGCTGTCAAGGTCTCCAAGCGTTCCAGGAGAGTCGCCTTTGGCAGGCAATGCCAGCATCCTCCTCAGGCACCACCTCCTCCTGCCAGCCTCTGCCACTCTGTCCCTGCCTGCCTCGGGGGCTCAGGACAGTTCACAGCACAGAAAACCCAGGTTTGTTTCAAATCACATTTGCAGCAACAAAGAATGGCGAATGGATGAGGTGTATAAAAAGGGGAACACTCCAGCTGATTGTCACAGAAAAAGTTTCATTAGTATTTTGGAGCTGATATGATGATGAATACTTCGTGGTTTCCCATCATGTAATGAATACATAAACACCTCCAATGTCAGTTCTTTATGCTCTGAAAATATGACACAAGTATTTAAGTCTTAAATTTCAGATTTTTCTGCAGCAATTGCTTTGCTTTCTGGAGCTCCTATTTACCCCATCCCTACTGATCCAAATGACTCTTGCTACAGAAAAGGGCCCTATTTGTCACAGAATGTGACAAGGCAGTCACCTGAATGCACAATCTGCACATGCCACCACCTTACCTTCATAGAAACAGACCAGAGTATTTCAGTATTATGAACAGTGTATCTTCCCCACTGGTCCATTATCTACAAATTCCCAGGAGCCAAGTGAGGTCCTCAAAGTTTGACAAATTATTGCACATTTTCCCTGCTTGCATTTCTGCATTTTCATTTAGCAATCAAGAAGCTGCTCCTTTCCTGCCGAGCTCAAAACTAACACACATTTGTGTACTTGTAACATGGTGTAGAGCAGTCCAAAATTAGCTTGCAGAAATTGGATCATACCACTGAAAAACCAGAAAGCAATTATGAACCATACACCTTATATGCTAAAAAGAGAAGTTATTAAAATAAAGTCAGGTTATCAGCCTAAACATTACCTGTTCTCTCAGACATCAGCTAAACATCATGCAAGGCTACCGTGTAAGTTAGGCCTTAGCATACTTATTTTCCATGGTCAGGTGAATGGCAGGACATTTACCATTACCTTTACTGGGATTTTCCACACAAAAACAAGTATCAAAAAAGGAAACTTAAGTCTAAAAAGAGAAACTTACAAGGTTTCCATGTGGACTTCAGGCTGAGGGGAGAAATAAAACACCTTATTTAGGGCAGTGCACTGGAGTGCATGGGGTGGGCACCGACTGGCAAAGGAGGCTCCGTGGCCAAGTGTTTGTGTTAAGAGCAAACTAGCCATGGCTTGATCTCCCCTGCATAAACAGCACCAGCATGAATGCACACGTTTCTCTACAGACAGCGGAGGAAAATTAAAGCTTTCTTGTTAGAAATTTCTAATATCAACTTACTGGTGTTTATTCGAACTCTGAAATTATCAAGTAGAAAAACCAACCAGTATTCCTCACCAGGGAAGAAATAAAGCAGCAGCTGTTGTTCCACATCCTGTGTATTTGCTTGTTGTTTCTTGATGAAAACTGATGCAAGTCGAGTTTGGGTGGGTTTTAGCACCAGGAATTATCTCAATACTCAGCTTTGACAAAAGCAAGCAGAAAGTTTTCTCTCAGATATAATACAACCAGGTTTTATTTAAGTTCTCTCTTTTTTTTCCCCCCCCACACTGGCAAAAGTTCAGAGGGAGTTTAAAGTTTTGTAAACATTTTAACTACCCCTCTTCCCCCTTTTATGAATTTACAAAGCAAAGGAGACAGGGAGACCAGATTTGCAACAGTTCCAAGTCTCTCCATGCTATCAGATCCAAAAACTATATACAAGTCTGCAGCAGTCTCTGTATAGTTACTGTACATGTCTGGGGACGGGGGAAGAGAGAGGAGGAGGAGGGGAAGGTGACCCCAAAAAACGAATAAACCAAACAAAATAAAATCCAAAGCCAAACTGCTCTCGAGCAACTCAAACTGTTTTCTTTAGGCAGTGATGACAGAATAACAGACACCTTTATACAACTCCACCAAAACTGCAGCATATCTCCCTTCGCAGGTTACACCCCTCTGGGGACGGGAGATGGGACCAGGGGGGTCAAACTAAGTGCATTTGGCAGTTTTCCTTCTCTGTCCTTTGTGGTGTGTGCGGGGTGGGTGGGTGGGTACGTGGAGCAGGGAAGGTGGTGTTAATCTTTCGGTGAGAAAGGAAGGTTATGACTCCATAAACACTTAGAGGTTATGGATCCCAGTGAAGGTGCGTGAAGTACTTTTAAGGTGTAGAAGATAAGCAGGGCCATCATTGCACAAAGCTTCGTCCTCCAGTGTCTCTCTCCGTGATGAAAGGGCATCTCTGCTCGATACCTAAGCACTGCTTCAAGTGACAGCCAGCTGAGGCTGCTGGCACGTCTCTGAAAGCCAGGGTCCACCCTCTCCAGAGACTACAGATCCACACTGTAAAGATCCCACTGTCTCTTAAACGAGACAAATTTGCAGGAAAAGAGCTCAAAATATACTGGTCCTAACCCTCTGAAGGTAGCACTTATGGGGTAAATTCAGCCTGAAAGAAGAGATGCCACCCCCCTTTTTCCAGAGCAGAAGTCCCCACTTGTCCAGGAAGGCTGGAGAATGCCGACGGGAACTCCACAAGCTTCAGCATCACCACCTAATGAAGACAGACTCGAGCTTTCCCTCCAAAAGTTATGTGCTGAGAAGGGCTGGCAGGGGGTGTGCAACTTCAAACCAACCCAAGCTAAACTGTGCCCACTACCGCCCCTCTCCCGTTGCCAGTTTCTAAGGGTAGCTTATGAATGCAACTCCTGGCCAGGAGAGCACCTCTCGCCCTGATGGAGCAGCCAAGTCAGTATCTGTGTGGCATTTTGGTTTTGACCAACATCTGTTAACCACAAACTCTCTCTCAATCTCTTTCTCTCTCTCTCTCCATATGACTGCACGTGTTGGATGTGGTAAGAGTAACCAGGAGAAGGAAGCAATGCTTTGCAGAATCCCAATTGATTTTTTTTTCCAGGTATGTCAGCAGAATGAATCACAGCACAGTGAAAGCTTGCTGCCCAATTCAGCCTTGTTGTGAACAAAGCCCAACTCCCACCCTCCCGGGACTCTGAGCAAAGTCCACTCGAGTGGGCTGACAGTAGAACAACGCCTGTGCAGTCCTGGGCAGAAAGGGTTTGCTGGGGCCAGAGGAAGCAGCCTGAGATGATTGATCCTGTGATTCACTGCGAGGCAAAGAACAACACAAGGTGGAGAGTACGGTGTCCAAACGGAGAATCCATGGTTAACAGATGCAGGAAAAGCCAGTTGATTTGCACATGCTCAGTAGTCTTCCAAAGTCTCTATTTCTCCCATATTGAGCCGCTCTGATGAAGCATTCACTGAAAACCCTGTGAACCAAGAAGAACTGGTGTTCAAAATCTGGCTGTGGCATAGTGTACTTGATACAAAACATCTGTTACACATGGTACTGCATTTAAGAGAAAGTGAATCTAGGGGTAATTCAGTAAGGCTACAGACACACTCACCCAAACTGGCTGATTTTTTCCTTAATAAACTAAAGATAATCAACTGTATATTTAGACAAGCATCATTTGGCCTTTAATTTAAAACCAGATCAGAAGACTTTTCAAGTTCCATTTAAAAGATGTCACCTGCAGAGCTAGTACAAGGCACATCTACACATAGTGGCAACATGGCTCTGCAACATCTCGAAAGGGAATGTGTTTACGTCAACTGGCTCTTGGAAGGGGCTGTC
Source organism: Camarhynchus parvulus (assembly GCF_901933205.1). Taxonomy (NCBI): domain Eukaryota; kingdom Metazoa; phylum Chordata; class Aves; order Passeriformes; family Thraupidae; genus Camarhynchus; species Camarhynchus parvulus. The sequence goes on from NC_044579.1 coordinate 18,874,179, forward strand.
AACACCATAGTTACATGCTCTGAGAGGAAGAAATGGACATTCTGAGAACTTGGAATCACACATGGAATCATGCTCCCACACCTCAGGAGCTGTGAGCAATTTCACCCTTTATTTTAAAGTCTCAGTGCATGTACTTATGAAATCTAGTAGCAATTAGATCTATTTCCATGCTTTTTTACAAACTTCCATCTCAGGAGTACAAGGTGAAAATGTACAAAGTTACCCAGGGCCATGCAGGTGGCTCGAGATGCACCCAAACTTCTACCCAACCTTTTAGCCATATGTGGTGAGGACATGATGCACATGAGAAAAGTGTGAGGAAGAGTGAAAACACTTTCAGCAAGGAAACAAATCCAATAAATCAAATGAAGCTTTCCTACTGAAACCCCCTTTTTAAGGGTGTACAAACCCCATCTGGAGTATGAGAACAGGGAAAGTTTCCCTGTGTAAGGCTACTAAACACAAAGTTGAACTTCAGTGTCTTGAGAGCGCTACATTGGTTTGCTCTGTGCTAGACAACCAACTGCCTTCCACTTTGAGAGGCAAGAAATGCTCTGTTCAGGAGGTTTAGGAAAATTGTTCTGGCTCCCTCACGTGGTAATGTGGCCTAAAAGCACCTGAAATTATTTTGTAAAAGAGTGAGTGTATGCGTTTTTAAAAAGCTGTATGGGCTACTTCCCTTTCAGTTGGAACTTCTAAATTGTATTTAATGATTTCTTCTTCGCATTACACAAGTTTTTTTTTTAATATATTCAACTGAGTACCCAGTGGATGGGCACCTTGGGGTGGCATAAGTCAGGATTCCACTGAGAAGTTCCATACACACCAGTGCAGAAATCACTGATTTAGCTGAAGTACTGACTTTGCGAGACCAAAAATAGAAGAAAGACAAAAACCAAAGGCAGGGCTCTGCTACAGCCTTAAAAAAGCAGTGACTTCAGGTGGACAGTACCTGTCTGCTCTACAGCAATTGGGCTCAGCAGAGGCAGCACAACAAAGCCTGGCCCAGTGCAGTGCCCTGGTTTCCCCTCTGTCATACAGGGCACACACACAGACATTTATTCCACATGAACACAACTGTGACCTGTCACCCCACAGTGTCCATGCACTCACACAAATGGCCTTGTACCTTAAAAGCTCCTTAAAAGAAACTTTTCCATAAAGTGCTACAGGGGACAGTTAAAACCATACTCACATAAAAATTAAGACACAAAACATAATAAATAAATAAAGGACTGCTAATGAGGTCATCATCTCCATGGTCTCCAACTGAAAATCTGTGACCACTTCAACCTTTGCTGTCTTTTCTGACTAGGGTAAAGGTTATCTTCTGGAAAAAGGTGGCAAGGCAAAGGCAGCTTCAGAAAGCTGCTCCTCATAAAGGAAGGAAAACATGCTTTTCTTCAAAGAACAAATCACCATTAAAGCAATAAAATAGCCATAGATCAACTCAGTGGAGAAAAGGGAATTTAACTGAAACGTCTGAACTACTTAAGAGGTTTCCAGGTAATAACCCAAAGAGTATCAAAGAGGCCATTACACAAGGGAAAGTTCAACAAAAATTTCCCGTGAGACTGACATAGAATTTTTCAAATCTTTAAACAAATAATAGTATTGAAAAGATTCCAAAGACATTCCAACTTTTCTACTCAAATTCCGTATTTAAGGTCAGTAAGAATCCTCTACATTTCCCAAAGCAAACCATCACTACCAAATTAAACATTAATTTTTAAAAATTGAAACAGACCTAACAAGCTGGGATCTGCTCGAACCATTTTCTGTTTCTTCTTTTTCTTCCCGCTCTGCACAGCCTCAAAGTTGGACTGCTGGTTGTTGCTCTGATTGGTCTGAAAGACTGAATGTAGCGAACTGTGGTTCATCCCCCACACTGAATCCTAGAGAAAAAATTAAGGACAAGATTACAGAGCACAGTGAAGTCTGGTTTATTTATACAGAAAGTATTCAGAGAGCCCAAAGCACTTCCTATATCCATGTGGCAACACTAGCTAGTGATGTATCCAACTCATCTTCCCACAGCATTTCCCAGATCACCATGCAAAAACACTCTGACCTACAGCTGGCCTCAACTGTTAAGCGGTAAAAACTGGAAAGCTGCTTTACTGTCTGCACTTGCCAGGACACTGAGGAATCCAGCAGGTGCTGCCTGCAGCCTCTCACAGCCCCAGGGAGAGCAGAGGCTCCTGTACCTGCTGTTGCTGCTGTTGCCGCTGCTGACTGGCTTTCTGTTTGGCACGGCGCTCGAGGAACTGCTTGGCAAACTCCTTGGCCTCAGGAGTGTCTCCAAGGTAGGCTCGGATGTAGTCATGGACCTCATAGGGAGACTCCACTTCCTTCAGGAAAGAAACAAACGTGGGAACTGCAAGAAGAAGGCAGACCATGAGCGAGTGCATGTTGATAGCAAACACACGCATGCAATAAACACCAGTGTCAATTTCTGTGTCAAATATTTGCTGGTCTAGTAGCTTGCCCTTCCCAGTTTCCCACAATAAAGCCCTATCATGCAATGCAGGATGAAACTGGATCCTCATCTATCTGCCAGATAATTCTTCCATGACTACCAGAAATCCTCAGGAGGGCTCTGGCTGACAGACTTCAGAACTTTTTCAAATCCTACTGATTTGCTATAGTTAGGACAATGCAAACCTAAAAGAGGATGCAGCCAGTTCTTCTAGCCACTATTTAATGGTGTCCTTTTGCTGAGTGCATTGGAAACGTTGGTTTAGTATCATTACAGTCCCTCAGAACTACTCTGTCAGGAAACAGAACAGATATTGCTCCCCTCATTTCTTTCCATCTCTTACCATCTAAGTTGTTGGCTGTGTTGAGTGCATGAAGCATCTGTTCACACCACTGAGTGAATCCATCCTGGGCTTTATTAACCCCCTGGAACAATTTCAACAGCTTCTCCTCTTCTTCTACCTTCTTGTTTTGTCTACTTGTAATACCTACAGATTTACTAAGGTAAAGAAAATGCATCTAATTAGATTATCAGTTGCCAGGCTTACCCACTCTACCATATACAGTACAGTGTTGTAAGACTATTTTACAAGATGAAAACACTTTTTAAGAACAAAATTTTCTAAGCAGGTGACAAAATGAGCTCTGAATGGTCACCTATTAGCGATTTTTGTTGTCAAAACAGATCCCAAATGACACAGAGGAAAAAAAGGAAAACATGCAATGTTCTAACTGCTAAGCGATCATGTCAGGAGTAGCAGTATTTCTTTGCAAAAGCTCCTTCCCCAGTTCCTACCTGAGGCTGGCATTGCTTTTGTTTTTATTGGTCGAGTTACGAGGTCCCACTTCCTTCACTGCATCATCCCAGAAACCCATGTTTGAGTTTTTGGTATCAGCATTGCTCCAGATACTACTGACTAGGTCAGATGCCCACTGGTTGCTGGGATTTGTGTTTAGAGAGCCCCACACTGAATTCCCAATGCTGGTGTGCAGGTTAGAGTGCTGTTGAGACATAAAAGAGATGCTGGTTATTAGCGCAGACTCAGCAGAAAAGGCATGAACAGACAGAGGGAACTGGCCCAGCTGCTTTCTTCCATGTAGTGATTAGATAAATAAACATACCGTGGTATTTCTGACTCTGTTCGGCTGCTGGTGCTGCTGTTGCTGCTGTTTCTGCATCTGCCTTGCCTCTTCCTGCTGTATCTCCAGCAGGGACTTGGTGGTGCCTGTTGGTTTGGTGACATTACCCCAGCCTGACAGTTTTTGCTGCTGTTGCTGCTGCTGTTGCTGGAGGGCCTTCATTAGTTCACGCTGCTGACGCCTTTGCTGTTGCATGCAAGACAAAAGTGCTTGTAAATGATCATTACTATTCAAAAGCCTAACTTGGAAACTGGTTTTAAAGAGCATTCACTTTCTTCTGGAGAAGCCTGAGCCTGGCTGACCTGTTATTGTTCTGAGCCATTACTGTTCCTCCAAAAAGGGAGACATTAGGTAACCAGTAAATAAAAATTGTTTACTAGCCTTGGACAGACTAAATTTATCAAATCATTCCTGCAGCCAGCTTCTTGGAAGATAACCTTCTCTCCTACCATCACGTGCTCCCCCCCAACCCACCCTCCCTTTAACTGTCCTGGTCTTGTGAATAACTTCACACATGTTAGAATACAGATATGAAATAATTGCATACTGATTTGTGAACATATTACATTCCCAGGGTTAAAAGGGTGCCGTTTTCCCTTCTTTTGGATTCTTATACTTAGAAGTGATAAAAACTTTCACACAAGTGCTTACTGAACCTATGCCTGAAGGACAGGATTTTGAGTTATGCTATTTCAAAAAAACATTCCTCATCCTCACCATTCCTTCTAATAACTGAAGTGACAGCTAAGCAGTCCCACAGCTGAGTCCCCTCTAACAAGCTGCACTCCGCTGCTGTCAGTGTTTACCTCTTCTCGGAGCTGCCGTTCTCGTTCTTCTTCTAACTTTTGGATTTCAGCCAATGACAGTGTGGTCTGGGATTGACAAGCTCCTGAATTTGATTGCTGACCCCATGTTGAAGATGAAGGGAGCTGGGCCAAAACAGATATCATCAGGAATTACAAAACATTTGAGAACACTGCTGGAGTATAATCAGGAAAGAAACAGTATAAACCCAGGGGAAAAGAAAGGCCACCTTTAAAGGTTAACAAAACCCTAGAAAGTACAGCATGGTATAATAATAAAGTATGAAAAGGTAGAAAATATAGATTATACATTCTTTGAATTGCCCTCTGATGTATCAGTCTTTGACACATTATCAAGAATAATGTAACACATCATTACCCGAACAAAAGCAATCCACTTAGACTTCAAACACTTTTAAGAATTCCAAGTTTTAGAAACTTTGCACTGGCTCTTACTCATTGTGGCAAAAAACCATCTGTGCCCGTGTGTGATGCCTTCCCAGTGTGCTTCCACTAACAGAACACTTCCAATTTTTAATCTGTAATTTCTCTTCCTCTTTCTTCTCACATCAACTCTTTACCCTCTTTCCTCTCCAGATAGCTCATCCATCCCTGCTCTGCCCAAGCTACCATTGACCACCCTGAATGTAGCTGTGGCTTTACTTCCCATGCTGAAAGGAAGTAAAACTGCAGGACTAGCTTACCTTCATTTGTGCAAGTTGCTGCTGTTGCTGCTGCTGCTGCAGCCGCCGTAAAGCCTCCTGCTGCTGCTGCCTCTGCCTCATGATCTCCTTCTGGCGCTGGAGTTCCAGCTCCTTGCGCTTCCGCTCCTCCTCTTCCAGCCGCTGCCGCGCCGCCTCCTCCTCCATGCGCAGCCGGCTCTCCTCCAGCCGCCGCTGAGCCTCCTCCTCCTCACGCGCCCACTTGGCGGCCTCCTCTTCCTTCCCAGGACACAGAAAGGAATAAGGTCTGAGGAGACTTCACAGAATTTATAATACTCAACTCTGTGGCACTGATATTCTGACAGAACAGAGAGGGACCATGTTATTCTGAAGGCAATCCAAGGTTAGAGGAAGTCCTTGTAGTTATGTGCTCCTACCCATTGTGAGCACGCTCAAAACACACCAGACAACAGTGTGGAAGGTGGTTTGTGTAAGTAACCTCACTCTTGGCTAACAGCAGTTGTAGTACTTGGATTTGGAGACTGCAGTGGTGATACAAGTGTCTGAGTTTTCTTGAGTAGCTTTTAGGGATACACTTATGAGAAGGGGAGCTTTCCCTTGGGGTATTGCAGATCTGTGAGTCTGTGCCTGTTTCCAGCTCCCTGCCTTCGTGTTTAAGCAGACCCAGAGAGCTGAGGTGTCAGGGAATGGGTTGGACTTGATGATCTTGAAGGTCTCTTCCAACCTTGTGATTCTGTGATCTGTGCTGTTTGGGTTGTCCATTTACCTTTACATTTCTCAGTAATATATTCTACATTCCCTAAAAATAAATGTTTCCCATTGCTCCACCAAAGAACTTGCAAGAGAATGGCATCTCCCTAATTCACACCAGCTCATTTCTTACTACTTTGCTTCTAATAGTTACACACCTTTCAGTCTGAGTTTCTGCCTGCTTATACTACTTACAGTACCACCACATTTTCAGTGGAATAAAATGTGGCAAAAATAACAGGAAAGAAGAGACAGGTGACAAAGATGGAGATATTTACTGTTGTTACTCAACAGCACAGTTCCAGAGAAGACACTTCTGCTAACAAATGACAGAAATGGTGATGGACATCTTACAAGGGAGGACCCTGAAAAGGCATTTTTAAAATACTAACTGTGAATTCTGAAATGGACTTGGAAGTTAATGTGAAGCCAATTAGTTTGATCAAGGGATCTGTGAGAGCATCAATTAGGGGACTGGAAGCTCAAGCTCCCCAATGGGGACTTCTAATAGTGACCCCAAGGAGAAAAAAAATCCTGTTAATAAGAACAAAAAGGAAAGGAAAAAGTTGAAACTCTGGTAGTGTATATAGACTTGGCATTGCACAGAACAACTGCCAAGTGATCAATTCAGATGATACCGAAGATAAAGGCCCAGAGAGCGCTAATTCAAAACAAACTGTTATTCTGATACTGTACTCTGCCTCAGAAAGGAGTATAAACACTGTGCTGCAAAGCCATTCTTAAGGCTAAATTTGAAGGGAGAACACTCACTCCCACCCAAATCTCTTTACCTAAGGGTGTATTAGATTCTGACTGTTTTGTCTGAAGTCAGGATACAGGTAAACCACCTTTTTTCACTCAACTTGATACTGTCTGCAAGCTCTGCTTTCTTGACAAAACCTGATTTGACCTCTCAAGGACTGGTACAAGTTTCAAAGCCTGTTTGCTGTGGCAGCCTCCACAATTAAACAGAAGAGATCCCTTTTGTCATTTTTCACCTGTTTACGAATTAACTCCTCTCGCTGACGTCTTTCCTCCTCCTCTCTTCTTCTCTCCTCCAATCTCCTAAGTGCTTCCTCCTGTTGTTGCCTCTCCTCTTCCTCTCGCTGCCGCCTTAGTGCAATTTCCTGCTCTCGTTGTCGCCTGAGGGCCTCCTCCTGGAGTTGGGAACAAAATGTCAGTCTATAAATGCCATTTTATCAACAAACAAATTCAGAACACAGATCACAGCATTGTCTGGCCAAATAAGGAGTCTCAAGAAAAGCTCCCTAGCTCCAAACTAAGCTCTACCAAAACAGTGCATTAAGCACAACAAACCCACATGTAGTTCTGATGCAGTATGCATCTCCTACATAAATTATTTTAATGAAAAACAGAAGACAATAATTGCCCATCTTTGGTTTTAAAAATAATGGCCTTGAGAATGACAACAAAAGGTAAGACTCCTCTTTTCACTATGCAGCACTTAGCAGTTGAACATTAGATCTATAAATGTTTTGAAGTGTGGGTATCATTAATTCCTTCTGGGAGGGCTGTCAGCTGTGAGTTGGAAGCTTTTCCTATTTACAGGAGGAGTTTCTGAATAGTGACTGTTCAAGAGCACTACAAAACTCAAACCACATCTCCAGATACCAAAAAGAAGCTGATGCAGCCCAGTGCACTTAAGGACAGTTACTTTTGAAGTCTCAAGGGCTTTGACTGGGCTCTCCCTATACTATTTAAATATTATGGGTAACAAGAGGTCTCTTAGGGGCTTTGATTTTAGATTATCCCTGAATTATTTAAATAACTTCCAGTAACTTATACATTCTGTTTTCCAAGTACTAAAATAATTTACTTGACTTAGAAATTAAATATTAGCACCCTTTCCTATCAACATAAACAGACTTTTTTCCATTCTGCTATTTGGGTTTTTTTGAGGAATAGGGGACAAGCAGCTTCCTGTATATTGTTAAATGGGATCTCACCTGGGGACCTCTTCCACCAGTTCTGACTTTCCCTTGCATAAAAAAGCCATAGGTTTTTGCAGCCTTTTCTGACCTCTGATGTTCAGCAACTGAGTTAAGGCCACCCTACTTTTCACCTCTCCTGTTGTCTGACTTACCCTACCAGCTCAACCTGAAGATCTGTATTTTTCGACCAGAACCTTTTTAAGTTTTTTGAATTTTGTATTTCCCTTTAAAAACGGCCACTACCACAATCGCACTCCTGGAAGTTTTTAATAAGCAATACATTATTCATAGGATGAGTGGGGATTAATTGTGCAGCACAGATGTAACGTCTGGTAAATCAAGGAAGTCAATTGTGAAAATTAAGACCTTTTTATCCAATCTGACACCAAAGCTTCATTTACAGACAGCACAGATAAACTACACTACAGTTCCCTGAACAACTGCCCTGGGTTTTTCTCTGACAATGAATTTCAGATGCCTACAACAAAACTGTCAGTAGACAGAAGATCTTTTATAAGTAATCCCATGGCACTGAACAGGTGCTGGCTGCAAGCCAACAATTTGTTCATATTCCTGAATATCACTTACGTGGTTTGGTGCTAGATATAAGTGGGTTTTTCCACTAGCTGGACATAGAACAATAGCCTGTGATTCATCTCCTCATTAATCAAATCAGCTTCAAGTACAACACATCTCACCTGAACCATTTTTGAAATTTGGGCCTTTAACTGTATTAACTGGACACATGCAGCCAAGTCACAGTAATCGAGTGTCCCCAGTACAAGTGCTGAAAAATTTCTGCTTTTATTGAAAAGGCTGCTGAGTAGGCTGAAGGTGTCAGTCTTTTTTGTTTGCCTGGAGACCACAGAGCAGGACCTCAGCTCAGGAGTGCTCAGTGCCAGCCAGTCTGACATAGCACATGGTACCTGGGAGAGATGAGCAAAGTCACCAAGTCCTCCTGTGGGACAACCCTTCAGTGACATCTCTGCCCTCCTCTGCCCCGGGAAACGAGGCTAGATTTGTCATTAAAAAAGCTGTACAGATCTTCTTGCTCAGGCAAGGAGAGACACTGTTGAATGACATGAGTAAAAGACTTCTCTCCCCTACAGAACTACGGATGAACAGTGTTTTACTGACACAAAAAACCCCAGTAAGTTATGAAAAGCTGGGAAACACAGCCTTTTTTCTGACTCTTCACAGCTATAAAAATGTTGTCTTAGTATTTACTTCTGTATCTTATTATTTTATGTTTTTGCTTAAGCATGTGACCAAAATCATTCAAAGCTCTCCAGCCTTCTGCCACTGACTGGTATGGAAAACAATCAATCCTTTGGTTCTTAGCGTTCTCATGTTTGTAGATACCTGCTCCAAGGCGTTCCCAATGTTCTTTAGCATCTTTCTTAGTAATTGTTTTCACACATATACATCTTGCTGTACAGACAGCTTATTTCATATATTTTAAAATATCTGTAATATTACAAAAAAATCCTTATGCAGCAATCCCCAGTTCAATAGACTCTGGATTTTTAAATAAAATAGAGAATTTTTTTCAGTTGGTGACAACTGCAATTCTGCTTTGTCTATGTTACTAGGGCTCACAAATCTTTTTGTTCTCCTCTTTGAAACAGGTATTTTAAAGGGAGAACTAAAGAAATAATTCAGAGAAAACAATTATTAACTGGTTATTAAACCTCAAATTTTGTTCCTGAAAGCAACCAATTATTACAAAATAGAAGATACCAGACCAGAGACAAAAATGAAATACAGGAGCTACACAAGCTGGGCATTACTGTTTTCAATTCTACAGTGCAAAGTAATTGATGAAAACTGTGAACAGAACTGAATTCAACATTTGGTATGACATTTCAACCTACAGAATTGAATTTCTATTAGGTTTGTTGTTTTTTTTTTTATTTAGAATTCACCATCAACAGCATATTTACTAACCTTATATACTAGTCTTTTATGCAGTATTACATCAAAAGCCTTCCTGAAGTCCAGGCAGATTAAGTCTACTGCTTCACCCCTCTCAGCTCTCACTGTCATCTCCTCAAAAGAAGTTAATCAAATTTGTTAAGCATCATCTCCTCTGCATAAATCCATGCTAATAAATCAGTTCATCCCTGATTCTATAATGCCTTTCAGTACAGAAGTCAGATTCAAATAATGACCAGTTTCCTTTTTTTAATACAGAATACAATGTTATATCCTCTTTCCAGAGAAGTGCTTTAACTCTTTGTTACCTTTTAAGACATTACTGCTCAGAATTAAGCATTGTGGCAATTATTGCATTGGTAATGAACTAAGATACTTGCTGTTACTGCTTTCAACCCCGTTCTGCTTCCTTCGTGTAAATAGTTATTTCCCATGGCATCTCAGAACAGGAGAGTCAGACTGTTTACTGTACAAATCCAAAGTGGACAACAAAACTTTGGAATTTAACAGACATTGTTATACACAGGCAAAACTGTTAGTGAAAAGAAACAACCCAAGTCTACTTGAAGCCAGCAAAAATGACACAAATTGAGTTACCAGCTGAAAAATGTGTTCTTGTTATTGAACCAGATCTAAAGCAACGAATCTCAAAAGTTAAACTTTTGAGTATATTATTGCTTCAATGTTACTTTGACCTCAAGTGGAGGATGCTTTTCTGTACAGCATAATGACTTCCTGCATACAAAATAGATACACTAAAGCAAAGAGCCATTTATTTGCAGGCTTGATTCCAAAAGATACCATTAAATTATCTATGTATTATACTGTACCAATTAAAATATACCTTCTGTGACAAAACCCAAACCCTGAGTGAAGAGAGATCTACAATGATCTTCCAAACAAAACTAGAGATTCTAGAGGCTTCCTCAGAAGTGTCTGATCCTTAAAGCAGGAACATGCTTTACAGCTGCCTACCTAAGCTTGTAAGAAATATTATAAAGGACAGAATTATTTAGTATTTTTGCCTATTATTCATGTGGTACTTTTCAGGACATTTACTAACTCCTCAGTGAATAAGCTCGGCCTTGTGCTTGCCCTTATCTTTCACATGCAAAGTGAAAACTTCAACTTTCACTATCTTTCCCTCCTGCAACACTTAAGGAATAACTACATTTTCTTCCATACAGAATTCAGAAGTAGATGCTAGAAATGACAAACTAGTAATGTCTCCATTGTGTATTCCTGGATGATTAAGAATGTGCTACAATTCCTACATTCGTTCTCCTACTGCAACACTGACCACACAATTCTTTTTAAGAAATATGCTTGATCAAACTACATCCCTTCCTTTCTCAAGTATCAACTCAAGTAAAAAAACTGACAGACTCTATGACCCAGATAATATTTTATTCAAAAAAATAATTTACTAAGTTAAAAAAAAAACAGCAGGGGAAAAATAAGCTGAATGTCACATCACTTTTTGTCCACTATAGCCCCTCTACCTCTTATTCATTTGAAACAGTTGCTCAAGCTCCATCTACTCCAACACTTCTCTTCATAAAACACTTGACTGCATAAATGGGAAATAAAGATCAAAACATGCAGTAACTGGGCAACTAACTAAAGCCTAACATTGACTTGAAGAAGTTGAGAGGGAATATTCCACATGGAATAGAGGCCCTGTTCTCACCAACAGAAACCTATCTTAAAGTGAACCATCAAAGCCCATTTATCAGATTGAAGTTTGGGCTCTTAAAAAAATCAATACGGAAGAATCATAATTTAATATACTCACATGAAAAATATTAAAACTGTCTTCATACACACCTACCAAAGATTACTTAGACCCCACAGGATTCTTAAAGTGAGTTTTATAAATTATTATAATTAATTAGAGATTAACTACATTGGGGAAACTCACTTGCTTCCTGCGGGCCAGTTCTTCTTCTTCCCGTCGTTTCCTCTCATCTTCCTGCTGCCTCCTAAGTAGCTCTTCTTGTTGCCTCCGAAGCTCCTCCTGCCTTTTCCTCTCCTCTTCCTCTCGTTTGGCCCTCATTTCCACTTCTCTCCTCTCTTGCTCTAGCTACAATTCACATAAAACTATACTCAGATGCAGGTAACGTATTCCTACACCATTTCTTAGGGCAACTCTGCTGACATTACAGTAACAGCTTAACAGATGAAGCCTCTGACAGATGCTCTCCCTTAATTGCAGTTTTACCTATCAGCTGGCTGCCTACTGAGGTCAGATTCCTGAAACGGTCCAGAAAATTTTGGACAATTTCTGTTTGTAACAAACACCAGTTTTCCAGTCAGTCTTTCTACATCAGCTCCTCAAAATACCCTCTGACTTTGGAAGTGAGTAGTGAGTTGCTTTGCAGTCATCATAAAATAGTAATCTTCAGGAAATGTACAGAATGATAGAGGTTCAAACTCACAAAAAATTTAAGACTAGAGTACATCTAGAATAACCCTAGTAAATAGGATTCTTATGATTCCCCAAACCAGTTTGCGTGAAAATCACAAGGATTAGGAGCACAACTACCTGGTCTCGACTCAGGGTTTGGCCTGACAGCTCATGATGATTTCAGTTTAAAACAGGTGGCTAGTGAAGAGGTTTTAATCACAAACGTAGAACACAAACACTATTTCAGAGGTCAGTAGTACCTCCACAGCAATGGTTTCCAAACAGCTGTCCACAAGGATTTCATAACTTGTTTTTATAACCCCTATTCTCTTTATGGTGTTTTCCATGAAAATCTAGTCAAAATCATTCACTGAAGAGCTCAGTCTTCCACTGACTCAAGAACCACAATTACATTGCAGAAGAGCAATCACAACTTCTTACAGTACAAAACAGTTTCTGACCTTTGCAGCCTTGGCCTTCTCGAGCTGCTGAAGTTGTTCTAGAGCTGGTCCCTGAGCTGCAGTATCAATGGGCAGATCCCAGACACTGCTTCCTTCCCAGACTAGACAGTGAAGAAAACAAACATTGACAAGCAAAAATAAGCACATGAACAAAACATAGCTGAAAGGGGAGAATCTTGTGTATGCTGTTACTATGTTTTAGGAACTGAAATCATGTTAACACTTTTGCTTTAGTCAGTAGAGGGCCACCTTATCCTCCTGGATAACAAGGCCTGACCATGACTGAAGGAAGGCTGGGCTTCCTATGAAATTCCAGAGAGGAACCAGCTATTCCAGCTCCTCCCATCAAGGCAGAACACCCTTAAAGAGAACAATCCCTTCAGATCTAGACTTCCATAACCATTGGAAAATTACCATATTCTTCACTTCTCTCAAATGGAACTTCTATTGCCAGGCAAAGTAGGCTGATCCAGTTAAACATCATGATGCAGAAATAATTTCCCTTTGTGTTAAAAAGCAAGGGATCAACTCAAAGATGCTGATTCTTAACACATGGACTTTTCCCAAGATACCTGACCCAGGCTAAGCACCTTACCTGTAGGCTGTGAAGCTGACTGAAGTTCCCATATTGAGCCAGTGTCCGGCACTGACACAGACCTTGTAACAGGTGGCATCATGTTCTGTTCAGATATTCTGTAATACCAACAGGAAGAGTCAACACGCCACTTCCAGGGAGAGGAGTGCTCTGAACACGTATGAGATTCAGTAACTTGTAACATACTGCTTTCCTTCCACACCTCTATTCAAAACAAAAATATGATGTGGACAACAGTAGTTGCTTGCAGAGTTCTTGCTGATCTCACCCCTGCTATATCAAGGGCTGAGTTACAGTTTTGCATTTGTTGCTTAGAGGTCAGTTTGAGGAACAAGCATCCAGTACTGCAGAACTGGCAAAGCTCCTCGGTGACCAGCACAACGTATCTGTCAGACAGGTACAATTCAAACTCCTCATTTCCATAAACACTCTGAGGCAAAGATTATATATATAATGAAGTACTCCATATTCTGAAACATACTTATATTCTCATTACTATCTTTAACACACATAATCCTAAAATATGAGAAAACTTAACTAGGACAGACAGCTGACACAAGGTAATTATTGTTATATACAAACTAGAGCACAGAAAGAACAGAATCCAGTTCAAGTCTGGGCTGGCTCACCTCATCTTCAGGGCCTGGAACTGTTGAAGGAGAATTGCGAGCTGCTGCTGCTGCTGGGATGAGAGGGCTGCCTTCTGCTGCTGAGCCAGCATCTGTGCATACTGTTGTCTTCAAAAGAAAAGCAGAAAAATTGTATTTGTTCACTTACGCCCAAGCTGCAGACAGATTCATGCTCTGGGACTAATGCCCACTGACATATATAATGTACATACTAAATACTAGAGGAAACCACAGAACAGGAGCTTGGCAAGAATCGAAACACAATATAGCCAGTTGGCTCACATGAGCAGAACCAGACTTATCTTCACCCTCAGCTCTGTCACCTGGCTATTACCGCCCCATGTTTTTCTTGTAAGTTGTGCAACACTACTTCCTTTTTTGTCTAAATTCCATAATTTTAGCTCAAATTAATCTGGCTTTGATCACTGCCCACCTGCAATCAGTCTCTTCCCCAGTATGTCCAGGCATTGCCTAGCACGGGAGCAGGCTCTTGCCTCATTCAATCATGAGCTGACAATCAGTATTGAAAAACTATAGTCATGACACATGCTTTCAGGATCCCCTGAAAAAGCAGCCTGACTGCTTTCTTTCCTTCAAGCTGCTGCCAAAAAAGCTGTCAGGAGATGGCCATAATTGAACAACTGACAGCTTTGGCAAAATGGATTTCAAACTGCTTTGCCCAGCAGGACCTTCCACTGATCTTCAAAGAGCTGAGCAAGCAGACCAAAGTTCCACCTTCTCCAGATCCAAAGATGTGCAGCCTTCTCCTGACATCAAAACATCTGAAGGTCATTACTAGGACACCTGGGATCCAGACTGACCATAACAGCTACCTATAAAGCAAGTCTCACCAAAGGCTAAGAGTGACACTGGAAAGGACTCTGAAAAGAGCCTGGGGCAGACACACTGCCCTAATCCTGTACACTATCAACATCTCCAGTGTTTGTGGAAGCAGCTATTGCGGTTGGAGGTGAAGCACTCCCAGCCCCATTGACTCCCTAGATGACTAAAAATGCAGAGCAGAACACAGCCACTGGAAGATCTCTGGGACAAGAAGTCTTACTGTATTAGAAGATGCTGATACTGCAGGTGCTGCATTTGGATTAGAGCCAACTCCTGTTGTCTAGTCAGTCGCTCTTGGTCCAGCTCACCCTGTGTTTAGAGATAAAACATTCTTTTTCAATAACACATATACTAAGAGTAGTAGATTGCAAAAGCAAGCAATGTAGAAGTTGTATTTTGACCAGAAAAAAAATGAAAATACCTAGACCAAGATCAAGATTTACAAAGCCTGTGAAATACACAGCACCTTTACATATCACAGTACCCAGCCTCCCAGCCACATCAAGCATTTTTAAATTACATGTCTGTTCCACTCTTGCAAAAGTAATCTAACAGCAAGTTCAGCTTTGGTGCTTGGAACACCTGCAATTCCAAGACAGAGTAGATGACACCTAATTGAATTTACAATTCCTATTTGTTAGAGGAATATTTCAATACTGTAACTGTCACATAATTACCAGATGTGGAAGTGGCGCTGGGCCTGGAGTGAAGGGAACCCTGCCCCACATTTTCATGATGTCTCCAAGTGGCTGGAAAGTCTCGTCACAGGCTCTCTTCACCAACAGTGACATCGTGAAGTATCCAGCCTGGAACCACTCTGCCATCTCCTGATTACTGAACGGACCTGAAATGACATCGACCAACACATGTTGTGGGGAAAGGGAAGCAAGGCCAGGTTCAGCATGTTGGAAACAAGGGAAACAAGGAGCTGCCTATGGTCACACAGTGCCCAGCACCAGGCATTCCTGTCTGCCTCACCCACTCGTGGGGACACTGCTCATCCAAGGCTGGAGTGTCCATGCACACCTGCACAGGGGCTACAGCACTGCCCCACAGCCTCAGGAAAAGTGCATGATGGCTTTCACCTTGCCTTGGAGGGAGACAGGTCAGCTCTGGGGTGCAAGCCAAGCAGCCACCATGGTGTGGGGCTTGGTGGAGCTAATGCCCCTGCTGTCCTCCAGCAGCACTTACTGCTTCAGGCTCACAGAAGCTGCGGCTTCCACTCTGACCTCAGCAGTACCTGCTGGCTGACACTGCTCAAACCACAAGTGCTGCTTTCCCCAGTGCACTGCACAGATAATTACACAATCTTAGCCTGCTTCAACTCTTGCCTTCAAACCAGAGGAACCCTCATGTTTTACACAAGTTTTGCTTCTGGAACTTAGCAGATAAAAAGATTCCTCTCAAGTGAACAAGTACATTTTTTTAAGATGAGGATCAAGTTTCTTTCCTTTGTAAAGATCTACACTTTTCCTTCTCTTCCTCTTTTTTCTAAGAAATATTTCAGTCATGCCTTTCTAAGGAGGGTTCTTATAATAATTTTACATATTCAAATACAGAGAAAACCAGTATAAAAATATTATTTAACCAAGTAAGAATCACATAAATAAGTTTTGCAAAACATCTTCTGAAAAGTAGGAACATTCAGTAACCCTTGCCTTCTCTGGAAGGAGTATCTCTAGCAGGCAATTCCTTCTAGAGAATATGAAACCATAAGAGGCTATCCCGAGGAAAAAAAATTATTTGGAAGTGTTTACTTCTTGTTGTCACACTGAAGTACTTAATCCAACCACAAAATATTTAGATTGTCACCCACCAATAAACACTGAGCAGTGACTGACATACACTGAGCAAATAAAAGCACTTTATGGTTAACATTCTTAACACTTAAGGGATGAAAAAAAACCCCTTAAGACGTGCAATACCTGCAGATAAGAGATTGACACAGATCCCACAAACAACACCCCCACCAATCCTATCTGGAGTTCACAGCTGAGAAATCATTCACCCTACACAGTGTGAAGTATGGCAAGGAAGGAATTCACTGTTTAACTGCACTTTTGGGAAGCAGATAAGCAGCTGCTAGACCGAGCCCTAGGACCTCCAAAAGAAATGTATCTTCTGAAAGCAAAGATGCAAGTATCTATATGAAAGGCCTGCTTCAAATCTTATTTACAAAAAAAATTCTTAAGCAAAAATTGAAAGCAGGGAGCAGTTCCTATCCATAATATGAACTAACAAAGCAGTGGCTGCAAGTGCAATTTAAATTGAGATTCTGCACCAGCACTGGCTGGTGGAAACTTGATTCCTCTTTGCCCATGATTCTAAACCAACCACCCTCCCTGACTATTCCACGTCTTCAGGCTGATTCAAGGCTTCTTGTGGATTCTTCACAACTACCTGAGTGGTCACATTCCTTGTTTGTTTCCACTGTTATCTGGACATCTGAGTAACTAATGGCATGTGAAACAGGTTTTAGTCTAACCTAATTTACAGGAACATGAAGTGATGGCAAACCTCAGCCCCAATAAATTACGGTTCTGGACGTTCAGCCTGCTGAGCTCATGGGGGCAGTGACGGGTCGAAGATATTTTCAAAACCTAGCTCTAGAATGGTATATTCCCTGAGCTGCTTTTGTAAAAAGAAGCACCAGCATCTGTTGGTGGTAATTCTGTGAAGAACTCTTTAACAATTCTGTGAAACAAAGAGGAAGTGTAAATGGCACAGACCTACCCTGAATTTCTCCTTGTGGATCTTTGTAGTACCACTTCTGCATGGCTTCGTGAAACAGGGGCATAGAGGAACCCTTTGCTCTGTGCTCTTGGATTTTTGCTGCTAGTCTTTCATCATCAAGGGCACTGTCCTGCAGATATGCCACCATTTTTTCTGCTTGCTGGAAGAGACATCAAAACCAGCAAGAAATACAAGAGTTAGATAGGGGCTTAGAGACTTGGAAATTAGTGTATCAAACACACCCAATCTTGTGCTACCTAGGGCTCCAAAGTGTACCAGGAATGACAGAGAGCCCCAGGACAGGAGTGACTGCAACACAAACTTGGAGCTCTGCCCACCACACTTGTCAGGCAGAATTCTGAACAAGCACAGTTCACCTGCTACAAAAAGCTTTAGAGCAACTTGCCAAGGAGGTCCCATGCAGTACCACAGTGAAAAATAAAACAGGCATGGGAGCATGAGCACAAAGAAGGTTCTACATCTCAGCAGTCACTACAGTTCCATCAACACAGTGTTGTGATTCACTTACAGGATTTTTGGTTGGGTTTTTGTTTGTTTGATGGTTTGTTTGGGGGTTTTAACAGACAGAATTTCTCAAGGCAAATCATAATGCTACTTAACAGTGGTCATAAGCACTATGGTCTCTAGCTCTTTAAATGGGGTATAGCATAGAAAAATACAACAGCTTGAATTATTTGCCAAAAAAAAAAAAAGAGAAGCAGCTTTCAGTAAACATTGAGGAGTGTAAAGTTTTAGCTGCATTTCTGATTTTATGGGCTTCAAATATTTGCTGCATTCCACATTCCTCCAGTCTCACGATTGTCAACAACAAAGGAATTAGAGAAATTTTACCTGCTCTAGGTGTTTGAGGCCCTCTTCATCATCTGGATCAGTGGGAATGTTGCCCATGCCTGGAGCAGCTGTGACAGGTGTTTGAACTGGCCGTAGAGCAGGATTTGAATTGGAAACAGGAGGAGAAAGATGAGCAGAAGCAGCTGTGTCTGCAGAAATCTGTGGCAAAGGTTGAGCGAGAGAAGCCAAATCTAAAGAAAAATGTTTAAGTTAGTCCATTATCCTTAACATAAATGACAATTACTTTTAAGAACTTAATGCAGAGAATATTCAACAGCTTAATTCAAGCACCAAAGCAAAAGTATTTTCAGATCTTCCTGAATGTACTGCTTACAGCACAGGTACCCAGCCTAACTTCAAGGAACAAATAGTTCAGTTCTATCAGTGCAGAACTCAGGACATTTGAGCATATCCCATTTCCTGGCCACACACATTTGTCCAGACTATTCTGCTGTACCACAGTGAGGCACATCCACAACTGGCTGATGTTTTTTGGGACCACATTTCAGTGTGAAGTACCAGTGCACTGCAAGCATTTGAGATGGCATATCCAACAAATCCTGTATTTATACACCAGTTGGTGAATCTGGCTTTCCATCACCAGCCCTTGCCTCTTTCAAGGGGCCAGGATTATTCACAGTGAGTAATGGAAACTTACTAAATTTATCTGTCAGGTTTATTACCTTCCCCTCTGTTGGACATTTTGGCTGACAGTGTATTCTCCACTCGATTCTCTTTATCTTCTGTTTTTTCTGTTCTTTCTGGCACAGACTCTTCCTTCCTTTCAAAAAGGTTTGTCTGCAGCGGGTCTGGAGGCTGGGATTTCGGTGGGGTGTCTGACCTGGCAGCTGGAGATGATGCCTGAGCTGCTTCTTCCACTGCTTCTGTAACAAGGCACAGGTCTAAGTAACTGAGTTAACAGAAATTCTACACTGACAGTTGCAGGAGAAGTCCCCCCTACCTGCCACTATTCTCTCTGTTTTCTCCCCCTCCTTCTTGGTCTTTTCATGATCTTTGGCTTCTTCATTGTGGCTCCCTTCAGAATCAGACCTTTCCTCCCCTTCCTCCACAGGCCTGAAGTCCATCTCCTGCTCCTCTGGTATTGGCTCCTTCTGCACTTTCTGCAAAGCCAACGCAATCATCCATAACCCACCTGACATCACAGGACACTTGCACCAAGTCACCCAAGGGCCCAAAGCAGCTTTTCACCTTTAAAGAGAGAAACGCTCCAGAGGAGTCAAAGGTGCCCATTTCCTCCTCTGCATCCTCCAAGCACCACTCCGGGAGACTGTCCCTGTCGTCGTCCATGCTGCCGCTGCCGCAGCCGCGACGCGGCGATAGCCCCGCTCGTCGTCTCGGTCCCGGAAATCAAACTCGAACCTCCGCCGTCGCTCCATGTGCTCCCGCCAGCCTGCGGAATGAGGGCCGTCTAAGGCAGGGAAAGGAGCTTTACCACACAGTCCTGGGGCAGTGCTCACACAACGGAGGAAGGACACTGACAGCAATTCAGAAAGCTGCTACAGGGTACAGCCCACCTATGAACAGGCAACTTCAAGGACAAGGCAAATAAACAGAAGACTTTCAAATATTGTCCACTGTATATCCTCATATTATAAACTGGAATAAGCATTAAAAACCACATAAGGCTAAAAAAGCTTGGCTGCAAAATCTAGAACAAGCACCAAAATAAGACAAACAACACTAGCTGCCAATTGAATGTACCAGCCATCACTGATTTAAGTCTTTTGTGGCACCTTTACTTGTGTAAGATTTCATGTTTTCCTTCAGGGGCTCTGCAGAAGTCACATCCTGAACAAAACACCCATGTTTTTGCCTCTTGCCCTCAGATGTGCTTTTGTACATATACATGAAAAATGGAGTGACAACTGTTCAAATACCTTTGAAAGGACTGGTCAGTCTCTTGAATGGTTGTTTTTAGCCATGGAATACCAAAACTTGGAAACATAAGAAATGGGAGAACATTCCCAATTGATGTATAAACTTCATGTTCAGAAGACACCACCACTCAGCCAAGCTTCAAATCCCACGAGTGCAATAATGTTATTTAAGCTGTAAAGAGCTGGCTGCTAAGGAAAACAAATTGGGTGTGAAAGGACTGTGCACAGTTTTCCATGAAATACAAGCCATCTGTATCACAAAGGTGCAAAGAAAAATGAAGGCACCTTAGAGCTTTCCATGGTGGCTGTTCTTAACTGGATTTAAAAAAAAGTAAATTCTTTTTTTTTTTTGCTCCAACAATCTGTGCACCAGAATCAGTGCAGCCCCACAGTATCAAATATCTACCAAAAAAACCCAAATCACAGTAAAAGGGAGAAACATGGTCAGTTTCATGACTCGTGTTTCCACAGTGACCTTAATACCCCAACTATTAATATTAGCCATGCAAAAATCCACCTTTGTCTCACAAATACAGGAAATCTAAAACTAACACTTTCTAGAAAAATTCTGAACTTCAATCTTAAATTTTATCAAGGAAACATAAATGTTATCCTTTAACAAGGCCTTGACTATTCCCTATATGCTTATTTACAAGTAATTCCACTGGATAACTTAACCTATGCTTCTAGTTATGCCTCACAAAGAAAGTAGTATTAAACCATCAAATCAATCTTCTGAGGCAATCTTTTAAATATTATTAAGGAAAGAGACTGAAGTGTGAGAGGTTGTTGACAACCAGACAGCATTTCTGATGGGGTCCCTGGACAGACAGCTCCTCATTACAAGCAGCCATGTCCATGTCAGGGGAGAGGAGCCTCTATTTTTCCACAGCTCACATGCCAATACCAGGAGTGCAGCTCCTCATAGTGAGACCCAGAAATGTGGTTTTTGAAGGTGAATTCTAAGCACTTTGTTAAGGCCAAGTATCTTCAAAGTTCAAATGAAGAACCATTCAGTCTGCTTGCAGAGATTTAGTCACACCACCTTTTACAGCCCCCACATTTTCAGAGCTATGTGGAGAGGCAAAAAGACACAGGTGTAGCAGACTCATACCCTTGTTTCTTAGTAACAAAATGTGTTTGTAAAAGCCCAGTTAGAATACAGGTCATAATTCAGGTCTGAAATATCAGGCTGCCAATCTTCTAAAGCAAGCCAAGAGGAGAGATAAACCTGAATTCTTACCTGAAGTTTTTTAGCCAGCAGTTAGGACACAAACACAGCTTTAAGTTCAGCCCCATACTATCACTGGGCAGTAGTTACATGTTCGATATTTCAAGTGTAGAGATAATTTTAAGCTTAATTTATCCCTTGCAATTTATGGTGACATTGTAGGTAAAAGACAGGACTACTGGCTGCTTCAGGAAATCCAAGAACACATTAGCCTTATTAATAGCTACTTCTCTTTTAAAAGCTATATTCTCTAACTCAGCAGTGAAATTGATATATATACTAAAGAATACTAAATCTAAACAGAACACAAAGGAACAGCACACTTTTTGGGCATATATTATATATAGACCTAGTTCTTTGCTCAATTTTGGAGCAAGATTCTCTAATGTACTTTAGTTGCTTAATGATATTTAAGAAACGCAAGGAACAATGCCCAAAAATTCAACTCTAGTTGAATTACAGCACCTGATTCTGAAAGAGGAGTGAATCAAGATGAATTTGAGAAACCTTTCAAACAAAGCAGCAACTATAAAATCTTTATATGAAAGTACAGCCTAAGGCCTCTCTCAAATGCTTCTCAGGAAAAAGACCAATTTGAAGAGCCATCTACACAAAGACACAAAATCATTTCAGAAATTCTTGTCAAGAAAAACTTATTCCTATTCCTTAAGGCTGATTTGATAACCAAAGCCATAAACATCTATAGATCAGTCACTAGTTTTGAGACCACAACAGGTTTGTGTATGTTTCTGACAAAACAGACTTGGCCTTGTAAATTTAAAAGGCAATCATTGTGTGAATGCAAGAATTGTAACAACAGAGAGGGGGCTTTTAGACATTTATAATTCTAAAACATGGTTAAAAATTTAAAGGGTAAAAAAAAAAAGGAAACTTCGAAGCAGCCAGTGAATCTATATCTGTGATCATACTCCTCTAGCAGTTATTAAAGCCAGTGTAAAGATCCTAGCAGGGAGCACATAGAGACAAGCCACAGGAAGGACCAACTAAACAAATGAAAACAGTCCAATGAAGACATTTCTCTATTTTTAGCAGAACATATGACTGTACATGTTACCCAACACCAGAATAAGTACAAAGAAGTAGTTTAAACCATGCCAATTTGATTTAACCTCATTGTTTAAAGCAAAAATGTGATTTAAACCATTTTGATAGTTCTGTGGCTACTACTAAGAGAAGAAATCAAATGCAGCTCTGATGAAAGCTGGAACTAGGGCAATACAGCTGTCAGCTCAGGCTACCTCAAAATTAGCAACTTTTCTGCAGATTCACATAAGTCTTGAAACAGGCTTTCACTGATAGCTGCTAAAACTAACTTGGTAAAGGAAGTTCAGTTTCTACTACACTGAAAATTCAAATAAGCAAAATTTACATGACAGAACTGAAACAAATTTTCAAAACCTTCCTCAGAAAAACCAAAAAAGTTCAAGATCTGAATGAACTTCTGAACTTTGAGGTCTATGCTTCCTTTTAAGCTAAAGCATGCAGGCTGGTACTCATAGAACACTCCACTCCTGAGTACCATGCAGCATCATGAGGTAGCTGGCCTGATGTTGCCTCAACTAGATAACAAAGCAGTAGTGTCTGATCAACAACTGTGACCAAACACTGGGGAAAAGAAAATTATATTCTTCAAAATTTGCCTCTTAGCCTTGCTCTGAATAGAAAACATCTGATGATAAATCAAGCCTTGGGCTCATTGCTAAATTTCAGTACAAGACAGCAGCTGTTTGAGAGCAGTTATACACAGCTATGAAGAAGGCTCAGAACAGAGGTGATGGTTGCTCCCAACAATAACTGTACTGAAAGTCTGGGATGTTGAAAAGGCCAACAGAGCCACTGCAAGAGCAAATGGGACTTTTTTTTATTGAACAGAAGAAATTGTCCACCTCAGCTCCAAAAATGTCCTTTGCTTTCTTTGCTTTCCTATTAAGTTTAGCATGGAGCAAAGGATGCTCAAGCAGGGGGAACTTATAATCCCCTAGAACTACCAGAAAGAAGGTTTAGATTGGGCATTAGGAGCAATTTCTTCACTGAAAGGGTTGTCAAGCATCAGCACAGATGCCCAGGGAAGTAGTGGAGGCCCCATCCCGGGAGGAATTTAAAACCCATGCAGATGTGGCACTCAAGGACATGGTTTAGTGGTGGCCTTGGCAGCACTGGGTCAGTGGTTGGGCTCAAACACCTTTAAAGGTCTTTTCCAAACTTGACAATTTTACTGTTCTATGAAGATGTAACAGTAGAAAAGCCTAATCCCCTCCTGGTACTCCAGAAGCCTTCTGCAGCCAAAAGACAGCTGAATCCAGGATTCCACACCAGGAATGACTGAATCTTTTCCAAAAAGAAGGAAAAAAACCCTATAATATGTTTCAGTCCTACTACTGAAATACCAAGCTCTGCTTTGTATTTCTCCTGCAATTCCAGCAATGCAATGCTGGAAAGCAAGTGAACAGACTTGCCCTGTCAGGCCTGGGAAAGGGAGAGTGAAACCAAACAGGTACCTGAAATTTACTGAGACAAGATATGCTGTAACTAACTACAAAATGTGTACAGCAACATATTTTGAGATTTTCCAAGGATGCTTCTTGGCATTGCAAATACATCTGGAAAACTAGAAAGTGGTCAATGACCAGAATGATTTAGTGCCAGTGTCACTCTGCAGCATGGTACGCTGTCTAATGTGGGTGATTTCTGTCACAGCCACAAAGAAACAGTACCATTAAAAACCCCTTATTCTACCAGGCACATACACACCTGGAGCACATTACAGACAAGGGCACATCTGGGAAGTAATGTTCCCTTAAGTATGTAAGGGTACTGAAGATGCTAAAAGGAAAACAACAGGCACACAATTTTATGCTAAACATTTTGTGACCAAGAGCCTCACACATGCCAGAACAGTATTCAATGACCAAGACTACACGAACCTATTTTTCCCTGAACGTGGCACCTCCCTCTCCTCATTACCCTGTCTCAGTAACCACAGCTGCATGTTTGCCCAGCTCTGCTCTCACCTGGACTGTGAGGACGCCACCTCTCCCCATCCCTCCGTGACCCAGCCAGTCGCCAGCCTCCATCCTCATCTTCCCCATTCTGCTCCTCCCTGAAGATGCGCCAGTTCTCGCTCTCAGAGCGGATAAATTCGTGTTTCCTCCCTGCGGTCACTGTCCCACCTTCCTCAAAGTTTGGTCTCACTGCAAAGAAAACACAGGCCAGTGAACATGTGTTCTGTCTTTAGAAACACAGAAATACAAAAGGGTTGAAATCTTGCTCTCTTGGAGATAAAAAATGCACCTGAAGTGGTTATAGGAACCTAGGAGAGGAACAGAAATTCAAGAAGGAAACATGACAGAGATTCAGAGATTTAAGAAATCCAGGTGCCTATGTACCTTGGGATGGAAAGACCAAAAAAAAATCCAGAAGGAAGCAAAGCATGTAAGTAATTAGAACATGGATAGGAAAGACAAAGGAGGAAAAGGCAGTTTAAGAGATGTAAGGAAATGTAACAGAAAGAAGGCGAAAGTGTGCGGAGAAAAAGAATAAACTGCTTTATCATGAAGTGTCTCAAGCTAAATGGGAGGACAGTGTAAACATTATACAAACCAAACACATTTCCTACTTCTGTAATAAAAGGAAGGCGAGATCTATTTATTTAATCCAACATACAGCAGTCTAAGTATTAAGAAACACTGAAAACTTAAATTAGCATTGAGGAATAAATGAGAAAAAACTTAGCAATGTTAACATTATGCTGTGAATCCATCTTCTGGAGAGCCAAGGTCAGTGCAGGAAGGGCTAGAAGCAATTATGCCTGAATTGAAGGATAAGTCTACACTAGAAGTTTAGGAGACAGGATAGTCTTTTAGTTCTGAATGTACATTATGTTACATTTAAAACAAAACAAAATCCTCAAGTACTTATGAAGAGCAACTGTGTCTGAAAAGAATTATATAAATATTTTTATGAAAAGACTCCACATTATACACCAAGATGTCCAAGTCATATGCCAAGGTTTAACACAGATGCTGCTTTCATTGCTGACTTGCCCTGACAAGACAGCCCATCACTGAAATAAGTTTCTTCAGCTGTGTAGCACCAGAACTGTCACAGGAACCACAGTGATGTCATTTCTTCACTGGTACTATTACCTAGTGTTAACCTGAAATCGTGGTGTTATCTATAAAAAGTTTTCAAGTACTAGAGAAAAGTATACAGAATCTTCCTTCTTAAGAGTCTTAAAACCTAAAAATGTAAGATGTTATTTGGTGAAGTCTGTTTAGTGTGCCTGCTTTCTTAGGGAAAACAAAAGAAAGTATGATCGTGTACTAAGACTCCTGAGGTGGAAAGAGACATTTTTAAGTATTTTGTTTAGGAAGCATAGGAGAATGTTTTCTTAGCATCAAGCAATCTTTTCAGTCAATGAAAAAGATGAGGAAACAATGAAGATCTGAAATTCTGTGGAATACCAGACCTCTGTTTAGAACAGGAAAATTCTTCCTGCTAGAGATACTGCACACTGGAGACAGGAAGCACACACTGCCTCTCTACTTTACATGCACCTTGGAGAAAAACTGACATCCCTTCTCCACCAGCTCAAAAGATTGGAAGGAAAAAACCTTTACCTTTCTCCAGCTCTAATTTTTCTGGAATATCTTTCCCTTATGTTGTTCCTACATGAAGAGCTAAAGCACATTGGCTAATTTAAAGTCCAGCACCAGTTCCTAATTTAAAGTTAAGCGCCAGTACAAGCAGGCAGTGTCAGCTGTGAAGCCAAGTACGACCCAGTTACACCTTTACTTCACTGAAGGGGACATCTGGCTGAAGATCACTTCTGGATTTGCTGGGCTTTGAGAAACAACACAATCTGCAGACAGTGTATTTTGGGGAGTCTCTGGTAATACTCCAAATAAAATAAAATTGCTGGAGGCACTCAACTCCCTTCATTTGGTACATGTGATGCTGGCAACATTTTATCTGGAGTGGATAAATCTTTGCAGATGAAGGTCAGCCACATTCTGTATTCCCATGCTTCGTGGAAAAGACATGAAAGGAACAAGCCAGACAGAAAATTTTAAGTCTGGGAATTTTATGGTTTTTTATTTTTTAATTTTTGTTATCTCAAAAATATCATGCAAACTACAGTAACAAAACGTGCAGGGAAGCCTCTCACCATTGCTCCTTGGATGGGCTTCCCATAGTAGAAAAGCAAAAGGCAAAGCTGGAAGTAAAACACAAAGAGAGGTGCACAGGAGAGAGCTGCAAACCAACAGACCAGGGGAGCTTAAGTCCCTGACAACACGCAAAGTGCCTCATTCTTCCTGAATTTATTTTTAAAATGCTACAAAGAGGAAGAGAGATGCAATTTTTTTTTCATTTTGCAGCACAAGACATTAGTTTTTTTCTTACTAAAACAGTTACCAAAAGAAAAATGTTATTCAAATCACTACTTTGGGACGTGAGAAGTAATATTTTTACAGATCTATTATTTTCATAAAAACTCACAGCTATTACTTGACACTTATTCAGTAACATTAATTTGAGAGATTTTAGACTCTACCAATTAAGGAAAAAAAAGGGAAGTTCTTCCCTAGCATTGTTAAGTTCAGTTGATTCGGGAGACTGCTCTTCAACACAGACAAGCTCTCAGCTCACAGGTCCTGTTCCACTCTTCCAAAAACATTTAGGTCACTTAAAGAATATTGTGCAGTCTGCTTTGCCACTGAATATCCAGGTTTTAGCCCCACTGCACATCTACTCATGCTATAAGCAAATCAAGGCAACTCAGGTTCTGCTAGTCCTTAGGACAGCAGATTTTGTTCCCAAGAACTGAATTATCCAAGTCAGGTTTTGTATGCTGAACTTGCAGAAAATGGGGTTTGAAACACATCTCTGTTACAAAACATCAAATGCTGTTTGCCAAGATCAGACTCAAGTGGGATCCTGCCCCTCTTCTGATTTTAAATTCTGTGGCATTACAAATGTAGAAATTAAAAAAAAAATCAAATAGAAAGGGTCAGCATTGTATTTATCTGAGCATGGGATCACCTGTGGTTCCAACACCTTTCCAAACACAGCAGCACTCCAGTGTCACATCAAAGCCTGTTCTGATGCCACATTCAGTGGAATTAAGAGAAAAAATGCAGCGTCTCATGACATCCTTCAGTTTTCTGGTTTACTCCAGTTTTCTAGAACATCACAGCAAGCATCAAAGAACAAGGTATGTGTCCAAACAGGTCTGGCATGAGATGATCCTGAAGATTAGACAGACCAGCCAAGAAACTGGTTCTTAACAAACACAAACAAGTCACAAGTTAAGGACCAGAAAAATCAAGCTACCCAAGTGACAGAAAGACTCTGACAAACTCAATACAGGAGTATTCCTACAGATTACATCTAAATTCATAACTTATAAAGTGCCAGCATATTCTCTGCAAACTGTTCCTAGATTTGAGAACAATCATTTCAGCTAAATGACCTAGATCACAGAGTCAGGACTTGGCAATGTTTTAAGGATGAAAGAAACTAAAATGCAATCTATGGTTTTGCCTTGGACTAATTGACTGGACTTCCTGAAGAGAAGGAGCAGTAAAAGGGCACCTCTGTTCAGGCCTGTCACAAAGCCAGCAATGGTGTTTACAGAAAACTTCAGACAGAGCTGAGTGGTATCCAGCCAGAAAAGCCTACAGCTGTGCAACACTGATTTGAAGGGATACTGACTGTGCAGAACAAGACTGGATTCAGGGATGTGGCCCCATGGCAACCTGGTTATGGAGAGCACTTACTAACAGAAAGGCAAATGACTCCTGTTCTCCAGGCTGTCAGCCCATGTTTCCTACACCATCCTCACTGTCTGCAAAGAATAAACACGAAAGCAATGCCTGACAGCGCTGCTGTTTCCTCTACACAGGGGCAAGAACCAAGAGAGTCTTTTAAGTACTTGGACTTGCTCTCTTCACTCTGCTGCCCGCTACATAATTCCTCAAGAGGAAGATAAAAATAAAAACCTTTGCAGTCAGTGTTTTTAAAGGAACTGAAATAACTTTGCCTAAATGTGTAATTGCTTCGTTTATTTTACAGAAGGATAAATGTCCTTAAGATGATGCTTCTAAGAAAGACAACCTTCTCATTGGAACACTACTGGACATGCTAGGAACACCACAGGAATACAAATACCATCAAGTGACTCCCAGTGACAGATCTGAAGTTCTGAATCCTATTTCTAGCTTCAAATTTTCAATCTCTCTGCATAAAATCTCAATCTGAACAGCAGGTATCAAAAACATACTATCAAATACAAGCCCGTATTTTTTTCACTAAATTGGCTATTATCTACTGTGACCAGTGTGAGTGAGCCAATAGATTCAAAGGAATTAACAAGAGTTCAATTCCATAACACACCTGAAACACACACTGCACCTCATTTCACCTGCTATACAACTGTGTAAAGATTTCCAACGCATTCAGTTGAATAAGATTAGAAAACCATACCAGTGACCACACAGCAAATGCTTTCTACAGTTCAAAAGATGGTTTCTAAGAAAATACTGTTTGAAACCAAAAACCAAACCAAAATCCTACTTATGACTAAGTGAGGCTGTCTGCAGTGGAGGGAAGGGTAAAGGGCAAGTCACACCATCCTACAGCCTTGTCACACTGGTGGGAGTCCCCTGGCACTACATTATTTGCCCTGGTTTTCAGAGTCACACCATGCCTATCAACTTTCAGTGCTGTGCCTGAACATGTATTAAAATGTTCCATTCTAATGAAGCAAAAAATCAATGTTTTGCAATTTACGGTTGGGGGAAGGTTAAAGAAGGAAAAATAGGGAGGATTTTGTTCCCTAAGCAGGAAAGTCTACATTAATGATTTTCCCAGCAGGCCTTCAGTAGTTCTACTGCAAACAACCACAGCCTTTGTTTCTCAGATCCTCTTACATCTGACGTTCAGTCAAAGCCCTCACATCAGCAGCTCACCAAGGGATAAAAAAAAAAAGTGAACCAGTACGGTGTTCCAGAGCTGTCCTCAGAGCTGGTCCAGCAGGGAAGCACACTGACCACTCTGCACAGCTGCTCACTCAGACATACCCTCAGCAACTCCTCTCATTTCATGAGTGAAAGAGCAAACAGCTTAAGCAAAAGCGGTTTCATCTGCCACATGGAATCAGCAAGCCACGTAATCTGCCTTGTTTCATTCCTAGGCTTTAGCAAAATCCTGTGATTAATTCCATGTTTTCACAAAGGAGCAATGTGGAGATGGAAATGGCCAGGTCTACATCTTCTGAGCAGCATTAGGCTGCAATTCAGCAACAGCCTCCTGAGAGCACAGGTTGCACCATGAGCTGCATCCACCCTTCCATTCACATTGCAGAGCTTGGGAGCTAACAGGAAAGGAACAAGTGGAGCAGCAGGGGGACACAAGAGTGTCTCTCTTCACCCAAACGAACAGTAGTTCATATTGTTTAGAGAAAATGTATCAGTGAACAGTGTCAGTTCTCAGCAGCAATATGGGAACTTTTCCACTCAGCTTTTCCAAGGGAATTTTGGCCTTTTCAACTTTCATGCAAAACTTTAGGTTATACAAACCTAAAAAATTATCTTGATTAAGGAGGTGAGGAGGAAGGCACTCCTTCTCCAAGTAAGTGTTTGAGGATTTCTCCTTGGCTGCTAAGAGTTTGTGTTGGGTAAAGAAATGCTCCTAACAAACCAGCATTCTTTTCCACATGATCAGAGCCAACCAGCCCCCCTGCAGGCAAAATGACCAATCAAATCAGCTTCAGATGGAAACCAATCCCCCCAGCATATAAACACAGGAATGAGACATACAAACCCATTTTTAAAGGTTTTGGGTGGTTTTTTTTAATCTTTACCAACCACTTGTGGGAAGTTTCTTACTAGTGCTGGGACCAGTACACCAGACGAGAGCAGTCCCTCTCCTGGAGCCCAGGTTATCCCCTCCTCCAGCACAAAGACCCTCTAAAGACTGGTAAGTACACAAAACCATCCTATTTTTTCTTCTTTTTTTCTTATTATATAATTTAAACTGCTCTGTCACTCTTTAATCAAAAAAAAATCAAAACTCTTTTCAGAGCAGAGTTTTATTTCTAAACCTTGCTAAACTAAGTATCACCTTAAACAAAATGCTTGCTGATTTTTTCCCCCTCAAAAAGAAGAAAATGCTGCCTCAGGTGACCAGAGCCCTAAGAGCACAAAGGGCAAATCCAAAGTCTTTGAGCAGTATTTTTTCAGAAAGTTTTTGAGGTAAGTGCTGGAAAGGCTCTGCAGACAGGGTGCATTTGCAAGCTCCAGCTACAGCAGGTGGGTGTCATGAAATTGGCCAAGAATTATGAAAAAGACATCCTCACCTTGCTGCACTCATAACTCAGCACTCAGTTCCATCACAAATTAAAAGAGACAAGCTTCACATCTTCAAATTTGCTTTTACCATCTCCAATTATATCTCAGATATCAACAGTTTTCAATCTTTTAATCAATGCATTCATCCCTGTGCTTATGGACACAGAGCGAGCTGGCACCGCTGCTCAGGACTCCACACAGGGACATGGAGTGAACTCTGTCCTGCACAACTCAGCCATTCCAGGCAAGCCACGGGAAAGCCTGCATCTCACAGGGCAGGACTGCTCTTCACAAACAGCAAGTTCCACAAAAAAAGGGTGGCAGCAAACTTCTGCAGCCTTACATCAAATAAAACCCTCCCTGGTAACTATCAAATTACTCCTCTGTTACCAATATTTAATTCTGCATTTAAGTTTCTTTATAAAAATTTAATATATACAGGAATATTTTACAGCCTTTCCTAAGACTTTGCTTAAATGCTGCTTTTCTGATTCTCCAAAAGTGGCCAGACTAGTTGGCCCACTCAAGTCCTACTTCAAAATCAAGAATTAGTGTTCATATGGATCCTCAGAGTACTTATGTGAAAATACATTATATATAAAATGGAGCACTATTTAGCTTCCCAGAAATCAAGTATATAAGCAGCTGTTTTTCCTGCATTATAAAAGGAGACATACTCTCCTATTTTATCATCTCTTTCTTTAAAGTGCATTGAGTAATAAACTGTCGCAGAAAGTCAAAAGTATGAGCTCTCATATCCCATCCTTTATGGCACCTGCTTTGAAAAAAGTAACTTGAGGTCAACAAATTCAAGTTTCCATTTTAACAAGACCTACTTATAAATGTAACAAGTCCTAAGAGTTTATCTTAATTCTGCACACTGCTTAGAAGTAACAGTTTTATCACAAACTACTTCCATGCATCCTAATGAGGCATTGGCTACAAAACCAAAAGGACAAATATGTTTGAAATGTCAACTGTTCTACTCACAACAAAAGCATAAGCTTTCAACCAATGCAGCTTCTTAAGCTGAATTACCTCCTACATTTCTAAGACTGTCCCCTAATGTAAGTTATATGATCCAGTAATTTCATCCATACTGAAAAAACCTTTATTTCCTAATAATAATGCCAGAGCATCTCCAAGGGTGGCCATTCAGTCTAAAAAAAATACACAAAAATAATCTAAAAATAAAACCACACAGCATAGCCATTTTAATAGCATGAAAAATGCCTTTACAAATCATAATCTCAGTTTGTTCTTGTTGCAAAGCGCAGATGCAGCAACAGACCTGCTCAATCCCAGCTGAGAGCAGACAAGGTTTAAATCTGAAGCTTGTACATGATCATGCAAAGCCAGGCCAAGGAAAGAAGGAATGTACACATTCACACAGGGACACGCCACCACACAGATTCTAGTAAATCTTGGAATGATGCTGCAATTATAAAGTAGTTTTTGCAGTCACTCCCAGAAAATAGCAAGTCCTCAAGACCACTTTCCTGTCAGAATGAAGCAGCACAGTATAAACTGTTTCAAATCCCTTCCGACGACAATTAGAGCAGACTTTGGTAAGACTAGAAGCTGGGCAAGCAGGGCAACACTGCAGAAGTCTCCTCTGAACACAACTCCTCATTCAGGCTCCTCAAAAGCTTGCAGATGTATTTGTATATCCAGCTGAGAACAGGCTGGAAGTGTCACTTCAAATGCCTTCAACTGAGAAGGCACCTGGAAATGAAGATAGCGCTGCCAATAAGTTTCCCTGCAACCCTACCAAAGTCCTAAGAGAAAGCTAAGCAAGAGGAAAGGAGAGGAAATCAACGTGGTGGCATGGAACAGAAAGTCAAATGGTGCAATCCTTTATTGCGTTCTGTTGACTTTCTGTTCCATGGTGGCATGGAACAGAAAGTCAACGGAATGTAATAAAGGCTGTTACAACACAAGGAAGAAGAGCTCAATCTAAAAAGCAAAGCATGGGAGAGCCACATGCTGGATCATGAATTTCAGAAATGCAAGCAACATCCCAAAGCTGTAATGCAAGGTTTTATCACACATAAATCATTAGCCAGCCAGGTCAGTTTAGAACCTGTCCCACTGCTAGAAGGAATCAGTGATCTTTTTAAAAATTAGTACTCACCCTACCTTGATTTGTCTTAGAGAAGTGTATAAAAGAAAGAAGCCAGGATGAGGGACAAGATGATAAAAAGACTGAAAACCAAAAAAAGCTAAGAACAAACTGAAAAGTGGTGCTGGTGATAATTTAGCTTTCAAGGGAAGGTAAACAGGAGGGATTACACACAGCAAATGTGTGATAAGGGACCGGTCAGCATGCCAAAAGAGGTTTAGGAAAGTGATTTCTGACAGTTCCTGTCTTTCTAGTCAGGGGCTATCAGCTGAGAAATGGAGGTACAAGAAACACCAAAGCTTCAGCAACAGTCGCATAAGTCAGGAACCAGAAAAAGCAAAACCCACCAAGTAACATAAAGGGTGTTGAGAGAGATCACTGGACAAACCTGGATAAGAAACATTGCATGTGTGTTATAGCAGAGACAAGCATTCTCCAACAAACACTGAATTTTTCTTCTCAAGTTGAAGATTTGAATGTCTTTCCTAAAACATACACTGAAATGGGAATTAATGTGGGGTCAATCAAGGACCACTCCAGGCAGGGGATTCAATCAAGTGCCCCAAACTGTACTTTGTAACTTAATTAATTTATCACTAACAAGGAAAGAAGGTATTTGTATTTTTTTACTATGGCAAAGGAAAGGAGTAGACAGAAGACATTAACACTTTTTAAATTCTAAGGCACATCTGCTTTTAAGCTGCCCCTGCTTTTGAGAATAGAGAGGACTGATCCTCCAACCTGGGTAAGGTATTTCCCAGGGGGCAGTTACTCTTTTGCCTCATATTCACACCCAACTGCACTGCTCTCAGTGTCCATCTGCAGTTTCTTATCTGTTTTTCTCACTCCAAGATGCAAAGACTTGTGGCTCTTAATCCATTAACAGCGCTTGAAAAAAGGGGTTTTGGAACTCACAAATTTCAAATGTTATCCCTGCCACTGAAATGGACAACTAACATTTTTAACAGTCCTAGACTAGAAAAATCAGACCACTGTACACAGGACTGTTCTGAAATGTGCTGTTGGGGGCTAATGTAGGTTCTCTTTCTCAAGTTTCTTCAAAATCTGTAAGGAATCAACCTTCCTCTATTGAAAAAAATCCCAAAGAACCTGACTGATTTTTTTCAGAGTTTAAGATAACAATAAGTGATTAATCACCACCCTAAGAAGCTCCTTAATCAACAAATCTGAGATCCTACAATGCTGACAGCATTTGCTCTAAGTCTGTAGTGTTCAAACACACAGCCTTAGCACTCATGAGAAGATCTGAAGCACAGCCAAAAATAATGTACCATCTTAAGGATGTTTTCCCTTTTTTCTTAATGTACGTAACACCACAGAAAAGGTTTCTGTCACCCATCAGTCAGCATCAGAATCATTTCCACAACATCTATTTGTTCTGTAAACCCATATTGCTTAGAGTCTACAAAGCAGATCCTGCCCTCAAAGTACCACAAGAATTTACAGAAAACCACAAGCTTTGGCTTTTGGTTGTGTTTTGTTGTTTTGGGTTTCTTGTTGGTTTGCTGGTTTGTTTTGAATGCATGATTCACTCAGAGGCATTTTGTTCTGTAAGTGTTCTCTATTCAAACAAAGGAGTGTTTCTTGTGAGTACTGCTTACTCTGAAAACCAAGGCACTGTTCAGAGCTCATTTTAAGCAGGTCCCCCATCATCCTTTCCATCCAGAGATGCCCATTTTCCAGCTCCTTAGAGGCCCTCCAGAAGGGCTCATCTAAATCTTAGCACAAGAACTGTGCTCTACAGACAAGTCACTAATCACCGGATGACTGAAATATACATAATTACACTCAAGTTACTGTACAGCAAGAGTGAGAACTGCCATTCAGGGAGCTATGCAGCAGATTGAAGAGTCAACTCAGTGAAGGTGGGTGGACTACAACCAAAATCCTCCAAGAAAAGTAGCCTGGTACCATATGCCAGGACCCCACTGCAGTCTCTGACACAGAGAATGATTTCAAAATATTCCTCCTGGGAAATGTGAACTGGAAAATTAAAATAAGGGGAAAACCACCAAATTCCACTCAGGCCATCATCTGCTTTATCTCCCTCTGACTACAGCATGGATAGAAGTAATAGCTGGATGGTTTTGAGAACAGAAAAAAAAATTAGCTAAATAGTCACTGTGATGTCAATCCTCATACCTCAGCAGGCATTAAACACAAGTAAAAGCAAAAGAGAATCTTCTGTAGTTACTAAAATTTGGTTGAAGGTTAAGCAAACAGGCATGTAAACGTCTGGTTAATGGGATCAAAGATCACAAGACAAATTTTCACCTACCATAAATTCATTCTGAATTTCAGAATCCTTACTTATAATGCATTTCAAGAGAAAATTAAGATGGTACTGTTGGAAGGGAAAAATCCAATTCCTCTATGAAAAAATGTAATAGACTGAAGCAGCCATCATTCAAAGAGAAGTCAAAATCAATAGAAAACCAAAACTGACTAAATACACCATATATAATTATTATTTACAGGTATTTTTAAATTCTCTGTTGTTCTAGCAAGCTTCCTCACAACCTTCTTTAAACAGGTTGTATACCTCATGAAGTCTCTATTTTACACAAACCTGTACTTAATTTTAATCTGCCCCAGGTGAACTTTAAGCCTACATATATAAAATGTATGGATTTGAGCGACCACTGTCTTTTCAAAAGACATTCACCAGCTCTGGCAAATTCCACAAGCTTTGAGGTTTAAAAGCAAACAAAGGAGCCTAATATGCCAAATACCTACAGATATCCATTTTGCTTCCCATATCTGCAATTCTACCTTAATTCCCATATGCCTGCTGTCCTATTTTACTTGGTCACTAGTAAAAATTGAACTGCTCAGGCAGACTAGACTGGAAAATATGTCACAGTGTATTTTCTGAATTGCTCTCCTGCCCTCTTTTTACCTGATCCTTACATAAACAGCCTCAGACTCCCAGAAGTAGCTCTGCCCTGAATACTCTAATTCTGTTTAACTGGGCATGGTGGGTGCAGACAGGAGACAATTCTTGAGCTAGAAGAGTCAGAAAGGGCTAGTAGCTATAGTACAGCATTCCCCTAAAATGCATAAATGTGTTACAGAGATACTATAACAAACATTCTTTCCTTAGCACTATACTTCTGTTAATAGTATTCATAATAGTACTGGTAAATTATTATACTCTGCTCATAACAAATTACAAAATCTGATATAATCAGCAAAATTCAGTTTCTTTTCACACACAGTATGCCTAATCCCATCCCACTCACCCCTAAAGCATTAAAGCATGTGACTCCTATGTAAATTTAGGAAGGTAAAGTATGAAATTTTTATTTGAACAGCTAAGCAGGGAGAATTTGAGAAGTAGTCAGATTTCTAAACCTAATCTTTTCTAGCAAAGTATTACCACAAACAGTGGTAAATTCCTCTCCAAGCTCCTGACTTAATCTTCTCTGGATTGCAATGTATAAGCCCTCCTTTGTTGGCTGCAGTATTTCTACCCCTGCTGATGTGTCAGAAGCTGTGACCATTAGGCAAAATACAAATATGTGGCATTGTATCACTTTTTTTCCTTTCTTCTCCTTTCTAGAAGATGACGACAGACACGCTAGAGAGCAATAACACCAAGTCCAGCGCTCCCCTCCTGAGTCAGAGGTACCTGAGGCTGGTGACCAAGGATGGGCACAGCACGTTCCACATGGCTGGGGCCCAAGGCACAGGCGTGTCGTACCTCCGAGACGTGTGGGGGATACTCATGGACATGCGCTGGAGATGGATGATGCTCGTCTTCTCCGCTTCCTTTCTCCTTCACTGGCTGGTCTTTGCAGTGCTCTGGTATCTGCTGGCTGATATGAATGGGGACCTGGAGCTGGACCACGATGCTCCACCTGACAACCACACTATATGTGTCAAGTACGTCACCAGTTTTACAGCTGCCTTCTCCTTCTCGCTGGAGACACAACTCACGATTGGCTACGGCACCATGTTCCCAAGTGGGGACTGTCCCAGTGCCATTGCACTGCTGGCAATCCAGATGCTCCTGGGGCTCATGCTAGAAGCCTTCCTCACAGGTAATCCTTCCTACTGCATCTTTACACACAACAGGTGTAACAACTGGATTTAAGAATAGCGCTAGAAATAAATACTTTTCATTTTGATATATGAAAGAACAATTAGGGCAGCCACTGCTAGGATGACAAGACTCCAGCTATGTTGTACTAGAACTTAAATACCTTTAATCAACAAAAGACAAATAAGGTGTTATCAATATCTGCACTTAAGAATGTCAGTATTAATTGGAAAACACTTGTGATAGATCACAACATATCACTCTCAATAATTTATTTCTTATGCCATTCTCTCTCTCAGCTATTACCATATAATTACAATATTTAAAGTCAATTTGTCTTGATTTTTAAGGTGTACTTTCATCTAGCTGAGCTATCTTCATTGATCTTTAATTCAGTGTTCATGTATTCCTCGGTACCTAAGTTTTTACAATGTCACAGCTATTCTGAGGTATTTTGAGTTATTTAAAATATTCTTCATGTTTAAAGTAACGCAAAATACTTTGAAAATACATAGGCTAGTTTACTGCGTATTAGAAAGAGCTTCTACAGTATAACATATCAAGATCAGTTCCAATTACAATAAGTTGGGGCAAGCTAAAAGCCTCCTCACAGCTACAGTTAACTTCCAAATATTAACAAGTGAACATAACTTATTTTTCTAAGTATTTTAGGAAAGCTATACTTTTTTGAACAAAAGCAGGTTAATATGATGACAACCTAAGTTTCCAAAAACGGTCTTTCCAGCCTCAGTCTGTTTCTGCTCCCTTGGAACCTGCAGGGAGCCAGCCCAGGCCCTGTGCTCACACTGAGTTTGCTCTTTCCCATGCCCCAGGTGCTTTCGTGGCCAAGATTGCACGCCCAAAGA
The DNA here is from genome assembly GCF_901933205.1 of Camarhynchus parvulus. Taxonomy (NCBI): domain Eukaryota; kingdom Metazoa; phylum Chordata; class Aves; order Passeriformes; family Thraupidae; genus Camarhynchus; species Camarhynchus parvulus. The sequence goes on from NC_044579.1 coordinate 18,911,991, forward strand.
ACCGGGCACATTCCATCCGCTTCTCGCGCTCTGCTGTGGTCACACACAGCGAGGGGAAGCCTCAGCTCATGTTCCAGGTGGCCAACACTCGCTCCAGCCCCCTGACCAATGTCCAGATCTCTGCTATACTTTACCAAGAACAAGAGAGTGGCCAGCTGCACCAAACTAGCATTGACTTTCACCTGGACAGCATCACCGCACACGAGTATCCATTTTTCATTTTCCCTCTGACCTACTACCACACCATCACTGCATCCAGCCCACTGGCTGCTCTCCTTCAGAGAGAAGCTCCTCCCCACTTTGAGCTGGTTGTTTTCCTGTCAGCTGTGCAGGAGGGCACAGGAGAAACGTGCCAGAGGAGAACATCCTACCTCTCATCAGAGATCCTGGTGTACCACCGCTTCGCCTCCCTGCTAGGCCACAATGCCAAAGGCGAATACGAGACCAAGATGGAGAATTTTGACAAGACTGTTCCTGAGTTCCCAGCTGCACTTGACTTAAAGAGTCCAAAAAGGACTGACAAGGAGATCCGCATCAATGGACAGCATATCGACAGCTTCCAACTCTCTGAGACTGGCCTCACAAAGTAAAGAGAGCAAACCTCGAACTTTGTGCTTTTTTAATTATTATTACATTAAACTTGTGGGTTCAGTTTAAAAACTTACTTCCTTGCCTGCCCTGCCACCTTTTAGTGATCTCTCTCTTGTAGTCCCATCCTTCTGATTACAGCATGATACACAGAGTGAAGAGAATGTGTGTGCCCACTGAGGAGAGCCTGCATTAACCACCCAGCATGAAGTCAGGTGCCTGAATCACAGTACTAATTCTTGGGAAATTAGAAGAGCTATCTGCTGAATTCACCAGACTATGATTAAAGCCACACTGACCCCAAAAGGAGAGATCTTCAAAACTCGCAAAGCTGAGCAAAGTCATACTTAACCAGCTTGTGACAAAATGGACAATAAACCAAAAGCAGAAAACAGTATGGGGTCATTCAGTGAATACATGAGTTCTGGTATAAGTAACCCTGTTCATCCAAAAGCCTGGCTTTGCTATTCTCTCTTCTATCTCTCTGGGAATACAGACTTACATCATTTTTCAGATGGCTGAAAGTCCTGCCAATCTCTCATGGCAGTGAACAGCACTCTGGCTGTGCTTATTAAGCAAAATTATATATCCTAAGTGCAGTTCTTCATTCTGCCAAATAAGAGAGCATCTCAGACAGGTCTATGAAGACACTATCAAAAAATCTGGGTGTATATGACAAATACTGCAATGGAATTTTTTTCTTATTTGACAAGACCGAATAAATTATTTAGCAGTGTAAAAAAAAGACTATTTCTAATGAATCAATGTAAGGGGGTTTTCTAAAGGCCCATACATTCCACATGTTGTCACCTTTGCGCTGCTTGTCTCAAGTATATCTGACCCAGAAGGACACACTATATATATGAGAAGTAGAACTGCATCCATTGATATTTTATGCTTTCTAACATCAATCTTTGCCTGTACACACAGCACAAAAAATATTTAGAGACACTTGAATCAATTTTGAAATAAAAAATTAAAACAAACTATACATTAGAGTTCTGTATTTAAGTGCCTCATAAACCTACTGCAATTAAGATGCCACTCTGAAGCTCCTAAACAATTTAAGATGCTAAAAGAAAAACACAATGATGGATAACTACTTCCAAGCTCTCAACAAAAGCAGTGCCTATTAGGTGTTCATACCTCAACAATCAAGTAGAATTAAAATAAAGTTACCTTTCAAAGGTTAAAGACTTTTCCCAGAAACCCAGATGGCATAAATAGCAACTTTCATTGACAACAGCATAAGACATTACCAAATCTACTTCCTCTTAACTTCACCCAAGTGGCCAGCAGCAGGAAAAATGGCCTCAAACTATCTGACCAGATAGTTTAAACTGAATTCTTCTCAAGTCACAAAACTGTTCACTGAAGTGTGTTCATAACCCAAACAGGGTCAGCAAAAATCTACTTTGGTTTTTAGGGTCTGGGGAGTCACCCTACAGAAGCGTTCCACACACAGTCAGGGAATGAGGCAGAAGGGCCACATTTTTGTCCCAAGTGAGCTCTCATTCCAAAATAATTCAAGTACTGCCTTCCCCCATTCCAGACCTCAGAGAGATTAGATTTATCACAGACACTCCCAAAATCCTTTCCAAATTTCATTCTACAGACAAGCATTAGTGACTATGGTGGAGCTTGGAGTGCAGCACACTATCAAGCTACACTGCCTTCGTCTCTCTTCATCACTGTTTTTTTTTAGTTATTAACTCATACACAGTTTAAAGAACCTTTTTCCACACTTGTGTCAACACCAATAATTTTTAATTATTTCTTGCATTTTTTCTACATTCTCTATCAATGTAAGACATTGATAAGAGTCCTACAAATTAAAAACCAGTGCAAGAGCAGTAAAACAGACTCCTGTGTAAAGGTTGAAATAGGGCAGCATTCTGTGTGAGGTATTGAGTATTGTTTGACAGCATTCTGAGTGAGGCAGGGTTTCTCCCATATATCACATGGCACTATAATCTCATGATTTAGATCCAAGGGTATACAAAGCTATTTCTAATTTCAATTCACATCTAATCGAAGGTGGGCTTTTTTTTTTATTTCTACATAACTCAATACTTTGAAGTTGTCCTGGTTTTAAAATATTTTTCTTTTTACAGATTTGGTTTAAAAGGGAGTACAACAGCAAGTATAAAGAAAATACATGTTGTTAGTATCTGCTAAATGCAATCTTGAAATACTACCTTTTGGAATGCAAAACTGAATGATACTGCAGAAGTAAATTAGACAAAGAACTGTGTAGTTACTTCAGAACAAGGGCAGAAAATACATTAATATTGCTTTTACAGTTCCAGAGAACTGGTGAATCATGGATGTCTGAAAGTACTGGAAATATGCCATGGCCCAAATTGGAGTAGAAACCTAAGAAAATTGCTGATGGGCTCTAATGCACCAACATAGCATTCCATGCTTTAGTACAGTAAGAGCAAACCAGTAGCTGAACCTTCTGTGAATGCAACTCCTGCCAGCAAGACATAGCAGGAGAAAAAGCCAGGCAGAGAGAGGGAAAGTATGATTCAAAGAAATTCAATATCCTTTTTCTAGCCACTTGAACACACCTTTTATATGCAAGTCTTCTGAACCTAACCAAAACCCAAACAAAAGCAGAACTCAACCAGGTTCCACAACTGACTTACTAACAGATTTGTTTAAACTACATAACAATTATTCACTACCAGTTTGTAACTGCTGGTAACTAATCAAATCCCTTCAGCTACTAAGCTGGTATTAGTCAGGAGGCTGCACAGAAAATTAAGCAGCTTTTGTGAAGAGAGAGACATGCTCAAGAAAGCAACTTGCTCATTTTCTTTGCTAATGGCCTCAGCCTTCCAAATACCATCAGGGTTCGAAGTGAAGTCTGTCAGAACTGTGACAATCTGCAACAAACTTACAAATACTTTGTGCATCTTCAATCTGCATGCTGAAACCAGGAACAGACACTGTTTATACTGAGAATCAGTCAAATGTGACCTCACAAACTGCCGAGAGCACTGAAAAAGCAATCATTAATTTTTAAGAACCGCATACTGACCATATTTAAGAAATAAGTATTTGTTAAATTTCTATTACTTTTTTAATCTCTTGATTTTTAATTGAGGGATCTTGCATTGTCCTCCATTACAAATACCCAGAAGTGATTAAATATTTGATTTCTTAATAATTCTCTAATGGGATCTTCCAGAACAAAGAACATGAAAAAGTTGGCAACTCCGTAAATTATGTAATCTGAATCCAAGGCTCTATGAAACAGCAAGGAAAAACTGAAACACGGTAAAATTACAGAATAAAACCTCAACTAAGGAGTTTAACCAAGGTATCAGAAACCAGTACACACATCTGCTAAAGCATGTGAGTCTGAATTATAACCTGTATATCAACTCCTTTCCTTTCTGCTTCCACAGCTTTGTGTGGATACTAGTGCTTGCTATTAACCTGGGACTTCTTTTGGCACATCTGTACTCCCTCTCACACCCAAAATATGTTGTCATTAGAAAGCCATTACATAACAATAACTACTAATAATTAACCAAGGCTTGAGTTAAGAACAGATCAACACTTTCTGTCAATATTTCTGTGCTCTCCACCTTATCTCTCTTTGGAAGTAAAGGGGAGAGAAATGGTCTTCCCACTTACTGCAACATTAACCTCTAACATAGCAATAGTGTTGTTAAAACAGTATTTTTATAATAAAACTTCAGAAAGATTGAAGGTCTTTTGCCTCTCATACTGACTGGCAGAGAAATACAAGAAACTAAAGAAGAGCAATTAGGTTCTCAAAAAGTTTCATAATTTGAGAATAAGCACATCATCTCTCACAATGAGCTTCCAACAAATTGCACCAGGGACACCATCTTCCCTAGGGAACAGTTCTTGGAAGACACATTCAACAGAGCCCTCATCACTAGCAGTTGCTACAAACACAAAATGCTCTACACTAGCTGCAGATTAACCTCTGGCAGACAACACCTTCTCTAAGGACATTCTGCACACTGTAAATTCTCCTCAATTTCAACTGAGAAATACTGAAATCTAATCCTATACTAATATGCAATATTTTTGTCCTTCTTTATCAGAAACGTGGTACAGTCTATATCCTGGAACCGGAATTGTTCTATTTCTAATCACAACAACAACAAGAAGCTAAATAAATAAAACTAAATCAACTGTAGCAGATACTACTTCGAGACCCATTTTTCTTTTGTAAAAAATGCGGTCCTGAAATCTCAGTGGTACTTACTTTCCCCCATTTTCATTTTTTCCTAAAAAATTTCTGAATATAGAGATACATGGAAAGTCTGGAGTCTCACTACGACATTTAACACTGGTCAATCTCCGACCAATATCAAATTATTTTCTAGAAGTATCCTCTTTTTAAAGGAGACAATGAGGAAAACATACACATCTTAATTTTGTGTTGAAATTCAACTTAACAAGCAGAAAAATAAAAGCACTCTTTAGAAGCTGTGAAAAATTCCTATATGGAGGAGGACTGGAAGGGCTTTGAAAGCAAACTCCTATGGCATGTGTCACCATGGTAATCCTGAAAATTATAAATATGGCAATTTATGCTACTCTTACTACAAAAATACCAACATCTATGCAGGGATTAAAATACACTCCTGTCAACTTCTAATTACAATTGGATCTCTCTGGGTTTGTCTTTAAATTCAACCTGCAATTATCTGTTATAATTTATGCTTTCTCAGCATATTACCAAGGAGGGTATGTAGCCAAAACTCATTTTAGCAAAGCCAAAGATTCCTTGGGTCCTAAATAGAGAAGACACATTGTCAGTAAGCTCTTGCTAGTACAAAACCTCTCAGCAGGCACAGCTGTGCTCCATGCACAGGGAAACAGGCCATGGAGAAAGAGAACAGGCACACCAGAGAACAAGCAGCACATGAGCCCATAGAGCAAAAGTCACGGCAGTTACCAGACAGCCAGAGCCGCCCTGATGTTCCCACCAGCCTTAGAATGTCTAGGTTTCATCTCCAAGATGACAAACCCATTCTGACTCAAGTTCAGCTGGATGTTCAGATGTACTGGGCCACAATTAAGGATCCAGCATTCTGACAGAACATAGCCAGTGTGAAGAATTTCAGAAACAGAACAAGGGAGGATCAAGAGACAGAAGAGCAGATAACCAGACTGAACAGGAAGTTCAGATGATGACTTAACTAATTTGATCAACAGTAAATCCATCAGCACGGGAACCTCAGGACACTGCTGGGATCTCTCACACTAGCAAGCATTCCAAAAAATTAAAGGTCAAATGGTCAAGAAGTCCTAGGTACCAAAACAGCCCACACCAGGAACGTTTAAAGCTGCACTGAAAGAAGGCGTATTACCACAGCACGCCTGTTCATCAGCAAAGGCTTCTTTCACAGAGGTACAAGAACTTAGTTCCACTTGTAAACATCACAATTAAATAAACAGAACCTACTTACTCCACAGGCTTCTTATCTACCACACTTAAATGTCCAATAGTGAGAACAACACAAAGGAAGAGAAACAACACTTTGAGAACACACTTAGCAACCTGGCACAGTATCACGAATCTTGAATCAACAATATACCTGGAGCAGTAAGAAAGGCTGATACATGTGCAAATCCCTTCCCCCAAACACACCCTGCTCCTCCCTCCCATTTTCTGCCCACACAGTAACAAAACCATACCTGGATCTTTTCGCCCTGGTTTTTCAAAGCGTCTGTCTCCCCTAGAAAGGCAGAATAGAAGTTTCAAATAAGGTTTTGGAACTACTCCAAAAACTCACTTTAGGTATAGGTTTTGCTGGTTTTCTTTACTTGCTGGGAACTTTTTTAAAATCAGAGCTTGATGGACATTACCTTTAGATGTCCAAGTGACAATTTAAATTTTCAGGAACACCAATACACACATGGCCCTTGGGAACTGGGTATGTTTTCAAATGTGCCCCTAAGTACTGTGAACAATGTCCAGAGTAAAACTGAAGCAAACCCTTAGCACCAGCACTTCAATTGCAACTGTTGTAATTTATGTTCTCTTAAAGTAGTTAGCTCCTTCTTCCCAGGAACTCAGCAGAAAAAAATCTTTGCAAGAAATGTTCTTTTACTTTCTCCAGAGCCTCGAGAAACATTACTGTGTTTGACTCCATCTTAGAAATTCGGACACTTCACTCACAGATATAACTAATTACCTTTCCTAAAGTGTTTTTATGAAGTCAAAAGGCACAAATGGAAGCTGAACAGATGTGTGTAAAAAACTTTAAGTGCTAGAGTTCTGTTACCTTTCCTCCCAACTCTGTGATCTGTGCATTTCCCTGCCCCCTCCTCGCCCAAATCCACCCTCCACTTCATCAAAACTTCTTTGGTAGAAACCGCTTTCTCCTCGGCCTCTGCCTGAAAAGACAAAAAACACAAGTGTTTGTAATAAATAATAATAGAAGTTGAAAGAATCAGGTAGGATTCCCTTTCCTGGTGTCTCTGAGAACTAATCTTGCAGTCTTAAGCCCCAGTGAAATTATCTGGGACAAAAGGAAAAAGGAACAATGACTGAAGAGAGTCTTATCCAAAAATTCTTATCAAGAAGTGCAAGATCAGACAGAACAGGCAAACAATTCTGAAATAAATACGATGCAGAAAAACACAAATACTTACCCAAGAGAAATTACCAAGTAAGTATGCATTGTTCACACAACATCCACATTGCACGCGTGTGCTTCACACACAAAAATCATATCACTTTTAACAGCAAACTCCAAAATGGCACTGCACTGTGGATGTACTCCTAATTATTGCTGTCAAGGGTCATAAAGGAGAAGGAAGCTATTATGTTCTAGTGACTGCCAGTAAAAATCTCCCCCAGGATCAGTGGGAAGAAAAGAAGGATCACAGGATGGTTATAAGCAGGTCAGAATGAAGAAGGACATTAACTATAGCTTTAAAATTATCCTACTGATCTTCCCAGTAAATGGTTCTCTACAGGCAGCTACCAAGTACCAAGCCTCAAGCCAAAAAGTTACAGACAGATCCTCAAGCAAAGCATCTCAAAGCACATCTTCAGGGCTTGAAAAGGCACGGGGTGTTTGGGTAAAAGAAAACAAGCCCTACACAACAGGAAAACAACACCCACATACATCCCCAGCCCGTCAAAACAACTTCCAGCACTGCTTAGATTAACGGATGGGGTGAAGTTTCCAGATCTACAAAAGACAAACACAGCTTCACACAGTGCACCAGCAGAAGAAATGGCAGGTTTCTAAGCAACTAATTTACCATTTCAAGATCTCATGGAAAGAAGATGAACAAGTGGAACATCTATCAGCTTGCTGTCAGGATAATGCCTTGCCTACATACACATGTAGACTCTACAGTCAAGTTTAAAACCGAAAAAGCACCTGGTAACAGGAATTCTAGGCTGGATAAGTACCTCAAACATCTATCTTTTCATATTTCTCTCTTCCTGGCTTCAAGGAAAAAAACATCTCAAAGTACAAGGTGCAAACCTTGCCAGATATCTGCAGAAGTAAGACAGAATGCCCAAATGAAACAGGAAACAAACACCTTCAGATTGGACTGCAGTTCTTGCAGTCTTCTGAAGAAAGTAATAAAAGGCCTCTACATTTAAAATCTAAAGACACCTGGATATATCAAGGAATCATACCATGTTTCAGTATCTTATGACCAGAGAAATTTAAAATAATCAAGACAGTTGCAACAGTTTCTCTACTATTCCATACCAAATCTCTTAGAAGGGGTGGTAGGTAAAAAGGGCAGAAAACTGCTTTTCAGGCAGAGAGAAAGAAAAGTGATCCATGGATAATCTCGCTGGGTCTTTAAATACACAAATGCTTTTGTATCAGGCAGAACAGGTGGCAGGGTGCATAAGGAACAATTTTAACATTCCCTTTAGACAAACTATCCTGTTCTATCACCAGCAAAGTTGATCAGTGACAGATCTCCCAGAATCACAGAGATGCAGCTTTCCTTACCACAGAGTTTTGAGGATGCCTAAGTTCAGATGAAGACTAGACAAACTCAAAAAAGAAAAACAAAATTTATTAATGGAGGCCACATCTGGTTCAGGAAATATGCTGAGCTGCAAACATGTGGCAGCTGAGCCTCTCCACCTTCAGTCCTTATTCTCTTGCCAAGATGCCTTCTTTTAGCTGCTGCTAGACTATGGTAACCTTGGAGATGAGCAAGCCCATGCCATATCCAGCGTAGATGCTTTTACACGAACTCAGGGAGAGGCAGAGCACTGACTGACTGAGCACTCAAGGTAAGAGAGGAGAAATTAGCATCAGACCTAGGAGAGTTATTAGAAACATCTTCACTAGGGCAAGTCTGATACAATAAGGTTGACTATAATAAAACAAGTTGCAAGAAACAGGAAGAGGTGATACAACATCAAAAGAGCATGATGTTTATCCAGTTAAAACATCATGGGTCCCCTAAAATCCCAGAAAAGAACTCCAAGTTTTTACTCTTCACAAATAAAAGCCAAGAAAGTTTCAGCAGTTCACCCAATACAATCTTTGCCTAATTTCTTCACTACAGGAAAGCTGTCTTCCTTCCTCTCACAAGAGATAATAAAGCAAAAGCAGTTCATAGAGTCAAAACAGAACAAAGGCACTGACTCATCTCCTGTCTCTGAGGTAGCAGAGGTGGGAAGTTACACTTTCCCAACAAAAACAAAGCAGGCTTGTACAGTGAGCAGCAGCACCACTGCAGGGCTCCTATTGCAAGGGTGAGTGCATGCTGCACACTGGGAGCAGCCGCACACCACCAGAGCCAAAGCCTGAGTGATACAGGACATTTCACCAGCAAACAAAGCAAGTGTCCTGTACAAGAGCAAGAATCAGTTGTTTTCCCAGCAGCATGGCTGATGGCCATTTAAAAGTATGGGAAATCACAGCCTGAGAAACCTCCCCCCACTCCCCACCCCTGTATGGTGGTCCATCTGTATTTCAGTTGTGCTCAGCCACCAAAATGGTCTGAATTAAAAGATAACTTTGTAAAATGTCCAAACTACTATGTTAGACATTCAGGTTAAGGCTGCCTGTGGGGTCACAGCACTCAGCTGCCAGCTGCAGTGACGCCACATAATACTGGACAGGGCTACTGAAGCACATCTGCCCTGGCTGTGCTGCCACCCCACCCATGTGTGGAAAGAACATGGGCCAATCCAACAAGCAGAAGCACATGTGCAGCCCCAGCAGCCACCAAGCAGACGACGGTGTGGAAAGCATCAAACAGATCCTACGAAGCTACAGAAGAGAAGCAGCCAGTCAAGGGAAACTGTGGTGTGCAAAGTCAGTCATTCAGCAAGTACCATGTGGGTGAGTCTGACCTGAAAGTGCACACTAGGGCACAGCTAATGCTGGTTACAGAATGCAAGAGAAATGCCCGCAGAGAGGATAAAACTGCACATGTAAGCACACCACCTGACCTTCTGCTTCTGCACTCCTTGGCTTATTTTAAACAGAATGCCACTTCTGAAAAAAAATACCTGGCACAGAAGCAGCAGATTAAGTGCATATGTTGCACAAAGTACTGAATGCAAAGTCAATAAATGTCAATAAACCCTTCCATTTAATAACAGAGTGGAGCAAATGTGCCATTTGTATTTCAGTAATTTCCCAAAAACCTCAGGATGAGGACATCAATCCACTGGACATTGTAATCATAACAGCTAAGTCTCTAACCTGAAAAATAGACAAGTTCGAATTTAAGTAAAAATGTAAGACATAAGCAGGAGTGTAATAAGCAGCACAAACTGTCATTACAATTATCATTACAAAAAAATCTAAAGCCTTACAGAATACAAGAAGCAAATTCTTGAAATTACACCATAACTGGAGTTTAGGATCTACAATCACAGTCATAATACTGTTTGGGAAAAACAAAATAACTGTAGTTCAACTACTGCTGTTTAGATATGCAAACATTACACTTTCACACCATTGACACACTTTCCAACAGCAGCAAAAACAGATTACAAAGGGCACAGAGGGTGGGTGGGGAAAGAGCTCTAATAGGAAGCAAAGGACCCTTCATAACAGCCTTAACCAAAAGGGAGAACAGCTACAAAACAAAGTGTCTGTAAGCTTACAGCCCATTCCAGGGACTATTTAAATCTCTCCTCATCCAAGGCTCTTATTCATGAATGTTGACATTCCAGTCCTGCCAGCACAAAGCACAGGGCTTAACTGCACACCACAGGGAGCTACCAGGAAAACAAGTCAATTAGAAAAGAGTCACGTGCAAGTACTTGGTTTCTTCAGAGAGGACAACTTCATTTAAAAGAAAAATAAACCAACAAACCAAAAATCAAAGCAATTTCCACATAGTAATCACATTCTCATCATCACAACATAAGCATTTTCAGTAAAAGTTGGGGTGACCACCCAGAGAATATTTACTGAGTGTTATCTTGCAGTTTTAAATACTGGTAAGTGAATGCCATTTAGAGTTCTACCCATAACACTCCTTTACCAGCATTTCTTTCCCTTGCCAACCCAGCACAGATTGGTTCTCGTGCTCTCAAATGCTGGAACACAATTCTGTGATTTGTGCCTCAGTCAGGGAACTTCATTAACAAATCTAATCACGCATGCAAATTCCTCTATAAAGCTGCTGTGGTGCAAGTCCCTTCAAGACAGAAATCTCATTTTGGTAAAGCTGAAGCCCACACTGACTCGGCAGCAGCTTTGCTGCATACAACTGTGTAAAGTTCATGGAAAACACCACAAAACCTTTTGAACCCCGGCAATTCTGCAGTGCAATAAGAATGTTTTCCAACTGTTAAGCGAGGCAGCTCATTTAGTGAACAAACTCCCAAGAAATTTCAAGTCCTTTTCACTGTAACCTGAAAAAACAAAATTGCATTTAAACCCTACTACTTGCAAGCAATGTTTTTGCAAACGTCAGCAGTCCTCTATTGAATTTTCATAAATCACTATAGGAAAAAAGTCCTTGACTACAACAGCATCATCTGTATAATTATGAAAATGGTACCATTTTGTCCTGGCAGAAGCCTTAATTTCTTTGCTGCGATATAAAAACTTTGGGAAGACTCATCATGCCTAGAACCCAACAGTAATTGCTCATGGGAAGAAGAGGGGGAAGTGTGGAAGAAACAAGCAGCAACCAGGATCAATGAAAGAAGGAAAGCTTAGAAAGCTGAAGAGATTTACTGCAGATGTCCTCTACAGCTTAGTCAGAACAGCCTAAGAAGCACACCATATAACAATTCCCACACCTTAAAAGATCAAACTAGGATAAACAAAAATGGAAGTGAAAACGATTAATTTTGCAACAAAGTTCTTTCTAGTATTTCTTAACAAATCTTAAAAATGAACTATGGGAAACCAGGAATACACGCAGCAGCTTTCAAACACTCTTAATACTCCATGCATTAATGTAAGGAATCAAACTTTACTGCCAAACAAAACAGTCATGCATACGAGTAGATTCAATAATAGAATTACTGGGTTAGAAGCCATATTCTGCCACATTTAGCCTAACAGCCTCATTGAAACTAGTGGGGGCAATTAAAAAACAACCCAGTGCTCACTGCATAAGGATGACATTGTTAATAGTGCAGCAAGAAAACACAGAAGTTTGACAAAAGAAAGCAAAATAAAGGGTTTACCAAATTACAAATCATCAAAGTATCTTGATATTGAAACTAGAGAGCACACTAGTGGGTGTATGATCTCAAATCAACAAATTTTAAGCAGCAATAATTTAATTTGCAGAATTATGTCTTGGTGCATCTAAAAAAACCAGCCAATATGTATTCCTAGCAAAAGTGAAACACAGGTGATAGAAACACACACATTAAAATAAAACAGAAAAGCAACAACTCCCAAATTAGTACACACATCTATATATATATATATATGCACACGTTTTTTTAATGAAAACCTGAGCATTTGTGCAACTACAATGGCAAATGAAGGGGAAGCAACAGGAAAATCTAGTGATAGTCTCATAAAGCTTTAAATTCATATCTTAGTTGGGAAGCAACCACAAGAAGACAGAAAACAATCTACAAATATCTGAGAGATGTAAACTAAAAAGAAAGCAGGATTAAGGAATGAGAACAGAAATGAGAGAACACTTTAAGTCAAAGCAAAATTCTGTCAAGCATCTAATTATATATGAAGTACTTTCTGAAGATCTTATTGAAAATACCACCCGTTAAGGGCATGTAAAATTAAATTAAAAATGGCTCTAAGAGAAATCTCACCTAAGCACCTTCAAAGACAGAGGTTACAAGATTATTTACTCAGTATTTCCAAGTTACTAGCTTCCTAGTATTCTAAATGCAGCCCATCCTATTTATATATGAAGTCCCCCAAAAAGAGTTCACAGAAGTGCACACATTGAAAAGGAATTGCTAAGATAAATTCTGGGTTTAACTATTTGGTTTGGCTTTAGCAATATGGCTTCAGGACATTTTCTCCATTCATTTGCAAATGCTTCAGGTGATTCTGGATGAGAAAACTACAGTGATGCACCAGAACTGGAAAGACTCAAATGTCTCCCAAATTCAATTACATCCTTCCACTAACTGTTTACACTCAAGATGTTAAAAAATGAAGATGGCTTTTCAGAATACTGAACCCAACCAACTACAACCATGATGTTTTAAGTACATTCATAGATTTTTTTCCTACCCTCTCTCTATAAATTGGTTTTATGCTTTTAATAAAGTTATTTCAAAGAATTTCATATTCCACCCCGAAACTACCTTTCCCTTTTGGTTTCCCGCCCACCAACCTGGCAAAGGCACATAACAGAGACACCAGTTGTGTGCCAAGATGTGCAGAATCATCACTGAACACAATATACATTCTCCAGCGCCACCTTGATGGAAAGGTTTCAAAGCTTTAAGCAAAAAGAACACATGGCTCTAGCCAAGCTCCACTTAGTATCTCTGAGCAGCTTTGACCTGGATCCCCTGGATCCATTGCAGCACATCCCATGGGCAGCTCACCTCGACCTCTAGAGGAACTTCGACCTCGAGGAGCCCCCACCACCGTTCCTCCTCCACGTCCCGTCAATCGCAGGACAGCAGCACTGTTTACAGACATCGAGAAATTTCTCTGCCAAAAAGAAAGAGTCAAGGTCAGATTTGACTGGGAAAACCTTCAGAAAGAAACCACAAATACACAAATAAATAATAAAAACCAAACAAAACAAAAAGAAAAAACAAACATTTACCATTTTCTTAAATTAGGCTTTGTTTTTATTACAAATTCTCTACAATTAATACTGCAAAGGAAAAGGATTCCATGCACATGTGAGCAGCTGAAGCAGTCTATAAAAGGATCTTGGTCAATATTACCATTTCCAAGTTACTTAGCTGAGATTTCGATGCTCTGAAGTAAGCATTTGAACAGCTACTCCTTTTTCAGGTGATACCAAAAACCATCAGAACATCAGCAGTGTTAAACACACATTCCGCTGCAAAAAGAGACTGGCATTTGCCTATACCTGACACCAATAACTAATACCAATTCTAAACTTGCTTAAGCAAAGCAGGAACATGTAAAGACCAAGAGAACTTGAATAAAATTATATTTACCAATGTCCTTTAGAGAAGTAAGCCTTTTTATTCTCTAAATATCACAAGAGTAACATATTTTAGGAAAAACTAAGCGTACTTAGGGCTTCTGAAACTTAAGTGACACTCATTTTCATAAGAAAATAAACACCAGTAAAATTCAACTTTAGCCTAATATGAAACAATTGCTAAAAGAAAAAGCTATTTCGATAAAGAATGGATAAATATAACCAACTGTCACCCTATTCTCTGAGCACAAATACTTGGAAAACTGGGCCAAAGAATTCAGAAGCATGTACAGAAACATTAACAAGAAAACCTGAACTGACACACACTTTCTGAATGCAAGTTTTGAATAATTAGAATGCAAAGGACTCCAAACAGTTGTTATATCAGGCTTCTTGGAAAGAACTTATAGCTAGCAAGGTGCTTACATCAACTCATCTGAATTGACTATGACTTTGAAGGTCTTCAGAGAACAATGAGACAAGTGATTATATACTATTTAAAATCTAAATCACTAACATCAAAGCCAACAGGAGATTTAATACATTACAGAAACATTTCAAAAACTGCTTGATATGTGCTCCCTACAAAAGTAGATCTTCCTTCAAGAAAGAATTGGTAACTAATTAGACTTGAGGGGAAAGAAAAAATGCAGTCGTGCATGGCAAAAAAACAAGGTCAGCCTCCAGCAAATCTGTTTTCTGAGCTAACTCTTAAAGTTTAAAGCAACCATTTCAACTGCAAGTGAAAAGGAACTACCTCCATCTGCCTCTGAGCAAACCACCACCTTTCTGGGTGCTGATAGTTCTGCTTTTTTTGTGAAGCGCTGAAACATTTCTCTACAAAAACATATTTAAGTTATTTATCAGAATCACTGTCTTGCGTAGGAGAGTCCTCTTTTTTTATGCTTTATTCTTCCTGTAAAAACAAAATAATGATCTTATTTTCTTTTCTAATTCATTTTTAAATTGACTTGTCTGCCTGAACTCTGAGCAACTTCTCCCTCCCCACTGTAGAGCCTGCTGCAGTGAAGGCATAGTGGTAACGGCCCATATGGTAAGATCACAGTAAGAAGTAAAAAAGCAAAGTCAAAAAAGCAAAAATTGCCCTACTATTGATCAGTGTATTCCTCCAATGATCAATGCTGACAATGCAGACTGAAGAACAAAGCTGCCACAAAAGAGCTTCAGCAGCAAATGAAGATGTCTCAGGAAACAGAGGTCATGAAAATAACCAAGGAGGACACAAGAGGATCTCTATTATATCCAGCAAGAGTTTGAGCCCCTCTTACTATGCAAGCAGGTAAGATTAAGACAACCAAATTCTTCCCTAAAGCAAATAGCAAAAACAGGAGTAGTAAGAAAGGCAAAGGAACATTTGCTGCACATTGTCAGTGCTCCTTGGTGGGAAGCTCCGTTAAAGCCACCTGCAGAAATCTCCTTTGCTTCAACAAACACTACCTTGGAAACACATCTTAGACCAATCTGCGATCGTAAATATATTGTATTTCATTACATTAAGTGAATCAGCTGAACTCTAGGTTAGCTCAACAACTTAATCTTCAGAAAAGTAACATTTTAGATGAAAAGAACCAGCAATTCCATCCAAAGCATATTCATGTCCTGTTACAGGGAACGCTGTAGCCTAAAGTATCCAATTAAATACTACAAAACTAAACACATTTAAGTTCAAATTAATATAGCTGACATGATCTGTCATCCATTCCTAGATAATACATCTTTAATTCAGTTTGAGACAAGTTCTTCCCATAGTACACATACAACTGCAGTGCCATCAGGTGCACAATACCACAGGAATTTGTCTGAATCTAAGGCCAAAGTAATCCTGACAGGCTCAGCTGCAACTGAACACTCCACCAAAATACCAGTGCTCTGATCAGCCTCTTCTCTAAGGACTCCCAAAGCCCTGCCCCTCAAGTTCTGTGACAACAATTCTATCCTAAGTATTCATGGAGGGGATAAAAAGGTCTTTTGAACTCTCTTCTGTCAATCTTAATTGTAAGAACTTTCCTGCACCACCAGTAGCAGTAAATCCATTAATATTCACCTCAAAATCACTTCTGAAGACGATTCTTAATGATAAACAACACTATGTCTTGGGGAACAAACACCAGAATTTCTAACTTAAAAAATGCCATTCCCTTGGTACCTCAAATCAATCATGAAGACAGGAAAAAAGGGCATGAAAGACCAGATTGTTGACATCCTCTGGGTCCCCAGAAAGCACTAAAGGAAAAGCTTTCTTAAAAAGGGAATATGGACTTCTTCTTCCAGATTATGATTTCTGTGGAGATTTTAGAGAATTGTTAAACTGCTTAAAGGCTCCTGTATGATTACAGGTGAAGAGGAGGAGGGAAAAGCAGTGATACAGGATACACCAACTCCTCAGGAGTTTTCAAGACCGGTGAAACACTGGGCACTGCAGCAGAGGATCACATCTATCCCTGAAGCTCAGCAGCACTTACCATCTCATCTGTACTCTGCACATTTTCCATCCCATCTCATCTGTACTCTGCACACTTTCCATCCCATAGCCTTTAACTCACATTATTCCTTGCAGAGAGTATCCTGACAAACACCAGGAGTCAGCATTCCCTTCAACTGTAAGAGGCAGTAAGTCCTCCCTGAAGGACTCCACCATGTATCAGCAAAGAATAAACCCAAAGACATTTACACAAAGGTTCAACATTTAGGTGGGCTACTGTATGTCTGGCTGACCATTTCTGGGGCTTGCTCCTCAATCCCTTCTCTCCAGGAACTAAGCTAAGACTTCCCACAAAAGCACAGTCTCAATCTCAGTTACCTTTGAAGACTATGACATGAAGTGCTTACAGTGTACCCACTTGAACTCAAATCCAACTGCTGATTAAAACCTAAACAGCATCCTACAGACACACAAGAAATATGGACCAACTCTGAAGAGGAAGGAAGTCTGGAAGAGATGAAGTGGACATGCCAAAATACCCAGGCACAAAATGGAATGAAAAATTCAAGAACACAACAGCCTAGGGCAGGCAAAGGAAGAAGGATGCTCTGATATCCTAAAAAACTAATAGTAACACTACCCACCCCTGCAAAAATCAAATCACTCCAGCCAGTAAAAATACTCAGCTTCCTATTACAAAAGAAACAAAAACCCAAACCACAGTATTATGAAGTAAGAAAAGTGCTAAGAAACATGACAAATCAGAAAGAAACTGCAAAATCAAAAGTTCTGACAGCCAGAAAGAGGAAATCAGTTCAGAGGCAAAAGTCAGAGGCACTTATCCAGAGAAAATGGGTGGTTTTCTCCATTAGGAAACAAATTTAAAGCAAGAGATTTCAAACTACCCAGATCAGTCATCCCTGAAATGGAATCCTTATGCACCTATTCTCACTCTCATCCATCTCTATGTGGTTATATACCTATAGATACATCAAAGGAGGAGATAAAAAGAAACTGCTTATATACAGAGCAGTTAACAGTACTGCATCTTCTGAATAAATGTTAACAGTCAAAAAACTTCAGTATTTCTCTAAAGAACACAAAACAGAGGCTACAGAACTTAGCCACTTTTGTGATTCTCTGGTTACCAAAGAGAAGATGGTAAAAAAACCACAGAAAATGTCACTGATCTGAAAATGATGCATACTTAAAAAATAGGTAACACTTCCCAGATGGTGATCCTGGATTTAACAACCTGTCTATCCTCAACAGAACACTGGATAAAAACTATTTTTTCCAATCAAAGACAATATAATTGAGCATGAATAAAATTTAGACTTTATGCTGACACGGTATGCTTTCATCATTTCTTTCTCTGTAGCCTAGGTTAAAATGAAAAGGTGCAACCAAAGGTATGTATTCTATTACCATCTTCATAAGCTGTTAAAATAGGTGAGGCAGTGTTCTTTATCTCTCCTGTGACTCATCCCTGGTAACTCCCTCCAGGGGACAATCTCCACTAAAGGGCCATCAAGGTCTCCAATAACCCCATGACTCACAGAATTACATCATCCCACTGTGAGGTGCCCCACCCAGGGGGAAGAACCAAACATTCCTACCTTTATATAATCTGAGGCTTGGAACACCCGGAGAGCACTACCACTGGATTCCCAGAGGACAAGAGCTCAATAACCACCACTGGACCTCCAGAGAAGGACCAGATCCTCCCTCAGGATCACTGCTCTGACAAAACCACATCCATCACTCCAACAGGACTGCAGCCACCATTTAATCAGAGTGCTACCACCACCCTGTCCAGCAGAGTGTCAGGTTGTATCCTGACTCTGTCACTTTAAATCAGAGTTTCTGTGCTACTGCCTTTATTTTAATTTTCCTATTAAACTGTAATTCTGACTTGGAATCTCCTGCCGGTTTGCTTTCAAACTAGTACACTCTGAGATATCCTAATTTCAAATTTCATTGTTTTTCTTAATGGAAGCATACTCTTTATTATGTCTTTACACTAGTAACAATCTAAAGATTAAGAAAAAAAAAGATACAAACCTGTTCTTCTTCTGTAAAAGGTACAAGTGCCAGTGGTGGCAGGGGCTCCTCTTGTAAAATAGGCAAAAATTCCTTATCCAGAAGGTCTGAAGGTATCTGTAAGAAAGAAAAAGAGCATTCTACTCCATGCAAGTATTTCCACTTCAGGGATGATGCCACACACACTGATTCACAATTTTTATTCTTCCAACTCTGTCTCCATCTACCCAGTACTTCCAGTAACTCTTACAGGGGGTGGGTATAATTCTGCTGCAAATTTACAACCTTCAAAAAAATTCTTACAAACAAGGCATCCAAAGCATCACACACCAACAAGGCCACAGATACCAGAACTCAAACTTACACACCACTGCAGCTGAAATCTGAATCAAGTGACATTTCATCTATTGCTTTTAACTTCAACATATTTTTATAGCCAGATTTTTAATTAACAAAACTGCCACCTACAGCATAGAGGTTGTATTTGATTTGAAGTAAGCAACTCCAACTTATAACCAACCAGGAGAGTAAAAAAAAAAACAACCAAGACCAAACCCAAACCAACCAAAAAAACATACAAAAAAGCCAAGTACAATGAAACGATATGTATAGATTAACTAGAGAACACTAATGACTTAAATCAAAATACATGTTAACATTAATTTTGAATCAGAAGCTCCATCAATAGTTGTAACCTTGAGAATGTGGACAAGAACCACCAATTACATACAGCAAGTGAGCTCCAATTATGCCAATGGACAACTGCCCCAAAAATATTTAGTTCATAACACTAAAGACTTTTTTTTTCTTTAATATATATGCTAGCAGAAGTCTTCCTGCTTTCAGTCAGTCTCTTTTAATTAGAAATTCAACAGCTTAAAATTGAATCCACTAGCTGACCTGAACCACTGTCTAGAGTCCTTTCAGTCTTCATAACTAGAATCACTCAACACCCTGGAAACATGTGGATAGCAAAAGAAAGACATACTCTAATCATAATGCCCTTCTGGCAAACACATAGGAAGAAAATATTATTTTGGACCATTCATAACAATCAGAGAACTTCCTGTTCAGGATATTTGAGGGTTGTTCTGAATCAGCCCCAAGAACAGAGGTCTCAGCATCATCTGACATAACAAACACAAACTGCAAAAAACTGACTTCTGACTGGTTGACCTATTCAAGCATAACATCAAGATCTAAATCACAGTTTTCTGAAGTAGAACAGGACAATTCTGCATGTTAAAGCGTGGCTTTAAGCTATATCACACTTAACAGACTTAGAAAAATCTTTGACATTCAATGCCCTTAAATCCATTATTAAAGCAACGCAGGGCTCCCAGTATTGTACAAGAATGTCAGCACAGCCAAGATAGGATAGGAACTTGAAGCTGTGTGTGCACATCTCCATTCCAAGCTCAAAGCATAATCTTGACATAATTTCTTGCAGTCCCTCCCTCTCCCAAGGGTAAAGTCTCATGGGCATTCAGACCTCCAGGTCTACTGTAACAATAAACCAACCACTGCCACCATCTAAAGACAAAGCCAATGTTTACAACTGCAAAATGTACTAATCATTTGCCTGAAAGATCTCTGAAATTTTGTATCATCTTTTACATCACTGAGAACCTTTGTTCAAAGTGAAACCAGAAGGAAGTTCTTGATTTTCTATACTGCTCTTATGCACTACATGTCATTTCTGTGTCCTGATTCCCAGAGAAGCGAGCTACCTGAGGACTGCTCTCATTGGGCTAGTTACCTGCTAAAGTGAACGGACTTAAGATGGGATAGAGACCTCCTGCTTTTTTCAGATGATCTGCTCATATCATTTATTGCCTGACTTTGTAGCTGAATCAAATAACTATTATGCACTACATTAAATAAAATCCTACTGAGGCAAGCAAATCTGCACAGCTGCAAGGCGACTTTAACCCTCAGTCATCTGTGGCAGTGAGAGTGAATATGGCAATCAGGTACTTTTGTTCTCTGGGGTATAGGAAGTGACCCCAAAAATGGAAGAAAAACAAAAAACAACAACAACAACAAAAAACCACACACACAAACAAAAATACAACCAAACAAAAACCCCAAAAACATACTGAATCTGGTAAAAGTACAATCAAACAAGTGCACACATGAAAACCCCCACAATCAGCCCTCTTCAGACTGGGATTGCAAGGGATATGTGATTTCTTCATCCATAACCACAAAATACAAACAACTATTCCTAATGACAAGACTGTCATTAGGAATAGACACACAAGGCCACCTTCCTCCTCCTGCTCACCTTATTATCCTTTAGAAAAAGTGCCAACATTTCTTCTCTCCCATAGCGATAGTCTGCTAGTTTGTACTTGGGCAAGGCCGGAGACAGAGGAGGGGATGTCACGCTCCCACCACTAGACAAAGCTCGCAGCCTAAAAGGAAGCAGAAAAGCAATAAAAATGAACTGTGATGTTTTCACCTGTGCTACCATCCCTCTGCACATTTATAGATTTGACACAAACAAAATAAATACAATACTGAAAGTAAAGACATTAACAGTTTAACTTCAAAACTCTCAGCACTTCAATAGGAAGAGTGGAAGAACCTCCCTTGTTTCATCCACAGCCAGCAGAGCAAGAAATAAAAGAATTCTCATGAGCACATCAAGGAATTCAACTTGCCCCAGGAAAACTCTTATGCTGACTATACAGCAAGCCAGCTATACCCCCCTAAAGCCTTGCCTAAACTATTCACACAGGCTGCACACAAATCAGTGGGATTTTTTGTTTGTCACCTTAATGACAACAGCTTCTCTTTGCCAAGAAAAATTCTTACCATGCTAGAGAGTGCAGCAAATATTAAGCTAAGGAAAGAGTTTATTCAGATGTTTCATCAAGTTTAACAGAACAGCACAGTAATTTTTATAAAGAAGTTTCTTCTTGTGTCTCTGGAATTCTTCCTTACCACAAATCTCTTTAGCAAAAGTTAAAATTAATGGCTTTTATTTTTTGAGAGTGCATGTAACATCTAATTTGGGTATCAATAAAAGAAAAAATAAAATTTAAAAAAAGATATGTAAAAATACAGTGACACTCTACTTCAGAGACACCTGAAGCAGCAGTCGAATAAATCTGATTTATGGTAACAGATAAATATGCTATTATGTTTCTTCTCATCCCACACAGGTAAGTTACTTGACTTCTTGCAGGTAGCATCTTACTGCTGTACATTATGCCCATTCTGCAGGTGAATTAGTCTCATTCTACACAGCCACTTCCTCAGCTACCCAAATACTTGGTATTTTTAAGTTTGAGGAATGTTTTACAAAAGCATATGTGTGTAAAGAAACAAAACCCTGCTGATTTTCTTACATTCTCTTTGAAGAGTAACTTAGACAAGTAGAACAGTAAAAGCTCTTCTCAGCAATCAAAAAGCCTTGGAAGGGAAGTAGCTCTAAATTAAAACAGTGATTCAGAGAACACCTTTCACCTAATTATTGAAACATGCTTCGATTTGTTCTACTGTCCTTTAAACAGAAAAGAAGAAAATCATTTGCAAGTCAAAAGCTGATCTTATTTTTTTAGTTTGGTGCCACCCCGTGGCAGTTCCTCTACATACCACTTCCAAACAAATTGTGCCTGCAGAATAGGTATTTAAAGGATTTGATGGCTCAGTGCAACATTCAACACCAATCAGATCAAACCTAGAGTCTCACTGTTAAGTGATACAGCAGCTTATGTGACAGTCATGACTATACCACAACCCAAAAGAAAAATTATAAATCTTATATTCCTTTATTCCTGTAAAAATACACTAATTCATTGAAGTATATTTTATGTTTCCATACATAATCTAATCTGGTTTTTAAACTACCTGGAGACTCACTATGACACTCCCCTCACTGTGACACAGCAATTAAGTTACTGTTGAAACATAGGTTTTTTTTAGAATTGTCTTCCCCCTTCTCTTTTTAATATAACTTTGGCTCCCATCCATCAAGAATGTAATCACATCTGTCTTACACTGAAAAGCACTACAGCACAAGATAGCTGCCTGGTGGGTATATTTATAGATATTGATAAATTCATTCTTTAACCTTCTTTCATTCTAACAAAATAGACTGAGCTCTCATTGTTTCACAGGCTGCAAATCATGTCTTGCTTCTTCACTGAATCCTCTCCAATTTCTGTATATTGTGTATAGAAATGTGTCAGCAAAAGTGAATGTATTCAAGTAACAGTTCTATCACATGCTATGCAGCAACTGTATTTCCTATAACCACTCTGCATTCCCATTCACACACTTGGACATCAAACACTCTTCAGAAACCACACCATTCACAATTCATGTTTGTAACTGAACTCACCAATACTTTACCAAGAAATTGGAACAAATACTGAATAATCACACCTGTGCAATTGCTCTTGCACAAAAGCCAGGACAATGCCTGTCAGACAAGCTGTAAAACTAACAGCTGACAAAACTATGTGACAGCATGGATTCCCTTGAACACAACAGCTCTCTTTTCCTGACACTTTTCAATACAAATGTGCAGGACACTGACACAAAACTCACTTTTGCCATATTCCATACAGGGATTAGGTTTTTTAAAACTGGGAAAAGATAAAGCTTGCTTAGCTATAGATTTAAGTATAGTGAGGAGAGTTTAAGAAGTTCCTTATTAACATTCATCACACAGAAGGACTGAACAAGCACATCTTCAATTATTCTGTGCATACTTCTGAGATCATAAACATTATTCCTCCTCCAAATGCTTGGCAGCAAGGTAAATATTATGCATTAACATAACAAAAAACCCAACTCAATTCATACACAATGCCAATTCACAAAATGAAGACTCATTTTATAACATTGCTTTAGATCACAGGCCAGGGACTGAGGCAAAACAGGAAAAAATAAAGGTATTATATCCCATTCAGTCCCATAATCAATTCTGCTCCAAAGGAAAAAAAGTCCTTTTAAACAAGTTCTGGAGTCTGACAAAACAGACAAAACTTACCATTCAGGCCCAAAGTTAAGTGTCTGAGTTTCTGCTGCCATTTTTTCCTGTTCTATTCCTCTTTTTTAAAAAGCGTGAACCTGAAAAAAAAATATTTATTATGAAAACAGCTGGATTGACACAGTGCTTCACAGATTAATTCAAAATACAAAAGCACACCTGGTCATGCAAAGAAGTGAAAAAATTGACTACACAATTTTTTTTAAGGACTCCATTTCAGCTTTCCAACACAGATTGATTTAGTAATATAGGAGCAACTGCATCAAGATTTCTTCCCTAAATCCCTCTTTTAACAGCTCAAACAGGACACTGGATTAGGGTGTCTGAGGAAACAATTTGTACAAACACAGAGAACTTGATGCATAATCCTCTTCTCCAAGAACAGTAATGCTTAATTAACAGAATTGCTGCTTCCTGACAATTACAAGAGGATAAAAACCCCACTAGAATTACAGCAAGACAGATTTGCCAGCTGAGTGGCAGAGTCTTCAAGAATTTTCCACTGCTCATTCTTGAAAAATAAGCCTTCTAAAGATTGAGTACATCCAATGCTACCAAATACTCCAAAATTCTGCAGGCAAATGACAGCATTTATTTCATTCCTGGTTTTATTAAGCAAAAGAAATGCATAACTTCAGACTTAGCTGATTTCACTGCTATTAGCCAAGGTAACTCCTGCAGACACTAGGAAGGCTCAAATCAAGCTCCTACATATCCAGAGTGTATGGACAAGAGCAGATGAAGCCATACAGGAGGGAAAGAACAAGATTAAGGGAAGGTAACTTTTCCCTAACAGAACCAACTCCAGCCCAGGCAGTTCTGGAGAAGTGTCCTTTCATGCAATAAATACAGCTCCTCTTTCCTTCCAGCAGCAGCCAAATCCAAATCTGCAGAGGAAGATAGTTTGATTCTTTAAAAACCAAACACACTGTAGGTAAAGCCCAAGAAAAACAAGAATTTGAAGCATCATCTTCAGACACTGGTTGATTAGACTTCAAGAACCCATAACATCAGGGAGGGAACTTTGCTGTATCAGAACCACATCCCCTAGCAGATCCAAGGACTAAATCTATACTTTGCATGAAAAGGTGATGAAAAAGACAAAACTAAACAAAGGAAGCTTTTTTCCCTTTTATTTATTCTACAGAAGTAATAATATTAAAGAAAATAAATCAAGACTCTCAAAGCGAGAAAATGACAAAGCATGCTAAAATGAAATATGCTTGAGCAGATTTTACCCAAATACTCTGGGCATAAGATTACAAATGCTTATAAAACTCCCTGCAGTCTAAACCTACCACCTAACATTTGGCTTATGTATTTTAACAACATGCTGTATCTTCTTTACCCCATACACAAAGTAATTTATATACAAATCTTAATGCTTTTATTTTCACAATAATTCTAGATAATTAAATGGAATTATCCCTACTAGCTGCACCAAAAGCTAATACAAAGATACCAGATATTCTCACAGGCCTAGTCTGAGATGATTTTGGTCTGATCTCTTCAAAAAGGAGTTGTCTTTTTGAAGCAGCTTACAGCTCATGAGAACATTCAAGCCATATCCACTCACCATCCTGCATATCAAAATATAAGGTAAGGTACCCAAAGAAAACATGCAGCAGCCACAAGAGAAAATATTGTGGGGCAATTCAAGTAAACCATCACACACACTTGGGCAGAAAGAAGCCCCTAACACAATTCCTAGTAGTCTTAATTGGATGGCTGTCCCTCCACTTCCTGCAGCGCCTGTAATCCTTCTTCTGGGGCTGGTGTGGGGTGGAGAGTTTTCAGATCAATCCATGTGCATCACCAGGGAACCTGGGATCTTTAACTCCTAACATCACAGCTAGTCTAGTATCAGTAATACCAGAAAGGCTGGCACTCAGGTTTAAAGAACAAAAACATCAGATACAAGGACAAAGCACTAAAACCCAGTTAGGATCAAGCTGTTTCACTGGTTCTGAACCCACCTGGCCCCACTCTTCAGCCTCTGTGTTATCGTCCCAAAAACTTGAGGATGCTGTGTCCTGTTTCTCTACTAGGCTTCTTAGCAGTTTAGTACCTACAAGAACGCTAGCCTCATCCCAGTCAGCTGCTGAATGGCTTTCCCTACACCTCATTTTGGCCACCACACTTTTTTTGGTGAACTCTTCCTCTTCTGTATTGCACTCAGGTAAGTTACTCCATCCCTAAAAGTTCTGACTGTAAGAATTTTGAACTGAAAACATGACAATTGTAAGTGAATGAAATTGTACAGGATACATCCCCTCTGAAACAGAATAAAACAGACATGCATGTGATCTGAACAGATGTGACAGGTGAAACGAATAGTCAACATTAGCCAGAAATAAAACACACATTAAAAAGAAATTACAGGCAAGTCTAGGAGAAAAATGTTGGACAAGAGACACCCTGGAAATGGAAAATGATATAGGAGAGGGAGGGCAAAGAACAGGGAAAAGGCTCAGGAAAGCTAAGACAGCAAGTGCACCACAGGAAAACACTAAAGCCACATGAGAGCAGATGCAACAAAGGGAGTGGAAAGTCTGTGCTGCTTCTGCTGGCCCTCAAAGTGCCAGCCAAAAGGGGAGAGCATGGAGACCAACCTGAGAGGAGCCTCTGACAGTGACTGCACACCACACCTGGCTCGTGTGCAGGAGAAGCTGCACTAACTGGAAAAGCAAGTTGGAATGGACAAGGCAGCACTCGCATCACAGGAGGAGAAAGTCAGGGTGGAGCAAGAAAAAGGATGAGGAATTCAGAGACGGGAATGAACGATCAGGTCACAAACTTCACGCCTTTTGCTTAGCCAAAATGGTAAACTTATCACATCTTTATTATCTAGATCATTTTTCTGGGTCTTAAAATTCAGTATTAATAACAGAAATGTTGATTTTGGTATTTATTAAAATGCTGCTTCCTTATTAATCAAGGATGGCAAATTACAAAAATAACATATACCTAATATTTCCTCCTTGATATAATTTGATGAGGGAAAAGCCCCTTTCTGAACAGCTAGTTTTGTGAGTTGATTTTCTACAAATCAAAGGTTATTCACTGAGGAATCTCCACAGTACAGATTTTATATGGGCAGAGAGCAAATGGGCAGCCTCAAGCTGAAGCAAGAAACTGAGGCAATATTTTGATAATGGCAGGTTAACACCACTGCTTGGCCAAGGCAGCTACCTGGTGCTTCCCACCACTCCTCCAAACTGGAACATTTTTCCAAAGTTTTCTTCAAATAAAGTCAATACTTGATCAGGGTGCCATTGCAACCCTACAAACAGTTGGGGTTTTCCCGCACATCTTTAGGGAAAAATGGAACTGGGACTATTTTCCGGAGGTGACAGCCACAACCAGCCACCAACTTGCCATCAGCATGCAGGAGTGAAAAGAGAAGAAATCACATCAACAACCTGCAGGCTGGCAAGGGGAAAAAACCTATTTTGTCAGCTGTTTAGTACTTTGAAAATCAGAAGTCTACCCTGTGAACAGACACAAACTGTAATCTAATAACATGAAGCCTTTAAGTTGCTTTCACTCACAATTAACAGGTAATATTATACATGCAGAAGCTGCCATCAGCAACACTCTTTCACTGGTTTACTTGAGGAACTATGGTTATTCTACCAAGCTTACAGTTTCTTAAATTATTTTTTAAGCTCACTATTTAGTACCTTACAAATGTAGTAAAGCTCTCAAAAACCTGCTACAGACACAAGCCAGAACTTGATTCTACTAGATAGATTTATGTGTTAAAATGTGTAAGATGTTACAGTTGAACGTCTACAATTACTGTGCACGTTTTGCCCATAAACTCTGGTATCTTATTTAAAACATACAGCTAGCTAATAAATATCTAGCCAAAAAGCTGTTTTCAGAGATTTGAAATATCAAAACTACCACATTTTCCAGACTTTGCTCAAGCACAGATAATAAAATTAAGTTCATTTGTTACTGATAGGCACCTGCGTTAAGACTTTCAGGCAATGTTGAATTCCTGCATTTCCATTACAGAATTCCCTCAGCTAGTAGCACATGACTATTTGTCTTACCAAGATGTTCTGCTGTTCTGAGTAGAGACTATCAAGAGAGAGGTTCTTGGCATTCTAAGTTAAACCTAGGCAATGGCTGCATTCAGGTCTGACCATCTAATCTTTTCTGTAGACAAAAAAAAAAAAGATTTGGACTGTCATTGCAATTTATAGCTTTGGGGCCACTGCACGCTTAGGTTTTTAATTAACTCTGGAAACCTAAACCTTGAAAAATATATATACCACTGATCCTTTCTATACACAGCTATTTTATTTTTAAATGGTCTACTCTTTGATCAGAAATGTTTAAGAAGAAAAGTATCCTTTCGTTTCAAGATAGTTCTGTTGCTACTGAAAGTCTGAAAGAGTCTTTTAAACCTAGAAACTGGATGAAAATGTGAGAACCAAAGACCACAACAAAAATCCAACATGAGCAGTCTTAAGTGGAAGGAAATGGGTTGTCCTTAAATGTGGAGAAGGAATTTAACAGCAGTGTTCCACCATTCAACAGCAACATTACATCAAGATGAGAAAACTTCACCTTCCACAGGCAGCTACTAGAGCTAGCTAATGTCAGTGCCAGTAACTGGGTTTTTAAAAAAAAATTAACAGGTTCACTGAAAAATTAATGCTGATTTTCTATAATTTTTGAAATATTAAGGATGATCTGCAACTGTATGCAAGCCACCTTTGAAGTACAATGGTAAACAGGATGACTCAGGTGGCTACACAACCTGTTTGATATTAATCACTGGCTAAAGCAGACAGCACTGATTAAAGGACACTGACATGATTAAGGCCAGGCAACACAGATTTATGGAAGACATGCAATCAAAATATACTTTTGTAAGAATAGAAAAGTCATTGCTTGAGCAAGTAGATAAATTTTAACTTCTGCAGGACATTTCAGTTCAGTAGAATGTTAAAGAGGACAAAATCATTCAGAACCACATAAAAACTCTCAAATCATTGCAACCTAAGTTTTCTTCTCTTCTAAAGAATCTACAACCCAGCTCAGACAGAACAAAATTCTGAAAACCAAGAGGTAAGAAGCTATCTTCTACAGAGTCTGTAACATTGGCCACAAAACTTCTAAAACCTAAGGATGACAAACATTGATATGGTAAATAATGGAAATGACACATCATCAATAGTACCACCATGAATTATTCAATGACTCAGTCCAGTACAGCAGGTTGCACTGAATAAGGCAAAGTCAAGAGACTCACAAGCAGAAAACACAGGTGATATATAAGACATGTAAGACTGTTCTGGAAAAACATAACCCTGAAACCGTGCTGAGAAGCATTATATTAATCAACTGAAAAGGAATATATGATACAACATTGACTAGAAGAGCTAACAAAAAAAACCAAAAAAAACCACACTTAACCCAGGAAAACAAAATGCAGAGTAAATATACAGCAAATTTTACAACTGAAGGGATACAGTGTCCTTTTTTTTAAGAGGCCAAAGAGATGATAAATCAGGTGTTCTAAACTTGATGGAGTCTAACAGATATGCCCTACAGTGAGAAGAAAAAACACCAACAACATACTAAAGCTCTATTTATTGAGCTTTGAGAAAAAATTAAGTATCTTGGTCTCAGGTAAAAACATCAGAAGACCCAAGTCTATTCAGTGAAGGGACTGAAGCAAGATATTTGGAGATAATCAACAAAGTTACCTTGTTTTAGATCAATGTGAAAATATTTTCTACTAAGTAAGTTCCAGTGTAAACAGAAAATTAATCAGAGGGAAAAAAACATATTAGTCACATTATACAAGATGCCAGACAAGTCACAGGAGTCTCTTCAGGCTTAACAAACCTGATTCCTGATAAAGGCTTGAATTTTTCAAGGCCAGCTACCCACACACCAGAAAGTTTTTCCTAAGGGAGCAATGTCCAAACCATCCACTTCTCCAGAAACTGTACCTCTATTATTACACTTAGATTTCTAGATCTCTTGAAGTCTTATAACCTCCCTGTCTCAAACCCTTGCCAAAGTATTTCAATCTCTTGGCAATTTCTGATCAAAAATTGTCCATGACTACCTCAAATGGCACTTTCCAACTGGCACTCCCCTGCTCACTGCACAGGTGCACCTAAAGCTTTATGGAGCACCTCAGCTTGCAACATGTTGCACCCTAGTCAAGAAGGACAAATACAAGGAGCCCTTCAAGGACAGAACTGACACAAGAGACCAACAAGACCTACACACCTAATAACCAAATCCAAGACAAATTGAGAACATTAAGTAACACAATTCAAGATGTTCTCCTTTCTACCTACTGTTGTGAACTTCGTGGTTAGATGTAGGCTGGAGAGTTTCCACTTCTTGCTTCACCTGCACACAGCCAAATGTGAAGGCTTTTCCCACTTCCCCCACCAGAACACAGCGTGACCTCCACCTTCATTACCAGACTCCAGCCAAAGGCAGACACCAGCGATTAAACTCCAAGCAGAGTCAGGGAACCACACCCTTGGCCTTGCCACTGGCTGGAACACGAATGCTTCTCATTCCAAATCCTATCCCAAAACCCTGCCAGAGCTCACTTTCCAGCTTAAAAAACAAACAAAACTCACTTTAAAAAAAAAAAAAAACTCACTTTCACATCTGTCTACCTTGTACATGGAAAACTTGCTGGTAAGTAACTATTTCACCTGTGCCCTTCCACAAGACATTACAGATCAAGACGCCAAGTGTATCTAGCTGCTCCCCAGCAGGGCCAGAAGCCAGACTGTGAATGCAACCAAAACCCCACTGCACCACCTCTCTCCCACTCACCACACACGTTATATAGCCCATACATATTTTCAAAGTGGAAGAACACAGCTTCAGAGTACATTCACTGACAACAACCAGTGAATTAACAGATCTGAGTTGCTCAGAGGTTCAGGGGTTCATTTTTAACATGTCATTTAAATAACCAGCTTCCTTGGGCTTTGGCTATTCTCTCCCTCCCCTCCCACCCTGTTCCCTAAGGTTTCCTGCTTTTGCAGTGCTGAGACATCCTATACTTCAGGAAACAAATATTCAACAGTGACTTAACAGAGAGAATCAGCATGTCTATCACACTGCATACTACATATGAACTACAGTATTTTTAATAGCATATCCCTTTTTGCAATATTTGCTAAAAAAAAATCTCTTATTTAGATCTAAGAACCATATCTTTGTGAATTGACTTGTGATGTTAGCCTGATCCTGGCCTTAGTACTCTTAAAACTTAGTGTTACAGAGAAAATCACATATGCAGATGATTCAGCACTAACTAAGCCTACCATGAAAGCTTCCACTGGTTTTAATGGTGGTTGAATGGGGCATCTGATTTATTAAGTCAAGTTATGAAATGTTTCTACATAAAAACCTTGCCATATGTTATTCCATGATCAGCCTCACTCACTTTCTGTCACACACAGTCTAACACTGACGTCAGCCCTGCTTTGTGCAGGAGGCTGGAGCAGACAACCACCAAAGACTCTTCCAACTAAATCATCCTCAGATTCTAACACACATGGCTCAAAAAATCACTTCATAAATCCATTATTTGCCAGCCAAACCAACTCCTTCCACATGACATTGTGATTCTAAGGCTGAAGGCACATAAATTCAGCTATTCAGCTATCTATCATCACAAACTTCACCCAAAGTCATCTCTGCAGTGTCCAGAGTGTATCTCTTCCCTGTTTCTTCCAGTCTGAATGGACACACCACTACACATGGATCCCATCTGCTTTCACCCAAACTGATCCACCCATGGACATCTGAGTCTCCCAGTCACACAAGCCACAAAAAGTATCTTTACCATAAAATACTACTAACAGAATGCAATTTACATTTATTGTGAAGAAGAGAAGGAACATAAAAGAAACTGTTTCATTGTAACCAGAACCTGAAACAGGAATTTCTCTATTGAATAAAAAGGACAAAATTTCAAGTAGCAAAACACAAACTGCAGTGCATCATGCTTACTTTCACTGGAATAGTAACTATTTAACAGTACAAAAATATCTTTCTAAACAGTTTTTTAACTGTATATGTAAGCTTGTTTATCTGTTTATAATGACAAACTACATATACAAGCAGACCTACTAAAGCCATCAAGTTATTGCTCTTTATTTCCCTAAAAATTTTTAAACATATGGCCAAAAAGAGAATGATGATAATGCACTGTTTTAATAACTGAGATTATCAAAAATTAGTAAGCAATCCAGAAAGCAGTCAACAACACAGTATTTTAAAACAATTCTCTAAATAGCCATCAAAAACTTTCACTGACCTACACACTCTACAACCTCTACACAGCTCATGGGATTCCTTCTGCTTTTCTCATAATCCTGAGGTCTACATATCCAGCTTCTATATATTACAAGCTTTAAGGATTACAGGAGAGGCTCACTCCTGAAAAAACACACTTTGATTTCATGCTTGGGAAAAACCTCAGATGCCTCCAAACAATTCTATGCATCCTTCCAATTTAAAAAAGAAGAGAGGCAAAGACAAATTTCAATGGCAGCCTAGTTTCCCATGCAGGCATCAAGCCATCTCTACAGTGTCTAAATTCAAGGAATGCTTAATCACCTTTAGAGGAAATGGAATGAAAGCCCTCCCTCTGCAAAAAAAGAGAAGTGGACACGTTTTGTAGTCAACACACAGTGGCAATCTCAGCTCCTAACAAAGCAATGCAAAGACCTCAGCCTGCTACAATCTGCAGCTGCCATCTGAGCTAAACATAAAAAAATAATGGCATTAAACATGGCCATGATGAACTGGTTATATATATCCACACACATATTGCCACCAGCCACAAGAGGGCCAACGCCATACACACCTTGTCACTTCAAGCACTTAATTCTCAGTTCCATCCACAACTTAGGCACACCTTGAGCAAACTTGCTACATTTTCTCACTTCTGGTGATTTTGAAGCGAGATTCTTTAAGCAAAGGAAAAAAATGCTCTGGAGTTGAGAGCAAGAGATACAAGGAGAGACTAAGCTGGGCAGGAAACTGACTTAGTTCCCAAAAGATCAAACCCCATCCCCCTATACCAATTCACACACCTTGCCTTTCAAATGTCACTCTATTAATTAAAATAAATTGATGAGACAACCACACAAAGCAAGAGTCCCTTTCAAGGCAAATGCTTCCTCAGTAAACAAAGAAAAAGGTTTCTCCTCACCAAAGCATCCAATGGCTCTCTAGGAAGCTCTGTAGGGAGAAGGATCCCTTGCTCTGCCCCATGGCTCTATCTATAATCATGAATTATATATAGTTTATCTCCACTAATCTTTGAGTAGAAACACTGAAGGGGGAAAAAGTAAGAAAATAAGAAAAATTAAGAAAAAACTGTTAGGAAATGGATTTTTTTTTCCTAAAGCAGACTATGAAAGAACTTAATACCATACTTTGAAGAGTCCTAGGGAATAATTTTAAAGACCTCAATGAAAGAATAAGAAACATATACATGACAGTTAATCGAACTTGCAAGACCAGACAAAAGTAGGCAAAATGAGATTTCACATTCTTAGTAATTAAAATAAATAAAGGAACAGAGAGGCCAAAGGGGAAAGCACAGATCATAGTGCCCAACTCATCTTCATCAGTTACTGTGAACCAGTGTTGTCCTTTCAGGTTTAAATAGAAAGATCTTTCAGCATAGAGATGTACCAGCAAAGCCTTCAGCCACTCAGCTGTCCCAACAATTTGTTCCATGGGACTCTGATATCTAGGGTTGTTTTTACATGAAGTATCTATAGATCTTAAAAAACTACTGATTTTTTTCTTACATTCAGGTATGAGGAACTCCAGTGACAGAACTTCATCCAGACATGACAGATACAGTGGTGCTTAGTTGCAATTCCTTTAAAAAACCCCAAAACCTTTGAACTCCCTTTTTACAGTTTTTTTTCCTCAACTGAGGAGTAAAACAGGAAGGAAAAAATTAATTACAAAGCCCTCAAATGTGTATTTACAAGCATTTTTTATCACTTACATAATCACAGGGATCACAGTTTTAGTTTACTATATGTTTTAGAAACACAAGCAAAAATGCAAACAGGAGCACCTGAGGATATTTTACAATCCTCAAGGTCAACACCTGTAACAAGAGTCCAAACTTTCACTGTGGCATCAATTTTTTTTTAAGCACCCTGTGAAACAAATCATTGCTGCTCCAAAACCACATTATGCTTTAGTTCTATGCTCCTCCTTTAAAACACAGTCTCAAGAAACCATTCAGAAAAAGGCCTCAAAAGAAATACAGTGAGCAGGTGTCCCCAGGCACATTCCTGTATCCAGGGGCTGGGAGAGCCTGAGAAGCTCTTAAAACCATTCAACCCCAGTATTTACACACAATATTGCCAGATACTGAACCAGTCTATCAAAGTCTCAAAATAAAAGGTGACATCCAACTTCCAGGGCTAAAATTCTGCCTTCTCTTTAATCCAGCAAACTATTAGACAGAAACTTTTTTTTTTTTAATCACACATTCATTCAGAAATTAACACCAGGCACACAACCACTGATATCAACTGACTTGTACAACTACATGAACCTGGGGAGCAAAGCAGGTGCAGATGGGGCCGTGGACACTCAACATTTCTGCTGGCACCCCCAGGATTAATTAGGTCACACATTTTTACACCAGCATCAACTAACTGCTCAAAGGATACCTATTCAAATGCATGGCAAGAAAACCAACACCTCATAGCAATAATGCTCTCATTATCCACTGCAGTCACCACCCAATAACAAAACTTAAAAATAGCAAAACAAAGTTTTTGTTGGTGACAACTGCGACTAATTTTGTTTACAAAGGTTTCCAATTATCATTGTATCCAATGATACATTCCAATTATCATTTGTATCAACCAAATGCTCCATTCACAGAATAGCAAATTAATTTTTGTTTATTAAAGAGTTTCTTAAGAACAAAAGCAACCAGCAGAATCATAAGAAAAAAATTCACACGTACTTTCCAGGAACTTGCCCAAGTCAGCTCCTGAAGCAAGAAAATAAAATGTGCAGCAAGAAGTTAGAGGAATGTAATCAGAATTCAAAAGTTCTTTTCCCATCCACCCAAGCAAACAGATATTCAAGAATTACAGTAAAAGCAGCACACCACGAACGTTGAACTGAATGTTACTGGGGGAAACGTGGATTTTTATTCCAGGAGCACTACTTGGCAATACCTCCTTTTGGCCTACACCTTGTCCCAATTCAAAGTGCAATCAGAACCGAAAAAGCCGTAAGTACTCTGTTGACACTGAAACTACTTGTCTTGGATCAATACCAAACGTACACAATTGTGATCGATGCTTTCTTCAGCCTGCCAAGGCTTCTCCAGTCAAACACTGCCGGTCACCGCTGCTCCCAGCACCCTGCTGCCTGCGCGGGGGAAGGCTCGGAGCTCCCTCCTTCCTCGGCCAGGGTAACCCGACAGGGCCGGGCGTGCTCGAAGCGGGGCTCACCGCGGCGCTGCCGCTGGGCTGGGAGGGGACGAGCGAGTTCACAAGGGTCAGTGCGAGGGGAGACGGCCCCGGAGGGCGCTGAGGAGCGGCGGGCGCCCCGCCGCCGCCTGACAAGTACCAAGGACCCGCATGGAGAGCGCAAGGCCCGCTCGCCCCAGCTCCAACGACCCCTGCAGAGGCCCATGGGGAGCGCAGGGGGGCCCTCCAGGCGCACCCCCCAACCCCCCTGGGCGGCCTCGCCTCCCGGTTAGGCCGCGGGGCGCCTCGGTGCTGCGGCAGCCGAGGCGGACGGGAGCCGCCGGCAGGGCCGGTGGTCGGGCGGGGCGCGCGGCGACGGGGGCGTGGTGGGGACGGCCGGGGCAGCGGCGGGGCCGGGAGGCGGCGGGACGGCGTTACCTGCGCTCCCGGGCGGAGAGTCCCTCACAGCCGCGGCGGCTCCTCAACCCAACAACACAAGATGGCGGGTGCGCCGCCACGCAGCGTCACGTGAGGGTGAGGCCACGCCCCCAGGCCCCGCCGCGAGACCCGGATGAAGGAGCGGCGCTTCCCGCCCACCCTCCGTGTGACGTCACCCCGGAGGGGGCGAGTCTCCAGCGCCCCCTGCCGGACGCGCGAAGCCGCCGCAGCGCCCCCCCCACCCCTTCCACTCACAGACCTGAGGGGAGATGGAGGGACGTGGCAGGGCCGGGGGTACCCGCGCCTCCGCCCTGCCCGAACCCCCGGTAATCAAATCACTGCCTCAGTTCCCCTTGTACTCGGCACTGGTAAGGCCACACCTTGAGTCCTGTGTCCGGATTTGGGCCTCTCACTTCGGGAAGGATGTTAAGGGACTGGAGCATGTCCAGAGAAGGGAACGGAGCTGGGGAAGGGTCACCCGTCTGACGAGGAGCAGCTGAAGAAGCTGGGGGGCTCGGCTTGAGGCTCAGGGCGGCCCTTCCAGCTTCCCACAACTCCCTGTGACAGGAGGATGCAGCCGGGGGATGGCTTCTGCTCCCAGGGAACAAGGAACAGGACAGGAAAATATGGCCTTAAGCTGCAGCAGGTGAAGTTTAGGTTGGACACTACGTAGAAATTCTTCACAGGAGGGGTGATTAGGCATTGGAAGGGGCTGTCAAGGGAGGTCGTGGAGTCACTGTTCCAGGAGGTGTTCAAGGCATGCCTGGATATGGCGCTCAGTGCCCTGGTCTGGTTGACAAGTGGGGATCAGTCACAGGTTGGACTCGATGATCTCAGGGGTCTTTTTCAACCAGAATGATTCCGTGATTCTGCCACCCTCCCGCCACTCTGTCTCACACACACAGGCAGCCTCAGCAGCACAGTGTGGCTCCCAGCCTTATCTGTTCCTTCTGTGTGGTTCCATGAGACAATTCAGCTTTATTGGTGGCCACAAGAATCTCTGTGAGAAGCCACCGTGTGTGAGCACTCTCAGTGCCCAGGCACTGGACCCACTCTCGCCCAGGCACTGGAGAAGCCCTGAGGACGCTTTGCCGTGGGAGTCATCCTGGGAGGCAGCAGCAGCTGCTGTTGCTGCTGACAGAGAAAGGGCATTAGATGATACATATTTTGACTCTTCTGATGGAAAAATCAGGAGCTCAAGGCAAACTTTCTTCAGCTAAAAATACCAGTTTATTTTTAGTCCCCAAACCCATATTAGTACATGAGGCAGAATAGCCCCATGTGGCTCCTTCAGTGTAAAAAACTATTCTTGGCTGTTACGCATTGCTGAAGGTGTAACCATTTTCAGCTGAAACAGTTTCACTCTAATCATGATGTCAGCCACAACCCATGTAGCTTTCTCCATCCTCTACTAGGTGAATAAATACTTGTCATTGTGTACTGAATGACAGCCAAAAATGATGCAACAGTGAATACTAGTGATTCTTGTGAGCTAATGGGTTGAAAGCCTGTAATTCTTGGGGCTTATTTTTAGCTGAGAGCAACATAGGACTACCTCACCCAAAAAAACTAGAATGGAATTACTCCGTTAGGAGGCTGGTATGGAAAAGCAAAGCTCCCTAGAAAAGGGCTGGCCTCTGATAAACTGCATTCAATCCCCCTGGTTGTTGTCACACAGCTTGAGCCAATACTAATAATGATAAAGAGAGGGAGGGAGGGAGACTGCTGCATTTCAAGCTGTCAGTGAGAACTTCCAATTTAATTGCAGAAGCAGCTGTGCCTTGTTATTCTACTTATCAAATGTGAGTTTGAGCACTCAAAAATATTTTCACATGCTCTAAGACAACCTTTATCTGAGATGGAAGATGTTTAGCACTTGTGGAAATTTTTTTATCCCAGTTAGCACAAACATTATATTACTGAGACCAAAAAAAAAAACAAAACCAATTTCAAATTCAAGAAGCATCTGAAACATTCCTCATCTGCAGAACTTGGCATTTCCGTAAAATACCTCAAGGAAACTCAGATGACAATCTTTTGGTAATAGCAGATGCATCTTAAATCTTCCACAACTCATTCAAGCAGAACAGAGAGAATCTCATGAAAATTCAAGACTGTACCTGTGCAGTAAAATTCCTGCATGGCTCAATGACAGAATGTCAGCTGATATTGTGTAGGTGTGAAATCACCCCAGCAGCCAGTCTGGGTACCAAGGGCATGATGCACTTCAGAGCCCTGGATTACTGTGCCAATTCATTCACCCTATTAAAAACCCAAGTGCAGGGAAGCAGCGTTCCCAACATACTATAAACTTTCCTTACTAACCCCTTGTTTTCACCCATTCTGGCTCCCTCAGTACACTGGTAGAGCTATGAACACAGAGCACAGCTTTGAAATGAAAAATAATGACCACAAAGCGGCCCAGAAGGATGTGTCAGAGTCATGTTTCCCCTTGCCACTCCTGCATTTTGTTACTTGGAAAAGTGGTTCCCCTGTTTGTTGAAATAACCAGGGATTTTGTCTGGGAAGAATCAATACGTTCTCAGCAGCCTCTGTTTTCCATGTCCTCATTTGTCACATCCCTAAAAATAATGAAAACAGCAGCAAAGTAGGCAAACATCCAACTGCAGTTTTTAAAGTCAGTCACTTCAATGCATCTGTCACCTCAGGTGGCTTGTGCTGAAAGACACAATACCACAAACAAGTTGCTACTTTTGCAACACTCAATTACTTTTAGATGTCTTGAGTTTATTTGGACACTCCCATAAGGTTAAAATGTTATTTTGTCACCTTAATCCTCACAGATAAACCCCAAACCTTGAGCCAGGAAGAGCTTGATCACACCATTTCTCTTTCTCTCTGCTGTGACCACACTGAGCTCTTTAGGTGAGATTTCCTGCTGCCATAGGCTGTCCCCTGCAGCCAACAGCAATGACTGTGACAGGAGCATCCTTGAGAAATCCACTGCAATCTGAGCATCCCGACAGGCTGAACCCACCCTTGGTGGTGGCTGAAGTGCTAGTGACTCCTCTGTTGTACTTTGCCTACTCTGGGGAAAGTAATGTTTTTGTTAAACAAAACCCCTTCAGGGATCAAGGACTACCTGAAGTTTCCATTCTAGATGAATGAAATACATGAGGCAAGTGTTTGTCCCTTCTGAGAAAGACCACTCAACACAACTGGTTTTTCATCAAGCTCCTCTACTTGCCATCACTGACTTAAGAGTCACTTGTGGCATGTCAGAAATACCAGAGAGGCATTAATGTACCAGCAGGCATCACTAAGGAGAGCTGGGATTGCCAGGACCTTTGAGAGCCACCTGTGGTGACATCAGGCATAGAAGGACAGAGCATCAAGGATTGTGATAGATAAATTACAGGTAAATACCACTAAGTGTTTTCACATGGTTTTAGGTGGGAGATAGAGCTAGGCAACTTCTCTTTAGTACTTCTGCATAACCTAATGACACAGTTATCTAATCCAATAATTGCCAGTAAAACAGAACAATTTAGAAAGCAATTAATTTCCCAATGTCCATTTTTGCAAAGTCATTTCAAAACACACATTGCTGCAACTTCCAAATAAATGCACATGCAAAAGCACTTATTGTTCACTGCACTGAATGCAGGTCCCAGCAAACAGCACCCATTTGAATTGAACAAAACCATAGACAATGCTCACTTCCTTACTGAAATTTGTCAGCTGGAGTTGACTCAATTCTATTAAAATAAAACCACTGGAAAGCCTTTTTCTACCATCTTCTCCTGCAGTCCTGGGCTCCTTACCCAGCTGCATGTGCAAAGCAGCAGAACTCAGCTGTGCTTGCTATGCTGTAAAAAAATGAAAAAATAAAATAAAATAAAAATCAAGAGCTGCAGTGCCACAATTTTCCTGGGGAAATAGACACTAAGGAACCTTCACCCTGGTTTTACCTGACCTCTGAGACCCAAGGACTCATAGACACAGTGAATGTATTGGCACAGAGCAGAGCTGCATGGAATAAAATATTTATGGCTTCTATTTCATCACTGGACCTGAAACAAGGCATGGTTAAACCTCTTCCTAAACCCCCTCCTCAGTGTGGCCATGCCAGCAAAGCTTAGCAGATCAGCAATAGTAGAAACAAAATGCTTGGAGACATATTTTCACATAGCCATGTATTTTTCTTTTTTCTCCCTTATTAAAGGCAGAAGCAGGAAATGCAAAAGGAATTCCAGCTGAAGCAACCTGCCCAGCTCCCAGCTGGGGCACTATGGGGGCTGAGACAGAGGCTATTTTAAGATAAGGAAAGGCTGACAACCTTCAGATGTCAACATTTAGCAGCAGGCAGTATTTCAAGTATTTACACAGCCATGTCCCTTTCTGAGGGAATGCAAACATTAGGGCTTCTTACACCAGAACTGCTGTGCAGAACAGGAAGTGTTCTCAAGAAGGGGTTGAACACTTCCCCCAGTCACCAAGCTTTGGGGATTACTATTATAATTTGTGAAAAATGCTATATTCAAAGACCTGAAATAAGCCACAGACAAGACTGGAGATAACAATGCTTTATTTTCACATTTCAGCAACAGGAGAAATAATTGAAGATGAAATTATCTGCTTTGTTGTAAAGTATAAAAACATTTAATTATAAATATTTAGCTACAAAAGCGTGATTTATAAAATATAATCTGTGAAGATATATACACAGTTTAATCGTTTAGCAATTCTTTCACCTGACATTAAAGAGTAGAGGTTTTTCTAGTTATTATTCCATGCTCACAGTTTAGTGCTCACAGTTTAAGAAGCAAAACAGACAAATGAAAAGATGACTGGTGAGTTTTGTTCTGGGAAAAAAAATTTAACATTTTGCCATGAATTTGGGCAAGAGCAGAGGCAGAATTTCAGCAAATCCATGTCTTGGAAGAGGTCTCTGAGGGAAATTCCCCTACCATGACCAACAGGGTTTATATCCAGACAAGCAGTGGGCATCTCAGCATTTGTGGGCAAGTTCCCCATGTTTCCAAGAAAAAATGGCTAATAGTATAATGCAAGCCCTCAAAATTCAGTTCAGTTAAATGTGCTCACCTCCCTGCTCTCTGAGCAGGGGGTGCTCAGTATGCTGTGCTGGTGTTCTCTGTTGTGCCTCTAATGAAACCAAACAATGTCACCTTCATGATTCAGGCTATGAGCAAATTTCCAAATAGAAAAGCCCAGTGTGCCATCCAATTGCACTGTCCAGCTGACAATACCCCCTAAAAACAGATACAGCTGCCTAAGCCTGGAAAATAACAGTGAAGCTGTACAGTACACTAAATGTGATGGAATGTGAAAGAAGATAAATGGTCAGGCAACTCAGTTTTCTATTCCTCGTTTAAGAGAGCCAGCTTCTTCCCTTTGAAGTCTTGTGGAATCTCATCTCTGACTGAAGAGTTTGTTACTATGGCACTTCAGAGAAGAGAAACTGGAAGACTCTTCAACATGCTGGGTGGCAGA
The DNA here is from genome assembly GCF_901933205.1 of Camarhynchus parvulus. Classification (NCBI taxonomy): domain Eukaryota; kingdom Metazoa; phylum Chordata; class Aves; order Passeriformes; family Thraupidae; genus Camarhynchus; species Camarhynchus parvulus. Next base: position 18,953,032 of record NC_044579.1, read on the forward strand.
AAATGCTACAGGAAATGATAATGAATTTGATCCATGTCCCTAGTAATTATCTTTCTCTCTTCACAGTGTTTTCATGGTGCCTGTGGCACGGGGCTTTGAGGAATAAGAAAAGGGTGACAACACCCAACAGCAGTACAAACATACAGAAGTCAAACTGTACTTTGTACACCCTGATTTACACAAGACCTCACTACTTGCCTGTAAGCAAGGAATGAATTAATACAGGATTAAGAGAAAAAGGATCTATAGGAAAGAACGAAGTAGGCAAACATGACGCTTGTCAGTGCTCACCCAGGATTTGCTACCTGCTGTTTCTGCTTTAGGGTCATGTGCTCCTAACAGTTCAGAGCAAACAGCCCGGACACAGCCCCCACTATTCACATCATTGTAAATGCATAGTAACTGCGAGAGTTGTGCCCTTAGGAGCTCAGGAGGATCTTCCAGAAAGGAAGGCTAGCAAAGCTGTGATGAGTTTTAGGCAGGATCCAAGCAGTTCTGTCCAGGCAGAGCCCTGATCTGGGAAACGTACCAAGTGGTGTGCAATTTCAGAGTGCATATTGGCTGGTTGGTTACTGGGTAAATGCAGACTTTAACTCCCTGAAAGCCGCTCGGCGGTGCTTCCTTTCCTCCTCTTCCCGCTTTCGCTCATCCTGCTCAGCTTTTATCTCTGCTTCAAACTTACTGGCTGAGGAGAGGGCTTGAGCCTTTACGAGACAGAGAGAAAATAAACAAGTGTCAAGCCTTGCATCAGAGGGAGAGACAAAGCCAGAGCTACTCCCAGATGAGCAACACAGAACTGCTTGCTGCACCTCCCAGTGCTTGCTGGGATGCTCTGCAGGACACCTCAAGTATTAATTACACTGCAATGCTTGGGTATTTACACACAATACCTGTTACTTTCCTTTACTTTAACATCAACAAAAGAAAGGCCACTTACTAATAAGTCACTAACAAGTGACCAAAACAAGGCCATCAGTACTGGGTCACATACATTATTTCTATTACCAGGCAGCAGGGCATAGGTTGTGAGTATGCAGTGGGAGAAACTACTGCAGAAAACACTCTGAATCACAGCCAAATCTGAGAACATCATACTACACCATGGATAATCTGCAGATCAAAGAGACATTGTTTACTTGCTGGCTATTTTTCCAGCTTTCATCTCAGTACATCTGCTGTGCAATAGCTGTGTTAGGCTCTTGGGAAAAAACTTCTTATATAAACAAGCAGGATTATTTTCTCTCCAAGAGAGCTTTCAGAAAGGGTGCTTTGTCAGCTTCGGATGGTGTACAGCTCTTTCTGCCAACCCCAGGACCCTGCAGAATTATTTTGATTCCAAAGGTTACAGAGAAAGAGATATCTGAAATCCTACACTCCAAAACACTCCGTTCACTACTGAACTCAGAGTGTTCTGGTTGAGGGAGGTTTTGCAAAAGGGAAAACTCTGTCCCTATTGCATTAGTTTTTCAGGACACTTTTGTCTTTAAAAGAGGTCAGCCACCTAGTTCCAGCCACAGGGACACAAGTCATTGCTGGTGTGGTGCAGCCAGACATTGCTCTGGTGTGTTGACTGACCACAGAAAGACTCTAGCTGGAGTGCAATTTGAAAGGAAACACAGCTACAGATGAGTAGCTGAGCTTCAGCTACAGCTGGGTTTTTTCATATTCCTCTGTGCCACATACCTTAGCTTCAAAGAAGTTCTTGGCTCCTTTGACTCCCTCAATGGACACATCTATCTCCGAGAGCTTCGCAAGAGTCAACAGGCCGCTGTCCTCCTCAAGTTCCCCAGCTGCAGCTTTATGGAAAATCAGCAGGAACTAGCAAGACAGAAAGGAAACATTCAGGTTTTTCACTGAGGCTTGAACAACTTAAAATGCAAACAGCACAATCACCTGGAGAGGGATGGAATTCACGTTTCAGAGCAAAGGAAACCAGGTCCATATAAACCAAGTGGCCACAAGGAGCTTGTGCTCCAGTACACAGTCCTGTTGACTAAAAGCAGTAGGAAACTCACAGGAAAAGAAGGCTTCCCAGGAATCAGAGCCCTGGTAAAGCACAGTTCCTACCAAGCCTGGGCTGCTATGTGGTCAGAGGAAGGAGGCCACCTCTGCACCTGCCCAGTACAACCACTGGGCAGGCTCAGATTTAGCTCTTTATGTCCCCATAAGCCCTCCACCAGCTTCCCCAGTGTTCTAGGGACTCAGGTCACATCCCATGACACTGAAAGCAGGGCAAACACAGCTCTGGTTCACCTCAGGCTGAGTGCCTCCCTGAACCAAGGCATTAGTGCAGTCCTTTTAGAGAGAACTGCAGCCCAGGTACAGGCCCTTGTGACAGAGTGGCTTGAACAAGTGTCCACAGAGCAAGGTAGCGTGAAACTTCTGTCCTGCACTGGACCATGTCCATTTAACAAATCCAGAGTCACTACAGCAGAGTGTGTATTGGGAAGTGAATTGCAAAGGGTAATGAAAACAAGAGTTATGTCTCATTCCACAAAAGCATACCTTTTCTTTTTGTTTTAACAGAAGGAACAAAACCAGCCTGCTTAAAAAGACCTCTGCACCACCATCCACCTGCCAACCAAACTCCATATTAAGATGTGGAAGCTCTAGGTGTACTTGCAGAGGTCCTGTAACTCCCTGCTATTCTTGGCAACCCCAGGAGGTGTCTCAGTGCTTGGAACAGTGCAGAGAGAACAGACACAAGGACAAGCCACTCAAGTACAAAAAGAGCACAAAGCAACAAAGCTGTACCAATGCACTTCAGGCCAGGCCAGAGGGCTGCAGACACCAGGTAGGCTTGCCCTGAAATCCCTTTGCACAGGAACATCAAATAGATCTAGTGCTGTGCTCCTCAGACTGCCAGGCTGGGGAGTCTGATGTTTTCTATGGAGAGCCCGAGCTGTCCCAGAGGAGGGCAGCAGAGTCCCAGCATTCACACTGAGACAGTCCTGCTTCAAGTTGCTCGCAGAAGCTGGTGGGAATGCAAGAGTTTGGGTAGGTCTCCCATGAGGAAGGGTGTGGAGATGATGCTGGCCGCCCTCTCGCACAGGCAGCTCACCAGGCACTGCTCCATACAACAGCCCCTTAACCTGTGAGTGCTCAGCACAGGGCAAGCAGAAAGGCTGGCCTTGGCAAGGGAATTTTCCTTCTCCAAACACATTGTAGTTGGTTGACCCTGGCTGGATGCCAGGCTACCAAAGCCACTCTATCATTCCCCTTCTCATCTGGATAGGGGAGAGAAAATGTAACAAAAGTTCATGAGTTCTAAAGCCCTGGAGAGATTATTCACCAAAATACTGTCCTAGGCAAAAAAGGCTCAACTTGGGGATATTAATTAAATTTATTACTACCAACATTGGAGCAGGATGATGAGAAGTAAAATAAATCTTAAAAGACACCTTCCCCTCACCCCTCCCCCCTCCTTGCCAGCTCTACCTCCTGTCTCCAGTGGCACAGGGAGATAGGGAATGGGGGTTATGGTCAGTTCTTCACAAGCTGTTCCTGCCACTGTGCAGGGAAAAGAGTCCTTCCCCTGCTCCGGTATGGGTTCCTCTACCCACAGGTTTGCAGGTCACTGCCAGGAGCCTGCTCCAGCATGGGCTTCCCACGGGTTCACATCTTCCTTTCAGGCAACCACCTGTTCTGGCATGGGTATCCTCCATGGGCTGCAGGTGGATTTCTGCATCCCCATGGACCTCCATGGGCTGCAGTCTGTTTCACCATGGTCTGCACCATGGGCTGCAAGGGAACCTCAGCTCCAGCACCTGGATCATCTCCTCTCCCTCCCTCTCCACTGACCCAGGTGTCTGCAAAGCTGTTCCTCTCACATATTCTCACTCCTCTCTTCTCTGGCCATAATTACCTCTGCACAAGAACTTTTTAACCTTCTTATATATGTTATCACAGAGGCATTACTATCATTCCTGATTGGCTCACCTTAGTCAGTGGCAGGTCTGTCCTGGAGCCAGCTGGCTGTGGCTTACCAGCCACAGGGCAAGATTCTAACAGCTTCTCACAGAAACCACTTCTTGTAGACCCCCTGCTATGAAAACCTAGCCATGCAAACCCAGTACACACACATAAGATACAAACCAAATACATGGTTCACTGGTTTTCATGTAAGAAATAAATGGTTTCTATTGGAAAGAAACCAAATCCTCCCCAAGACATCCTCTCCCTCTGCTCAGATCCCCTTTGCCACCACCAGGCACTGTGACACAGAGGGCTGGCAGCTAGGCTGGAATTAGTCATGCTTCCTCCTGCTCCACCCTGAAAGTCCCACTTCCTGGCATTGGAAAAGAGCAGTGAAGACAGCACAATCCTGAGGTCTGATACAGCTGTCACCTGGGGAGGGACTGGGTCATGAGTACAAGTGAGCATGAATCATCCTGAAACTAAGGGATGGCGCAGCAGTCATCTAGAGGAATACAGGCTGCTGTGGCCACAAAGGGCAGGCTGAGTTAAAGGAAACTTGGAACTAAAACACTGCTTAGGGTGGACAGAGCATAATGTCAGTCCCAAGGATCCAGCAAGGTCACTATGGGATGTCATGCTGTTTTCCACAGGAGCTCACCAGCAATTGCTCCAGCACACAGCCTGCAGCCCACCTTACCTTGAGGTATTGGCTCTTACTAACGAGAGAACTCCAGCAATCTGCATTCAGCTCCCATTGCCAGCCTGTGTAACACCCTTGCTGGGCCCAGGACACACCATGTGCAGCTAAGTCTCAAGGAAATGTCAAGAGAGAAGCAAAAGTGAATAATGTAGGTAGGTACCTTTCAAAGCTCTGCTCTCAAAGAGGACAACACAACCCACACTTTCCAACCCACTAACCTGGTAAATTGTATCTGATCTGCTGTCACATCCTTCATGACCCAAGACCTACACCACAGAGCTAGGCTGGGCATCATTCAAGGAGAGGCGTGGGACTGACAGGCAGCAGCAGTAGCCTTGCAACAACAGCTTGTCAGAAAAGCAGCACTATGTAAGGATGTGGTTTGCACCAGCCCTGGTAGCAAACACATCATGTGAGTCAACATTTCAGCTGGTGAGGGTGTAGGGGGCAGTGAGTGTATTTCTGTGGGTTCTAAGTAGCAGCTCCAATTACACATTACTATCACAGCAATTAACTCCAGTTTCCTGTGGTAATGATGGAACTAGACAGTCAGAGGTGTGGGGATTTTTTCCCTCCACTATACCTTAACTTTTTAAGCCTAAATTTCATTGCTTGAGTCACGGCAGGAGTCTTGTACAGTTAATTGTTAATATATTGGTGGATGTTCAAAGGTCAATGGTACAAGGCAGCTTTCCTAACAGGGCCTGTGGTTCATCAGCAGCCTGTTTGCCAGGGAACAGCTTATCTGGGATGGGAGAACACTACTCAAAGGGGTAGAAAAAGGTGATCTATTGCAAGTGAAAAAGGTTCCTACCAATTCTGTGGCTAGGCCACAAGAAAAGTATGTTCACACAGGTATGCCAGGACTTGGTATTCTCTGGATAGGCAGACAGGACCCCTCCAGTACTATAGATGCACTCTACTGAGTTCAGACACTTATTTAAACCAGGGTTCTCCTGGTATCATCTGAATGGCCCGAGTCAGCTTAGTCACCCTTCACATGCTTGCTTGCCACCATCAATGAGAAGCAGAATGGGACAGGCCTATGGTTCAGGTCTCCTGACCCACCAGGAAACCTGCTTCCCTGTCAGCCCTCTGCCTGAACACAGCAGCTGGACAGGGCACATCTGCAGCAAGGCAAGAAGCATCCTGCTCCTCTCTACCACAGGAAGCTTTGTGTGTCTGCCAAAGCTGCTGTGTAATTTGTCCCCAGAGCTCTGCCAGTGATGCTCCCTCATTCCAACCCATGGGCCTCTCAAGCTTGTTGCATGACCATTGTTTTCCCTTCTGGCAAGACACTTCAACAGCACCAGCTGCCATGTGCCACATGCCAGGGGCTGGCAGCACTGGCACCCCTGCAGGAGGCTGTGCTCTAAACAGGTGGCAGCAGAAGAGGAGCTGATCTGCTATTCGTGCCATGCCACTGATGCTGGGACATCATTTCAGGGCCTTGAGGATAGAGGCATTTCTCTTCCATGGGAGAGAGCCCCGGCAGCAAGCCCAGAGGCTGCCCCCAGCTCTTCACCTGCAATGAAGTGAGGCCCAGAATGCACACAGAGGGCTCCTCAGCCTATGCAGTGATTTGGCAATCAGAGACCTGGGGCCATGGGCATGGTGCTCTTCCTGCTCCACTGGATTCTTTGCTACTTCCAGTTCACCTCTGACCGGGCAGCAGGGAACTCAGGGACAGGTTCTCAGTTCCCAGATTTGCATATCGTTTCTCCTCTCTCGTAATCCAAGTCCTTGGCCTCTGTCTTTTTGTGCTGCCCTCTTGCAGTGAAATAAATCCAACAAAGCCCTTGGGGCACAAAAGCAGAGGAACATGGTGTGATGTGCCAGTGCATAGAGATGGTGCAGCAGCTCTATGAGTGACAGTCACCCCTCATGCCCCAACCAGCCCAGCCAGTCATAGGCCTTGGCTGCTCATCCTCCCTCCCAGCACTGACAAAGCTCTCAAACTTCCACAATGGAGAGCCTGACGTTCTGAGCCCTACCCTGGAAGAGGCATGGTGAGAACCTCACGCCTGCAGAAACCAGGGAGCCCAGCTGCTTGGGGCCCACTGCTGGCATCCCACAGGACAGAAGGAAGCAGCACAGCCCTCAAAACTGGTGCAGGACATACACAGTGCTGCCCCTCCTCTTGCTACCTAAGAGGCTGTGGGTTAATTCAGAAAGCCACAGTGTGACATTTGCTTGTGGCCAAGCCAGCTATCAAAGTGTGAGAGGAGGAGATGATGCAACAGGAGCTTCTGGTACCTGGGTTCCTCATTCCTGCTGAGATGATTTGGGTACCCCTGAGTACATGCAGGTCGCTGGTCAAATTTCCTCTCTTCTTCTGCCTGGCAGAGGATTCTGACCTGTCCTCCCAGCTGTCACAATACAGTGGTAACAGACAGACCTGTTTGAGCTGTGTCCCTGCTGAGCCAGCATGCAGTGCCAAACTGCTGCATCCACACATTTATTCCTTGCTGCAGGGAGGTGACCACCCCTCATAAAGCTTGCCATGGCTGGTCTCTGCATGATGCAGAGAGGGTCCCAATACCAAGTGGAAGAGAGAGCCTTTTGTGCCCCATGAGATGAGCTGCTCCAAGCAGAGCTCCTGCACTGCACCTGAAATGAGGCCTCAGCTGCTGCACCACAGGAGCCAAGCAATGAGACCTGGAAACTCAAGGGACACAGCTCGCTCCAGCTATAACAGGGAGCTCAGTGAGCACTCCCAGCAGCTGCAACAGGGCTCAAATGTGCTTCCAAAGCAAGCAGGGAGGTTGGAGAGCTTTGGCATCAGGTACCATGACTGCCACATGGAGATGGAGGTTAGCAGTGCTCCACACCCTTGACAAGAGGAAGCTCACTGCCTTCTCCACTGCACCCTAGCACTGGAAAAACACAGAGGGGAGAGGGCTACCTTCAGCCCACAGATATGGGGCCCAGCTGCCTCTTCCTTTAACCCCACAGCCACATTCCTGTCTGTTACTGCAGCCACCCTTACCTCACGGAAGCTGAGCTTCCCATCAAAGTCTTCATCCACCTCCTTGATCATGTTCTTCAGCCCCAGGTGGGTCTGCGGGGCTCCCAGCTTTTCCATCATGAGCTTCAGCTCCATCAGGTCAATATATCCATCCCGTCCTGAGTCATACCTGCAGAGAGCAAAGGGGAAAGGGTTAACCATCATCATCCCCATACTCATCCACCCAGAAGAGGAACCATGCACATGGATAAAGTCACTGTGAGGTTCAAAGCTTAGGGGAGAGCAGAAGCTGCATGACATGGCCAGTGCTGAGATATATTAAGCTCAGAGAAGTAGCTGTCAGCTTTCAGAGCTGTCTCACCAAAGAGAGAAGTGCTCAGGGGAGCTCAGACCAAACAACCCACACAGACAGAGCACAGAGGAACTCAGCTTATCTCAGTGGGATTTCCATTTCACCCACTTGCCTGTCCAGCACAAACGCAACTTGCATGCAGCTTACACCATGCACCAATGTGGTGAGGCAAAGGCTTGCAGAGTCAGCTGCTGCGAGGTTTCCTGCTAGTTTCAAGGAGAAACAGGGAGCAGAGACCAAGCAGAACCTCTTGGCAGAAAGCAATCTTTCTCTGTAAGCAAAACTGTCCCCCTCTAGCTGTTAAGATCTTTTCTCTACAAAATGCTTTTGTACTACAACAAGCACCACTAGAACAGCTGCACTTCAGGGCAGCTGTTTATTCTGTGTCCCCGGGCAGAGCAGAAAGACAGTTCCAGGGGAGCACAGCAATCCTAGCCAGGGCTGTGGTACCAGGGCTGCACCACAGGGCCAGGCTGGCAGAGGAAACCAGTGCCCACCTCCAGGAGAAAGACTAGAGTGGGACCATGCTCCCTATGGAGCACGAAGGACTGCAAGGACTCTTCAGAGGAGAGCACCCGTGCAAGGGGAGGAATTCTTTAGGGATGGGGAGGCAGCAAGTGATCTGCTGTGCACAGCCTGGGACTCTGCACCAACTCCTCCCAACATCTGCTGTGGGTGTGGGTAAAGCATCCAGCCCATCCAGCAACCAGCACTTCACACCCACCAGGGCTATCACCGCTCTCAAAGTCCAAAAGCTGCAGGGATGGGTGCTCTGTTATCAGCCACTCAACAGCCCTCTTTCATCCTGGTCTTGCCATCAAGGTTCAGCACAGAGCTAGGGCTTCACAGGAGAGGACAGGGCAGAGTCTCCCAAGCTGGGCTCAGCCTTGGCATACAGCCTGCCACTGCCCCCGTGCCACCGTCTCAACCCTGACAGAGTTAAATCCTTTCAACCATTCAGAAGGAAACTCTAGGCGCAGTGCTGAAGCTTTCCAGTGGGCAGGAGCCAGCCAAATCCCCCCACCCATCATCTTTTATTGACTGTTAGTGCTCTTCCAAAGAAATGAGGGCTGTAGCCATCCCAGACAAAGATCTGCACAGTTGTGGTTACCCTGGAAGAAAGCCCTTTCCAGCTGAAAAACCTCACAGCCACAGAGGAAGCTGTGGCAAAGGAAGGCACGAACAAAGCCACCAGCCCCAAACTGCGTACAGGCGTGAGCAGCACAAGGCAGAGCTGCAGCCAAGATCTCTGCCCCTGCTTTCATGAGCACAGGCACAACATGCTTTTTCCCCAAACTAAGGTGGTCTCCATGACTTTCCAAAGTCCCACCACCCCCATAAGTACTACTGATACTCCTTGTGGCTCTTAGTTTCCAAGGGTCCCAGGACTAAGAGACTCCCAATGACAGGGACATAACTGCCAAACTAGGCTGGCACAGAGCCCCTGTTACCAATCTGCCTGTACTCTCTATACCCAGCAAACCCATGAGCCCACCAGGCTGGACCTCCTTCTGAAAAACTAGGAAAGAAACCTGCATCAGAGCAGAAACCAGGTCACAGACCTGGGATGTCACAGGGAAGAAGTACATCAGGTTCTTCACAGCAAGGAAGGTGTCAGTTAATTAAAGCACATTCACAGCATTACCCAACCCAGCACTGAGATGCACTCCTAAGACATCACAGAAGCATAGCAAGTGCAATATTTAATTGTCAGTTTGCTTTTCTTTCAAGTTTGAGAGAAAGGGTGCAGAGCTGCCACTGTTGGAGATGCAGTGCTTTGATTAGACACAGCAGCAAAATGTGCAATAGCAGAAAGGCACCTGGGGTTGCAGTTTTCTTTGGGGGGGCTAGCAGGCTCATGCTGCCTTTGGCTGGATGCAGAAGCAAAGTAATACCAAGGTCCCCTCCAAGGGCTGTTAATCTGGGGTTGGGACACTGCCCAGCCCCACACGGAAGCTCTGTGTAACAGAGATGAAGGCAGAAGTAGGGCACAAGCCCAGCCCATAACTGCTGTGGTCATCTCACCCTTCTGTTATGGACACTACCTGTAGGTAAACACTGGCCCAGGGGCCAGTATGCTGCCCTGAAAGGGTTAAGCATGGGGCACAGTTTCAGGACTCATCCCTGCAGAGAGGCAGGACAAAGCCAGGATTGTGAGAAATGGGGTCTTGCCAACAGCGGGCCTGGCTGAGCAGCACTCTGTACCAGCCACACAATGGGTGTTGAGCATGAGTACAGCTGGTGCTGAGAAGCACCCAGAAATCAGGTTACCAGTCCCCTACACTCAGGGACAGCCAGACAGAGGGGCACTGAAACACAATGGCAGCGCCCTGCAAACTGCTACATTCCCTCCCTGCCCCCTCTCCTCCTAAAACAGCCAAACTATTTTAGGACCTGGGTACAGCCACCCAGCTGCTGCACAGCCAGACTATTTAGGGAGAGGCATATTTACATGGCACGAGAAACAGCACTATTCATTCCCCACCACCCACCCCCAACAGACCACAGGCATTTAACACTGGGGGGCACAAAAATGCAGACTGCACCTTGCTGGTCAGTTGATGCTCCCAGCACACCTCAGTCCTACCAAAGACCCCACAGTCTGCCTTTCAAGAGATCAAAAAACCCTTGTCTGCCTTTTGGGAGCCCCCTGTCAGGGCCCTGAGCTGAGACAGCCCCGGACACCTCTCACACACAGCTGCCTGCATCCCGGTGATGGACAGCCATTACCTTCACAGGCAGAGCTGGAAGAGGGCACCAGGGCAAGCTAAACACAGCATCCAGGGAAGCCATCCCAACCTGAATTCCAGGAGTGGCATGGCAAAAGCACAGAGCACTCAGGTGCCTGGTGAGCCCTGCCATCACTCACTGTCCTGATGTGACACCAGAGCTTTGCTTCCTTCACACTCAAAGCTCCCTGCGGCATGAGCCAAGCCTCACCCAAGTGATGCACAGGCATTACAGGCAGAGGGGAATTGTGTCAACAGGCACAGACACCTCATGTCACAGGAAGGCCACTCCGGCAGCAGGTCAGTGCCGTGGCTACAGCAGATCCCACCTGTAACAGCTGGGATGCCGCAGGCAGTACAGGCACTGTGGCTGCTGTGATGAAACTTTGCCACGCTGCTGCCACAGCAGTGTTCCTGGCAGCAATGAAACACAGCAGTGGCTGCCAAAATCTGCTGCAACAAGGATGCACCCAGATTCTCATGCTGGCTCGCTTCCACCCGGACTGCAGAGCATGCCTGGCTGCTGAAGCACTGGGAGAGGAAAGCAGGAGACAAAAGCGGAGGAAGGAGGGAATACTTGCTGAACAGACTTGCTTAAGAGCACAAAGTATGTTAGGCACAATTACTGCCCAAGTAAAAATATTGCACTGGTGTTCACATCGCAGAAGAAAGAGGGATCAGGAAGAGAGGAAAAAGGAGATGCCCAGGACTGCATCACCTATATTGACTCTGTAGTCACCTTCCAGCTGCCTCTAAAACCCCACTTAACACAAAAAGGACAACTGAATGAGAAATTTCAGATGCTGAAGGATCAAAGAAAAGTTTCTAAACATTCACATGTCTTGAGAAAAGCTGGAATGAGAACCTGCCCTCCCTGTTCATGTTTGCTGCACCTTACCTTGCTTCACGTACTATGGGCACCTGTACTTTGATCTGCAGTTCCTGTATGCTGCAATGGCCTAATTGAGGCTTTGAAGTAAAGCAGTTGGAATAATGGTGCTAAAGTAATAATCTCCTCTTAAATATTTCAAATCCTAAGTAACACTTTATTCCCTCTGAGCATTGTGTTTCACCTTACATGGAGAAGGGGGTGCTAATCTCTGCTCCCTGATATGCAGCGATAGGATAAATTGGAATGGTTCAAAACTGCCTCAGAGGAGATCAGACTGGACCTGAGGAAGCCTTTCTTTCAGCCTGAGAGGGCTGTCACACCGTGGAACAGCTTCCTAGAAAGGTGGTCAGTGCCCCAAGCCTGTCAGTGTTTAAGAGACATTTAGACAATGCCCTTAATAACAGGGCTTAACTTTTGGTCAGCCCTGAAGCAATCAGGCAGTCGAACTAGATGTGATCATTGATGCTCCATTCCAAATGGAATAGTCTATTCTATTGCCAAGAGCTTTGGAAACAATTCCTCCATACCAGGGTGGGGACAGGAACAAGCTCCTTGGCCACATGCAGCTTCATCCTCCCAGCCCAGGCAGAAGGCGTTCTGCTCTTGGAGGGACATGAGGGCAAGATGAGAGTCTCCTCCACTAAGATCTTCACCAAGACATTGGGCAAGACCTGCAGGCCCAGGCTGAGTGCCCATAGGAAGAACCCCCCTGCCCACTGGAAGTCCACAGACAGCCGGTCACATACAGCCCACAGCAGCTCTGGAGAGAGCAGCTCTGCTGCTCAGACGAGGCTGGGGCACCTGGCAAAGTGGCTCCTGAGTGGCTCCAGGAGGGCAAGGGGACATCACAGCCTCTCCTACCAGCCAGATTCAAGGCACTTATGCAATGTGTGGGCAACACATGAAATTCCCTAGATATAAAAAGCAATAGCAAGACTGGAATTTCTCTACTCCCTCACGCCCCACAGATGAAGCTGCTCTCTGTTTTCCTCCCCCTTACATTTCTCATAAAGGTCATTCCTGCCAGGCAGAGCCTCACTGCCTGGCTTTCACACTCCCCTCTGCCATTTTCCTGGACAAAGATGGCACCAAGGGGAGCTGTGAGACTCCAGAGGCCCTGAGAGTTCACTTAGACAACTCAGGAAAGAGAGGTTATCATGGTCCTCACATATTGTCAGAATAGGCGGCTAATTAGGTCACATTATAATTAGCCTGAGCTGCAGACTTCCTGGCTTCTGCCAAAAAAATACCCATCCTGAGAGCTGCCTGCACCCAGCACTCCAGCAAATACCTGCACCCCATCTCCAGTGGAATGGGGCCAAAAAGGAGAGATGCTGACAAGAGGAGGCTTGGACAAGAGAGGCAGAAAAATGAGCCCAAATGCAGCATCCAGAGCAAAGAGCATTACTTCTGCTCTGGAAGGATGCTCCTGGTGTAGCTAGCAGCACACAGCACTGGATGGAGCACTATATTTTGAGAAGTCCCACTTTCAGATGAGTTCTTTGCTTCCACCCTGGCAGTCACAGCCACAATCCATACCATGGGATGCCATGACAGGCATTCAAGGTAGCTGCTATCACCAGGACTTCTTTTCAGCTGGGGAACCATAACCCAGCCCACATCATGCAAAGGACCACAGGTTCAAATTTAGTCTGAACTACAGATTTAAAAGTCCCACTAAACTGATAAGAAACATTTTTTGGATGGGAATTTTCATAGTGGAAACCTGGCATCTTATGGCAATGAGAAGATACTAAAGGAAAAAAATAAGCCGTTGAGAGAGGAATGTAAGAAAGACCCCGAGTTGTGGTGGCCAGGGCAAATAAGCCATACAGAGAATTAAAGCCTTAATCACATTAACTCAAGCTCTGACTGACAGGAATTAAGGGGAACATTTCCTCTCCTCATGGAGCACGTGATGTCAGCCAATAGTTGAGACAGGTCACTGGCAGCAGATGGACCAAAGATGAGATCCTCTGCCACTGCAAACCTCAGGTGCCTGTAACAGCTAATACCAGGACACGGTTTCCTGGCTGCTTGTCCAGGAGACACAACAGGGGAGCATGCAGCCCACCTTCTCCCCCCTTTGGCATCAGCAGTTCTCACAGGGTATGCAATGCTTTCCAGCTACATTGACCAGCTGATTAGCATTCAACTGCAAAGCCTAGCTTTTCCTGCTTACAAGGCTAGTGTTTAATGAGCTCATTGTTGAAAAATTAGGCTGCAATTCAGCTCTTCCACTTTTCATTTCCCAAAAACACCGCCATTTCTTTCCTCTTCCCTATTGAGGCAGTGCCACTGCCCAGTCCAGGCTCTCACGCACAGCTCTCAGGCCTTGCCTGCATTGTTTGTCCTCCAGCCCTCACAGCACCATGTCTCAGCATTCCATAGAGTGGGATCCCCTTTAAGCACAGTGAAAAGGGACACAGGAGAGAGTGGAGCAGCAGTCCTGCCTGGACCACCTCGCTTCCTGCACCAGCTGCCAACACAACACTGCCTGTGCAACAAAGAACTCCAAACTCCAGTAAGCTCACAAAAGCCCATCGCCTGGTCTCCTGTGGCAACAGCCTGGCTGGGACAGGCAACACCCCGCAGTGCTGAGAGCTGACAGCATTCAACCAGCTCTTGATAGCATCACAACAATCCAAGGTGCCCAAGGCAGCTTTCAGCTCGGAGAACAATGATTTAACAAGTTACAAATCTCACTTCAGTCACCTCCATAAGGTGAAGTACATCCTCACGCCTTGCTCTGTAGTCCTCCCATCTCTTGCCTGGCAGTAGGCCCCTCCCAGTCTGGCATCTTGTTGTGGGGCTGGGAGGACACTGGTCCCCAGGAGCCCACGGGTCTGTGGTGCTGGAGGGAAAACTGAGTGCAGACAAAGATACCCAGACACAGCCTAACTGCAGGAGCAGGACAGAGTCTGGAGAAAAGGGCAGGATCATGGTCCCGGGAAGGGCCAAGCCTTCCTCCTTACAGAAGCAGCTCTCCCTGTGGCTAGCAGCAGCTTGACTTTAACACAAACCTTCCTGCTAGGAGGGGAATCCCATCGCAGCCCCCACGGAAGGAGAAGCAAGAGGAAGCTGTGCTCAACCTTTGCTTGGGTGCACGGAAGGGAGCACCAAGCTCGGCAGACAGGGCTTTGCGTGGAGCTAGGACACTGCCAGGCAGAGCCTGCAGGACTGCTAGGGGTGCTCAGGGTCGCAGCTGTTTCGGGCAAATGTCCAGCGCCTCTGCCTGGCCCCGGGACATAGACCCAGCTGGTACCCCAGGGTGAGGGGCAGAAGACTGCCTGTGCTCTCCCCCCGTCCTACCCAGATCCCGCAAAGCCATCGCTCCTGGGTGCCACCAGAAACAGCCGCCGTCCCAGTCCCAAGCAGAGCAGAGGCCGTGAGTTAAACGCAGGGCTGAGCCCCAGGCAAACTCTACAAGCCCCCCCGGCAAAGCACAGGGACAATCTGGGGATCAGATGGTGCTGCGAACGCGCCGCGGCTTCCTCCAGCCCGACCGCAAAACCGCGGAGAAATGTGAGCGTGCCGCTGAGAGCGGGCAGCCCTTCTCCAGATGTGCCCCCGGGGGCCGGCGCCGGGAGGGGCTGCGGGGGAAGGCAGAGCCCCAGCCCCGGAGCCCACGGGCCGGGCAGCGAGCCCCCCGCCCCGCTCCCGCCCCACTCACAGGCGGAACATGCGCTCCATGTCCTTGATCTGCCGGCGGCTGAACTCCTTGAACTCGGTGTAGGGGTTGAAGACGGCGGCCCGCCGGGGCTGCGCCGCGCCTTCGTTTATGTCCTGCCGCCGGCACAGCTTAGCGCTCAGCTCTGCGCCCGCACTGGCCGTCAAGCAGCTCCGATCTTCCACCTCCCCGGCCACCGCCGCGCCCTTGACCGCCTCTGCCTCGCCCTCCGCCGCTGCCCCACTCTCCTCCAGCTGCAGCCGCCGCTGCAGCTTCTGCGCCAGCTCCTGCGAGGCCATGGCCCGGCGCTCCCGCCGGCAAGCTGCACTGCTGGCCGCCTCAGCCCCGCTCCGCTCCAGCCAGGACCGCCCGCCCCAGTGCGCAACTTTATTCCCTCGCTTGGAGGGAGCGGGGCGGGACGGGGCGGGACGGGGCGGAGGGAGGCTGGGACGGGGCGGGCACTTAAGGAGGAGCGGCGGGACGGGGGGAAAGAGGGAGAGAGGAAGGAGGGAAGGAGGGCCGTGGGGGAAGGGGGGCTGTGGGGATTGCCGCCACTGCATGCGGAGGTACCCCGCGTATGTGGTGCGCTACTATCCCCCAGGCTGACCTCAGACATGTATGCTCTCCCATACAGCAGCCATCCCCATATAGATGACCCACAGAGGCCGTTTCCCCACATCCTCATGCAGGGAACCCCCACTCCATGGTCACTCTCCGACGCATCCCTTAACCGATAGGGTCTTCCCTCGGTTAGGGCGCTGCACTGGCGCTGGGATGCACGGACCGCGTACACCCCACAGCGCTGCCTGCTCCGCTCCGCTCCGTGGGGCGAGACGTGCCCCGAACCCGGCCGCGGGGGACTCTCTCGGGGAGAGCAGCGGGACACCCTCGGCTCACCAGGCGCTGCAGGGACGACGGAGATCAGGCTTGCCCCGCACCAGGGCAGAGGGACCCCTTAAGCCCCTCTATGCGCCTCCCCTCTCTTACCTCCTCGGTCTAAAATTAGCCCAGGACAAAGCTCGGCTCAGGCCTGGATTCCCTCTCCTTCCCCAGAGAACACGAGCAGCAGGCGGCCTCTTCCCACCACCCAGCCCCCCTTCCCAGGATAGTGCCCAAAGCCGCCTCTGCTGTCCCCCGGCTCTTGCGGGGTGTCCCTCCCAGGACTGTCAGTCCCTCGCCTGGCTGATGTGAGCCTGATGGCGTACCAGAGATGGTATTAGGGCTGGCGTGGGGCGGTTTAGGGTGGCGGCTGATGGGATTTACCCACCGGGGAGGAGGGGGAGAGAAAAGAACCGGCTCGGACACGCCGCCTGCTTATGGCTCCCGCGTGCCCGAGCCTGTGCGTCACGGGGGACCGGTCCCAGCGTCTGTTATGTGGCTGTTTGACACCTCCGGGCAGGTAGGAAGCAGTTCTCTGATGCGGTGACCTGCAGTTGACCTTCTTGGATAAGCTCATTCCCACCAAACCGACTCAGAAAATGACTGATGAAGCTATTTGCAGCCACCCTGCCCCTACATACTGCCTGGGCAGCTCTGTGCTGCCCCAGCGAGGGTCGGGAGGCTCAGGACGGCTGCAGGTTCACCACAGCATGTGACACAGGAAGGCTATTGCAGGTGTATTACCTGGAGATATATTATTATGTGTGGAAGGGGTGGCATGTCCTATACCCACACCGCATTGCCCTCACGCGGTGCCACGTCTGTGATGGAGAGACGTGGCACCTTCCACCAGAGAGGAACGGGGAGGAGAGCGAGGAGTTCTGCTGGGGTCACTAGCCACCCTGAAGAACAACGAGCCCAACAACACAAGGCGCTTCTGTGCCTGCAGGGTGTCCAGGGAAAAGAGTAGCTGAGGGTGAAATCAGCAACTGCAAAGCCAGGCTGCCATCTGGTGGAAATAGAGCTCTAGGCTACAGCTATGGGTGGGAGAAGGCCGCGGGGGAGGAGTAGGAGAGGCAAGGAAAGAGATAAGCAAGGGAAGGGGAAAAGTAAGCAACGTAAGGCAGGGATTTGCATGGCCTTCCCTTCCCTGATTCCAGCTCCATCCGTACGGTTGTTATCCTGGCCCCATAATTCCTATCACAGACACACAGTCCTGTCCCAGCCCTACAGTGATTCCAGCTCCAGCCCCACAAGCTCCACCAGCTCTGTTTCTGCTCCAGCTCTACATCCTCCTGATGCTGCCATGTGAAGCTGCTCCTGGATCAAGGCAGGATCTTCATTTCAGCTTCAGCTGTCTGATGCTTCAGCTTCAGCTCTTGAGCCCATATTCCAGCTCCAGCCCTACAGTGCCTATCTTGGCCCCACAGCCCCTATCTAGCCCCACAGTGGTTCCACCCTAAGCCCCACATTCTCTATGTAACCACCAGCTCTACTGCCTCAGTTCCAGCTCCTCAGCTTTCCACTGCCTCTGGCTAAAAGCTGCTCCTGGCTGTCACTTTGCTCCTCTGCTATTGACAAGGTGATGAATCAGTAACTGTCATCACTTAAATAGCTCTAGGAGCTGCCACACTCATCCCAATGGGGCCCCAACTTTGGGGGCAAATGAGCCCTGGCCTGCAACACACACCTTGCCCTGCACCCCACTGCCCACAGGACCCTCAGCCAGCATTAGATGCTGGAAACAGTGGTTTGGTCCCTGGTTCTGCACCCCAAAAGGTGCCCCTGGGCTGTCTCTGAGCCCCAGGAGCAGCCCTGAGACCTCCACTCCCAGCTTGTGTGGGTACCATTGCTGGGAGGGTTGGAACTCCCCTGACAGCTCCTGCAGCCCTCAAGCTTCAGCTTCATCCCCTCCCCATGGGATTTATCCACCTCCAGCCTCACCATTTCCATTGCTCCACATCAGTTTGGGTCTAGATCCAGGTTCATTTTCTAGTGATTCTATTTATTATTTATTCTCTTAGTTTTACATTATCCTAGTTGTATTAAGATTTATTTATACTGTTGCATTGTCATATTTTTATTTTATTGTGTTTTTAAAAATTCTATTACTAGATATGTGATGTTTTTAAAGTGAAAATTGTAGGGCTGTGGCTGAGGCCAGAGGATATATTGAAGCCCCTGGGGCTGAATCCAGACCTAAACTGCTCTGGAGCAATGAAAACTCTGGGGCTGGATAAATCCCATGCATCTGGGGGTAGAATCACTGTGGGGCTGGGGCTGGGATAGGGACTGTGGGGCTGTGTAACAGGATGTTCAGCCCTGCAGTGTGGTCAAACAACTCAAACAATGCCCTCTTTTGCAAGCTACCAATGATGGGCTGAGAAGGGCATCATGTGCTGGTATTTGGTATTGAATCATGTTAAAAATCTGGCACAATGTCTCAATCTGGCAGACCAGCCTCAAATCAACCTGCTAATGACAAGACAAAAATTTGGCAGATAAACTGCTAAACTGACCTGTCGGCATATCACTGATGGTCACCTCCTCCACACTATAAAAGTCCAGTCCACTTTCCATATAGGAGGTTCTTCTAATGTATTCCTCCTTGGAGTGTGTGCAGATTCTTGCATTGGGTTTTAGAGGTGCTCACCAAGGATACTCCTAAAGGTTAGAAGAAAGAGATTTGCCCACAGTTGTTGGTATGGACGAGTTACATCAGTCTCTAGTAATGTTTCTTTTTGCTAGCTTTAATATAATTGCTTTAATATTGCTTCAATATAATGCACAATCCTATCTTGTAATATAATAGTTTCAGCTTTTATAGTGTGTAGTAAATAATTTTCTTTGAGTTATTTTTGTCTAATCATTTATCATAATAAATAATTCATTCTTATAAAAAATATATCTAATTTGCTGTCATTAAAGCCTGTGGGATGAAGTTGTAAAACTTAAATTGTTAGCAAAGTCTGGGGCTGGGACTGAATCCAGTTGCCCCAGGCACCTCTCTCTGAGAAGGAGTTTAGAAAGCTAGGGAATCCTTTTCTGCGTCTTGTGGCACAATGGGAGGGTTTCTTAAATTAACTTTGTCTGAAGTTACCACTCCCACCCATGACAGGCTGGAGCTGGAATGTGAATTCTAGAGCTGGAGCTGAAGCATGAGAGACCTGGATGTGAAAAGAAGATCCAGCCAGACCCAGGAGCAGATTCACCTGGAAGAGGTGGGAAGATGCAGAACCGAAGCTGGCAGAGAAATAAAGAGAAAATGACTGCAGGGTGGGATAAGGACTGTAGGGCTGGTACAGGGGTGGTTGGGCTGGAATGCGACTTCAGGGATGGATCTGAAATCACTATAGGACTGGGATAGCAACTGTGGGGCTAGAACTGGAAAAAAACGTTTTTCAGGCTGGGTTTGGAATGTGGATTCTAAAATTGAAGTTGAAACCTCACAGTTCTGGAGCGAAACTAAAGATCCTTCCACAACAAGAAGGAGAAGCTTCATCTGGGAGCAGTGGGAACATTAAAAGCTGGAGCTGGTAAAATAAACCCTGTGGAACTGGAGCCGGAATCATTGTGACGTTGGGATAGTGACTACAGGACTGCAGCTGAAATCACTGTAGGGTTGAGATAGTAACTGTAGGGCTGGGTTAGTGACTATATGGTTGGAATTGTGGCCGCGGGGCCAGAATACGGACTGTGGGCCAGGGTACGGGCTGTGGCCTGAGGGAGGAATTGCAGCCCAGAATACGGACTGCTGGCCAAGGTAGGGACAGTGGGCCGGGGAACGTCTTGTGGGTGGAATAGGGATTATGAGCCGGGGTAGGGTCTGTAGGGCGGGGACACAGTCCGTGGGGGCGGGATAGGGCTTGTGTGAACGGGGTATTCTGTAGTGCTGGGGGAGGAACGCTGGGGCAGGGAGGGAGATCTCAACTGGGCACTTCAAGCGTGACCAATCGCAACACGAGGAAGGCAGTGGATCTGCCAATCGGGACTCGCCGACCACGCATTGTCCAATAGCATTCGCCCTTTCCACACGGCCGCGTTCCCGCCAAACACAGACCGCCCATAAGCACCCGGCCCTCGAACGGGCCCCGACAGCGCTCCGATCAGCCGCCACCTTGGCAGAGGGTTTTCGGAAAAGAAAAAGCTAGGTTACGACCCGCGGTACCTTAGGACCCGGTGTGAAAGCAAACATGAAAAGGTGTACCCTGTGTGACGTTTGTGGCTCGTGTGCCTGTGGTAGCCTGGGGCGCGTCTCCAGGGGCCGTCGTACTTGGATGGGAGACCGCCTGGGAATACCGCGTGCTGTAGGCATCTTTTGGTGCCTTTTGCCCCGGAGGTCTCGTTTTGTTGGGCATGCCAGGCCAGCTCAGGAGGGCGGGCAGGTGTGCTTTTGGGGTGCCGTTTGCGCCCTTGTGTGTCGGGGGCCTGGGGCATGTCTCCAGGGGCCGGCGATGGCCTGCGTGGCCGTGACGTGGTGGCGGTGCCCGGTGAGGTGTGGGCGTGCGGGGTGAGGGCGCTGGGCGGAGGGGCTGGTGGGTGCCTACGGCCTACCACCCTGAGAACGCCCGATCTCGTCTGTTCGGAAGCTAAGAGGCGGGCCCTGTACTTGGATGGGAGACCGCCTGGGAATACCGGGTGCTGTAGGCATCTTTTGGTGCCTTTTGTGCCCCGGAGGTCTCTCGTTTTGCTTGGGCATGCCAGGCCAGGCTCAGGAGGGCGGGGGCAGGTGTGCTTTTGGGGTGCCGTTTGTGCCCTTGTGTGTCGGGGGGGGCCTGGGGCACGTCTCCAGGGGCCGTCGATGGCCTGCGTGGCCGTGACGTGGTGGCGGTGCCCGGTGAGGTGTGGGCGCTGCCGGGGAGGCCGGTGGCGAGGGCCCGAGAGCGCTGCGGAGGGGGCCGGTGGGTGCCTACGGCCATACCACCCTGAGAACGCCCGATCTCGTCTGATCTCGGAAGCTAAGCAGGGTCGGGCCCGGTTAGTACTTGGATGGGAGACCGCCTGGGAATACCGGGTGCTGTAGGCATCTTTTGGTGCCTTTTGTGCCCCGGAGGTCTCTCGTTTTGCTTGGGCATGCCAGGCCAGGCTCAGGAGGGCGGGGGCAGGTGTGCTTTGGGGTGCCGTTTGTGCCCTTGTGTGTGGGGGGGCCTGGGGCACGTCTCCAGGGGCCGTCGATGGCCTGCGTGGCCGTGACGTGGTGGCGGTGCCCGGTGAGGTGTGGGCGTGCCGGGAGGCCGGTGGCGAGGGCCCGAGAGCGCTGCGGAGGGGCCGGTGGGTGCCTACGGCCATACCACCCTGAGAACGCCCGATCTCGTCTGATCTCGGAAGCTAAGCAGGGTCGGGCCCGGTTAGTACTTGGATGGGAGACCGCCTGGGAATACCGGGTGCTGTAGGCATCTTTTGGTGCCTTTTGTGCCCCGGAGGTCTCTCGTTTTGCTTGGGCATGCCAGGCCAGGCTCAGGAGGGCGGGGGCAGGTGTGCTTTTGGGGTGCCGTTTGTGCCCTTGTGTGTCGGGGGGGGCCTGGGGCACGTCTCCAGGGGCCGTCGATGGCCTGCGTGGCCGTGACGTGGTGGCGGTGCCCGGTGAGGTGTGGGCGCTGCGGGGAGGCCGGTGGCGAGGCCCGAGAGCGCTGCGGAGGGGGCTGGTGGGTGCCTACGGCCATACCACCCTGAGAACGCCCGATCTCGTCTGATCTCGGAAGCTAAGCAGGGTCGGGCCCGGTTAGTACTTGGATGGGAGACCGCCTGGGAATACCGGGTGCTGTAGGCATCTTTTGGTGCCTTTTGTGCCCCGGAGGTCTCTCGTTTTGCTTGGGCATGCCAGGCCAGGCTCAGGAGGGCGGGGGCAGGTGTGCTTTTGGGGTGCCGTTTGTGCCCTTGTGTGTGGGGGGGGCCTGGGGCACGTCTCCAGGGGCCGTCGATGGCCTGCGTGGCCGTGACGTGGTGGCGGTGCCCGGTGAGGTGTGGGCGCGTGCCGGGAGGCCGGTGGCGAGGGCCCGAGAGCGCTGCGGAGGGGCCGGTGGGTGCCTACGGCCATACCACCCTGAGAACGCCCGATCTCGTCTGATCTCGGAAGCTAAGCAGGGTCGGGCCCGGTTAGTACTTGGATGGGAGACCGCCTGGGAATACCGGGTGCTGTAGGCATCTTTTGGTGCCTTTTGTGCCCCGGAGGTCTCTCGTTTTGCTTGGGCATGCCAGGCCAGGCTCAGGAGGGCGGGGGCAGGTGTGCTCTTGGGGTGCCGTTTGTGCCCTTGTGTGTCGGGGGGGGGCCTGGGGCACGTCTCCAGGGGCCGTCGATGGCCTGCGTGGCCGTGACGTGGTGGCGGTGCCCGGTGAGGTGTGGGCGTGCCGGGAGGCCGGTGGCGAGGGCCCGAGAGCGCTGCGGAGGGGCCGGTGGGTGCCTACGGCCATACCACCCTGAGAACGCCCGATCTCGTCTGATCTCGGAAGCTAAGCAGGGTCGGGCCCGGTTAGTACTTGGATGGGAGACCGCCTGGGAATACCGGGTGCTGTAGGCATCTTTTGGTGCCTTTGTGCCCCGGAGATCTCTCGTTTTGCTTGGGCATGCCAGGCCAGGCTCAGGAGGGCGGGGGCAGGTGTGCTCTTGGGGTGCCGTTTGTGCCCTTGTGTGTCGGGGGGGGGCCTGGGGCACGTCTCCAGGGGCCGTCGATGGCCTGCGTGGCCGTGACGTGGTGGCGGTGCCCGGTGAGGTGTGGGCGCGTGCGGGAGAGGCCGGTGGCGAGGGCCCGAGAGCGCTGCGGAGGGGCCGGTGGGTGCCTACGGCCATACCACCCTGAGAACGCCCGATCTCGTCTGATCTCGGAAGCTAAGCAGGGTCGGGCCCGGTTAGTACTTGGATGGGAGACCGCCTGGGAATACCGGGTGCTGTAGGCATCTTTTGGTGCCTTTTGTGCCCCGGAGGTCTCTGTTTTGCTTGGGCATGCCAGGCCAGGCTCAGGAGGGCGGGGGCAGGTGTGCTCTTGGGGTGCCGTTTGTGCCCTTGTGTGTCGGGGGGGGGCCTGGGGCACGTCTCCAGGGGCCGTCGATGGCCTGCGTGGCCGTGACGTGGTGGCGGTGCCCGGTGAGGTGTGGGCGGTGCGGGGAGGCCGGTGGCGAGGGCCCGAGAGCGCTGCGGAGGGGCTGGTGGGTGCCTACGGCCATACCACCCTGAGAACGCCCGATCTCGTCTGATCTCGGAAGCTAAGCAGGGTCGGGCCCGGTTAGTACTTGGATGGGAGACCGCCTGGGAATACCGGGTGCTGTAGGCATCTTTTGGTGCCTTTTGTGCCCCGGAGGTCTCTCGTTTTGCTTGGGCATGCCAGGCCAGGCTCAGGAGGGCGGGGGAGGGTGTGCTCTTGGGGTGCCGTTTGTGCCCTTGTGTGTCGGGGGGGGGCCTGGGGCACGTCTCCAGGGGCCGTCGATGGCCTGCGTGGCCGTGACGTGGTGGCGGTGCCCGGTGAGGTGTGGGCGCTGCGGGGAGGCCGGTGGCGAGGCCCGAGAGCGCTGCGGAGGGGCTGGTGGGTGCCTACGGCCATACCACCCTGAGAACGCCCGATCTCGTCTGATCTCGGAAGCTAAGCAGGGTCGGGCCCGGTTAGTACTTGGATGGGAGACCGCCTGGGAATACCGGGTGCTGTAGGCATCTTTTGGTGCCTTTTGTGCCCCGGAGGTCTCTCGTTTTGCTTGGGCATGCCAGGCCAGGCTCAGGAGGGCGGGGGGCAGGTGTGCTCTTGGGGTGCCGTTTGTGCCCTTGTGTGTTGGGGGGGGGCCTGGGGCACGTCTCCAGGGGCCGTCGATGGCCTGCGTGGCCGTGACGTGGTGGCGGTGCCCGGTGAGGTGTGGGCGCGTGCCGGGAGGCCGGTGGCGAGGGCCCGAGAGCGCTGCGGAGGGGGCCGGTGGGTGCCTACGGCCATACCACCCTGAGAACGCCCGATCTCGTCTGATCTCGGAAGCTAAGCAGGGTCGGGCCCGGTTAGTACTTGGATGGGAGACCGCCTGGGAATACCGGGTGCTGTAGGCATCTTTTGGTGCCTTTTGTGCCCCGGAGGTCTCTCGTTTTGCTTGGGCATGCCAGGCCAGGCTCAGGAGGGCGGGGGCAGGTGTGCTCTTGGGGTGCCGTTTGTGCCCTTGTGTGTCGGAGGGGGGCCTGGGGCACGTCTCCAGGGGCCGTCGATGGCCTGCGTGGCCGTGACGTGGTGGCGGTGCCCGGTGAGGTGTGGGCGTGCGGGGAGGCCGGTGGCGAGGGCCCGAGAGCGCTGCGGAGGGGCCGGTGGGTGCCTACGGCCATACCACCCTGAGAACGCCCGATCTCGTCTGATCTCGGAAGCTAAGCAGGGTCGGGCCCGGTTAGTACTTGGATGGGAGACCGCCTGGGAATACCGGGTGCTGTAGGCATCTTTTGGTGCCTTTTGTGCCCCGGAGATCTCTCGTTTTGCTTGGGCATGCCAGGCCAGGCTCAGGAGGGCGGGGGCAGGTGTGCTCTTGGGGTGCCGTTTGTGCCCTTGTGTGTCGGGGGGGGGCCTGGGGCACGTCTCCAGGGGCCGTCGATGGCCTGCGTGGCCGTGACGTGGTGGCGGTGCCCGGTGAGGTGTGGGCGGTGCGGGAGGCCGGTGGCGAGGGCCCGAGAGCGCTGCGGAGGGGCCGGTGGGTGCCTACGGCCATACCACCCTGAGAACGCCCGATCTCGTCTGATCTCGGAAGCTAAGCAGGGTCGGGCCCGGTTAGTACTTGGATGGGAGACCGCCTGGGAATACCGGGTGCTGTAGGCATCTTTTGGTGCCTTTTGTGCCCCGGAGGTCTCTCGTTTTGCTTGGGCATGCCAGGCCAGGCTCAGGAGGGCGGGGGCAGGTGTGCTCTTGGGGTGCCGTTTGTGCCCTTGTGTGTCGGGGGGGGGCCTGGGGCACGTCTCCAGGGGCCGTCGATGGCCTGCGTGCGGCCGTGACGTGGTGGCGGTGCCCGGTGAGGTGTGGGCGCGTGCCGCGGGAGGCCGGTGGCGAGGGCCCGAGAGCGCTGCGGAGGGGCGGTGGGTGCCTACGGCCATACCACCCTGAGAACGCCCGATCTCGTCTGATCTCGGAAGCTAAGCAGGGTCGGGCCCGGTTAGTACTTGGATGGGAGACCGCCTGGGAATACCGGGTGCTGTAGGCATCTTTTGGTGCCTTTTGTGCCCCGGAGGTCTCTCGTTTTGCTTGGGCATGCCAGGCCAGGCTCAGGAGGGCGGGGGCAGGTGTGCTCTTGGGGTGCCGTTTGTGCCCTTGTGTGTCGGGGGGGGGCCTGGGGCACGTCTCCAGGGGCCGTCGATGGCCTGCGTGGCCGTGACGTGGTGGCGGTGCCCGGTGAGGTGTGGGCGCTGCCGGGAGGCCGGTGGCGAGGGCCCGAGAGCGCTGCGGAGGGGCGGTGGGTGCCTACGGCCATACCACCCTGAGAACGCCCGATCTCGTCTGATCTCGGAAGCTAAGCAGGGTCGGGCCCGGTTAGTACTTGGATGGGAGACCGCCTGGGAATACCGGGTGCTGTAGGCATCTTTTGGTGCCTTTTGTGCCCCGGAGGTCTCTCGTTTTGCTTGGGCATGCCAGGCCAGGCTCAGGAGGGCGGGGGCAGGTGTGCTCTTGGGGTGCCGTTTGTGCCCTTGTGTGTCGGGGGGCCTGGGGCACGTCTCCAGGGGCCGTCGATGGCCTGCGTGGCCGTGACGTGGTGGCGGTGCCCGGTGAGGTGTGGGCGCTGCCGGGAGGCCGGTGGCGAGGGCCCGAGAGCGCTGCGGAGGGGCCGGTGGGTGCCTACGGCCATACCACCCTGAGAACGCCCGATCTCGTCTGATCTCGGAAGCTAAGCAGGGTCGGGCCCGGTTAGTACTTGGATGGGAGACCGCCTGGGAATACCGGGTGCTGTAGGCATCTTTTGGTGCCTTTTGTGCCCCGGAGGTCTCTCGTTTTGCTTGGGCATGCCAGGCCAGGCTCAGGAGGGCGGGGGCAGGTGTGCTTTGGGGTGCCGTTTGTGCCCTTGTGTGTCGGGGGGCCTGGGGCACGTCTCCAGGGGCCGTCGATGGCCTGCGTGGCCGTGGACGTGGTGGCGGTGCCCGGTGAGGTGTGGGCGCGGCGGGAGGCCGGTGGCGAGGGCCCGAGAGCGCTGCGGAGGGGCCGGTGGGTGCCTACGGCCATACCACCCTGAGAACGCCCGATCTCGTCTGATCTCGGAAGCTAAGCAGGGTCGGGCCCGGTTAGTACTTGGATGGGGAGACCGCCTGGGAATACCGGGTGCTGTAGGCATCTTTTGGTGCCTTTTGTGCCCCGGAGATCTCTCGTTTTGCTTGGGCATGCCAGGCCAGGCTCAGGAGGGCGGGGGCAGGTGTGCTCTTGGGGTGCCGTTTGTGCCCTTGTGTGTCGGGGGGGGGCCTGGGGCACGTCTCCAGGGGCCGTCGATGGCCTGCGTGGCGTGACGTGGTGGCGGTGCCCGGTGAGGTGTGGGCGCTGCGGGGAGGCCGGTGGCGAGGGCCCGAGAGCGCGCGCGGAGGGGCCGGTGGGTGCCTACGGCCATACCACCCTGAGAACGCCCGATCTCGTCTGATCTCGGAAGCTAAGCAGGGTCGGGCCCGGTTAGTACTTGGATGGGAGACCGCCTGGGAATACCGGGTGCTGTAGGCATCTTTTGGTGCCTTTTGTGCCCCGGAGGTCTCTCGTTTTGCTTGGGCATGCCAGGCCAGGCTCAGGAGGGCGGGGGCAGGTGTGCTCTTGGGGTGCCGTTTGTGCCCTTGTGTGTTGGGGGGGGGCCTGGGGCACGTCTCCAGGGGCCGTCGATGGCCTGCGTGGCCGTGACGTGGTGGCGGTGCCCGGTGAGGTGTGGGCGCGTGCCGGGAGGCCGGTGGCGAGGGCCCGAGAGCGCTGCGGAGGGGCCGGTGGGTGCCTACGGCCATACCACCCTGAGAACGCCCGATCTCGTCTGATCTCGGAAGCTAAGCAGGGTCGGGCCCGGTTAGTACTTGGATGGGAGACCGCCTGGGAATACCGGGTGCTGTAGGCATCTTTTGGTGCCTTTTGTGCCCCGGAGATCTCTCGTTTTGCTTGGGCATGCCAGGCCAGGCTCAGGAGGGCGGGGGCAGGTGTGCTCTTGGGGTGCCGTTTGTGCCCTTGTGTGTCGGGGGGGGGCCTGGGGCACGTCTCCAGGGGCCGTCGATGGCCTGCGTGGCCGTGACGTGGTGGCGGTGCCCGGTGAGGTGTGGGCGCGTGCCGGGAGGCCGGTGGCGAGGGCCCGAGAGCGCTGCGGAGGGGCCGGTGGGTGCCTACGGCCATACCACCCTGAGAACGCCCGATCTCGTCTGATCTCGGAAGCTAAGCAGGGTCGGGCCCGGTTAGTACTTGGATGGGAGACCGCCTGGGAATACCGGGTGCTGTAGGCATCTTTTGGTGCCTTTTGTGCCCCGGAGGTCTCTCGTTTTGCTTGGGCATGCCAGGCCAGGCTCAGGAGGGCGGGGGCAGGTGTGCTCTTGGGGTGCCGTTTGTGCCCTTGTGCGTGGGGGGGGGCCTGGGGCACGTCTCCAGGGGCCGTCGATGGCCTGCGTGGCCGTGACGTGGTGGCGGTGCCCGGTGAGGTGTGGGCGCCTGCGGGAGGCGGCCGGTGGCGAGGGCCCGAGAGCGCTGCGGAGGGGCCGGTGGGTGCCTACGGCCATACCACCCTGAGAACGCCCGATCTCGTCTGATCTCGGAAGCTAAGCAGGGTCGGGCCCGGTTAGTACTTGGATGGGAGACCGCCTGGGAATACCGGGTGCTGTAGGCATCTTTTGGTGCCTTTTGTGCCCCGGAGGTCTCTCGTTTTGCTTGGGCATGCCAGGCCAGGCTCAGGAGGGGGGGGGCAGGTGTGCTCTTGGGGTGCCGTTTGTGCCCTTGTGTGTCGGGGGGGGCCTGGGGCACGTCTCCAGGGGCCGTCGATGGCCTGCGTGGCCGTGGCGTGGTGGCGGTGCCCGGTGAGGTGTGGGCGCGTGCCGGGAGGCCGGTGGCGAGGGCCCGAGAGCGCTGCGGAGGGGCCGGTGGGTGCCTACGGCCATACCACCCTGAGAACGCCCGATCTCGTCTGATCTCGGAAGCTAAGCAGGGTCGGGCCCGGTTAGTACTTGGATGGGAGACCGCCTGGGAATACCGGGTGCTGTAGGCATCTTTTGGTGCCTTTTGTGCCCCGGAGATCTCTCGTTTTGCTTGGGCATGCCAGGCCAGGCTCAGGAGGGCGGGGGCAGGTGTGCTCTTGGGGTGCCGTTTGTGCCCTTGTGTGTTGGGGGGGGGCCTGGGGCACGTCTCCAGGGGCCGTCGATGGCCTGCGTGGCCGTGGCGTGGTGGCGGTGCCCGGTGAGGTGTGGGCGCTGCGCGGGGAGGCCGGTGGCGAGGGCCCGAGAGCGCTGCGGAGGGGCCGGTGGGTGCCTACGGCCATACCACCCTGAGAACGCCCGATCTCGTCTGATCTCGGAAGCTAAGCAGGGTCGGGCCCGGTTAGTACTTGGATGGGAGACCGCCTGGGAATACCGGGTGCTGTAGGCATCTTTTGGTGCCTTTTGTGCCCCGGAGGTCTCTCGTTTTGCTTGGGCATGCCAGGCCAGGCTCAGGAGGGCGGGGGCAGGTGTGCTCTTGGGGTGCCGTTTGTGCCCTTGTGTGTCGGGGGCCTGGGGCACGTCTCCAGGGGCCGTCGATGGCCTGCGTGGCCGTGACGTGGTGGCGGTGCCCGGTGAGGTGTGGGCGCGTGCGGGGAGGCCGGTGGCGAGGGCCCGAGAGCGTGCGGAGGGGCCGGTGGGTGCCTACGGCCATACCACCCTGAGAACGCCCGATCTCGTCTGATCTCGGAAGCTAAGCAGGGTCGGGCCCGGTTAGTACTTGGATGGGAGACCGCCTGGGAATACCGGGTGCTGTAGGCATCTTTTGGTGCCTTTTGTGCCCCGGAGATCTCTCGTTTTGCTTGGGCATGCCAGGCCAGGCTCAGGAGGGCGGGGGCAGGTGTGCTCTTGGGGTGCCGTTTGTGCCCTTGTGTGTCGGGGGGCCTGGGGCACGTCTCCAGGGGCCGTCGATGGCCTGCGTGGCGTGGACGTGGTGGCGGTGCCCGGTGAGGTGTGGGCGCGGTGCGGGAGGCCGGTGGCGAGGGCCCGAGAGCGCTGCGGAGGGGCCGGTGGGTGCCTACGGCCATACCACCCTGAGAACGCCCGATCTCGTCTGATCTCGGAAGCTAAGCAGGGTCGGGCCCGGTTAGTACTTGGATGGGAGACCGCCTGGGAATACCGGGTGCTGTAGGCATCTTTTGGTGCCTTTTGTGCCCCGGAGATCTCTCGTTTTGCTTGGGCATGCCAGGCCAGGCTCAGGAGGGCGGGGGCAGGTGTGCTCTTGGGGTGCCGTTTGTGCCCTTGTGTGTTGGGGGGGGGCCTGGGGCACGTCTCCAGGGGCCGTCGATGGCCTGCGTGGCCGTGGACGTGGTGGCGGTGCCCGGTGAGGTGTGGGCGCGCGTGCCGGGAGGCCGGTGGCGAGGGCCCGAGAGCGCTGCGGAGGGGCCGGTGGGTGCCTACGGCCATACCACCCTGAGAACGCCCGATCTCGTCTGATCTCGGAAGCTAAGCAGGGTCGGGCCCGGTTAGTACTTGGATGGGAGACCGCCTGGGAATACCGGGTGCTGTAGGCATCTTTTGGTGCCTTTTGTGCCCCGGAGGTCTCTCGTTTTGCTTGGGCATGCCAGGCCAGGCTCAGGAGGGCGGGGGCAGGTGTGCTCTTGGGGTGCCGTTTGTGCCCTTGTGTGTCGGGGGGCCTGGGGCACGTCTCCAGGGGCCGTCGATGGCCTGCGTGGCCGTGACGTGGTGGCGGTGCCCGGTGAGGTGTGGGCGCCTGCCGGGAGGCCGGTGGCGAGGGCCCGAGAGCGCGGAAGGGCCGGTGGGTGCCTACGGCCATACCACCCCTGAGAACGCCCGATCTCGTCTGATCTCGGAAGCTAAGCAGGGTCGGGCCCGGTTAGTACTTGGATGGGAGACCGCCTGGGAATACCGGGTGCTGTAGGCATCTTTTGGTGCCTTTTGTGCCCCGGAGGTCTCTCGTTTTGCTTGGGCATGCCAGGCCAGGCTCAGGAGGGCGGGGGCAGGTGTGCTCTTGGGGTGCCGTTTGTGCCCTTGTGTGTCGGGGGGGCCTGGGGCACGTCTCCAGGGGCCGTCGATGGCCTGCGTGGCCGTGGACGTGGTGGCGGTGCCCGGTGAGGTGTGGGCGCTGCGGCCGGAGGCCGGTGGCGAGGGCCCGAGAGCGCTGCGGAGGGGCCGGTGGGTGCCTACGGCCATACCACCCTGAGAACGCCCGATCTCGTCTGATCTCGGAAGCTAAGCAGGGTCGGGCCCGGTTAGTACTTGGATGGGAGACCGCCTGGGAATACCGGGTGCTGTAGGCATCTTTTGGTGCCTTTTGTGCCCCGGAGATCTCTCGTTTTGCTTGGGCATGCCAGGCCAGGCTCAGGAGGGCGGGGGCAGGTGTGCTCTTGGGGTGCCGTTTGTGCCCTTGTGTGTCGGGGGGGGCCTGGGGCACGTCTCCAGGGGCCGTCGATGGCCTGCGTGGCCGTGACGTGGTGGCGGTGCCCGGTGAGGTGTGGGCGCGTGCCGGGAGGCCGGTGGCGAGGGCCCGAGAGCGCTGCGGAGGGGCTGGTGGGTGCCTACGGCCATACCACCCTGAGAACGCCCGATCTCGTCTGATCTCGGAAGCTAAGCAGGGTCGGGCCCGGTTAGTACTTGGATGGGAGACCGCCTGGGAATACCGGGTGCTGTAGGCATCTTTTGGTGCCTTTTGTGCCCCGGAGGTCTCTCGTTTTGCTTGGGCATGCCAGGCCAGGCTCAGGAGGGCGGGGGCAGGTGTGCTCTTGGGGTGCCGTTTGTGCCCTTGTGTGTCGGGGGGCCTGGGGCACGTCTCCAGGGGCCGTCGATGGCCTGCGTGGCCGTGACGTGGTGGCGGTGCCCGGTGAGGTGTGGGCGTGCGCGGGAGGCCGGTGGCGAGGGCCCGAGAGCGCTGCCGGAGGGGCCGGTGGGTGCCTACGGCCATACCACCCTGAGAACGCCCGATCTCGTCTGATCTCGGAAGCTAAGCAGGGTCGGGCCCGGTTAGTACTTGGATGGGAGACCGCCTGGGAATACCGGGTGCTGTAGGCATCTTTTGGTGCCTTTTGTGCCCCGGAGATCTCTCGTTTTGCTTGGGCATGCCAGGCCAGGCTCAGGAGGGCGGGGGCAGGTGTGCTCTTGGGGTGCCGTTTGTGCCCTTGTGTGTCGGGGGCCTGGGGCACGTCTCCAGGGGCCGTCGATGGCCTGCGTGGCCGTGGACGTGGTGGCGGTGCCCGGTGAGGTGTGGGCGCGTGCCGGGAGGCCGGTGGCGAGGGCCCGAGAGCGCTGCGGAGGGGCCGGTGGGTGCCTACGGCCATACCACCCTGAGAACGCCCGATCTCGTCTGATCTCGGAAGCTAAGCAGGGTCGGGCCCGGTTAGTACTTGGATGGGAGACCGCCTGGGAATACCGGGTGCTGTAGGCATCTTTTGGTGCCTTTTGTGCCCCGGAGGTCTCTCGTTTTGCTTGGGCATGCCAGGCCAGGCTCAGGAGGGCGGGGGCAGGTGTGCTCTTGGGGTGCCGTTTGTGCCCTTGTGTGTCGGGGGGCCTGGGGCACGTCTCCAGGGGCCGTCGATGGCCTGCGTGGCCGTGGACGTGGTGGCGGTGCCCGGTGAGGTGTGGGCGCGTGCCGGGAGGCCGGTGGCGAGGGCCCGAGAGCGCTGCGGAGGGGCCGGTGGGTGCCTACGGCCATACCACCCTGAGAACGCCCGATCTCGTCTGATCTCGGAAGCTAAGCAGGGTCGGGCCCGGTTAGTACTTGGATGGGAGACCGCCTGGGAATACCGGGTGCTGTAGGCATCTTTTGGTGCCTTTGTGCCCCGGAGGTCTCTCGTTTTGCTTGGGCATGCCAGGCCAGGCTCAGGAGGGCGGGGGCAGGTGTGCTCTTGGGGTGCCGTTTGTGCCCTTGTGTGTCGGGGGGGGGCCTGGGGCACGTCTCCAGGGGCCGTCGATGGCCTGCGTGGCCGTGACGTGGTGGCGGTGCCCAGTGAGGTGTGGGCGCGTGCCGGGAGGCCGGTGGCGAGGGCCCGAGAGCGCTGCGGAGGGGCTGGTGGGTGCCTACGGCCATACCACCCTGAGAACGCCCGATCTCGTCTGATCTCGGAAGCTAAGCAGGGTCGGGCCCGGTTAGTACTTGGATGGGAGACCGCCTGGGAATACCGGGTGCTGTAGGCATCTTTTGGTGCCTTTTGTGCCCCGGAGGTCTCTCGTTTTGCTTGGGCATGCCAGGCCAGGCTCAGGAGGGCGGGGGCAGGTGTGCTCTTGGGGTGCCGTTTGTGCCCTTGTGTGTCGGGGGGGCCTGTGGTCTTTTGCCTCTCTGTGGTGATATTTCATTTATTTATCTCCAGTTCCCTTGTCATTTTCCATTTGGTTTTTTTGTATCTTTTACTTCTTTTCCTTTTTTTAGGAATAAATATTTTTTTCTCGAGGTTTGGTTAATATAGTCTTTTATAGTAATTTTATTATATTTTCTCTGTCATGTTGTTTATGTAGATTTTCAGTGCCCTTGGTCTCTCTATAGTGTCACTGGATGTATCCCGCTGTTTTGCTCTCTGTGTGCCATTTTTGCTTGTCCTGTTGACCGTCAGTGTTTTATTCTGTGACTTTTTTTGCTATCATTATGCCTTTCTTCGTCATGTTTTACCTGCTTCTCAGAGGCTGCCTTTTCATGGCTTGCCATGTGGATTCTGCTGCTTGGTCTGTGCACTAGGTGAGGAGCCCCTGTGTTTCTGCCAGCGGTCGTGCCATGGTCTGGAATGCCCACTGCAAGATCCCATCCCATGTGCTCTGTGGGATAGCCCCAGGTGTTCATTTTATATTTCCATCCCACATCCTTTCCCTCTGTCCAGGCACCTGCTGCCTGACCCATAGCCCCAAGTCCCCCTGCGGGCCACACCAGAGACATGGTCCCCTTTGCATGGAATCTGCCTGGTGTCACACACAGCCTTACCTCACCTAGCAGTGCATCAAGCTCCTCCCGGCTCAGCACAGGGTCACTGCCAAGGGCTCCATCCTCTGCCTGTGCATGGAGAGATGTCCTGTCAGCTCCCTTGCTGCCATCAGCCTGTTCCCCTTTTGGTCAGGGTTGCTACCCATGTTCAGTCCCTCAGCTGGTGTGGGCCCAGCTCATGCTCCCCCAGTACAGCTTCACTAATTTGCCTCCATGTAATATCAGCCCACCCGTCAGCCTGCCTGACCCACCTCCACCCTCCTGCTCCCCTTAGGCCCCTCTTTTCCTCTCCCACCCTACTCTTGGCACTGCCCTTTCTGACCTTGGCTGCTGGAAGCAGTTGGTCTCCAGATGCTGCAGTGGTGCCCAGACCTCCTGTGTCCAGGGTGCCCGTGCAGGACATGCACAGCTGTAGCCCCCTAGACCATCAGGGGTGACACAGACTGTCAGGGCAGAACCCTCCAGGGAGGAACTAAGGCTGGCATGTGGGGCATGATGGGGAACTCACGTGGGGTCCCCACTGGGAGCAGGACAGTGGTGGGGAGTGGGGACCCGGGCGCAGCAGCGGCTGCAGACGCTCCCCTCCACTCCACCCGGCTGGGTGTCCCGCGCCGCCTCCCCCAGGACCTCGGGGGGTCTCTCCACAGGCAAGTCTGCCTCCAGCAGCTGGCCTGGTTCAGTCACGTTCTCCACACAGGAGCCACATCGCCACGTCCCGCTGCGCAGTGGGAGCAGAGCAGTGAGGGCCGGCAGGGGGCACTGGCATCCCTGCGTGCCCTGGGACTCACCTGGGGACGTGGGGCAGCGGGGGCACCAGGCAGGCAAGGTGAAAGGCCCTGGGGCAGCCATCACAACAGATGAGCTCACCACCATCACCGCATGCTGCACACTCATCCTCGTTCTCCTGTCCCCAGGGAAGTGGGCAGGGAGTCACTGCCACCCTCACGGGCTGAAGCCATGGCTGTGGCAAAGTATTTCACCCCCCTTGCCCTCTCCCCCTGCATCACCCACCCTGCACCAAACATACCAATCCTTTCAGGATGGTAAGATTGCCTGTTTCTTGGGGGTTGTAACATGGTGAACCCCCAGTAGCTGAACCCTGTGTTTCCTTTTCGTGGCCAAGGCAAATGGACATGCCGGGGAACCCCAACAGTTCCTCCTGGGGGTGCACCAGGTGTCACATCCAGGGCTTACCTGGTGGGGCACAGGATCCTGGCTGTAGACAGTGGCTGCTTGCAGCTGGCCCTGGGGGTGCAATTGGGGTTCCCTGTTCTGTTGGTGAGACAAGAAGGGGTTTGGAGAGGCACTGCTTGCCCTGGGGGACACCCCCAGGCCATGGCTATGATGCCATGCAGGAACAACCCCCTGCCACAGCCTGGCAGCTGCACAAGATGGGGTGAAAACATATGAGGGGGGTGTCTGTACACTTTGGCATGCCTTGGGCTGGGTGGGGGGCTTCAGACTGTGGCTTTTGCTCCTGGCCTCTGGCTCCTCGCAGGCAGTTGGGGTATATGGCTTGTCACCAGCTCTGCTGCCTGTCTTGGAGCTGTCTGCAAGAGAGGCCAGAGGCAGCTCCAGCTCCCCTTTTCCACGTCGTCCTGCCTGAGGGTGGCTCCTGAATTTGGGGACTAAACTGGGCAGGAGGTGGCTGGGCTGGGCTGGGATGGGCTGGGCTGGGCTGTACTTACTTGGGTCCAGCACGTGTTTAATGAGGATGCCCTCGATGGCCCCACGGCTGACGGGCACCTCACCACCTGCCACAGCCACCGCTCTCTGCACCGAGGCAGCCACTGCCTGGAGAGCTGCGGGCAGGGGGGCGGTTCAGTGGGGTGGGTAGCCCCCTGCCCATGGCTGTGGGCAAACAGGGCACACAGGCAGAAGCTGCCCTGGGGCTTTTGGCACTCACCGCTGGCACGAGAGGTGCGGGGGGTATCTGTGCCCTCCGGCTTCTTCACAGTCTTTGCCTTCACCAGGGGCCCTGCAGCATTGTGAGGATGGGCATCAGGGGGCACGCCACAATACCTCGGGGGTAGCACCCTGCCCCATCTCCATCCTGCTCTGGGTGTCCATACCAGGGCTGGCACTGTGCCGTGGAGCGGGCTGTGCCGCCCGGGCCTTGTCCCGCTCCTCGGGGGCTTTCCTCTTGCCTTGGGGTCTGTGTGGGGCCGGTGCTGTGGGGCTTGGGGAGAGACGCCTTCCACGGCGCTGCCGCCCCAGCTCCACCTCTGCAAGAATAACAGGGACTGGGAGAGGCACCAGCACCCCGGCTGTCACCCCTGCCCACTGTCAGCCCCCGGGGGTGCCCGTCCCAGCTGACCCCCACTTACCTCTGGGGAAGGCGCCGCGGAGAGGCCGGAGCCGCGAGTAGCGCTCCAGGTTGTAGTCCTTGAAGAGGACGGCCCAGAAGTCTCGGAGGGCGGCGGTGTGCGCGGCCCAGCAGCCAGGTGAGCAGCGCGTGGAAAGCGCGGTGGGAGCCCTCCCGCTCCGCCCGGCTCAGCGTCTCCTGCCGGGCACAGCACGGCCCAGGGCTGCCCTCCAGCCCTCCGGCCCCCACAGCATGACCGGCCTGGCCTGCTCCGCAGCCTCACCTTGAAGATGTGGTCAGGGACGACATCGTGGTCCGCCAGGCCATGCAGCAGTGGGAAGACGTCGTCCACTGCCATGGCGATCTCGGTGCGGTGCAGCTTCAGCAGGCGCCGCAGGTCCCCGTCGCTGCCCGGGCCCGCCATGGCCGGGGACGCTGCCGAAGCCCTCAGCCGTCCGCGCACTCCTCTTTAATACACCTCGGCCCGGCACCAGAAACCTCACCGGAGTCCCGCAGCCCCACTCATTTCTGTACGAGGCCGTAACCTGAGCCCGTCCCTCCCGGCGGGCGCCGGCGCTGGGCTTGTCCCCAGCTTGTCCCCACGCCCCAGCCCCGGGCTCGAGGTCCGGCACCTCCCGGGCTCCGGGCGGCAGCAGCCGGCGTGGGGTCGGTCGGCTGTGCCGCTGGTGAAGGACGCCCAGCCCCCGGGGACCGCCCCGGGGGGACCAGGGAAAGGGGTCAGTGAGGTCCTGGCGAGGGACCCCCACCTCTCTCATATCTGCCGTCACCCAGGCGTCTCCCAGAATTTCTGGACTTTCCGCAGGAGCTGCTTCTCTCATCCAGAAACTCGGCTGCAGGAACATGTGGGAAGTAAGAGCCCAACAGCTGAGGGTGTGACGGCAACAAGAGAGTCAGGGTGTCTTAGAGCGTGTCCTGCCCCCACACTGCCCACTTCCCTTCCCAGCATCTCTCACAGACAATGTGGTATGTCTCAAGATAGAAATACTGCAGGAGGAACTGTCTGGGTGCTTACATAATGAATGCATTCCAGAGACAGAGGAGCTAAGATGTGAGTGATTTAGGGCCAGGTTAGCCTGCAAAAGGATATAAAATGCTGCTGGAGACTGGGCCAATTTAGCAAATTGGTCTCCCGCAGGCAGCTTCTGTGGGGCAGCAGGAAGCGCTGACACACAAAGAAACTCCACAAAATGTGTGTTGGGGTACAACTGAGGATGCTGAACAGGCAAATGTCTTGCCAGAGCCATGGCAGTGCCACAAGTGCACCCAGGGAATACCTGGGCAGGTGCAGCCCACAGCTCTGTCAATACCCACTTCCCAAAACTGAGCATATCGAGCTGCAAAAAGCTTGGAGCCAGGGAGAAGCTGGCTCCTTGAAAGCCGCTGGCATAGAAGAGTCTGGGGGCCTGGCTGCTCTGTACCAGGTAGCTGGGAAAGAGAAAGCTCAACAGCTCCTACCCCAACTCCCAGACGTTTGGATTTCCCCAGGATCAATTTCTAGCCTCCCTCCCTCTGGAGGTGTGTGTGGGCTGCCCAGCAGGCTCTGCCAGGGGGGCTGTGGCTGTGTGCAGCTGTCCCCAGGCCCCAGAGCAAACCCTGAGCTGAGCAGGACCAGAGCACCGTGCAAGAGGGGACACTGCTGGCAGCACAAGGGGATACAGGAACTTTCATTGCTATGTCTTAAAATAATGGAGCAGTATCTGCTGGCTCCAAAGCTGTGCCAGGAGGAAGCATCTGCTGTCAAGAAACTCAGGAAGAATAACAAGACAACACCCTTGGTGAGAGCAGGAAATACCCTTGCACGTGTTTGGTTAATAAATTAATGTGGTTGCCCTTGGAAAGGCTCGTCCTGCAGCTCCTTTCAGCATTCAGGGGATTTTTCCTGTGGAGGCAGTGAGAGCCATAGGATGGGGGTAGGGCAGGTGTCATGCTGGGTTCCTGTGCCCCACACCAGGATTTCTGTGCCCAGCTCTGCCATGGTGGGGATGGCTTCACCACCACCTGTGCCATGCATTCCCCCCAGGGGAAAAAAACGTGGATGCCAGGTGACACAGGAGGTTTATCTCCCCTCCTGGAGCTGTGCCCAAGCCTGGCCACTCGCACTGAACACAAGCACAGTTGTGACACAGCCTCACAGGTCCGCTCCTTTCTTCGCAGGATCACTTCTCCCCAGTATCCCACCTGCAGTGCCACAATTTATCACTGTCACCCTGTGTTAAGTTGTCTGGCACTTCCCCCTGCCCACCCAGGTCCCTCCTGGGGATGCACTGCCCAACACTCCATGAGCCATATGCCCACAGAGTTCAGCTTGGACTTGTTTTAAATTCCAGCTTTGTGACTCTTTCTGTGCTGAGTCACAGACGTTGTTTTCCACATCCAGCCCACTCAGTAGTGCCATGATTTGCATTTTGGGTTGTTTTTTTTTTGTGTTCCTTCCCCTTTCCGAGAGGGGGGGGAGGCAGAGCAGTGGTCAGGAGAGGCACATCCATGCTGAGGAATCAGGAGGGTGTTTCTGTACAACCTCACTCTGGCCAGCCTGGGCAGCTCTAAGGAACTTGTAAAGGCTGCAAAAAGGCATTTTTTGCCTGGGGCAGGCATGTGCCCTGCCTGGCTGTCAGAGCCCCAGGCTGGGGTGCAGGACTTTCAGGATGCCCTCTCTCTGTAGAAACCAGAAGGATTCAAGGGGTGAAGGTTTACAATGTTCCTCCTCAAATACCCAGTAAAATCAGTGACTCAGCATCCAGCACAAGTATTTGTAGCCCCTGGGATGCACCTTGATTCCCTCCTGCAAAAGCCATTGATGGAAACGTGCCCCTTCCTCCTTCCCCTTCCTTGCTGAAGTCCTGTGGTACAAACCATCTCTGTGTGTCTCTCGGACACAACTGCCCCTCACTCATCTCAAACAACATCCCTGAACCACAGTCAGGAGCCAACAGGCAGCAGAGGAACACTCATGCATGGGATCACACCAGGAAGGCAGGGAGGCCCCACCTTTGTCTCTGATTCCAATCCCACCACGCCTGAGGCACACAGAGTCCTCATGAAACACTGCAACCATGTGCAGAGATTTTATTCCTCTCCCCTTACCTTCAGCTGCTCCACATTCCAGCATCTTTGAAAAAAAAGAGCTCCATGTGGGCCCCTGTCCCAGATTCCCATTTCTTGCACGTTCCCTACCACCGCCCCACACGGTCTGGACAGGAGCAGCTCCACCTGCATGCATCCCAGCTGCTCCTGCAAGGGCCTGGGAAGGAGAGCTGAAGCAGAGATTTACTTTCGCTTCAGTTTCCTCTTTCCTCCCCCTTTAGAAAGAAGAAACAAAAGCCCAGAGGTACGTTATATTAATTTATTTGGGACACACCAAAAAGGAAAGTCAACAACTGTTAACGTACAAAAGTACAGAATCCTGGGACAAGATTTACTGTCCTGATTAAAAAGGCACCATGGTCCCAAAGAAGAGTAATCAGAATACCAGAATACATGATTTAGAAATTTTCCCCCTGTTGCAGCAGAAACAGAGCCAGGCTTTGGCTCTATCCACAGTCAAACCCAGTTAAAAAAAACCCAAATATGATTTTAATGTGATAAACTCTGCTCAGCCTGTACAGGATGTCGTGAAAAGAGTCACAGCCTAGAAGTTGGTCAGATTTTTTTTGTCTTATTTTGAAACAGTGAAGGTGATTAATCACTAAATAGGTAACAAGGAAGACAGCAAAATGCTGACACCTGCGGCTTGACTTTCTGTCAGACACGTCAGTTCAACTGAGACCAGCAGGCTGAGTGTGGGGCTTCTGAATGAAATGCAATTCCCTGTGGTAGACAGGAAGTCAAATTTGACAACCTTAATTTCCCTGAATCCCTGAAAATCATAAAGCACTATACAGCTGTGTTCCATATCCGAGCCAACCCAAATGGATTTGCTTTACACACAAGCATTTATACTGTCAGCTATATCTGTAATAAAAAGGGGACTTACAGCAGTTATTAAAAAACTTCTACTTTGGCGAGGTCCGAGCTTGGCTATATTCCCTGCTGAAACAGAGCTGCTGGTGTAGAGACCCAGTGAGAGGCTCAATCCAGCATCTCCGGGCTGGAAGGCAAATAGTTTAAACGTGACATAATTTGCATGGGGAGGTCAGTGAAGCATGTCAGAGAGAGGAGATGGAGGGAGGCTGTGAAGCCTCAGGCAGCGGAGGCTCAAGGGTGCTGCTACCAAACCTGTAAAACTACGAGTGGTGCAGAGCACGCGGCGGGCACTAAATACTTTGGAGCGACTTACCATGAAGAGCTTGTCAGAGACACAGAGCAAGGACCCTTGTAAGGAGCACGGTCCCTGAGAAGGGACACACAGCTCTCAGCCAGACAGATCTGTGCCAGGTGGCCGAGGCTGGAGCCTGCCTGGGCAGCCCGGCCCGGGCCGCCGTGTCCCAGGGGACCAGCAGCTGCTCCGTGTTTCATTCCTCCTTTGGCACAGGACTTCAAAGCAGTCCGAGGACTGATTCATCAAAAGTAAATGAACTGTCAAAATTATTCGTACATGCATTTATTGTTAAAGGGAGCAAAAGCCAAAGAATGAAAGAGCACAAGTTAATGTCAGTAAATGATGTGCAGGACGGAGAGGAAAGAAACGGGAAAAAGCTGAGATACTGGAGTGGGGAAACCAACATTCACACTGGAAGGTAAATTTTAAAACCAGGCAAGTTTGCGCTCTTTCTACCACAGATCTTTTGTGGACATATAGAGACTTGGGGGTTTTCCATTTTCAGTGTGGTCTGGCAAGGTTGGGGAATCTCACCAGAGAGATCTCCAGCACTGGGTTTCACTGGAAGTTCAAGTCTCTCACCTTTAAAAACCAGTAAAGCAACTCTTAACTAAAATGTCACAGATAGTCACTGCTCAGGATGTACGTGGGCAAGAGGGTCACGCTTTGTTCAAACAACCTCCGGGTGGAAAACTACCATCTTCCCCCTGCTGGTCTACAGGCACCACCTCGGGGGTGGAAGAGCAAGCCCAGATGTCGGTGCCTGCTGCTGTGAACACCACAGCTACACCTGGGAAGGCTTATTCTTCCCTGTGTCCTAAAAAGGCAGTATAACAGTTTATAAAATTACTCTCATCTTAAAACTAAATAATGTAATTTGCATTTTCTCCTATGTTAACCCCCTCCCCCCAAAGATAAAACATTACCACTTCATTTAGGATTCACACCCCAGATCCTAGATTAGGGACTTCATGATAAAACTCATCCAGTTACAGGAAGGTTCATCCTGATCAAGGAAACGTTGGTAAAATAGAATCTAGAACAAAACATTCAGAATCACCAATGCTTTAACAGCCAAAGCACTCCACTGTCTTCTGCTCTCTGCCTGCTCCTCAAGCAGGAGAGCAGTCTCTTTCCAAAAGCACAGCATGCCTCTCTGGGGCTGGTGACACACGCTGCAAACCCACTTCCTTCCTGGCAGAAACGCCAGCTCCTGCAGGAAGAGGCCAAGCATCTTTCACCCCCAATGCAGCCAGGGCTCTTCAGCACAGGGATTTTCTGTTAGCAACAAGTCCAAGTTACCACCCTGCAGTAAATCCGTGTCCTGATTCACGCTGTTAGGCCACCACTGGCTCAGAAATGTTGAGAGACTTCCAAACCCCACGGATGCAGACGGGACCTTGGAAGAAGAGGCTTATGTGCTACATAACCTTGGATCATCCTCTGCATCTGAGCCTTGGCATTGCTGGCTGCTGACAGCTCATCCTTCCAAATCCATATGGTTTAGTCCTTGCTGTCACGGTCACCATCCCAGCCCTCTTCCCTGGAGGCAGCATGTTCCTGAGCTCTGGCTTGAGGATCTACAACAATCACTTCCAATGAATGGTGGGATTTCAAACTTGCCTAACGTGTGCATTGCCACCTTGTACTCCAGCAGCTCTGCCCGCTCTCAGCGGCGGGCACTAGCAGTTTTTCACCTTTTCCACAGTCTCGTAGAAGCCAGGCCTGACCCTGCGGATGCTCATCCGTATGTGCTCGCCCTCCAGGGGCAGGTCAGTGCCGGCGGTGGCGGCGGTGCAGCGGCGCTTCCGCCGGCCCCGCAGCGAGAAGGCCGGGGCGCCGCCGTTCTCCTCCTCCACAGGATACAGCTCGTCCACGCTTGTGCCCTCATCCGACTGCTCCTCGCCCTTGTACTTCATCTCCTTTGCCTTGCTGCTCTCCTTCTCTTCCCTGGCGAGCTTCCTGAAGTGCTCCAGACACTGTATCTTCTGCCTTCTCTCCATCATCTTCAGCTCCTGCTTCTCTGTGAAATCTTCGTAGTACATTTTTCTCTCATTCCTCTGATCTTCCAGAAACTTCCACTCGATGCTGGTCATTTTTATCCCACTGTACTCCTCCAGTTTATCCCTCATCTGTGTGTCTGTACAAAACACGTCAAAGAGCTTCTCCGAACTCTCATTGAATCTGTCGGCTCGCTCAGAAAAAGCCTGGTTCTGTCTCTGCTTCCTGGTCTGGTACAATCGGGTGAACTCCTCATACATTTTGAGGATGAGTTTCTTTATGTTCTGCGTGGCGATGGTGTGCAGGTTGCAGACCAGCCAATGTTCCTGCAGGTGCTCTGCAAGCAGCTGGGCCGCGTCCTCCTTGGAGCGCTGGGCCTGGCCGGCCCTCTTGGGCTGCAGCAGGTACAGCATGTTCTGCACCACATCCTTCTTGGTGGGCAGCACCCCCTGCGCGAAGCCCGACGACTCCACGTACTCCACAGTCCCCAGGGTCTTCCGTGCCCTCACCTCGGTGTCCAGTGATTCCATCACTGCTCGGTAGTTCTGTGGTTACGACATAATCTGAAAGACGGGAGGAAAACAGAGGAATGTGTCAAACGAGGCAGTTTTTTCCACGCAGCAGAAACAAGCCGATGTAAGCCGTGCTGAGGCCAATGGGACGCGGGGGCTTTGCGGCGCTCCGCCGCTGTTGGACGGCTGCGTTAGCCCGGCCCATCCCAGCCCCTGTTCCGCGAGCCTATCGCTCCTCGGAGCGGCTCCCAGAGCCTAATACGGCGCGTCTGCGTGCGGGAATTCGGCTTTAATTGAGTTTTGCACTTCGCCTTGGCAATTACAGCGAGGCAGGCAGGCCAGGGCCGCAGCGCCAGCCCGGCCGTGCCCGGCCCCGGCTCCTCCCGCCTGACCCGCCACAGCGCCGAACCGCCCGCTCCCCCCCCCCGGCCCTGAGCGCGGCCCGCACCCCCGCAACCCCCCCGGGGCGCGGAGCCGCGAGGCACGGCCGCCTCGGGCGCATCCCCGGGCAGCTCCCGCGGCTCGGCCTCGCACCGGCCGCGGCACGCGGGCCGCCTCCGCCGTGCGTCGCTGAGTCACGGCGAGGCGGGCCCCGGGCGCCGCCCGCCCCAGCCCCGCGCGGAGGTCGTCGCCTCTCGCCCCCGGCGCCCCCCGCCCGGCGCTCACCGGCATCGCGCGGAGCGCGGCGCGGAGCCTGCGCGGGGCGCGGCACGGGAACCGCGCCGACGGTGCCGCCGCCATCTTGGCGAGGGGAAGCGCCGCCGCTCCCTGGCCTTGCGTCCGTCCCGGAAGTACCGCCCAGCCCCCCGCGCCGGAAGCGCACTGCTCGCGAGCCACGCCCATTCCGACTCGAGCGGAGCGTGAGCAGCGCGTGAGTGACACCCGCCGCGACGCGGCGGAGGAAAAGGGGGACGGGGTGTCGCGCACCGCCCGCCGCGGGCAACGGGAGCCCCGT
The DNA here is from genome assembly GCF_901933205.1 of Camarhynchus parvulus. NCBI lineage: Eukaryota > Metazoa > Chordata > Aves > Passeriformes > Thraupidae > Camarhynchus > Camarhynchus parvulus. The sequence continues at coordinate 18,996,228 of NC_044579.1, forward strand.
GCGCTCGCGGGACCCCGCAAATGGGCGGGCGGCAGCGGATTGGGCGGTGCGGCCGGGGGGGCGCGGTGACGGAGCCCCTACTGCGGGGCAGCTGATTGGTCAGTGCCCTGAGGGGGCCCCGGCCAGTGAGCTGATTGGCGGATGCCATGGCCGTGGGGCAGTCAGGAGGGAGCTGATTGGCGGATGCCATGGCCGTGGGGCAGGCAGGAGGGAGCTGATTGGCGGATGCCATGGCCGTGGGGCAGGCAGGAGGGAGCTGATTGGTGGTGCCTTGGCTGTGGGGCAGGCAGGAGGGACCTGATTGGCGGATGCCATGGCCGTGGGGCAGGCAGGAGGGAGCTGATTGGTGGTGCCTTGGCTGTGGGGCAGGCAGGAGGGAGCTGATTGGTGGGTGCCATGGCTGTGGGGCAGGCAGGAGGGAGCTGATTGGTGGGTGCCATGGCCGTGGGGCAGGCAGGAGGGAGCTGATTGGTGGGTGCCATGGCCGTGGGGCAGGCAGGAGGGTGATGGGTGGTTGTGGTGCCCCAGGCAGGGCAGGTGCCTGGTGCCCCATGGGCAGCCACGTGTCTGTAACCCCCGATGCCAGATGCCAGGTTGGTGACGGCAGCCAGACGGTGACAGTGACAGTGACAGCAGTGATGGGCGCAGGGACAGAGCCGGCGGAGGCGCAGTGTGACTCATTGGAGGGGTGAGGCCCTGCCCTGCCCCGTGCTCCCCCCTGTGCCCCCCAGCACCGCTTATCTGCCCCTGCCTCTACAGGAGGATCTACCTGGACTACAATGCCACCACGCCCCTGGCCCCCGAGGTGTCCCAGGCCGTGTGGGATGCCATGTGCCAGGCCTGGGGCAACCCCAGCAGCTCCCACCCCGGAGGTAGGGACCAGGATGGGCCATGTTCCCTCCTTGGGCTGGCCCCTGTGGTGACAGGAGCCCGCGGAAGCTGCTGGATCTGGTCCTGCAGGCAGCAAGGCCAAGGAGCTCATCAGCAGCGCACGGCAGAGCCTGGCCAAGATGCTGGGAGGCCGCCCCGAGGACATCATCTTCACCTCAGGGGGCACGGAGGTGGGAGCAGGGGGGACCCCCTTCCTGGCAATCCCTGCCCACCACCCTCTCTCCAGCTAGCAGCAATGAGGAGGGTAGGAATGAAGGGCACTGTGCTCCTTCTGAGCCTCCATTTTCCCTCTCCATTTTCCCTCTCCCTCCTTCAGGCGAACAACATGGTGATCCACACTGCCTGCAGGCACTTCCATGACAGTCAGCATGGGACGGGGGACAGCCGGGGCATACCACACATTGTGACATCGAGTGTGGAGCACGACTCCATCCGCCTGCCACTGGAGCAGCTGGGGAAGGAGGGCCTGGCAGGTGAGTGGCACTGGCACAGATGAGGTTGGAATGGGGGACTTGTTTCTGCTGGTGTTTTCGGAGGAGGGCAAGATCCTGCATGCTCTGTGATGTTCCACTTTCTCCCCCTGGAGAAGGGCACCATTTCCCCCTGTGGCTGATCATGTTGCCCCAGGCTGGATGTGTCAGCTCCCTGCTCTGTGCCTGTGCTCCCACCACCCACACACTCCTGCCATGCTCAGTGGGGAACATGCAGCCCTGAGTGCTCACAGCGAGCCTCAGGGCTTGTCTCCTGGCCTGCAGAAGCCACCTTTGTGCCTGTGTCCCCACGGAGCGGGCAGGCAGAGGTGGACGATGTCCTGGCCGCCATCCAGCCAAACACCTGCCTGGTGTCCCTCATGCTGGCCAATAACGAGACCGGGGTCATCATGGTGAGTGTGGGCACAGAGAGGGACGGGGCAAGAGATACCCTGACAAAGAGGAGGTGACAGAGGGGAGCAGAAGGGATGCAGCCCCTCGTCCCTGCCACCAGCCCGTCGCAGAGCTGAGCCAGCGCGTCTGTGCCCTCAACCAGCGCCGAGCAGCGCAGGGGCTGCCCCGGATCCTGGTGCACACGGATGCAGCACAGATGATTGGCAAGGGGCGCGTGGACGTGCAGGAGCTGGGCGTGGACTACCTGACCGTCGTGGGACACAAGGTGTGGCCCTGCTCATGTGGCCCAGCTGCTGGTCACCCTGTGTGACATCTCTGCTGGGCTGCCAGGGGGACTTTGGGTGCCCCACGCAGCTTGGTACCTCACCAAAGTTCTCCTGCTGGGTGGTGCTCTGCAGACAGACTTCACTCCTGTGGAACCTGTCTGGGCTGAGGGGCAGGAGACTGAGCATGGGGAGCAGCTCTGTAATGCTTGTGCCTGTGCAGTGGGCAGAGGCCAGCACTGGAGGGCACTCAGATTTGGGCAGGAGGGCAGGAAGCACTGTCAGTGTCCCCAGGGTCACTGTGGCTGTCCCCACAGTTCCATGGCCCACGGATTGGGGCACTGTACATCCGCAGCCCCGGCACCGCCACCCCGCTGCACCCCATGCTCTTCGGAGGGGGACAGGAGAGGAGTTTCCGGCCAGGGTAAGGGGCCAGGTGGTTACCTGGAGAGCTGAGCCCCAGGCTGGTGGCCAGGCCACATGGGCTGCCTTGTCTGAGCTGAGGTGGCAGCTGTGTCACCTGCCAGCCCTGGGGCAAGCAACCCAGCACGGCTGGGAAACGGATCCGTGCATGGAAACTCCCTGGAGCTCAGGCTTTGCCAAGAGTGTAACAGGCTGGAACTGTCTCCTTCTGAACCACCTCAGAGAGGTGCCCAGGAGCCCCTGCCAGCCGTGAGGGGTCCCGTGAGGGAATGTCTGTGTCTTGGGGTTGGGTTTCTGGTCAGGAGAAATAACTCACTGGTCCCTGTTCCCTTCCAGCACTGAGAACACCCCGATGATTGCTGGCCTTGGCCAGGTCAGTTGGGATGGTCTGGGATGAGTGGTGCAGACTCAGCACAGAGACAGCCACTTGTGCTCCCTGGTCATCAGAAGGGACAAACTTGGGACATGTGGGAGGGAGGGTGAGCTGGGAAAGGTGGTGGGGCTTTCTGATGCCAGTTGAAGGAGGTGCTTTGGCACGCTTGCCGAGGGTTTGCAGCCCTGACAGTCACCCAGCTCACATGGCACAGGGCACTGAGAGGGGACACAGGGGACCTGGCACTGCACAGGCTGTTCCAGGCTGGGCTCACATCCCAGGGACCATGCACAGGGGGAGGTGTCCAAGGGTCACTGGTGCAGCCTGTCTGTGTGTTCTCAGGCTGCAGAGTTAGTGAACAGGAACTGGGAGGCCTATGAGGCTCATATGCGGGATGTCCGGGATTACCTGGAGGCCGTGCTGGAGGTGAGCACATCTGGTCCCTCCCCACAGTCTCAGGCTGCAGGCTGTGGGGCCTGGAGCAGGGTGAATATGTCCCTCTGGCCCTGCCCACCCCCTCATAAGGACAGAGCTGCTTGGAAACCCAGAGAGGTTCACAGCCCTCTGATTTCTCCAGGCCTCCTTTGGGAAGCAGAGGATTTGCTTCAACAGTCACTTTAAGGGCTCCAAGTGGCTCTGCAACACCTGTAATTTCTCCATCCTGGGCCCAGGCCTTCAAGGTAGCTCTTACCCTGCTGCTGTCCCGTGATTGTTACACAGAGCCAAGCACCTGCCCCTCACAGCACCTGTGGCTGAGGCTGGGGGGCACTTGGCATGGCTCAGGCAGGGAGGTGAGGCAGGAGTAGCCCTGGAGGGAGCCTTGGCACAGGGAGAGCTGTGCTTGTGTTGCTTGTGCTGCAGGACGGAGGGTGCTGGCTCACTGCAAGGTGCTCCTCGCCAGCGTCGGGGCTGCCTGCCACTCTGAGAAGGGGGATCGGTGAGCAGACGGCTTTTCCAGCCCCTGGGTGACTTCCCAGAGAACAGGAGTTGGGAGGGATGGACACAGGACAGGGAAAGGGACAGTGGGTGGCTTGGGCAGCATCACCTGGAGCAAAGAGGGTACAGAGCTCCTCCTTCCAGAGGAGCTGAAGTGCTGTGAAAGGGATTTTTGCAGGAGACACAGCTGGAATGCTTGATTGCTGCTTGGAAGGACTTTGTCCCTCCCAGCTTTGGTTATCCAGCTGAGCTTGGAAGTACTTTTGAACTTCTGGCACTACCAGAAGAGAGCCTGCCTTGTGTCTTGGTGTGCGTGGCTCACCTGCTCCAGCCCTGCTTGGGTGTCCAGATGGCTCCTTTAGGGGATATGGGACTGGGTGCTTTTGGCCTGGTCTAGAGCAATGCCCTCTGGATGTGGCAGAGCTGCCAACCCACAGGGACATGGAACAGGCTCTTCTTAGAAGAGCCAGATCCCCCTTAGGGCAACAAGCCTAGTGGGATTGGATGCCCCTGGAAAGCAAACAGGGGACTGTGCAGGGGACAGGTACCTGGAGTGTATCTGCAAATGTGATTGCTCCTGTGGCTCGGTGAGGCTCCCTGCTGATGTGTGGAGCTTCCTCAGCCTTCCAGTCCAACCTCCTGCTCCTGGCTGTGTTGCAGGCCCTCCCCAGTGCTGCTGAGCTGCGGGATTCCCCCAGAGGTGGCGCAGAACGCGCTGCGGCTGAGCGTGGGGCGCGGCACCACCCGGGCAGAGGTGGACAGGGCTGTGCAGGACCTCGTGCAGGCTGTGGAGCAGCTGGAGCAGGACCGGGCCCCATAGAGCCCTGAACTGCTCCACGGACACCACTCAGGTTCTTGGGGTGGGCCCTTGGCTGCCAGCCTGGGCTCAGGGGTGGCAGGGGGAGGTTCTGAGGAGGGGGCTTGGCTGCTTTGGGGCTGGGACAGCTCCAGGGCTTGCCAGGACTCAGCCCTTCTGCACACTGGAGGCTTTTGCAGAGTCCTGTTGTCCAGTGCCCCTGGCTGGCCAGAAGTACCTAGCTGGGTGCCTGCACATGTGTGTGTTGGCACAGCTGAGCCTCAGAGCTCGAGTCCCTGCAGAGGGACAGGCATGGAAGCCATGGAAGGAGGAGCCTCATGACCTGGTTGCTTTCCACAAAGGAAGCTTTCCTGCTGCCTGAGCAGCCAGAGGAAGAAAGACCATCTGCCCCAGAGTGAAATGAGGAGTTGATAGAAGCACAGCAGGATTCTGGGCTGGGAACTGCTCTGCCCTAAGCTGTCAAAGGGATTTCTGGCTGGGCAGAGCTTTCCCAGCACTGCTTTGCTTTACCTGCTCCCCTTTTGTTCTGTCCTTCCTACAGGGTGCCGAGCTCCTGTTGCCAGCTCTCCCTGCTCCTCAAGGAAACAGTTGTCGGGGCAGCTGTAACTGTGCCAGCACCTGAGGGACCCCTGCGTGGCCCGGGGGTCTCTGGCATCACCAGCACTGGAGGACACAAGTGTCACACGGATCAGGAGCATTGCCATCTGGGCTGGCTGATGTCAGGGAACTTGATATCCCTAAGTATTCATAGGAATAAAAGTAATTGCTGCTTCTTTTCATAAGTAAAATGTATTTTCTGTGGGGGAAACTGGACTGGTTGGAGCCGCCTGAGTGGTGCCTTTTCCCTCAGAAAATGCTCATGTTACAGAACAGAGGCACAGGCAGCTGGAGTGGGAGGTGCCTGCAGGACCTGGTTGGCACAGAGCCCATGGACGCAGGTGCTGGCCTTTCTCTTTACAGCCACATTAGAATGGCCAGGAATACTATTTGGGCTCATAGAACCCTGGGGCTCTTGGTGAATCCAATGTCTTCCAGGAGTTTTAGGACCCAGGCACCCTGAGTGGCAGTCACTGATGCTGCCAGGCTGGTCAGTATTACCATGCTGCTCACACCTCCACCTCAAATGCATTCTTTTATTTCTCCATTTTTTACACTCCCTTGGATAATACTCAAAACCTCCTTTAGAAAATATGGTTCCATAGAAGGGATTTTGGTCTGTTTTGGGGCTACATCTTTAATCTGTCATGGACCTTATAGTTCCTGGGCTCCTGTCACAGCTGTGGCACAACTGGAAATTCAGCTTTTGGAGCTCACTTTCCCCCACAGGACATGAGGGCTTCCTGCATTGTTTCAGCCAGAAATTTAGCCACAAAGCACAAAAAGCTTTACTGACTTCTTTATACACACGGGAAATGCAAGTTTTAGCCACAGAAATTTAGCATTGCTCCATTTAGAATATGACAGCCAAAGCTTAAGAAGCATTACAGAGGAAATGACAATTTGGTTTGACCATTTTAATGGTTTTGCTGCTCATCTTCCTACTACCACAGCACACATGAATGAGAGTCACTTCTGAGTCCCTCTGTATTGCTTTATCCAGAGAAGTTCAAGAAGAGCTTGGCCCACATTTCAGTGGGCCAGCCTGTGCTGGCTGTGCTACTCTTTTGGGTATGACAAAATGGTTGTGTGCAGCAGAACAAATCCACCTGGCACAGGAGCCTGGAAACACCAACATTGCTACATCAGCTGAGAAGTGAAATGGTAGAGAGAGGGCCTGGCCACTGGGCTTGGACACAGGAGTTGAAAGGAGTCCCCTCCACATGGTCACAGCCAGAATGAGACATTGAAAACAGACATTCATTTACTGGGCAAATCCACAATCTCCTGATAATCTTGCCTTCTTAATTCCTTCCAGGAAAGCTTATAACATGCAAGGAAAAAAACACTCACCAAAATAAGCACTGCCCCCACCAGATCACAAGTGCCTGGGAAGCTGTGCAGCACAAGCAGCTGCAGGACCATGGCAATGACGATCTCCAGGTGCTGCACAGTGCTCACCAGAGCGGGGTGGAACTTGCCCAGGGCATGGTAGACCCCCAGGAAGGCTGCAGTGGAGCACAGGCAGATGGCAAGGAGATAGCTCCAGGTTTCCCCATCCAATGGGACGATTGGCTCCTGGAGCAGGAACATGGTGGACACTCCCCACACTGTTCCTGTCCAGCTGAAAGTGAACAGTGCTGTCCACATGCTGACGTTGTCTTTGATGGACCTGTAGATTATCATGGAGAGGGCAGTGGTCAGACCGGCCATGACTGTCATGGTATAGCCAAAAGCTTCTTTCCAGGTGCTCAGCAAAGAGTTTTCCTCCTTAACAATGTTGGGGATCATGACCAGACAAACCCCGCACACACTGCCCATGACAGTGAGCACGTCTATATAAGCCATTCCTTCATCTATGAGTAAAAAAGCCAGAATGGCACTGAACACTGTGGTGGTGGCCCTCCACATGATGGTCCCATTGCTGGGGGGCACTATGGAGAAGGAGGTGTAGGCACAGGTGATGGAGATGACATTGCAGACCCCATAGAGGAAGAGCCGGAGCCTGTAGCCTTTGGGGCCGAAGGGAGGCTCGTGGTGGTAGCACACAGCAATGAGGGACAGCACCTGCAGCACCGAGCGGATGAAAATCAGCTCCAGAGACGGCACTTTGGAACGGTCAGAAATTAACCTTGTGATCAGAGCCACACATCCGTGAGCCACGGCAGACGCGAAAAGGACTGCCCATGTTTTCCTGGACTGCAGTACATTTCCTTCAGGAAAGTGCTGGGATTGTCCAGCCTCATCAGGTTTTGGCAGTTGTGCTGGCTTGGTGTCTATTGTACCAAAAAAAGTATTTTCTCTCTTTTTCCCATCATTCAGTAATCTTCTCTTAGGATTATCCTCCATAAATACTCCAGTATCTTCATTAACATCCTCACATCCCTCTTCTCCTGGCTGGGGATAATGAGAGGTGTATTTCACTGTTACTGTGTTGGGATGAATTTTCACTCGCTTTTTGACTGGGTATTTTTGGGAAGATGTATCCATTTCCTTAGAGAAATGCCCTGGTCTTAAGAAAAAAAATGGAGATACACTGTTGTTTACTGAATAGTAAAAGATTCATGGATGCAAGCATTTTTAGTGTTTACAAGCTGTTTTTATCAACCAAATCCAAGTACTAGCAGCCCATTCTTGTGTTTGCTTTAATTTTTCACTGAGTTACTGCTAAATACCTTTGATGGCTGGGCCATTTGGATCTCCTTAAAAGTCAACCACAGCACTTCACTTTAGTCACTAATTTTTGAGAATAACATATTTTGTCATTATGCATGGTATACATAATGAATTCTAGTATATTCTAATAAGAAAGTTCTCTTGCTAAGCTTTTTGCCCTGTGGTTATGCATTATTGTTAATGGCTTGCCAGTGTTACAGGAGATTACAGGAGAGATTTGGCTGAAGGAGATGACAGAGTAAGCCAGGGAAATAGGGAGCACGCCCGGGCAAGTCAGCAGTTTGCATATGGATAACAACACAACTTTGAACACAACTGTGGCAGTGTTGAACCCTTCTGTCTCCTCGGGAAGGGCCATTTCCCACTACACAAACAGCGCCTGTGATTCCTGCGGGGTGGGGCAGTTGTTCAATAAAAGCAAGGGTACGTCATTGAAATGACTGTTCTCACACCATCTGTGCAGAACCTTCCAAGAGGCAGCAGGAGCAAGGAAACCTTCCCTGTCTTCTCTTCACCCCAGCAAATAAAACCTGTGCAGACCTTACCTGTGACAGAAACATTCGATTCCAAGGCAGAAGGGGAAAACACCTCTTCATCACCTACATCTTCGATGAGCTATCTAGACAGAAACAACAGTTGCTCTCAGGTACCAGCAGTGAAGGTTACAAACATCTCAGCACAGAAAGTAAAACCCAAGGGAGGCTCAAAGCCCAAACCACTTTAGATGGAGAGAAAGCAATCAGTGGCATCTTGTCAAAACCACTCCTCAGCCATCTCCGGGAATTACCGAGGGAGCTGATCCAAAGAACAAGCGGTGGCTTGCGAGCATAAGGTTCCTACAGCTCGACAACAAGCCAGCCCTGCCTCCCGTGTCTGCTGTGCCGCCCCAGGGGCTGCAGAGGAGAGGAAGCCGAGGGGGACCCATCCTCCCTGCTCGGAGCTCCCCCCTCCGGAGCGGAGCTCTGGCAGCAGCAGCAGCAGCAGCAGCAGCTTGGCCTCTGCGCTGGCCCCGCAGGAGGATGGGGACAGACACTTCTTGTCCCCAGGGGGGACAGCAGAGTCCCTGGGGGTCCTGGTGCTGCAAGACCACAGCTGCTGGATAATAGGCTGAAGGGCAGGACGGCAGAATGGCAGGGAGAACACAGGTCTAAAGGCAGTGGTAAAGTGCGGGCAATAGTTGCTCATAGAAACACTGAAAATACTGCGGCCAGGTTCAGCCTTGGCATTCTCTGGGCTTGTGATCTGTGACAGCCAAGCATTGCCTGCGGCTCTGGCAAATCAATTTACATGAGAATGGGACAGTCTGCCTTTTTCCTCACAGGCTGAGTGTTCATTAACCCCCTGCTACACCCAACTGAGCTGCAGCCGACTCCCTGCTCTCCTGGGGGGACACGGGCGGGAACCGGGCCCAGCTCGGGGGGAAGCAGCAGCACCAGTTTGGATCTGCACAAGTACCAGGGGCTCAGGACCCTCTCGAGTCCCCCCGCCTCTCAGGAGGCCTTGCCCAGCACTGCTGATCACGTTTTTGTGCTGCAGCCCCAGGGCCAGAGCACTCCCTGCACGGTGAAGAGCATTCCGAGTGTCCATGGGCAGCTTGCTGGGCAAGGAGCCTGGGAACGAGCAGATGAACGCCAGCGAGAGTAAACAGAGTTGGGTACCAGGTGTGCTAGCGGGCACTTCAAACAACACATCAACATTTACCTGCCAGAAATCTGCTCCAGGCTCACCTGCTACCTTCACTTTTCCTTCAGTTAAACCATTCATTTCCGAATTTTAACATGCAAATGCAAACCGCACCGAGCCCAGGAAGGCAGTGATTTTCACCTGCACAGCTTTTCCTACCTAGCATTTCATTGTGTTACAATCCACAGTTTTGCCTTGCAGCCTTAAAAAAATTAAGACTGTCTTGCTCTAAGGCACAACATACTGGATCGTGAATAAAATAAATGGCAAGAAAGGAAGACAAAAGCGGACAACAGGAATTATTATTAGATTGACAGTAGACCCCTGGGTAAACTCATTCATTTCCCTAAGAAACAGCTGAGTAAACGCGGCAACTGTTCCTGAAAACAAAACCAAAACAGCTCATTTGTTACTATGAGCATACAACAGTAACTTTCTTGGTTCCTGGCTTTTAGATTATATTTTCTTTCAACAAATAGTTGCAAGTTCAACATAACAGTTTCGAATGTGGCACTGGACCTGTGCAATGTATTCAGGAATCTCTCTGGAGGAAAACAATAGATGGTGAGCGCATAGCTCAAAATGGCTGTTCTGCACAGAGCTGCTCAGCTGGGAACCAGAACACTTGGGAGTCTGGAAAGTGGAAGGGCAAACACGTGTGAAAGGCAGGAGATGGGAAGTAATAAAGAACAAAAAAATAAATAACAGGAATGCTTAGCCCAAAATATCATTTTCCCAACTAAATACTGAGTGTATGACAGATGTGATGCCAACCCTCCCACAGTACCTTTGTTTGTAGTCTTTGGTGATCTCGCTTTTCTTAACCAGGGAAATTTTCTATGGAGATTGAGTTTAGGGCATATCCCAGATCCATTATGTGTGTCCCTGACACAAATTTAAAATACACAGAACTCAGCACAGCCTATACAGACAACTTGTTACTTCTCTGCCCATGCCTTTTGTGGAAATGACATGAACTTTTTATTTTTCCTTCACATCTGGAAACTTAACGTGGCTTATTTGCATTTTCTATTAAAAACACAAGTTGATTTTTAATCAAGTTTAATACAAGGCTGAAGATGAAGCACTATACAAAATTCTCAAGTTATATAACAAACATTCCCAATTCAGCCTGGGACACCCATTTCAATTACCAGCTCATTGAAATCACTGACAGCTAAGTGTGAACCCTGTTTTCCCTAGGGGAACAAATAACAAATGGAGATGAAATAAATGGCACAGATCATTGATAGAATACAAACCATGATTTCTTTTAGAAGAAAAATGAATACTCCCCTCCTTCCTTCTTTCAACCACTGCAAGTGCTGGTTAGCCAGGTAGAAATGGGTGATTAGCTGCCCCCTGACTGCAGGGGGTGGGAGCCTGAACTCTCCTCCTGTGACTGAAGGAATGAGGGCTTTGAGGTCTGGTGATTCTAACCACCAATCTCGAATAAACTCACCAAAAAAACCCAAAACTCTAATCTTCTGCCAGATTGGTTAAAGTCAGTCAGAAGTGTTATTATGAAAGACTCACAGATGTGGCAATTCCAGCCAGGGATACGGAGTTGGGAATAAGTCAGCTACCCCTGCTTTCTGAAAGACAGGCTCCATAGGAATGCTCCTTTGCCTGGTCTGTGAAAAATCCTGACCAGATCAGGCCGAAACTACCAGAGGGCTGTGAGCAGTCTCTACAGGATAACTACAGACTGACAATTCTCCCTGAACATCACACAATGAAAGACCCACCCACCCCTGGAAACCCACGGAACTGACTGAACTCGTGCCACCTTCTCTAAGCACATGTGTACACTGACTTCTCAGCATAAGGCATTGTCTTTTGATTCCTTATCAGGTGCAGGAAAATCTCCTGAAGTCCTGTTTCAGCACTATTAAACCACCTGGAGATTCTTAGGTGTTTCATACTTCAGGCAATTGCACATGCCCGTGCACTACACTCAGGTGGTGTACAAGAACCTTCATCTTTTTAGCCAGATTGACATAAATCAATTTGATTAAAAATACATTCCAAGGAACTCAAGTCTTTATTAAAATTTAATGAATAGCAAAAGGTATTTAAGAAAATGAAGAAGCAATTACATGAAAGGAGTTTTTAGCACTTAAGCACAAGAGCAAGCATTATACACAAACCAACAAACCAGTATCCCGTGTCTTCAAATTAATTGAGCTACATCCAGCAGCACTGCCTGAAGGAAGAGACAGTACAACCTTCACTGACTACAAATACAAACCCTACACTGAAGTCCCACGAGTTGTCAGTACATTTCTCATAATATTTTGCTACCCAAAAAACGACCTGTTTGTGCTAGCTCACTGAAAGCAACCTCATTTGATGGCATATACCTTTAATTCTCCTTGCTTTCTCTATTCTCTTGCTGAATATGGGCTCCATCTGCAGCCATTTCCATGAAAAAGTACTATTTTCTAATTTCTCCATTCATGCCTGTTGCCTGCTGCAGCTCCTACCTTTGCAGCACCAACACTTGCATCAAGTGATTTTGAGAGAACAGCCACTTTGCCTGCAAACTTCCCATTCCAAAAACCCTTATCTGAACAAACCCCTTCAGATAGCAATTCCAGGCACAGGGGAAAGAACAGAGAACACACAAACACTGAAATATAGTCCCCTACAGCACAGGAAAACAGCTCAGTTAGAGGTAAGAAAGGTTTTAAGTGGTACATTACAATGGGGTGAAGCACGAGACGGCACCTTCGGTCCATGACAGCAGATGACAGGTCGAGATTAGAGATCCCTCACTCACTGCTTTGGATCCTCTCCCAACAATCTGCACCCCCTGTTAGCCAGCGGTGCGTGCGGGGTGTGCAGGAGGGGACAGTCGCCTGCAAAGCGACCGAGCTGGGGAGCGCTGCGAGGAGGGCGGCATCAATCGTGACGGCAACTGTCGCCGATAAGAGGGCACTCGTCAGAGGACGCGGGGCGTCTCCATGGGAACCCCGGAGCGGCTGCAGGAAAGCCCCTCCGGGCAGCAGCGGGCGGAGGGCGGTGGCTGCCCCGGCTCGGTCCCCGCCGTGCCGCGCCCTCCGCTACCGCCCCCGCCATGGCGGAGAGCGCGGGCCCCGCTGGGCCCCAGGCACATCACTGCCGCCGCCCTGGCGCCGGGGGCGCGCCCGCCGAGGCACGGCCGCGGACTGGGGAGGCGCTCCGGCCAGGCTGGGCCCTCGTCCCTGTTCTGTCGCGACTGTCACGACCCCCTTCCCCCGCCCCGTGTCTCTGTCCCCGCCGCTTCACTGGGCCCGAGTCTGTGCCCCGCCCCCGCTTTGTCATGACAGACAACCCCTCCGCCGGTGCCCGTGTCCCCGCCGGCTCTGTCGCGACAGTCGCACCCCCCCGAGCAGTGTTTGCGGGCACGCGGCGCACGCGCGGCCGTTTCCGCGCGAAAGACGTTTTCCCGCGTACCGCGCGCGCCGGGGCGGGGCCGCTTCCCCTCGTCCCCGCCCCTTCCTCTGCGCGCGGCGCGGTCGCGCGGCGGCGCGGGGCCGGGCGCGCGCGGTGCGGCGGCGCGGGCGGCAGGGGCGCTGCGCGCCCGGCGCGCGGGGCGGCTGCGCCGTGGCGGGTCGGAAATGCCGCCAGGTGGCGGTTTAGGATCGCGGCCCCGCTGAGCCCCGCGGGCCCCGCCAGCGCCGCCGCCCCGGCCCCGGCCCGCGCCCGCCGGACCCCGCGCGCCGCCGCCGCTCCCGCAGCGCTCCCGGGGCGCTCCCGGGGCGCCGCCGCGGCGCGGCCCGAGGTGAGCGCGGCGCGCGGGGAGGGAGCGCGCGGGAGGCGCCGATCCAAGATGGAGGCGCGAGGGGCGGGGGCAGCGGGGCCGGGGGCCGCTCGCTCGCTCGCTCGGTCTCCGCGGCGGCCGGGCCGGGAGCGGGCGCTGCCCGTGCGAGGAGAGAGGAGAAGGGGAGGGAGGGAAGAGGAGGCGGCGCGGGGCGGGGGCGGCTCCTGCCGGAGCAACGGGTCCCCCGGGCGCGGCGCTCTTCGCCGCCATCTCATTGTCCCCGCCGGGGCTTTGCCGGGGGGCGCGAGGCCGAGCCGGGCCGGCCTCCCCCGCCGCCGGGCCTGCGCCCCGCTCCGGGTGGTGGCGGCCGCGGCGGGCCTGTGGGGGCGACGGGGGATGCTCGGGCGGAGCAGGGGTGGCGCTTCCGCCGCGCGGGGCTCGGTGGCGGCGGCCCCCGGCCGGCCCCGGGCGGCGGCGGAGGAGGGAAAGTTCCGGGAGCCGGTGGGCGGCCCGACTCGCCTTTGGCCCGGCCCGGCCCGCCGCCGGGACCCAGCCCACGGGAGCGCCCGGGCCGCCCGAGCGCCTGGCCGGGATCCAGGGGGGCCAGGCCAGGGTGCAGCCCCGGGGCCGGGGACCCCCGCCCGCCGCTCCTGTTGCTCATCCGCGAGTTTCCAGTGCGGTGGCACCGGGGCGAGCGGCCGCCCCTCGGCCGGCCCGGGGGACAGAACCGTGTCACGCAGCCGTGGGGCTGCCCCGTGCTTTAAATGGGAAAAGCAGCGCGCCGAGCCCCGGGGATGGCGGGAGCGGAGCCGGGATCCAGCGATCCACGGCTCCGGGAGCAGCCGAGTGCAGGCAATGCCTTGTGGCCGGGGCTGCGAGCGGGGGAGAGGCACAAAACCGGGCTGGAGTCCTGCTCTGTTGGGCTCAGACACAGCAAAGGTTGTGCTTGGAGCCGTGGAAGGCTTCGGTGCTGGGTGCTGGTCACTTGGCCTATCCTGGTTAGTGGTGGACACCTGCACTCTGCTTTCCCTGTGTTCCTGGGATGAAACAGGGAGTGTGAGCAGTGGTTGGGAGGAAGTGTGGCTTGGGAGAAAGAAAATAGTTGTAGTATCCATGGAGAAACTTAAAGGGACATGACTGCCAATACCAATGTCAAAAACTTAGTTTCTAGGAAGACAGGGTGAGTTTAATTAAACTGAATTGAGCTGCTTTGTAAGTATTGATTATTTCAGTTGCATTTCACACAATTTTGTAGCTGTGTAGAGTTAATGTAGTGATAGCATCTATTGTTGAGGTTGCTGAGGAGTGAAAAACCTTCTCCAGATCACACCACCAATGCAACTGTTATTAAACTATGTCCTGTGTTTGGTGGGATAGATGACATTAATGTTTGGCTTCAGGAACTTTTCCGTGTTATTACACTATCGAAAAAGGAGAGGTGTGAGAGAAGGATCCATGCAAATTCTTTGGATCCAGAGCAGTTTGGTCTTGCCCAGTGCTATAGCAGGGTTATTCGATGAGTGTTTGTACAGTGTAACCCATCCACCCCTGAAGAACTCACTGGGCCACAAGGCAGCAGGCAGTTTGTCTGTCAAAAGGCGTTCTGACCACGTGAAGAAGTTCTTCCTATTACAGAATTAGAAGCCAGTTTATTTTTTCTTTCTGACTCAACTGTGATGACTTTTTATTGGAAAGCCTGAGAAAATACACGTAGGGGTGCAAAGGGTTTTGAAATGACACACTAACCCGTGGTGCAGCAGGATTTCCTTGTGAGCAGGAGCTGACTTCAGGGTTGTGATTATTCTGAGAGGATGTAACTGTTACTGGCTGCTCAGTAGAGAGTGTGCAGTTGAAATTCTGCGTTGCTGCTGCTGATGGACACATGGATTTACATCAGTGAGAGTGGGTAGTGGGAATGAAGCTGGGTGAGCAATTAATGCCAGTTCTGGAGGTTCAGAGCACTTCATCCATCTAGAGCCCCTGTGTCCAGAGGACTCTCTGGTGCTTCCTAGCATTTTACAAAGTGCTGGAGGTGACTGGTTCACTGAGGGACAGCATTTCTGGCCAAATGTCCCACCCACACACTGTGGTCTGAAGTTGTGAGGGCAGCTGGAGCCCTGCTGCTGGAGCCCTGTGCCTGGGGTCTCTGAGCTTGTCACCTCCTGTCCCTGTCCACAGCCTGCCCTTCATGTTGTGCAGACTTGGACGTGACCTCTTCTGCAACTGCCGTGCACCTTTGGAGAGTTGAGAAGGTTTGTGAACAATATTATAGCTCATACTTGGATGCAATGACAAAATTTGTTCCTTGGGGTAGTCAGGAACTCAACAAGTGAATGTTTTTCATTTGAAAGAACAAAATGTACCTCGAGTTTGTGCTGGTAACTGTGGAATGGTTGTAAAGACATGCCCTGGTACAAATTGGCTAAGTACTGGTAATTTAAATAACATTTTAGTGGGCAAGTGAGCCCATAGAAGTGTAAGGATGCAGTGACAGAAATGCTGAATTGTGATGACTTTCTAAGAAGAGTCCTTTTAGTGGAATGAGAACATGCCTTTATGGTAATATTGTGGTTTGTTTGCTGGTAACGTGCACAAAAGCCTCTCACACCCTGCTGAGAATTCCAGAGTGCCAGATCTGTAATTACCACAAGACATACTGAAAGAGGCAAACTCTACTCAAGTTGTGCAGGAATGTTAAAGCCAGAATTCAGCTGCAGCACTGCTGAGTGGGTGATTGGCCTCTCTGGGATCTCCCTGTGCTGTAACTTGGAGTTCTGGGATGAGGCTCTGGCTTCTGCTTGGAGTCAGACCCAGAAGGTGATGCTGAATCTGGTGCCAAGATAAGGAAGTGCCTTATCTCAATCTGCTGTGTTGACTTCAGGACTTAAAATGCCAGCCCATGTCTGCAGGATACTTCCTGCTTTCTTTAAAGTTTTGGGGGTTTATTTGTAGTCACTCTCATTTTTCAGCGGATCTCTGAAGCTCCAGTTGCAGGTTGTCATCTCTTGCTTGCAATGCCACTGTGTCTGCTCATTTGGCTAAAAACAGAAAGGACTAGAGTTGGTTTTTGTTCTTGGAGAAGAAAGGGAAATCCTACAAGGTTTGGAGTTCATGAGCAGATAATTGTTGTGTTGTTTCTACCCACGGCATCCAGGGATATGCAGTATTTTGCTTTTCCATGCTGGTGTAGTTTTATTGGTTTGGGTGTTCAATATGTAATCAGAACACAGAAACCTGTTTCTTTGTTCTCTTAGAATATATGTGGTTTAGAGAGTGTTACTATGACCTCTTGCAACTTTGCAGTCTGAAAAACACTTTCAAAAATAAGTGTTGTTTTTTGAAGGTGCACTCTTGATTTTTTTTAAAAGGCAGACCTCACCTTCAGAGTTAAGGGGAGGGACTGCAGAGGGAATCTTGTCCTTAGTTGTGATTTTGTAGCAATGTGCTAATTTAATTTCTGACATGTCCTGTTGGAAGTCTGACTGTAGGCAGTGGTTGCAGCACTTGGCAGCTCTTGTGTCACTGAGAAAACACCCAGGAGCTCAGGTGCTCTCCCTGTGGTTTGAAGGATCCCTGCTCCTGGCTTTGCCAGCTTTGCCACATTTCCTCATCTGCATCCCTGCAGGCATTTTAAAGTTTGGAAAATGCTTTTAAATAATAACAGTGTGCTTGAGATAGCAGCATGCTTCCAACAAGAGATCCATCGGGGCCCAAAGTGTCACCTGTGTCCTGTTCTGAGCTCTAGTCATGACATGAACTTGGTAAATTTGGTAACTCTGCCTTAATTTTGGAATATCTGGGGGGGAAATGCCTATTTATAAATGCAGGTAATTCCGTATGAAGTACAAGGAGTGCACAAAGAAGGTTTTTCATGCCTTCAGGCCCCTGACTTTGGTGGGTGCTGCTCTCTGTGCCCAGAGCTGGGAGCACTGGCTGGCCAAAGCTACCAGCACCCAGTCCCTGACCTGCTGCTCATCCTGCCCAGAGGGAATTTGGGTCTTAAAAGACACAAAAAGGCTGCACATGGTGTGGTGGGACAGACTCTCAGCCACAGTTGTCAGCATTATTAGATATGAGAGTGGGAGTGTGTTGTGAGCTCCAGTCACACAGTTATTAATCATTTATTTCAGAATTAGGAGCAAAAGGTGGAGTTCTTAAGCCTGTCCCCCTTCAGCTGGAGGGCAGGTTGTTTCAGGTGGTTCCCAAAAGTGATGTTTTACTAGAAAGCAGCGTGAGGGAACATCCAGCCAACTGTGCTCTGTGCTGTGCAAGGTTTCAGCAGCAGATATGTTTTTTATTCTATAAATAAATCTAGTGAGTTTATATTCTGTGACTCTACAAATAGCAGGCTTGTATTATATTGGCAGATTAGCTGAATGAAAACAGTGTTGACAGATTGTTCAGCTCACAGGACAAAGGTATTTTTTGGTAGAGTTTTTTAGGGATTATCCTGCGTGTCAGAAATGTTTCTAAATGTCAACTATTTTTCTACAATACAATAATAAAAATCAAAACAATTAATCTTGAATACATTTTTAAGTATTAAAGTCTACCATGTGGAGGTGTTTTTTGAAACCAAAATCAAATTATCAGCTGAGTATCTGTTTGCTGTCCCCCACATGAGGGTTTCGCTCTCTCCTTTTAGGGTTAGAATCCCCAAGGACCTGGAAGATACCAACATGTTTGTGTTTATAAGTGGAAAATGAAACTTCATTTGCCAACGGGTAATTAATTCCACCTTAAGTGCGTGCTCAGTGTGCCAGTTTTGCATTGTTAATTTCTGGATCTGTTCATTCAGACCACATGAGCTGGCTGCTGCCAGTGGAATTGCTCAAGATGGTTGAGCTGCTCTGCCAGGCAGCCTCAGCTGAGAGGATTCTGTGTCTCCACAGCTGTACAGCTCTCCCTTCCCTTTGTGCTGCTGCTGCCTTGACCTTCCCTGGAGCTGAATTCCTCACCTGGAATTCAAACTGCTCTGCTTGGGAGGGAGGTTTTTCTGCCCAGTGAGTGAATCGAGTCAGCTGTCAGAGTCAGGAGGTGATAGAGCTGATGCAAGGTCAGTGGCAGGAATACTTTTGAGGAAAAATGGAGATGGGGATCCTTCAGCTGAGAGGTTCGGGTTGGCTCAGCTGTGTGTGCCTGTGCTGGCTGTGGGTGTTCAGCTTGGAGCCCATTGCTCTGGGCACAGCTGGGATTCTGTGGGTCACTCTGGCCCTCCCTGAGTGTCCCTGCCAGCTCTGCTGTCTGCAGCCTGTGTTGGTGCTTCCCTGCCCTGCCAGAGTAGCCTGGTGCCATCAGCACCTTGCTGGCATTCTGTTCCAGATGGAAGAGTCCCAGTGTGGCCTCCAGCTCACTCATGGTGTCATGGGCTTGTTTGGGTTGGAAGGGACCTCACAGATCACCCTGGGGACTCCTGGTGCCCTGTGTTCCTGGGACTCTCCTGGGGCCTCCTGTGGAGTCCGAGATGAGCCCTTGGTTTGCTCTTTGTCTCCTGTCTCCTCACCAGGTAACCTGTCCGTGCAAGGGCTCCTGTTGCCATGGCAGCCTGATTTCTTTAAGAGCCTTTCCTGGAGAATCTTGTTAAATGTCTCTTGGAAATTAAAGCAACCTGTCAAGTACAGTCCACTGGTGTAAGGGAGGGCCTTGTGAGAAATCCTGTAGATTTGTGGAACTTGATTTTCTTATACGAAAGGAAGGTTGATTTCCCTGCCTGAATGCTGTAGTTTGTTTAGTTGCCTGCAGATCTATTTTCTAGAATGGTTTCTACTAAATTAGGCTCACTAGACTAACAGAGTGTTAGGTGAGAGAGTAAACATAACTATAAATTACGTTCAAGAGTAAGCACTGCTTCAAGCAGTAGAATTTTATTTTGAAGGCTGTTTTTCTGGTTCACTTATGTGGCTTCTTTGGTGTCTGATAGTTTTGTTTTTCCCACATCCTTACTTTAATAGGACATTGCTTGTGGGAGAGGAATTAAACATCTCTCTTCTAAGAAATGAATATTTTTAACAATAGAGAGGTATTTACATAGTTTGGGATCCCTGTTTTCCCGAGTTCAGTGGATATAGGTCCATGCACTGATAATTATTGATAGTGGAGATGGAGAAAAGGACAGAGAGAAGGAATATACGCAGAGTACTCTCCTGTGGGCCTGTTCCTGTTGGCTACTGGGCTGAAACAAACCCAAACAAATGGTTGCAGTGATGCTGTAAAACAAATAATGTAGCACAGGGAGTGCAACTCAGCACTGCACAGATCATCCTTGCACACGGAGCTGAGACTGGAGGGGCTGCCTGCCTTTGGCTGCCTCCAAAGTGTGCTCAGCCATCTGTAACCTTTGTGCCCTGCTCCACAAAGTGCTCTGGGCATGGCAGTGAGAGTGCAGGAGAGCTGCAGTTTTGGGTACTCTGCCCTTTGAGTCTCAGATCCTGGCTTGTTTATTCTTCACCTCCTTTCAGTTCTACCATTCCAGTGTTTCCCTTAAGCTCTTTGATGCTTTTTCTGTTTTAGCACTAGCCAATTGTTCTGCTTGTATTTACATAAATCAAATGGAATTCACCTATAATGTGTCCTTTCCCATCCCTCTGAGAAGGGTCAGTGCAGCTGATCAGAAGAAATGGAATCATTTCTGTGGGTTTGTGCATCTGTTTTGCTTCCTAAGTCAGAGGAGCGATATTTTTTTTTTTTTTTTTTTTAATATCTTTTGTTTCTGTAAGCTCCATTAGCAACAGTTTTCTCTGACAAAGCAGTAAGATGAAACTGAAATTTAATGCCTGGTTCAAAATGGTTTGGGGAAGTTTTGAATACTAATTATTGTGCTGTTGTAAAAGGTACTGGACGTGCTCAGAACCTGGAGAGGTGTGTTTTGATACTGAGCTGTTACACTTAATTTTCTTCCCAAAAGCAACCAGAGAAGCTGCTTGTTTTTGCTTTGCAAGGGAAAGTTTTTACACACACACGTTCATGTTGGTGGAACTACAAAGCACCAGCATCAAGGACAGAAAGCACTGGTGTGGGGGCTTATGTAAATCCTACTGCCTGGCCAGGTCATGAATTTCTTGTCTTGGAGGTCAATGTTTGTGAATGCCAGAGCCATTAGAGCTGGAAGGACAAGCCTTTCCCATTGGTACACCTTATTTTCTGATTTCTCATTGCTGGTTCTGCTTCAGAGCTGTTGGTGTCCTGGTGGAAAGCTGAGAAGGGAAGACAAGGGCCGAGAGATGAGGCTGAGGGATAGGAATCGAGGGAAGCAAAGTGTCACATTGAGGGGTGGAGGGAGGAGTTGCCATTTGTAGCTGCCATTATTTCCTGGACATTTTGTTTCACCAAGGCAAGTGTATTGTTACAAAACTGCTAAGGCTTGAATGTGTTTCCTTTTCTAAACTTTCAGAATATTTTCTTGGTGATCTGGGCCTTAGAGAATTGCCAGGCCTTTTGCAAGAGTGTGCCATTCATCAGCATCATCCATAGCATTTGTGCAGGACTTGTTGCCCCTGTGCCATGGCAGGAGGTGCCCACCAGCATTTTCTGCAGTAAATTCTGAGCTATTGGCAGGGTATGTCACTGACAGAGTTTTATTGTGAAATACACAGCTGAGAATAACCTTTCACATCTTCCTCGCCTATAAATTTTTGGCAGTCAGCTCCTTTGTTGTCTGTCCCTCAAAGAACTTCCTTGACCTAAAGCCAAGCTTTGATAACACCCACAGCCAGGGCTGGGCTATTGTGGCTGCCTCTGTCCTGGAGGCCACGTGTTGCTCCTCTTTGTAACTCGTGCCTGCATTCATGCCCATGTCAAAAGAGAATGACTTTGTGTGGCAGTGGTCACAAAAAGCATTCAGCATGTGGGACAGTCAGCTCTGATTTGTAGTTCCCCAGTTCTGATCTCTTCACCCACAGGCCTGGTCAATGACAAGCAGCAGCAGCAGACCTGTGAAGTGTCACAGAGTGCCACTGCAGTTATTTATGCTGCTGGAATCCTGAGCCTGTGTGCAGGTTCACTGGTGCTGGCAGAAGTGAGCCTGACACAGGGAAGAGCTGTTGGAGCTGAGCTGTCATGGAACAATTACATAATTAAAGAGCATGGGAATGTACCAAAACAGTGACCTCCAGCTCTTCAGAAGAAATAAATTCATGGTGAGCTCTCTGCACCAAATGAGTTGTCAGGGGTGAGAGGAACAGGCTGTTCCTGGCACCTGATGGGGCAGCTGCTACAGAAAGTGCAAAGTAACTGCAGCTCCTGCAGCTCCTCAAGCGCCTTGTTCTATATCTCTATATAAGAAAGATGCCCTTTTTAATCTCTGGACAAGCTGTTGCTGGTGTTGGTGGCATGCCAGGCTCTTTGAGGGAGGACCCAAGAGCAGCAGGAGTGGCTTGAGGCAGTGTAGGAACTGTCCTGCCCTGCCTGTGGCTCCTGCATCTGATGTTGCAGTCAGAGCTCCCTGAAATGGGGCCTGGGTTGGGAAGGAAGGGAAGAACGTGCTGGTAGAAGGCTAGAAATGATCTGAATGTCATCTTACATTCACCACACTTGTCTATTAATAGCCAACAAAGAACAAAGATTTAATACACAGGGCAGCCTCATTTGTATTATTTTTTCTTAGCTGTAAGCTCAGGCAATTTGGGACTTGGTTGCTGGGGATTTTTTTTAATCCCCAAGGGGAATGTTGGTTTTTCCATTGTTATAGATGGCTCAGATGAGCATGCCTGTGGTTGAGATGGGTTTTGTTAGGCAGTTACTCCCATCTAATTTCAAATAACACATGCCTTTGACAAATCAACTGTCTGGACTGGAAATTGCTGTGTTAAGCTTTTAGCTGCAGATTGGTTGTTTTTGTGGTGTTCCAACAAAACTTATTCAAATTGATTTTTGAATATGAGATAAAGGTGGGGTGTTCTTTTGGTATTTGTTTGGTTTTGTGATTTTGTTTTTTGGTGGGTTGTTTGGTTTTTGTTTGCTTGGTTGGTTTTTCAGTTTGGTTTGATTTGTTAGGTGTGGTAAATAGATCTTCTAAGGATTTCAGTGGGTAATTCCTGCTGAGTTTTCATGCTTCAGGGTAAAGGCCAGTGGCTTTAATGAGATCGTTGTTTCTCAGTTGTTAAAAAAAATCCACATTGCTTGATCACTTTATAATTGTCTGCAAAATAGTGAGTGTCAGCTTGGTTTGACTGGGGTGTCTCTTTCTTGCAGATTTTGTAGTTGTGCAGGTTTTGCATAGGAGCATTTTGTGTGTGCTACGTGGAGAGTAACCTTCACTGCATCCTTCCAGCTCTGGGAAGGACAGGAGTTTGATAGACATCAGTCTGCTACTTGTGAACAGAAGCCATTCCTGAACACCAGACTGTGTGAGGCACAAATCCCCAGGTTTGGAAAGCAGGCTTTGATTTCTTGGTCTCTTGCCATAAAGTTGCCAAAAGGTGGAACTTGTCAGTCAGGTGTTTTTTGTGCTGTATCCTTGTTTCCTCCAAAGCAGGCAAGTTACTGATGGCTCAGATGAGGAACAAATGTTTTCCCTAACTTTGTGTAGGAGAGAACATTTCTTTTGGATGAAATCTCCCAGAGGAACAGATACCGGATGGGGAGATCAGTAAACCCAGCAGGATATAACAGCACTGTGTGCTTGGCCAGTTGAGGATGTCACAAAATAAGGGAGCAAAGCTGCTTATTTTGTGGCAGCTTTTAAGCTGGCCAGGAGCTAACTGGTGGCTTTGAGGTCAGAGCTGTTGGTGCTGTTGCATTCTGAGGGTGCACAGGAGGATGCACCTACAGAGTGGAGGCACCCAGTTTGTGGTGACTGGGCGAGGGGCTGGCCCAGCCTCATCCCCAATGGGCACAGCTGTGAGCAGCAGGTGAGCAGCACTGACAGCAATGAGCCATGGAGTGCCCAGGGGCACTGACCAACTACCAAAGGGAACAGAGGGCACACAGGTGCCGTGCATCAACAGGAGGGGATAAAAGGCTGGGCTAAAGAATAAGGAGGGCCAAAGCTTGCAGCCTTCTGAAGTGCCATGGTGTTCCTCTGTATGGGCAGGTGCCTGAAGCTTTCTCATGTGGTATGGAGTTACTCTGTTTGGGTGAGTGCTAAAGCTTTCTGAAATTGTGTGGTGACACTCTGTATCGTGGCCATCTCAACTGTGACATGGGCTGTGACAACAGTGTTTCAGTTTGGCTGTGATCCCATGTGGAAGGTTCCTGTCTTGGGGGCTCTTTGGTCACTTTGTCATGTGAATGTCCATGCTCTCACCGCTGGAACTCACTGGCTGTAATACCATTTTACCCCCTTAATTTTAAATGTCCTGATCACATGTGATGGGAAAAATTGACACTACCCTGCCCCCATCATGTTCTTTTTTTTCCTTACCCTGCAGCTGATAAGAATTTTTCCTGTATTACTAGCAGAGATTTAACCTTGCAGTATGATTTCTTGAAGACCACTACCCAAAATGTTGTGGTTAATGGTTTCCTAAAATACCTGCTCTGCAGTCCTCCACCCCTGGCTTTCAAGCAGGAGTTTTCTATTATTTAGTCCTATAATTATTCTTCTTAAAGAACAGTAGGTCACACTTGAAAAATTGCAAAAGTGTTCATATGTCTCCAGCCTCTGACTAGAATGTGCTATGTTGTGAGAATAGATGCTAGAAAGTTTTTTTTCTGTTGTGGCTTTATTTAATGAAAGAACTGGTATTGGAGTGTGGTTTTCTCTAATTATTTTATTTGAAAATTTTTCACTGATTTCTTTTGTGCTTTGCTGGAATCTCTAGGGTCACAGCTCTTAAGTCCAAAATCATTTTGCTGTTACAGCCATTAAGGGATATTAAAGCTGTAGACCTCTGTGCAGTCTTGTGTTTTACTGGAACAATGGATTTGTACTAGGATGGTTATTTATTTACTTTTATTTTGTGGATCTTCCTGGGCTTTCTTTGTTCCCAAAAGAACACAGAGCAACAATAACAATAACAAAAAACCAAAACAAACAAACAAAAAAAACCCCACCAAAAAAAAAACACAAAAAACCAAAACAAAAAAAAACAAACCAAAAAACCCCAAAAAATGCAAACAAACAAACAAACAACAAAATAAAACAGCAAAAACCCCAACCAACCAAAAAAACAACAACAACAAAAACCCCAAAACAATGGAGAGAGAGCTTGAGTTAATCCCTTTGTCTGTCTTGGGGTACAACAATTTACAGTATTCTTGATAGCTGCTTGTCTAATCTCTTAGTTGCTGGAAATTTCACTGCATTTCCTAAGCAACTTATTCCAGTGCTGCTATTCTTACTGACTGGTTTGTTTCCAGTGTTTAACTGATACATTTTGCAGTTAACTTTTGGGTTTTATTTCGTCATAGTGAGCTATTTCTGGTCTACCTCAATATCCATGAGCTGTCATTTTTTTTCTCTCCTTGAGCTCTAACACTACCTGTGTCTTTGAGTTGCTCAGTGTTTCCTTCTACCTCTGGTTTTCTTGTCCTCTGACCCAGCTTACAGCTTTGTTGAGTCTCTCCTGTCAGTTCATATCTCAAGGTCTGGGCCCCCAAACCAGGCACTCTGTTCTGATGCTGATGATTTAGTGGTGCAAGGTGGCTTGTTCTTCATTTATTTATTTATTGTGACGAGCTCTTCACTAGAGTCCTTTGCTCTTCCCTCATCCTTTTCCTTGTTATTAAATATGGAGGGCTTTGCAGGCCATCCCAGGGGCTGAGAATCTGCCTCAGCCTCTGCTTGGGTGTCTGGAGTCACTCTGGATTTCTGTCACCAAGAGCCAGGGTCACCCTTGTCACAAAGGGAGGGATGGCACCTGCATGGGGAGGGTTTGTCACGTGAAACAAATGGGTATTGGCCTGTGACAGGGCCAGCTTCCCCTGTGCGGCTGGCAGGGGCTGCAGCACAAACACAGCATCGATCCCTGGCTGAGATGGCAGCAGAGAGGAGCCCAGGCTCTGCCCTTGCTCCTGGGGAGGGCGGGAGGAGCTCTGCCTGATGCTCTGGCTGTGCTGTCATTTCATTAGCTGCAGCCTTCAATATTCATGAAGAGCTCTGAAGAAAGAGGCTGCCGTGTTTGTTCAGCATCAAGCTGCTGGAAGCATACATGGAACATTGGTTTCTCCACGTCCTTTGATTTCAAATGCTGCCTTTTTGTTATTATAAAATGCTACAAGTCTTCATGACGACTTTGACAATACAGAAGGAAGACTTGGGTTTGTTTTTTTTTGGTGGTAAAAGTATAATAGCAGCTGTAAGAGGAAAAACTAGGAAAGAAAATTAAAATATGCTAAAAAAGTTTAAAAGGGATGCATTTAATGTGAATGTAACCTGTGTGTTTCACAGACTTGCCCTAAAATTTTCTTAGGAAACAGCTGTCTTCCAGCATGGACAGCATTTGCAACTTTTGTTTCTTCCAGACTATAGCTACATTTTTGTACCAAGCAGAGATGTTTTGAGCTTTGAAACCAGTCTTCTAGTTAGGACGTCATTAGCAACATTTATTTATTGTGTGTTTGTATCCTGGATTCCTCATATCACAGCATTTGTTTCCTATCAGTTTATAATTTTCAGGGAATAGTTTAAGACAGATCTGCTTTGGTGCTCTACTGGTTTAAGTGCATTATGATTTGAAATCTGGATTTTACTCCTTGTTTGCTTATTTTGAAACTGCCTTTTCCTGTGTTTTACAAGCTAATTTGTCATAGGGCTATATTGGTCGAGGTGAGATGAAAATTCAAAATTGATTAATTTATAAGTAAATAAATTGAACTAGGTTGTACTTTCTAGGCTTTACTGAATTTTGTTCACTTAGCTTTATATTGATAAATGTACCTAACCTTTTTTTTTTTTAAGTGCTTCTTTATCCTCAGTTAGTGCTTTCCCAGCTCTTTTTTAGGTGACAGGCTATCACCTTTGCTGCCCTCCTGTCACCCCCAAGTGTCTCCTTTTGACTGATGAGCCTCTGTCCCCTCACCATTGTCACTGCTCCCTCCAGGGGCAGTTTGGCTCCTGCTGGAGCACAAGGTCGTGTGCCTGGCTGGAGATTGTTCCTGGCCATGCCCTGGGGAGGGGACAAGTGCCCCGTGCAGGTCTGGGACAAACCTGGGGTGCCCTGTGTGTCACATAGCAGTGACAGTGCCATCTGCCTTTGCCAGCTCAGCAGCAGCCACTGCCTTGTACAGGTGTTTGCAGACACCCTGAGGGAATCTGACAGCTTTTAGTCACTGTTCTGTCAGCAGATGAACGGGACTTTGAGTACAGAAAAATGCAGGGGACAGGGAGAGCCTTCCTTTGGTGCCACACGGCCTCTCTGTGCTGCTGTCCTGCATCTCTGCAGGTCACAGAGCTCTCTGTGCCCTGCTGCTGCCCTGCTGGGGCTGTTGGAGGGGTGTGGGAAGGCAGGGATCCATCTCTGCAGGTCACAGAGCTCTCTGTGCTGTTGTGGATGGGAGCTGGGATACTGGAGTGTGGTGGAGGAGCAGGTGATGTTCTGGTCCTGTATTTGTGTGGCTCCCAGCCTGATGGAGCAGGCTTTGGTGTAGTCGGGCATTTTACTGGGTGGGGCAGCAGGAAACGAGTGAGTGCCCAAGAACCTGGCTGGTTCTTTGGGAATACAGCTTTCTCCCCTATCATTGCAGCTGGGATGCAGGGCCATCAGCACTTTATTCTTCCAAGGTACCTCCCAGGGAAGCTCAGCTCCATGATTACATCACTTATCTTACCAATATATCACCCTTTTAATAGACTAGGAAGAGCCTTGACATCAATCTCTTACTTTCCCTTCTAATAGGCCTCAAAAATCCAAGGGAAAAAAAGTCAACTCATCTCGGATCTCTTGAGAGTTTGGCACTGTGTGTGTATCAGGAGCTTGAGCTTTAAATGTTTAAATCAAAATCCATTCAGTCTTAGGACTTTTTCTCTCTGCTTTCATCCATGTAGTGCACAATTCTGCCAGTTTCTCTTCTGCTCTGTTTTCTGTAGACTGTGATATTTTTAAGAATCCTTTCCTTGATCAAGCTCCAAAACTGTTTTCCTGCCCCTCCTCTTCACAGTGGCTGTATCAAAGTTCTTGGTTAACAGACTCAACAGTTTGGTGTTAATACAAGAAAAAGTTTGTGCTGTTTTATCACAACCTTGTAACTCTTTCTTAGCTGAAATTAAAGTAAGAAATTAAAAAAAGACCACTATAACAGACAAAAACAACAGCCAGTGGGAGGGGGAAGCTAAACAATTAAATATGGGGTATAACAACTCAAGGCAGAATTTCTTGCTTCTCACAGCCAAGAACTGCATGGTTGGGTGTCAGGAGCAGGAATCTCACCAGCTACTGACAGTGGTTTGTCCCTGAAATCATCTTTGCTTAGGAACTTCTAGACGTTCAATATTAATTTTCCCCTGTAACTTGGGGGTTCTGCTCAGAAACAGGTGACAAACTTCAAGAGTTCATTTCAATCTTACCTTGCTCTGGTAATGTCAGTTGTTGACTTAAGGAAACTGTCTTATATTTGCAAGTCAGTGTTTAACTATTGTGTTGATTGTTTTCTCTTCCATTTCCCTGTAATGGGATTTAATTTTGTCCAAGTCTTCATCAGTCTGGGAGTTTGCAATTAGATTAGAAATTAAATTGTACAGTAGAGAACAATCAATAATAAATACCCTTTTAAATGTTAATTTTTAAATAATAAAAAGAATTGTAAAACCTCTCCTGTTAAAAGAGATACTTTGAAATGTGTTCTGGGTACCCTTTTTCTAGTGAACTGAAATCTCACTATGTTTTCTTTCTTCTTCCTTTGGCAATTAATCTCATAACCCATTCTCACAGATCATTCTTCTGGTGTTTTAGTAAGGTCAGCAGCTACTCTAAATGACAACTTTTTTTCAAATGTGGCTGCCAAATTTCATTTTTGTGTCAGAGAAATATCTTCTGTCTGCAAAGAGCACATGGACACTCCAGTTACAGAAACATTAGCTGTTTCATCTTTGCTCACTGTGTTCATGTGTCAGTGCTCCCTCCTCTGAGGAATAATTGAAAACTTGTGGAAGAGGCTTCTGTGCCCATTGGTAAAGAGCTCATGAAACTTTTTATAGCTTTAAAGACAAAATTTTCTCAGCATTGCCCTAGGAATTCTGGAGAGATTTTTTTAGCTTCAGTGTGGGTAATTTTGCTGAAACAAATAACTCTTATTTTGCATCTGTTAACATGCCCAGTGTCTCTGGAACTGTAAGATGCCTGTATTGCCTGCAGTTAATATGTGAATCAAACATACAATAATACATAATATTCTTTATAACATATATATAGTATATAAAACAAATAAAACATGAAAGTGTTGAAGAGTTTCCTGAATTCTGACTGCAAAGGAAGGTTTGGGAGTGCTCAGGGCTGGGTTTCTCTGCTGCTGTATGTTCAGAGGGCTGGCACTGAAAAAGGCTGTTCCATAAGAGTGCAGTACCCACAGATTCTGTTAGATGGGATGTTCAGGCTCTGGGTTATCTCACATCTGCTCAAGGTGCTCTGTCTGCAAGGTCACATCTTCTTACAGTTCTGGTTTTGAATGGTACTTGTGGACACGGTTTGACTTCACTTTTTTTTTGTTGAAGACTATAAGAAAAAAAAACCCCACGGGTATGAAAACCACAAACACATTGAAGGGTGGAGTTTTTGCTCCACATGCTGATTAGGAATTACCTGTGAATTCTCTGGGAGTTCTGTATTCAGGGCTTTCTGTACTTAGGAAGGATGTGTGATTTTCAGCAGATATATTTCAGGGTGCTGTAAGTGCACAGTGAAGTCCAAGTTTCAGCCTGCAGGTAAGACAGGTGCTTTCCACAGCAAATGCACAGGTAATTCCCCATGTTCCTGCAAAAGAGGAATAAACCTAGAAGCATTAGTTTAAAAAGGTAGTCAGTTCCCTTTTCTCGCCTTGGCAGTATTATGACCAGAGCATTTTTGATAAAGAAATGTAAAAATCAGTCCTGGGAATCACACTGGAGTTGCAGGGCTTTTGGAGCTCTCATTCCTCTTGTGTTTCCTCTTGGAGCCAGGTGTGGGAAGGGCAGTTAGCAATCCTGCAGGGATGTGCTCCTTCCCAAGTGGCTGGGGGCCTGGGACAGACTGAGAATGTGTTTTGCTGCAGGTTTTACAAATGAACATTAAAGCAGTGTATCCTGCTTGAAAACCATTATTTAGAAAGTTGAGTGTGACAGAGACAGCAGAACATGGTAATCACAGCAGAACAGGCCAGGCTGAGGTAAAGAATGAGAGGTGGGATTGCTCTCTTCTCTTGGTCATGGGCTGGAAATCGATTAGTGTTGGACGTGAAAAATGTAATTAATGATGAAAAGAGCCACTGGCAATTTGGAGTGTATTGAACATGAGCTGTGTAATGCAGTAGGGAGGTGAGCTCAACCACTTTAAATGGGAGAACCTGTCATATCTGTAATATTAAACATCTGTCTTAGTACTAGAAAACGGAAGTGTTAGAGTACTCAGTAATTTATAGTATTTAGCATTAAAAATCTGAACGAGCTAATTATGGGTATTAAAATGGCTGCAATAAAATTTGGACATTGAAAGTTCATATAAGCTCTAAGTAGTAACTAAGGATGCTATTTTAATATATAAAATTAAAGTTGAGCAAAGAAAAATCCTCATGCAGCTCACAAAGGAAAGTGTAGAAAGAAAAATCTGCTTCTAAATTCTTATTGTCTCTTACTGGATTTAGTTGAGTAACTAAGAAACATGAAACTAGACTATTCTCATAGCTAGTATAATTTGAGATATTCCCATGTCCTTACTAGAATTGGAGAACATAGTCCTTTGCATGTTTATCTAATTTTATACTTCAGTTGACAGGGGATTGGAGACTAAGTTGTGAATTTTTTGTCTACCTTGTATTTTCCGGGATTTTTCTATTTTAGGGCTTCTGAGATTACAGTTGAAATAAAAGCTATACTTTTATGCCTAATCAAGCAGCTTCCTCATTTTTAGCTGGTGAAATATTTTTGGCACCCTTTTCTCAATCTGACCTTGCTGGGCTACTACTGCTGGGAGAGCGGCAGTTCCCTGAAGAAAAGAAGGAAAGCTCTGCTTTCAGCTGGCTCTGGATGACCCTTTTGGTGCTGGAGCAGTCAGAGAAAACCCAGGCAAACTCCTTATCCACCTGCAGGCCTTTGGGTAAACTCAAATAGTAGCCAAGAAGCTCCTGGGAAATGGGAGAAAGCTGTCTGGCAAGAAGATACAAAGTCTCACCAATTTCTTCAGAGGCTTAATGGATTATCTGAATATTGAGTTGTTACTTGGAATGGCACTTTTCCAAAAGAGGTTTCCATTACCTGTGTTCTTGAGCCATCCACCCTCTCCCTTCCAGACAGGTAATGGTGCATCAGTGACACGGAGCTGGGCTCAGTACATTGCTGTTAGACTGGGTAAGATCAAGTAAATAGAATGGGGCCTTTCAGTTTGCCACCAACTTGTTTTTAACTACTTTCCACTGGGAAATCAGGATTATTTCCAGTGGGAATAATCAGGATTACCAAGATGTGCCCCTTTCTGCTAAAGTTTTGGTGGTGTTTCTTTAGCACATGGTTTTGTCATTCTTGGTTTGGACCATGACAGGTTTGAAGGTTCTGGCTAAATCCTTTGGGACGGGGACACATGCCAAGCTCACTTTTAAACTAAGTTTATTATGAGTTATCTTTGTTCATTGATACCTGTGTTTGTTGATGAGTAATCTTTGATCAGCCCCAGCATCATTGACTCCTGATGAACATCACTGCCTTTCTCTAGGAATACAGGAGGATTTGTGTTGAATTCTAGCTGTTCTAGGCTCTATGCCTCCCCTAAATGGAGTTTGAGCATGTCCAGTCACTCTTTTTGAAACCCAAAATAGAATTACTACCTTGTGTGCTTGCTGGACAAATAATTCTGGAAATGTTTTTATTTGCTTTTTCTCTAAGTTTTACACTCATTGCATTTTCCTTGAGAAGTGTTTCTGAAAAATATTTAGTTGGCTTTTCCTCAAATCAGGAAGTGTTTGCTCTTGTTACATCTAGCTGTTCAGGTGATATTACTTTGACCACTGGACTGAATTCTCCATGAAGTAGTGGCAGGGCTCCTTTGAGCACTGCAGTTATGTGCTCTTCAGCTCTTCTCTTAGCAGGACCCTGATTAATACAGTACTTCATAATTTCTCAGGTTCAACTCAGATTTAGAGAGGATGTCAGGATTAATGTGTTCAAATTATTCACTGGCAGTGATCATGCTGTTAGTTCATTCAGCAGACAAAATCAACTTGACCTGGACCAGGAAGCTGCCTCTCATCCTGAGCCCTTATCATAATTCACTAAACCCTCTGCATTCATTGATGTTGCCTGTTCATACTACTGCTTTTCATATTATCAGGGAAATCATTAACAGCTTCCTCTTCCCTGAGATTATGGTATGGTTTCTTAGAAGCCACATATCAGTCTAAGGTTTTTTTTGCTTGTATTGCCTCCTTTCCCTAATTCTTGAGCCTTTCTTTCTCCCATTAAAAAATAAACAAGTAAAAAACCAGCAACTCAGAAGGGCAGAACACTGAGCATTAAATCCTGTGCTACTAAAGTTCTGGGATCAAGAGTTTTTTAACTGCTGAATTCTGGAAGATTTTTGAAACAAACCTTTGAACACATATCAGTTTGGAAACAGAGAAATCAATTCTTTAAAACAGTTCTGCAGTACACATATAATTGTCTGTGTTTATTCCAAATGCTTCTAAGGTAGAAAAGAAGCTTAAAGATTCTTGGCAGATACATGCTGCTTGGATAGAAACCCAAGAATTTTAACAGCTGTTTTCTGGAGAATGTCTTGGCTTTTCTTGTTCTTGGTGATTTATATCTATATGGGCAGTTTGATGTCACCTTGTGCTGATTTGTGGTTTTCAGTTTGGTTCTCTAAGGCAGTGTGGCTTTGCAAGTTTGAGTCACTCCTGTCACTGCCAGGACAGTTGGACAGAGGAGGGGACAAAGGAAAGAAGCTCAGGGTACTTTAGTATTGCTAATTTTTGGTCTTTTGAATAGGATCTCAGATTTTTTATGGTTTGACATAGCATGGTATTTAAATGCATGAGAAGGATTGAGTTGCTGCATGTCTCTTCAGACCACAGCCACTAATTTCAATTAAATTTGGAGTGGGTGGAAGGTCTCCAAATAACAAATTCCTGTAGTTTTGGTGAAGGTAGATAACTGGCCAAAGTTACTCTCTTAACAACTCTTTCCCACCCCTCTTCTACACACTCTTCTAAATAAAAGCGAGAGCAGGATTTCAATTGTTGTTAGATGTTAGAGAATCCACACAGAGTTACAGGACAGTAATCTGTGGAGAACCAAGCTTCATTGTTTCCACAGCTTGTGGAACTGCTGGAAAAGACAAACAGAAGGGAACAGTAAGTGTGCAGCAGTCTCAGTTACCAAACCCTACAAAGAGAGCTTTTATCAGTGTATCAGCATGGCAGCAAAGACTTCTGATTCTGTGGTTCCTAAAACCAGAAATCATGTTCTGGTTCTGGAAGAAAATCTTTGTCACAGTTTAAACTGGAGCAATTACATTCCCAGGAAAGGCATCAGGAGGGACAGAAAAATGTGTGTTGTACCTTCTCAGAAATCCCTACAAAGCAGCTGATCACATTTAGGATCTCATTTTGTGGCTCATGATGTGTTCTTGCAAATTCATTATTTTTCCAAGTGGGATTGTGCCTGACTCTTCCAAAGCCACATAATCCATTTTACTGCATTGACAGAGAGTAGTCTGTGCTCCAATCACTGTTTTTGTTCCCTGGGTCAGGAGGAGGTTCCACTGCTGCTTTTCCACTCCTTGTTCCTCAGGTGGGAGAGGGCAGGGGGCTTGATGCACTCAGCCTCTTCCCCTTTGGCAGCAGAATGGGAATGCACCTTGATCATAAGAGGGAATATGGTTTTATTATACTTGATGCATATTGTAGAAGTTGTTATGGATTAGTATTTTACTTCTAATTTAAGAAGCAGTTTATTAATTACTTTTGAAATTTGAGAGCTAGTTGGGAGCAATGATTCATTTACTAGAAAAATTCAGCTCATTTGAGGTTTCAGGTTAAATTTGACACCTTCAAATCTGACTCTTCAGTGCAAACTGAGCTTTATGCAGTGCTGATGGCAAATGGGAAATTATTTCTAGTTAGCTAATAAATATAACTATTGACAGTTTAAAACCAGAAAGGGGACCCAACCTTTAAATAAAAGGAAAGCCTGGTGAGACCTACAGCCTTATTAGAAGTGTCTTTCAAGACTAAAATGTGGGAATCATCTTTATGATGAACAGATGATTGGAAAAAAGCCATGTAGAAGTCTCTTAAACCATTAATTTTTCATGTTAGTGCTAATGTATTAATTTAGTAAGAAATTATGTTCTTGTGATCCTGATGGCAAAGCTGGCATTAATGTGGCCTTTTGACTTCCATCTTAGGAAAAAGAAGAAGCCTAAGGACCACATCAATTTTCAATTATATGTATCACAGCTCCAGTGTTTAATTACAATGGCAAATTATGCAGAAAGGGACAGTGGGATTTTGTAAAACCTCTTGTTTATGTGAAGGCCAAGGCTGTATTTCCTCTTAACAGTGAGACAGCAGCAGTGTACAGAATAAAATGTTAAAGGTTCATCTTTGGGATCAAAAGAACCCCAGAAATGGTGGCCATAAAGGTCTGGTAGTCAGCACATTATTTGTGGGGGTGTTCTGGGAGATAGGTAAGAGTACAGTTAAACAGTGAGCTCAGAACTCACTGTGGGATGCTGCTGAAGGCACATCCAGCTTCCCTCCATCCTCTGCCCTTGTTTGCCACACTTTGTGCTCTTGCCAACGTAGTCTGCAGCACTTAATGTTTCAGAGGACTGTATTCTGAAATTGTGAATGTTTTATTTTTCAACTGGAAATGTTTCTTAGAAGAGGAGGCCCAGGAAAAGATAGGAAGTATCTGAGCCCCCATTAGAGAAGTAGTTATTTAGACGGGGTTTGCTGGCATACCTGACCTTGGTGACAGGAATGTAAAGGGGAGCACAGACTCAAGAACAAGGAGGGTTGGGACAGGACAGGATGGAATCTTCATTTGGGTCAGGGAAGGAAAAGAAGCAGAGAGGGAAGGTGGTCCCTGACAGGGAGGTGTCCCAGCTCTGGCTGAATCTGCAGTCCCTGAGGCACAGTCATGGAAAGAGGAGGAGAGCAAACTGCTGGAGTGTCACTCTGCATGATCAGGGTTCTCACACTGCGTCTGTGGGAGGAACCAGCCTCCTGAAATTGCAGAGGAGAAGCTGGAAAGCTGATTCCAGCATGGCCTGGCTGTGTGGCTGGAGAAGGGGATGGCCATGGCATTCTGACTGCTGAGGAGCCTCTGCCCTGTGAACTTCCCCTGGTGCCCCCAGACACCAGGGTGGATGTCAGGACAAGCAGGAATTTTGTCCTGAATAAAGGGAAAGGTAGATTTGGAAAGACATGAGAGCAGCTGAAGTACTGAATGTAGGTGGTAGTCAAAGCTGACCTGCATTGTTTATTGTCAGAGGGGTTTGCCATAACTACATTTTTGAATAAGAAGGGACTCACCTATGCTTATAATATTAGGGAATGAAAAGTATCACCTAAAAAGATAATACTGATGAAAAATCTAATGTGTGTAAATACAAGCAGCTGGGAAAATACGGATTTTGGGAGTGTTCTGGGGAGTATGGCTGCACACATGCATTGGTCTTGTGACTGGGCTTTGGGCCTCAGTAGAAGTGCAGGTCTTTACAGGCCTTTCTTCTGCCCCATGTGGTGTTTTTATTATTGTAGGTGGTATTTTTATTTTTGTAGATGTGTTTTAAAAAACTAGCCAGAAAATGGCACCACTTTTTAATAACTTTGAAGATGAGGGTATCTTGCTGTTCTAAATTATTTAAAGGTGTGATTCATGAAACTGTGATCAGCCAAATTCTGGATTTAAAAAAAAGGTAATTACAATTTAAATTTCCTGTTATAAAACCTGGAGAGCTATGTCTGTTGGTATCTCGCTGGAAGGGTTAAGAGCATTGTTGTATTTACAATAGTTTTTAACTAGCCCTCTGCCTCATGACTGCTGCCAGCTGTCCACAGGTAAGAGGAAAAAGTTCTTCCATCTTGATGTGAGAAAGGAGATTTTAAGGCAGGGTTTTTTTGCTGTTCAGAGGCTTTTCAGAGCGTTACATTAATCATAACGAGAAATGAAATATTGGTTGGTTGTTCCTCTGCCTGCTTTGCTCCTGTGAGCTGTCAGTGGGATGCAGGGAGATAGAATTGCCCCTGTACCCTGACTCTGGGCCTTGCTGCTTTGGGGGGATGTGTACCTCACAGTTCTCCTGCAGTTATTGTATGTATGTATAAGAATCAGACTTTCAAAGGTGGTCTTTGTTATCCAAGCTAAAAGGATTAGTTGTGATTCAGTTTTTAGAAAATCCTCCCTGTGAAGTCCAGGATGAGAGGAAAGTTCCTACAGGAATTGCTGCACACACATAACCAGGCCAGGGTTCTTGGTGGAGCTCACTGAGGGCATGCAGAGCTTTGGGCAGGATTTCTGTCCCTTCCAGCCACCAGGCCCTTGCAGTCACACTTGCTGGTTCCCCCACCAGCAGGATTGGAGAGAGAATGGAAGGGTAAAAGCTGGACAGCTCATGGGTTGAGAGAGGGCCAGTTTAACAAGCAAAAGAAACCAAGGAATTCATTCAGCTCTCGCACAGGCAGGCAGGAGTTCAACACCTCCAGGGGAGCAGGGCCTAACGCAGGTAACAGTGACTTGGGAAGACAAATGCCATCACTCCAAATGTCCCCCCCCTTCCTCCCTCTTCCCTCCACTTGATATACTGTTCATGATGTCATGAGGTCTGGAATATCCCTTGGGTTGGTTTGGGTCACCTGTGTCCCCTCCCTGGCATTGCCATAGGAGGGGCAGGAAAGGCCCTGGCTCTGTGTGAGCTCACCAAAAAGATAAAGGTCTCACCATTATCGTCCTGTGTTCAGCACAGACCCCACCAGCCCTGTACCAGGCCCTGGGAAGGAAATGAGCCCTACCCCAGCTGAAACCAGCATGGCCTCTTACTCTGTTTTCTGACACCCAGGAGGATTTCAGCTGGCATCACTACCAGTATATTGGCAAAGGCTGGGTGCTGTGAGAGCTTGATGTTCATCTCAAACAAAAAAACATTACAGGAAAGCAATTTTTATCTTTGTCATATGAGAGAATGATTTGAACTGGATTTAGAGGATGTGAGAAGGGAAATTGAAACACTTTTCAAGGTCACATTGGAGCTCAGAAGCTCTCCGGGCTTTCTCACCATGTCATAGATGCAGACAGCCCTTGGTGATCCAGGGTCTCTGCAAAGCTCAGGCATCAGCCTTTGTGTTCTGTACAGAGAATATTCTGCAATTAGCAGTGCACTGACCTTCCACTGGCCAGAGTGACAGTCCAGGGACAGCACATGTGCCATAGCTGAGACAGGAGAACTGGAACTTAGGGCATGGACTTGACTGAAAATTACCTGCTGATGCAAGGCAGGGCTGTGAGAGGAAACAAGAAATGAGCTGCTGTGGGGAGTACTGAAGTATTCTTGAGTTTGCAGTTGTGCTAGTTGAGTTTTCTTAAGTTTTCTCTCTGTGAATAACTAATTGACATTTTTAGATATTCAGTTCTTTTCTGTGTTTATGCTTTGTATCTAACACTTATCACCAAAAGCTGGTGGACACCTTCATCCAGAGAAAGGGACAATGTCATAGGTTTAGTCTGATGGCTAATTAGAAATAACCTGGCCACAGGATTTCATGAAGTCTACTGAGGCTGAAAGTAGATACTCA
The DNA here is from genome assembly GCF_901933205.1 of Camarhynchus parvulus. Lineage (NCBI taxonomy): Eukaryota > Metazoa > Chordata > Aves > Passeriformes > Thraupidae > Camarhynchus > Camarhynchus parvulus. The sequence goes on from NC_044579.1 coordinate 19,033,372, forward strand.
ATTTTTTGTTTACTCAATGTGTTTTCAAATCCATTGCTTCTTATTAGAGATTTAACCCAAAACTTGTAACAGAAACCTAAATAAAATGATGTTTTCTGTATGTTCCGATAGGTGATTTTACAACTAAGTTGGACTTGCTTAAATTAGACATTAAATGATATTTACAAGTGATTTCCCCCTTTAAGACTGAAGTTTTTTCATACTTCATGAATTGAGTGCACTTAAACAGGAATGTGAGAGTTACATCTTGGTGCTAAATATGTGTCATTGTTTGTTTTTTTCCATTGGTAGTGAGTCTAAGCCCACACGGGGGTTTCCCAGTGCTTCCTTTTGTGGACATAAAGCCTCTGTGTTTATTTGTTAATTTTTTTTGAGTATGTGGTGTGTTCCTGTGAGCCATGGTTATTAATTGACAGATGAGTTACACTATGATGGCACTTAAAATGCACAACGTGTATTTCTGAAAGCAGTCGTTGCTATAGCAACTTTCTAGTAGGTCACTGGCAGTGTTGTGTGAGTGTGTGTGTATGATTTGGCTGTTAATGCAGACTAATACTGGTAGCAAAATGAGAAATGGGAGTCAGAAAGAAGGTAGCCCTTCCCCCCTCCCTGTCCTCTCCCCTCAAAACAGTGTAAGAGAATTTTGTGGAGAAAATGCTTACTTAGGATATCACACGGATTGGCAAGAAACTGCCTATCATCTGCTATAATTAGATGCTTTCTATTTATGCAAAAATTATTAAAAAGCCTCCAAATGCCCTTAATCTGACTCTGCTTTTTCTTTGACATCTTTAGAGTTTGGTTAGGCAAGGAATCCATACTCATTGATCCAAAAGCAACCTGTTGTATTTAGTGAGCATTAGCACCTATTTTTGAAGTACATTTGTAGAATACACTGGAATTTTGAGAAACTGGGGGGGAATTTCCCTCTTTTTCTAAGGTCTTTCAGCAAGGTACATTGCTGTAGCAGTTTAGGCCGGTGCAGATCTCCGGGTCCTGTTCTCTCCTGGTTGTTCCCATCTCTTCCCTAGCCCTGGTCCTGTGTTCATGCAAACAAGGGATGAGCAAGTTCAGGGAGCTGATCCAAATACAAACAACTGGAAAACAGTTTTTAAAATTGCTAGATGATTTCCTGGATTGTGCAAATGGGCAGAAAGCCAAGTGCCAGTACAGGCATAGGAGGGAGGAGCCACAGTGCCTGATGTTCGGGGCAGTGGGTAGTGGTGACTGGCATTCCCAGACATTCATTCAGATGTTACTTCCTACTGACTCTGCTTTTTGTTTTGCTCTGAAACTTAGCTAAAAGTGCTGTGCAGAGGACTCTATCCCAAATTCTTTGCATTTGTGTTTTTCTCTGAAATAGTTCTCCAATAGTGTCTCCTGGGTTTTTCTTTACTTTTTAATTTTTACTGCTCTGGTTAGGGAGCATTCATATATCTCTTTTAGAGTGATCAACCTATAGCTAGGCCATTATTTGGAGTCTTGAATTAACACTGCCTTAAGATAACAGAAAAATAATGACTTGTGGGAGCACATTCTAGATGGTGATAAATGAAAATAATGTAACATGTAGGATGTGTACAATGATACTGTAATCTAATAGATTTCTCTCAGGTTATATATAGTGTGGAGTGTTTAATGTGGACTTTGTTATGTGTTGCCTCCTTTGTTCTGCAAAAGCCATGAAGAAGCTGTGCTGCATTTTCAATTGAATCAATATGGTAGAATTTCTGTGCTGCCTGGATGGGAGCAGGGAGGACAGGAGGACTGGATCTGCTTCCTCCCTTCTCTCCTTTTCCAGTGTCCCCTGTGTTTCCATTCACTGGTTTGCTGGGAGTATCCAAGCTGCTGAAAAAACCAAAAAAAAGAGCAGGAAAATGTGATCTGGAGCAGGAGGAAAAAGCAGGGACTGCATTTTAAACAACAGCAACCAATCAGATTGGCTCAACCATTGTATGAAACCTCATCCCAAAACCCTGCTGAAAAAGAAAATATCTGTTCCATGTTGGTTAGGTTTTTTTTTTAACAATTATTATTCTTTAATATGTAGTCATGTTCTCTGTATTTTGAGAACTTGATTTGTGGAAGTGCTAAGTGTTGGTATAACCCCTAGATTACAAATTTCCTTGATACTTTTAAAGTATTCAAATGATTGCGGAATGCTATATTAAATATACTTGTGTATACTGTGTGCTCTGGAAAAGCTTGCTCTAACTTTGCCTCAAGGGTGAAGGCAATGCTTATAGATTAATGTTTACATTTATTTGAATAATTTGTAGGGAAATGGAGGTAGGGCCAGGTACAAGAGAAATGAAAACTTGTGTCTTCCTTGTATTTTCTGTAAGGATTGTTCCTAGAAGAAATGTTCCCTTAGTTAACTCCTGGGGTTACAATTTTTAGCTAGCATTTGCTCTTGAGAATCTCATGGGAATTGAGAATCTGTTTAAGGAAATGCTTCAAAATATTCTCACTCTTGCTCTTATAGCCTGACAGTTTCAAATACCAGTTACTGGATGTGTTTTCATTTTATGTAGCTGTGTAAGATACTGAAAGTCCTGTGCCTGTTTCTCTGAAGCACAGAAAAAAGTATTTGCAAATTCTTCAACATTTAAAGCTGTGTGGTCTGTTCTCTTCTCTGCAAAAACAAAAGCCAAGGAGTCTCACAGGGGGAATATCCTCTTGTGTGGATCAGCTGCTGGAGTTTCCCTTCTCACTAGGGAGCCTCAGCTTCTCTTTTCCATAGTTTCTGTTAAGTTTCACTCGGTCTTACCAGCAGTGCTGAGAGAATTGTACTTTTTCTATTTCCAGTGTCTTATATTTGATGGTAGAAGATGATTCTCTTCTCTTCCAGGCACGAGGCTCTTTTCTCACCTGTTAATCTTTCTTTTTTTTCTTAGTGTGTTGTTCCCAGGGAAGAGATTTGTAAGGCTCCGTGTGTGTAAGCAGAGGCTGGTACTGTTGGAGAGCATCACTGTAACTTAGCAGAGAGTTCTGTGAGTAGCAGTTCTTAAGTTCCAGCTGTTGAAGACTGCTCTGAGCACTGACCTTAACTTCACCACTCCATCCTAAATGGAGCTTTGGCCTTGCACAGACACAAACCAGACAGCTGCCTCTAAGCCCCCTGCACATTTCTAAACAAGTTTTGGTTGTATCAGGATAGCCTCAGGCACATATTTTTGCCATTCTTGGGTCCCTCAGAGATGTTGGTTTGTGGCTGATGGTTTCATCTGTTAGCCTGCTCCCTGTGAGGTAGCTCTCTGCAGCTACTCTGCACTTCTTTTGGTGATTAATCCTTGGGTTCTTTCCTCAATTCACAGGCAAGGTTAGCTGTTAACCTTGATTTTTGGGGATCAGGTGGGGAAGAGGTTTTGTACCTTAATTATTTCCTATGGGAGGGTAAAGGGTTTAGGTTGCTGGCAGAGCCCATGTTCCAGTTTTCCAGTACCACAGGGTTTCTCTTCTGTTTGGGTATCTTCAGAAAAATAAAATACTCTGGCAGTTCATACTGGAGCTGTGGATAATGTCATTACCAACATCCTGGAGTAGCCTTCATCTGCTGGCAGCCTTTCAAAGGGAGGCAAGATCTTTCTTGTGTCTCTTTTTAAGTGGTCCATTTTGGCTAAGCTTTAGCTAAGCTATTTCATTAGGCTGCAAACTGCTGCATTAGTCCAATGAATTGTTTTAGTAAATATTTCCCAGATCAAAAAATTCTTCCTTGTCTAGGGGGAAGGACTGCTGTCAGTGTTACCAGGAGAAAGTATTTTTGGGTAGGCTTTAAAGTTGGGAGCACAAAAATGAATGATGCTGGCTCAGTCACTGTCACACTAATTCCAGTTTTTGTCATCTGCTTGTCAAATAACTCTTCAGAAATAAAAAAAGGTGTTCCTGTATTTCTGTAAGCAATGCAAGATACAGTTATGAAAGAAATCGTCAGTGTTTGCAATTTAGAGTATCCAAAATAAATTAGTGATAGCTTTGAAGTTTGAGTTGTCACCAGGCTTTCAAAGTAAAGTATTTGTGTTGAGTCAGGAGGGAAAACACTCAGAGGACAGTGAGGAAGATGGTGGGAAATTGGCTGTTGTGTGGTCAGTGCAGTTAGCAAAGCCCATTTTGGTGATGCTGCACTGCAGTAAATCCACAGCTCACCTGTGTCCTTGTGCTCTACACCTCCATTTTTAAATAACAAAGAGCAAGCAGTTCTGCCCCCCCTAGCTAGTTTTCCTGGGGTTTTTGACTAACCAGAATTAATTTCTGAATTATAAAAACTTTTTTTCAGGATTATTCACTGAGCTAGAATAAATCTTTTTTTCCCCTCATGTCTCAATCAAGAAAGGCTTGTAGGTACAGGTAATGTATTTTTAGGTCGATTGATATTGCTGTGAAAAAGTAGGCAAGCTCCTGGATCACACTGCTTTAGACTGAAATAAAGCCACAATCCTGAAGCTCAGTACAGGTAGAAAGCAATTCATTGCTGTGAGCTCTGCTGAGGTGTGAGGAGGTATTGCCTGTGGGGCAGAGAGATGAGTTATAGGGGTGGAAGAAACTAATGTGGGATAAAGCCACTTTCCCTTTTGAGTCAATTATTTAAAATGAATGTGAATCTTTATTTTCCAGCTGTGCAGCTCCCTAAGTGTTTCAGATTGGGAGTGAGAACTTAGGAGTTGAATGGTTCTGTTCTGGGAAGTGTTCTCCTGGCAAATAATTTCCTTGTTTGCTGCTTGTCCTCTTGCTGTTCACCTGTGTAGTGCTGGGGAAGCCATTGGGCTTTGGGGAATTGTGTTAGCCTCTGGATTTATATTTGAATTTTGGTTGCAGTATGAGTTCACCTGGGAAACATGCTTGCAAGGCATTTTATTTCTAGCTCCAGTATGGTTGTGTGTGTCCACATTGAAAAAATGTGCTTTTCCTCACAACTTTGTTGTGGCAGTCAGGTTGTTTTAAGATGGATGAGAAGAAATTTTTTACAATGTGTGCTGTTTCAGTGAAGGATTTGACTCTACTGCTGTTACAGGTCAAAAGCTGTGCCATGTGGACGTACCATTGGTGAGGTTTGTTCAGCAGTGCTGGTAGGTGTTTGTGTGAGGGAGTCTTTGGGAAGGTTCTCTTGGCTCAGTGCTGTGCTGAGCGCTCCCAGCACACGCCCAGGCTCTTGGGGCACTGCCTCCACTTTATGGCTTGTTTGAGTTTCACCTTGTTGGCTTTGTGACAGGAGGTGTTGGCCTGGTGGACAGGAAACCAGTCTCAGTGTAGGCTTTGGGAATGGTCTGATAGAGGTGCTTGGTGTCACACATGGGATGGCTTTGAAAGTGTGTGTGTTTTCAGAGGAAAAATACGTCACCTGCGGGTTTCTGAAGAGTAGGCTTGCTTGTACCTTTTTAATCTTTGTTGAAGAATAAGCCCATGAGGATTTCAGCCTGTTTATGGGTCTCATCCACTGCCTTTAGACTGGGGCAGTGTCAGGCTAGAATGGATTTGGGCTATTTAGCAGCATGTGGATTCTGGAGTTATCATTCTTTTAAGTTCTTAAGGCAAAATGTGGTCAATGGGAAACTGATGATCTGACTTAGTGAGATTGTGGTAGCTTTGATGGAGGGATGATTTAAATTGTGTAGTTTATAGATGCAGTGCAGTTTCTCTTGTAACCAGCTCACTGAGTGGTGAAGAGGGGAATATTTTAATGTGTTCTGATGGGGTTTTTTCCCATCTGGTCTCCTTGGATTAACAACCTGCTCAGCCCCTTGGTCTTGGGGAACAGATGAGAAAATTTCTGGTAGAGGAGAATACTGTTCATTCATCTACTGGGAGGAGAATTTGAAGCAAATTTTAATGAAGAAAAACCAAGTTAGAGTTGCCTGCTTGTTTGGCTATTGACAGGGTTTAGGATTGCTCACAGCTTTTTCTTTGGTGTCTAGGACATGGTGGGATTTAGGGCTTGGGTGTTTTTTCCCTGAAAGGCTGCAAGTTGTGGATTGGTTCAGAAGAGGGATTGTTCTGGTACAAGATATAGGTGGAGGGTGTCTGGTTTGATATCAGGTTGAATTTTGTCAAGAATTTGTTGGAGTTGGGAAATAGAAGTTGATCCTGTAATTTTTGTATCTATATATATATATAATGATCTTTTTTTGATAACCTTATCTTTTATGGTCTACCTCTGCTCTGTTTTTTGGCTCTTGTTCAGTTTTCACAAGCTCTTTTTTAGGAGGAGCTTTTCAGGTGTTTATAATTTAGGTTCTCTGGCTAGTGGACATGGGAAGAATATGGAAATTACTCCCTCTCTGTGGTACATCCATATACTCTGTTGGTAGTCCCACAGAATGTCAAGAATCAAGAGTCAAAAATCTGTGCTACCAGGACCTCTTTTGAGAAGTCTCTTTTTTGCTAAAGCAAATGGGATTTTTGAAAAAATCATTTACAGAGTTACTTGAGCTAAAAATAATTAACAATGGAAGAAAAACAGCTTTTTACATTTCCTGTTGAAATTTATTCCTGCTTAAATGAAAAGCATCAGTGAAACCCCTGTCCACTTAATGCTAGTAAAAATGGTTACTAAAACCGAAGGTATTTAGACTGCCTCACTGCAGAGAGATAGCACTATGCTCCTTATAAAATGCTTGTTGGATATTTACTAATCCCTACTTTAAATGCAACATCACTTCTGAGCAGCTGGAACAAGAAGTACTTCATTTTAAAATATCCACACACCCTCATGTTCACAGAAAGATGATATTTGGGTGAATAAGGAGCTGTAGTGGAACAGATACCAGTTAGCTGCATCAGGCTGAGGGTTAAGCTGAGCCTCCAACCTGTTGTTAGGCAGCAGTACAGGAATCCACAGGGTTTTGTCATTGGAGCATTGCTGAATTCCCTGGACTCGGGAAAACTGGTGCACCAGGATCTTCCAGTTCCTGAGCTGATAGCATTGGAAGACTCTTAGCCTAAAACTTTCTAAGGCTTATCTCTGGAGTAGATGTGAATACTGAGGAGAGGCTTTCAGTGCCTCAGTCACTCTGAGATCATGCCCAGAAATCTTTGCTATTTGAGCATCTAGGATCGGGTCATCTTTGCAAGGCTGTGGATCTTGATGGGTCTGGCAATGAAGGAATTGGTGGAGCTGTTCCTCCAAAGCTCAGAGTGTGAGATGTTGGCTTCCTGAGGGATCAGTTTTGAGGAGGGAATGTTTTAACAAAGTCCTCAGCACCACCTCCTTCCTTTGAAGAACCATTATGTGTTTGTGTTCTTTTGAGGAGAGTATTATAGATGCCTATCAGCGTATTGGTGGAATATTACACATTAGAGTGGTCCTACATTTTCTTCTACTTGATATATACAAGTCTCTATATTAACCATTAAATATCCTTTCTCTTAGCAGCTAAGTTAGTGTTTTAGTGACCTTATTTTCATCTAGCCTTTGTGCACTACCCCCAGATGTTCAAATGAGTACCAGAATCAGTCATTTGCCAGAGTTTTTAATTTATATGTGAATTCAAAATGGTTGTTTTCTTTTATAATCTGGGAAAAATGTTCTGCAGTTCCTTTTGGCTTTTCTACTCAGAGTCCCCCATATGAGGAGAAAATAAAAGACAAAGAGAACAAAAATGTGAACCATTCTGAGAGTTTTTTCCTTTATTCCAGCATTCTTCATGTCAGGCTTTGCTTCCTTTTTGTGAAAATTGGTTTTATTGTTGGCAATTTTCCAGATGCAATGAATAATAGAACACCAGATGTCCACTGCTGAGAAAAATTACAGATGAGTAAACACTTTTCTGAGGTAGCATAAAAATCTATTAACAGTGCTTCTGGTGTGCCTGCAGACAGTGTGAGCTCCTGGCCTGCTGTGCTTTGTGCTGCACAGAGACAAATATCTACAGCCTCTGTGGCCCTCTACATGTCTGACTCTACCAGGGATTCCTGCCTTCCTCTAAATGTGGATTATTTTCTAGGAATGAGCACTCACTGCAGTGCTTGAGTGTGATTCTAATCACTGGATTTAGTTTTAATTATTGTCACACGTGTTTGATTGAAGGTGAAAGTCCCAGAAACATTAGAAGAGGCAGGGGTAAGAAGGGGTATGGAGATTTGGCCTAGTCCCCAGCCTTTCCCTCCAGCAGGCACAGCTCTGCTTGTGCCATGTTTTCAGACCTAAAGCAGGCTGTGTCCAAAAAGCCATGTCTGGCTTGGCTTTTCCCAGCTGTTTCAAGCTCTTCTGAATAAGCTTTCACCACAGACCTTGCCTGTTGCACCTGACAAACTTAACCCATCTACTTGGGAAAAGCAAAAATATGCAGTGGTGAGTAATTCACATTTGATTGAGCACACTATTGGAGAGCTCCACTGATCCCTGTCTGGTTTGTATGTGTCTTACCTGAGTTGTCCTTGTTGCAGCACACACCCATTGCTTGTGTGTTACCACTGAGAAATACTCTTTACTGTCCCTCTCCATTGCCTTTGCAGCAGTTTTTACATATGGGAAAAGAAGTCATCCTCTTTAGTCAGATCTGTGTCCAGTTGTGCCCTCCTGTCGCTTTCCTGTGCACAGATGTGTTAGAGCCTCCTGGAACATTGGCTTGGCCCTCTAAAATCAGCTGTGCCAAACCTCAAGAAGCTTTTGGTCATTTTAGTGAGCTGAGTAAGCATCAGCTGATCAGGGTGGTCCTTTTAGCAGGAAGAATTGAATTACCTTGATAACTTTATCTCTATAACTCACGCTTATACTGTGCCTTTATACTTTATACTGTCCCTTTCATTATTCAGTCTTTTGCAAGTTTTTATTGATTGTTCAGGCTTTGTTTGGAGGATGACTTGACTCTGCAGTTTCTACAATAAGCAAAATCTCTCTCAACTTAAAACTTGTTCCATGGGCTTTTTTTATGATTCTCAATGCTCTTGTGTCGTCTTAAAAAAGGCAATTGAGTTTATCTTCTCAAGACTCCTAAGTTTTGGAAATACAAGTGCAATGAAACAGAAGGCTTCAGGGGTCCGTCTATTCATTCACACAGCCTGAGGACAGTACAAATAACTTAGTAGAGCCCTTTTTGTTCTGTGTATTTTGTGTTCAGAGCAGGTAGGCATGAGGCTGGTAAGTGTCTGATGTTATCCTAATGGACAGATGGGAAGGAGCAAGTTGTTAATATAGGCCTTAATCATCCAGATATTGGACTAACATTAGAAGTCAGTGCCTTAACTCTTAGCCTTGTGCAATCAGCTCATAATTATTTGCCCTCTGAGTGGTGGAGTGCCTGTAGCCCCTGGTGATCTCAGCAACAGTTATGAATGCTCAGTGCTGCAGAAAATCAGGTCAGGTGTTTCAGAGTGTCCACAGAAGAAGGAGCAGTTACGTCTGAAGAGTCTGTAAGAATAACAAAGGGAGGGCAAGCTTGTTTTCATATGCTCAGTCCATCAAATTTACACTTATTTAAAAAAATTATAATTAAAAATTGAAATGATAACATTTCTGTTGTTGAGCAAGCCAGATCTACAGCAATTGTTTTAATGAAGCATTGATTAGTATTTTTAGTATTAGCCATCCTAGGCATTAGAAGAAAGCAAGCAGTATATGAAAATATATTTAAAAGCTATCCGACTAAACACTGGAGATCAAACAATTGTCTGAGTGATGTGTGACATTTAAATTAATTATGCTACTGTAGCCATGGTTAAAAGATTGTATCAGCTTTCCTGTGTGATCTTGGTGTCAGTGCCTTAGCACAGACCTGCACAGTACAGTTATTAGCTGCTACCTTCTGGAAATGGTAGCAGAAGATACAGAAAAACTGATTGGTTTTGGCAGCTCACACATTTTTAGAGACAGAGAACTAAGTATAGAAACGTGGTAGTATGGCTCGGATGTTTTTGTCACGTAAGGATTTTATTCCCAGCTCTGGAAGAAGGGATTTGTGCAGCCTTTCAGTGTGAGGTCTTGCATTTGGAATGTCGAGCAGCACAGAATAATTTCATGTGCTATGATGTGACACTTCAGATGATTTTTCTGGCTGACTGGGCAGGACCTGTCTAGGCTAAAAGCATTTGGTGAGAGGAAGCAGCAACAGCTGTCTTGCCTGTAGAGTCAGTTGTGCATGTTGGTGCAACTGAGGAGACAACTGCAATTGAAGGCAGTTTAAATGGACAACTAATGGTTGCCACAAGGTAGTTTTTGATCCCACAGGTATGGGGAAAATGTCTGGTAATACCTATAAGGATTGGAAGAAAAGAAACTTAAGTCAATGATAATAAGCATCTGCTAATGCTAATCCACTTTTGTGGACAGGTCTTCTCTGTGTTGTTCTTGGCTGTACATTTTATTGAGCTTCACATGATCCCTGTGTGTCCAGTGCTCCAGTCTGCCCAGGTCCCTCTGAATGGCAGCAGCTGGTGGTGTGTCCAGCACCTCTCCCAGGATTTTGGGGTTGACACTGGTGTGCCTCTGCAAGTTGTACTGGAATGGATAACAAGAACAGCAGAGGGACACTGGAGAGGGATGTGGGGTACTACTAACAATATATCCAGGATGACTTTGATGGGTGTAGGAAGTGAAGCGTGGCCATGCTGTGCTAGCCTAGTTGATGCTGATATTTCCTCCTTCTGTCATGGTTTGACTGGATTAGGAATGCTGCAGACCACATAGAGAGCTTGCTGTGTGCCATAAGTAGTGAGGAACTCACTAGTGCTCAATGATAATTTTTCTATAACTTGGGCTTTCAATTTTGGTTTAAGTACTTACAGAATGTGATACGAGTGCAATATGTATTGTGCACAGAACTTCAATGAAATTATTTTAAAGATGGGCTGAATGAGCATTGTGCTTTGTTTGGCCTTAAATGATGCTATGTGCTTTCAGAATCAGACCTGGGAGTGGTGATCTAATTTGGCTCTAGATCAAGTGGCTGTAGGGTCAACATGAGTTAATATATTTCAAGTTCCAAACCTTTAGCAGAAATAAAGCTTATGCTTATAGAATATTTAATCTAGAGCAAACAAAATCCTGAGTGATGCAGAACACACCATGGTATTTGGTAAATTTGTTACAAGATTAGTTCCTGATGATTATTTTTCTATTTCTGCAGGATTTAGAATTCATGTTTGCAGTTTCTAGATACTATTTTCACATTGCAGGTGGGTAGCTGGGCAGGAGGGGTTTCTGTGGTGTGCCCAAGACATTGGATAAAGCAGTGAAGGCTAGAATTGATCTGCCTGCATCTCATCCTCTCTTCTCTCTCACCTGGTTGCTGGAAGCTCTGCCTGGGTGTAGAGTGCAGGATTGTTGTTTGTGCTGATGCCTTTTCCTAGTGGTCAGATGCAGGCTTTGGGCAAGAATATTGAGGGGACAAATCTTGTCTCTAAACCAGGAAAAACTAGAGTTTTCCATGTCTTGTTTTCTGGTGCTGTGCAGGAGCATGACACACCATCATGTAGTCCAGCAGGGAGCACCGAGGGAGAGAGCAGGGTCATTAGAAATGGGAAATGAAGGAAGGGGGAAAAGGCATGACCAGTTAATTGTAGAAGACATTGCTTCATTTGTGTGAGCTGTTGATTGAATGTAATTTTGCAGTTGGAAAGGATAAGGTGACTTGGTCAACAAGGAAAGGATTTTGTATTAGAAGTCAGCCTAATGCCTGCTATCTTTTGTTTTGGGTGTCTTCTTGGCAATGGAAATAATAATATAATAACTGCTGGATTAAGTAGTTGATTTTCTTTAAGTTTTGGGTTCAAATTTATAAGATGTGCGTACCTAGTCTACAATAGAGATAATTTAACTTGATTTGGTGTTGTTGCTATCAGAGAGTTGCTTGGAAGGACTCTGTCAGGATGTTGTCAGTCTTTTAATTTGTTTGGTTTTTGGCTAAAATGGGTGGATTACTTCAGCACTGGAGAGGCAAACAACCTAAGGACTGCAAAAAACGTGGGTAGCTTTTTGTGTCCGTAAAAACCACAGGAAATATTGATGGAATGCGTATATTGGATTCATTGTTGTAAAATCCTAGAGTCTTTTTAAAATGGAGCTCATTATGAGATTGTTTGGTTTATTATAGTGTTTCTTCAACAACAATATACTAGAAAATACATTTTTTATAAAAGGAGTTTTATATAATGGTCATCATGTCTGCCCTGATTATTGTGCATGCTTGAAAAACAGGTAAAAAAGGGAAACAAGTGTTTCCCATTGTATGTTTGAACTAAATGGTGTCTTCTACTACCTGCTTTATATTCCTCTATAGGTAATTTTAACTGGACCAGCATAAAATTTTGTCATCTTAAATTAGAGAGATGCAGGTTCATAAAGCTGCAAAGATACAAAGGTCATTATAATTAGGATTGAATTTAAACATCGGACTTTTTTTTCTAAACTAAAATAAGCAGTTAACTGCATGTTAAAGGACTGTATTGTGTTTATTATAGTTTAAATAACTCCAAATACTGAAGTATGAAGTACTCCTCCCCCTGTTCTGTTTTCCATGACAGATGACAAAATAGTTATGTGTCTCAAGCTTCCAGGATGTTTTTACTCAATGACTTTATTCTCAGGTAGAAGGAGAGAAAGAGAGAGAGTTTGATTTTCTTGGTTATGAGAACTTCATCTTTCAGAAACAAGTATTTCTTTTATTAAAACCAGAAAAACACAAAGGTTCATACTTGTGTAGTCTGCAAGGATCAATGAATTTTCCACAGTTGTCGAACAGTTCTTGTATTTTGTCACACAGTGGCTGTATTAATGCAAGAGTGTAACTTTGTTGTCTTCTGATGGTCCAGTCTGAACTTTACCGCAGAGGAGTGGCTTCTTCCAGCCCTGTTTTGCAGTTCCCTGTTTAGCATAAGGACAAGGAGAAAGCAGCAGAGGCCCTTGCAGTTCCCTGCTCTATTGTTTTCTGCCCCTAGCACTGTGAGTGTAGCTGCCTTGGTCCTGTCTTCTGCTTCTGGCTCTCTACACCCTTCACTCCATACTTCTAAGTTAGGACTTTGCTTTTCAAATAAGCTATTTCTGAGCAAGTATCCTTTTCCTTGTGTGTGAGAGCACTTCCCTAGAGCAACTGAATGCTGCTGATTACATCTGAACATGCACAGCCAGCAGTTGGGAAGGGTGATTAGGTTGAAAAGGAAAATTTAAAAAAGAAATCCCACATAGTAGTTGTGCAGGATGCCTTAAATGTCTGTGGAAGATACCTCACCTGGAGCACACATAAATTGCCTTGAACTTCTTTAGAAAGCTTTTCTGGAAAGTAAGATTGCCATGAATCCTGTTAGAATTAGATAATCTGAAGGTCTAAGATGGATAGCTTTCCTTTGACATCCAGCTAGCATAAGCATGTGTGTGTGTGAGACTGCTTGTGTGAATACAAAAAAATACTTTTTTCTTAAGTCTTGTTCCAGTTGTAGTGAACTTCTCCATTTCAGAGATCTGACCATTGCCTTTATTTTTTCTTATAGGAAGTCAACTCAGAACTTAATTTGATCTAATGCTGTGTTTCTTTATGATAAATTCTTACCAGTGTCTGAAGTGGTTGCTTTATGTTGTGGACTGGATATGTCATTGCCCTGTTAGGAGCAATCACATCCTTTGAAACACAGTAATGAGTAGTGTCTTTAATGAAGAAATGCTTATGGAAATAGCACAAATAGCATATATGATGTTTTTGTTCAAGGAGAACTCAGATTAACTTCTGTCTCATAGTGAAACTGGGGAAATTTTACATCAGCCTGGTGTATTGGCCCCTTTAAACCATTAATGCTGGAGTGGTGGTTTTAGCTCCAAACAAACTTCTTGTTTGTGAACATATGTTTGGCAACAAAATGGCTTGCAAATTATATGGTATAAAAAATGTAAATTTCATGAGAAGGCACTGTAAGTAAAACTGTTGGTAACACAAAGTAGTAAGTACTGGAAGAACTAGTTGTATGCAACTGTGAGTCTAATTGGAACTGTAATATGAAGAGGCAAAAAAGCCTGTTCATTCTGTACAGTTGGTAAATAAACACTGATGTGTGTGTAGCAGGATGGAAGTTATACTTTATATGCTGTACTGGTTTGTTTGGTGCAGTTTATGTTACCTCTTCCTGGCTGGATTTTCCTCCTGCCTTGTGCAAAGCTGCTAGTGCACAGGGGAAAAAATGTCCATCGAGAGGAAATTAATATTTAAGTAAAAGAGTTTGAACATATCCTGTGTTTTAAAAACACACAGTTGAGTCCTTGGTATTCCTTGCCATTGCTGAGCTGCAGTGCTTCATGCAGCTCTTCATATTAGCCCAGGACCTGTAAAAGGGGAGACTGAAACAAATCTACTTCGTTCCTCCAGAACTTGCTTTTTCTAGAAGACTAGGATGGCAGTTCTGTGTTTTATTGCAGTGAGGATTATTGAATCTGTCACGTTGTGCCATTATTTAATGGTAAAGTCACATCTGCTGCCATTAGTCAACTCTTTGGTAGTCTTTTGGGTAGAGAAATGTTACTTGTGGGTGTAGTGACACCACAGATGCAGTCTACTTTATTATTTAAATTTACAACTTCAGTTTCATTAAGTTAAAATACCTCCTGCTGCACTTAGACCCTTGCACAGCTTCTGACTGTTTTGTGAAATTCAGTCTCACAAAGCTGTGAGCCAGAGAGTCTGATTGAATAGGTGTAGTGCCATTTAAACACACATATAAAGAAGTAAAGAAGTATGGGAGGTAATGCAGAACATTTATTTTTTAATTTTTATTTATTTTATTTTTAGTTACCTAAACAGAAATGTAAAACTGAATGCAAGAATATGATTAAGCTATTTTGGGGTCATCCATTCTAAAGTTCTTGCGGTTTAATAGTGATACTACTTCAAAATTGGCCTTTTTTGTTGACAGCATGTTTTATTCAATGTATTGCTATTTTGGAGTCACATCTAAAAGTTTTTTTCTCTCTCTTACAGACTGGACTTTGACATTCTTTTCATGAAAGAGGTTTCCAAGTAGTTGTCTTATAATAACTTTGAGAAGAAGTTCTATGTAGCTCTTACTTCCAAGAGTGCTGCAAAAATGATTACTTCAGATTTGCCAGTACTACAGTGAGTATACACTTCTCTCTACATTTGAAATCTTGGCTTTTAAAAAGGTTGAAGTAAACAGAGAGGTGATTGTGAGGATAAAACACAAGCTTGGAAGAAGTGCATGTTAGTGTGACTGTTCCAGGCCTCTTGTGTTTTCATGTGCTGAAAAACTGTGTAAAAAAACTGCAAAACATTTAATCTAAAAAATATTTCTTTCTATGTATGGAGACTTAACTTTGCTGTGCAAAGCAAAACAAGGTCTTTGCTACTTCTATGCTTCTGAATATTGTGAGATTTCAGCAGCATGGATTAGTTTTCGTCATAATGGACCATATTGTATATTCCAGTTGTGTACTTTCTCAGACCATATTGTATATTCCAGTTGTGTATTTTCTTACAATGAGCTGAATTTATTGTGCAAAGAGCCTTTGCCTGCTGCAGTTGAAGATAGCGAGTGTCATGAACATGTTTTGGTCCTGCTGGGAAATAGGAATGGTTAATGCACATGGGAACATGGCTGTGCTTGGATAAAGTGAGCTACTGGGAAGAACAGAATGGAAATCTATAATAGGAGGAGGTGGAGAGTAAATGAAATTGAGTTAAGAAGGAATTTTAGAGACTGGATCCTGCTCCTCTCTTCACAGGGCAGGGAGAGCACACAAAGTGAGGAAGTTCATGGGGTGAGGTAATGACAGGGAAATCAAAACAGACCAAACGGGCTTGGCTTGGAGAAAATTCATTTATTGCAAATTAAAAAGGGTTTGTAGGATGGTGAGAAACAAAGGCAAAACCTACCAGGTGTTCCTTCTACCTCTGCCCGAGTTCACCTTCAATCTTTCATCCCACCCCATCCCCTCATGCCTCAGTGGGGGTGCCCAGCCCACTACAGCTCCCCTCAAGGGACCCCTTCTCCCTCCCCCGCCATCCCCTCACAGCACTGCCACCCCCCACCATCCCCTCACAGGGCTGCAGCCCCCCGCCATCCCCTCACAGGGCTGCAGCCCCCGCCATCCCCTCACAGGGCTGCAGCCCCCCGCCATCCCCTCACGGAGCCGTCCCCGGTCCCATCCCCTCATGGGGCTGTCCCCCCATCCCTTCACAGGGCTGTCCGTCCCCCCATCCCCTCACAGGGCTGTCCATCCCCCCATCCCTTCACAGGGCTGTCCGTCCCCCCATCCCCTCACAGGGCTGTCCGTCCCCCCATCCCCTCACAGGGCTGTCCGTCCCCCCATCCCCTCACAGGGCTGTCCGTCCCCCATCCCCTCACAGGGCTGTCCGTCCCCCATCCCCTCACAGGGCTGTTCGTCCCCCCATCCCCTCACAGAGCTGTCTGTCCCCCCATCCCCTCACAGAGCTGTCTGTCCCCCCATCCCCTCACAGAGCTGTCCGTCCCCCCATCCCCTCACAGCGCTGCCCCCCACCATTCCCCCCCACACCGGACCCCCCTCCATCCCCTCACAGGGCTCCCTCTGTCACCACCCTGCTGCCAGTGCCAGGCACCTGCACCAGGTACATTTGGTAACTATCTAATGTTAGTTTATTTTTGCTTGGAATGTTTTCTTTTTTTTTTTTTTTTAACCTCAGGGTGTGAAGGAAATTTAGTTTATCAGGGTTGAGTAGCATTCCAAGCTAAGACTTCAAGTCCTGTTATTTAAGAAACTGGATGGTTGGACAATTGAAAAGAAATTTGTCTGACCTTAATAATAGTGTGCTTTGTATTACAGTTTTTGCTTGTATTTTTAAAACCACTTTAAAAAAATTTAATTGTGGATGAGTACAGGCTAAAGCTGAGGATGACCTTGATGGGCAGCGCTGAGGGGGAGTGTCAGCCTGAGGGGATTCTTGTTAGCTTAGGGATTAGTTGTGGAAGAACATTTTCTTGTTCATATTTCCTGGATTTGCCACGTTCAAGAAGTGAGGGAATGTTTGTTAAAATATTCCAAGAACAAAAAGCTAGGAAAATCTGTGGTGGTGGAGAAGGGATATTTGCATTCCCACTTAAAGAATCCAGATGGACTTAAAAAGTTAATGGAATATCACAGAGTTTAAGGTTAAAAAGTGTATATTAATGGATTTGGTAACTCGACCCACCTGCTGAAAAACCTGAGGGATGTTAAATTCAGCAGCATATTCTTTAGTCAGAGCCACTGATATTAAGCAAATCAAAGAGCATGAGTAAACATTCATGTTGTTTTTTCTGGTAAAGTTGGGAATCATTTAATGCTACTGTGCGAAGTGTTGGTGAGATGTCATCCTCAACAATACACGTAGTTTTAATTGCTTATGAGCAAGAGGAGATCTTTTATTTTCAAATAACTCAACATGATTTGCACATAGAGGTTTTGGGATTCTCCTGAGGGCTCAGAATATTGGCTAGTGGGGATGAAGTATCAAAGGAAGTGATAAATTCTAATTCAGAAGGTCCCAGTCAGGCTTCCATCAGGAAGAGTGCTGGCTAAGGGTGAGGAAACCTGAAACAATTTTTGGGCTAGGGGGGATTAGCTTCACACATTTACAGATTTGGGAAGACACAGTCCAGTTCCACACAGAACATCAAGGTTTCCTTTCTAGCTCTTAAATGAATTATTTGAAGGGTTATTATTATCTCCCATTCCTGTGCTTATTTTCTACTTCTTTTTTGTAATGTTTTGTAATCTTTTTGGCTACCCTCTTTAAACAAACAATCCAAAAGCCAATTTGATTTGTTAATATATGTTGCTTAGGACCATATCATATATTCCCTCCCAAATTCTTCTTTGTTGAGGGAACATGAAAGGAGAATCTGTAACCTTTCTAGATTCATAGATTCATAGAAGTGGCTTCAGAACACAATGAAGACAGGATTTCACTTCTTGGTGTTTCAGATGTTTGGAGAAAGCATCTGGTGTATTCGATCTGTGTGATGGACAGGTATGAATCTTCTCTCAATGGCATGACTCATGTTTGCTCCTTAGTTTTTGAAGATCAGCCATGAGAACTGATTCATCCATGATTCATGAGCCTGTGCATTTAGCCATTTTTCTTCATGAATGCTTTTTTCACAAGGCTGAATCTGGTGATAGCAATTACTGGATTTATCTCTGCCAGAATGTTGAGCCCCTCAGCAACAGCTATAAAAGCTTATAGAAGTGTTTTGGTTCCTTTTTTTTACAAAACCTTACACATAAGCACAGGTTTTTGCTGTGGTATGCTTTTAAAGGGACATGGTATATAAATGCTATAGCTAGGACTTTGTGAAATAGTAGAAGAAAGGTAAATTCATTTTAGTTTGTGTTACAGAGATGTGAAATTTACTGTGTTAATGGAAACATGTTTCTCAGAAGCATGATGTGGTAAAAGGCTGTCCAGTAATCTGGTAATTCTTCAGTAGCATGGATAGCTTCAAGGGTTAGTAATTATAACTCTGGAATAATGTCTGGAGTTTTTAGAAGGGATCCTGGAGTTGGTGCCACTTTCCTAGGATGCTGTAGTTACCACAGAGACCAGAAAGACCAGCAGAGTATACCTGAGCCCTGAAAAGGGGGTATCACTTGTCTCCTTTGCTCTGCTCACCCCAGTCTTGTAGGTCCCACCCACCTCTGTCAAATTCTCTCAGGTCCCTGTCATTTCAAAGGAGTCTTAGGAGAGGAAAGGTTTCGCTGTAGGCGCTTCCACCTCTCCTTAGATGAGGCAGGTTTCCTTAGGCCCAGATTATCTTCCCTCACAACAGCTTCAGGAAGGATAAATTATGACTAAGCCAAGGTTCCCCCTCAGGTACCACACACACGTGGAACGAGGATAGGATAATTCTGGTCTATTAAGATGTGGATAATTGCCACCAGATAAATTACTTCTTAGCAGTTCTGTGACATGTGTAGGGAATGAGGGAGATGGATGCTGGCCAGCTGCTTCTCTCACTGAGTGTTACAAACTGACAGGACTGCAGGCAGTTAGGAAATGCTGTACTGCTGCTCTGAGTGCAGAAATAAGAGGAAAAGGGATATGTGTGTATACCCAGAGCAGCTACAAGGCTGGGACAGAGGCAAGAGGCACTACCTCCCAAACTGAAAGGGCTCACAGCCACCTTGGAAGGACCTTTGTGTGCAGGAGTTGGATGATTCAAACAGAATTCCTTGCTGCTTGAAATGATGTTTATTTTAATATGAAACCAGCTAAAGACTGGAGGTTGTCCTTGATCTTGTCTCCCTACTCCAAATAATGTGAGGATTGAAGGGAACCTAGGTTTTGATGTTTTCCCCTTGCTCCTTACATACATTCTTGCTGGAAAAAAGTCTCCTTTCTTCCTCACATGTTGTTAGGGTGAGAGTTACTTTGTTTAATTTGAAACATTTATATTCAAGCTGCTTGTCTTGATCACCTTATCATCAATGGAGAGAAAACAAAATTTATAAGACTTAAACTGTCTGACCAGTTTTGGACACTGATCTTAGTGTGAGATATTTTGTACATTGAGATTTTCTTCATTGCATATGTCTCTAATTTAGATTAGATGCCTCTCATCCTTAGTACTAATTTACTAAGCTTTTCCCAAAAAGGGAAATGGCCAAAGGAGCTTCCAGCAAATCAGAGGAGTTTTACCAGAAGAATATTAAGAGAATCAGGTTTAAGGCAACAGTCTATTTAAGGCAAAGAATAGAAGGTGGTTAATAACTTAACTGTTCCTTCCATATGCAGTGTTAGGAAAGATTTGAAATTTCCAGAGCTAAATAGGCAGATTTATCTGGAGGTTTTGCTAAGCTGGACTAAGGCTGTAAATTGGCAGAAAGTTGAATTCTCTGTGGAGTTAGATGCATGTGAAGTAGTAGTAGAGTTTAATTTATTTATATAGCTCTGGTGTTTCAAGGGAAAGTTTTGAGGTGTTTGTCTAGGAGGATTGCTGAATCTGTTTTTAATAGAGAGCAATCTTTATCCTGATGATCCTAGGGGTGCAGGTTTATAGGTTAGCAAAGCACAGTGTTTCCCCAGGAACGGGGGTATTGTTTAGATAGACACACCATGCCTGGAAGTTTTCCAGTAAGGATCTGAGCAAACCAGAGAGAAAAGCTTTAGGGTTTTTTTTTTTTTATAGAGAGAGCAATAGAGAATGGTTTAAATTTCTCTCCAGCAACAGAATGCAGCAAATATTTTTATGGGGTTCCTTACTTCTGTATTCAAAATCTATTGAAATTGCCATTGTGAGCCAGTGTGCATTTTTGTCAAAGTGACTCGCGGTGTGATGAGGTATTTGAGTAAAGACCGGATACATCCATCTACATAAGCATGTTTTCAGCTGAATTTGCTGCATTGCTTTCCTCTGCTGTGCCCTAATCTACCAAACAATTTTAAACTCTCTTTGCAGTATCTTTTATTTGATTTTAGACTTTTTACATTTTTGGGTGTTTTTCCAAATACATAGCTTGATGTTAAGTTTTTCAAGTTTTGTATTTTATGAAGTGCAAAAGCTACTTTTTAATTGTATCACAACAAAGCTGCATTTTTAATATTTTGTAGAGGTACTGCATTACAAGTGTGTAATTTGTGAACTCAAATGCACTTGAATAGTGGTTTCACATCTAGGGTGCCTGATTTTCTGGGGTGTATAGAGTGTTTAGAGATAATCCACTGAAGTTACTTTCAGTAAAAGAGATTCATAGATGTTTTTCTGCATTCTGGCTTTTGTAAAAGATTCTGTGGACCCCTTGGTGGTTTTGTGCTTACAAATAGGAAAAGGTTGGAAAACAATGTCTTAATATTAGAAATTCATCATAGTTCCACAGAATTATTTGAGTGAGAGCAGACCTAGAGAATACAGTAATTTCAGTAAAGAGGAGTATGAGAACATTCCCAGTTCTGATACAGTAATATCTTTCTGCATTATTAAATAGCTTTCTTGAGTGATACAACAAATTTGTGGAAGTATTCCTGGTCTATAAGGCAAAATACAAAATAACCCTCAAACAAGGTGGAAGATCTGTGTAGATCTTTGCTTGCTGGAGCTTCTCAGTTTCTCTAGAGCAGATCACTTATGCTGCTGTTGATGTTTGAGACTCTATAAAATATAGAATAGGTCTGGTTTTCACCTTCTCTTTGTACAAGTAACACAGCAAGTGAACTCTTTTCACTTCAAGGAAATGATTTTGGATTTAAAGAAGTCTATGATTATAACTACACTTGACCCATCCTTGATTAATCTAGGACATTTTTAGTTGTAAATGAAAATTTGTAGAGATCTGGTGCACTGGTGGTCTTGCACAGTAGAAATAAAACCCAGGTATGATTTTGCATGTGAGCTGCTCTTGGGCAAGGTCTAATGCTTCAAAAGATCAATTACAATCTGAGTTTGCTCAAGCAGCCATGTGTGTTTAGAAGGCAGAGAAGTACCTGTGCCTCTGGCTGGCAGGGGTGGTGAACATTAGGGGAGATTTTTTTTCTTATTATGATCTTAAATCTGAAATGGCAACAAATGACAAATTTTTGTTTGAGCTTTTCTGCTAACAGGAATGTCAAAGCTTTTCCATTGTACAAGTGAAAATATTTTTCTAATTGCAAAAATTATAAATGTCTTCAGATCAAAGGGAGGTTTTGGGTTTGGGCCTCACAGTCAGCATGAATCCTCTTTATTAATAGCTGCCGAAGCCCCTTGTCTTGGGGTCTGACTGAGAGCTGTGTGGAACCTTGTGTAACACTGCTGATGATGACACAGCTGGATTGGACTCCACATTGCTCTTGGGGCCTTGAGAACAGCTCAGAAGCAGCTACAAAGAGTAAAAGGAAGTTCTTGGTAGTGAATACATTGTGGGATTGATGAATTGAGCATGTGCTGGTTAATATAGCCAGTTTTGAAGTGTAACGTGTTTTCAAATAAAATTAATTTAAAGAATTCCAGTCAATAAAATGGCATTGCAGCTGATGAAAATGGAAGGCCTTTTGCCAGGGCTAACAGTGCTCGTTTCCTTGGTTTGCAGAATAAATGGGGAAAGCCTTTTAATGCTCACTTTTTTTGTTGTTTATTTGTTTTCTGGCTCAGGACTAAGTATTTAACTGGTCAGTTACAGACTACTAGCTGATTTCAGATTATTTTAATTTATGTAATGTTTTTCCCCCCCTAGGGATTCTACAAATGAAACTACTGCACATTCAGATGCTGGCAGTGAGCTTGAAGAAGCAGAAGTCAAAGGAAAAAGAAAAAGGGGCCGTCCTGGCAGGCCTCCAGTATGTCTAATTTATTTTGGTTTTGTTATGCATCTATTTAATTTATTTTTGTTTAGTTATGCATCTATTTATAATTGACTGTAGACTCTTTTTCATCTGATCATCTTGTGGTCACATAAATAGGCTTTTAATGAGTCCTATGTCAGACTTTATGAAGACTTGTAGTATGAAATATTTATCAAATTGATGTGCAAACAATGATTGAAGTCTTTAAAAAAGGACATAAAAATGATGTCATAATAGCTATTATTTTTCTTTAGCTGTTTTAATGAACAATACAGTTTTGTTATTATTGTCATTACAACATTCTTCCAGATATGAGAATAGCCTCAGTAAGTACAACCACTGTCTTCTTGAAAGTGTAATGGACTTCAAGTGACAAATTACGTTTGAGCCATCCTTTTATTACTGATAATCTCTTAATGTGAGTGGAAGAATTGCAGCATGATATTTACTAGATTACTGAGAAAATCTACTAACAACTTTAAGTCACGTGGCTGACATACACTGCATTCTGTTTGTAGACTGGAAGCTTCAACGTATCCCCTGGCATAGTGCAGAGGTGATATGGTTGTCTTTGTCTCTGCTGGCCTATCAGCAGGAACATAGAGAAATAGTTCTCTATTACCTGGGGTATTAGGGAGGCTTTCTCTTTTATTTTCATCTATTTTATAAAATAGACAATTTATTGGAAAATAATGGGAAAATTCTGTGTGTCACGTTGTCCTTCATCTTGGTTCTTGAAGATGATCAGTGTAGTTCCCTTGGCTGTATCACTTGAAGTACCCAGTGTGGAGTAAGACTTGGTGGGAACTTGTGTGTTTGTTGTTAATGAGTTTGATTCACCTCTTAGTGTTGCTTTGTGAATAAACTCACAACATGAATGTGCCATATATCTATATAGCACTAGTAGATGGGGATGATTTTTTATTTTTTAACCCTTAGGGCTTTGATCCTCAGGCTTGTCTCAAACCATGGGCTTGGTGAGAATGTAAGAATGGACAGATCCATGTGTTATTCTCAGGCATGCCTGCCAAGCTGGAGCAAATTCCTCTTTCCTGTTGGTTTTCAATTTGCATCACAGTCTCTGGACTTATTCAAGGTGCCAACGTTTTAAATCTGGTCTTTTCTGGGCACGCTTTCTTCCTTTTTGAAAGCTTTCAAACACTTTCCTATGACGCATATGTTCTTCATCAGATCAATAGATTTGCTCATGAACATGAAGCTCCTTCAGAGCAAGACTTACAGAAGTGCTTAAAGAGAACAGCTTATCTGTTTACACAGCTTATAACTAAAGGATAAAATGAAAAATTATCTTATAAATATTTAATTAGCAAATCTATGGGGTTTTGTAACTCTAATAAAAAAAAAGCAGGCTGGTGCAACCTGATTGCTAACCCAGAATGTTGTCACAATATACGAATTCAAGTTATAGCAACACCAGGGAGAGCACATACTCACTGGAAGGGAAAGGTGAATGTTACAAAAAGCATTTCTCATTCCTCTGCTTGATTTTATTAGTAGCTCCTGTGGGAACATTTGCTGAAGCACTCTGCTGGTCCTGCTATCAGGTTTCTAGGGGAGGAATTGTTCATTTTGCTTAGAACAACTCCAGGCTCATTAGATGTGATTGTCAAGTGATGAACATGCAGAGGAAGCATTGCTTCAGTCACAAAGTGATGGGCTGTGAGCTGACTGCTGCTGCTAAGGAGCAAGACTTGAGGGTTATCAGGGGGAATTCTGTGGAAGCTTTATCTTAATGCTTAAGAGGAGTCAAGAAACCCCAAATCCAGTCTTAAAACTTGGAGGAAGAAAATAGAGGATGAAACAAATACATTGTCCTTTATAAAACTGTAGTTTGTCAAAATTTGGAAGAATTTGCTCAGTTCTTTCTCTTTCCCTTTTGACTTCCACCCCAAAATCTCAGGAAAGCATAATTAGGACTGGAAGAGTTTCAGAGAGGAAAACCCTTATGGTTGTTTATGGAATGGGACTCAGCAGATCTCATTGCAGCCTCCTAGTCAGAGTGGGTCAGCTTCGGGATCAGACCACACTGCTCATGGCTTTTCCAGTTGGATTTTGAAAACTACCAAGGCTGGAGACTGCACAGCCTCTCCTAGGTGCCTATTCCATTTTACTTCATGATAAATTTCTCCCTTCGTTCTTCTTAAAAAAAAAAAGACCCAAAAGCAAAAAGCCGTTCTAATGACTAGAAGATAGATGCAAAAACCTTGAAAAGGCTAATCTAGGCAATTGAATTTACCAGCATTATTTGATGTTCAAAGCCAGGGACTTGATAATTGTATTGCTTTATCAAACCATGTTGCCAGCCCATCACTTCCCTCAGGCGAGTTGCCTGGTTCTTACAGGAGGTGCAGCTCTGACATTTTCCCCCCCAACTCTTCACTACCGTGGTTTTTGTTTCCTTCACAGGTACCACCTACCTGTACTGTCAGATGTGAAACAAATTAAAAGGTTTAGTTAAGTTCAGAAATGTTTTTTTAACTTAGATTAGATTTAGTTTAGATGATTTTAATTTCTGTTATAGATCCGAAGAATGGTAGCCCAAAGGCTCTTCTGATTTCTGTGCCTGGGATTTTTTTCTAACTTAAAAATGATGATCTAATAAGATTTAATCTCTTCCTGCAAATGCTGATTTGCTTATGTCCTTAGGCCATCACAGCTAGAGTGGCACATCTGCCATAAACAGACTGACCTCTTGGAAAGGGACTTTACTTTGTGCTGCATGATCCTATTACAGAGCTGCATAGAATATATTCCATTAAATATATGTATGTATTTTAAGCAGGTTTCTGCTGAGTGTCACAGAATGGACTTGACCTTTTATCAGAAAGATACACTACTAGAGGAGGACTTTCCAGATTGTTTTCCAAAGAAGGACAATCTCTGCAGATTTGAGACCTTTGTAAGAAGATGGTGCTCATTTGAAAGACTGCCTTTTGTAGTAAATAGCTGTTCAGTTCATAGAGAACGGTAATGCTTTGGGGGTACCTTCACTTTCTAAAACACTTGGAACTTGTTAATCTTTAAGCTCTCCTTTCAATCCAAGTCATTCCATTCTAAAACACTGCATTTCAAGTAGCCCCCTCACTTCTATACACTGTTCTAATGAATACTTGACAGAGTAAGCTAGACAGTCAATTTACAAGTAGATGATGTGCATTGGTCTTGCAGAATAGCTCTCAGAATCTAACCTGACTCCTGAACTCCCTGGCCCTCGCTGTGAGTTGAGCAGGGCCTGCACCATGTCCTGCTCCAGTGGCTGGGGCTGCCTGTTGACCACGTGCTCTTCTAAGCACTGAGTCTGGTAGAGATGCCCATGGAGTGCCTAGCCAAGAGCTGAGCCTGTCCAGCCAGTGGGGTATTGTGGTACACCTGTTTGTGATGCTGTATGTGAGGACATTGTCTGGGTATGTACTTAATGAATTCTGGGAATAGAATTTAATAAATTCTGTTTAAGGAGTGACTTCTAAGAGTACTCTCCTTGAAGTTCCTGAGTGATACTTCCCTCTCTGTCTGCTGCATTATTGAAATACGTGGGTATGGATGTGCTCTCCTGTTCTGCACAGGGGATTTGAAAGCCCAAGGGCTCATGATGCAGTGTGGCATTCACATCAGTGAGCTCAGACTCTGATCAGTTATTTACCCATACTTTTTTGTCTCCTCTTTTGGATCAACATTCTGTTCAGCATTGTTGGCATGCTTTATTTTAAACTACCTGGCCTCACCTTCCCAGGAGCTCAGAATAGCTTGGTTTAAACCTCAGCTGCTGGAGGTTGAGGCAGTGAGAGAGATCCCTGGCTGTGTTTCAGATTTGAAGCAGGAGTAGACAGATTTAATCTCTAATTCAGAGGACAGGGAGAAAAGTCAGTTTGTCTGTTCCAGAGGTGGCAATTTGGGGATCTCTGCTGGTTTCTCTCTCATCCCATACGCAGAGCCACAATGTATCTTTCTCCACTTAAAGCAAGATGAAATAAGGCACTTCTGATGCTTTTGTGCCAAGCAAAGCCTGTACAATTTTGCTTTCAGGTCCTTTTGTAGTTTTTGGTATGGAGGAGACAGACCACAATGCCTTATCTTTGCATTCATATGGGGAATTTTAACTTTGCAGCAGATTCCTGGCCTTATTTAATCTTGCAGTATAGATGTTAGATACAGCAGGGGATTGAGTTTTGCTTCTAGTTCCAAGTCATACGTGTCCTGATTAATAACAGGGAGGAATCCTCTTAGAAGAATTTCTTTTCATACAGTGGAGGTTTGTGGTTGGTGTGATTTACATCAGTGTCCTGTTTCAGCTTGCCTGCCTGATGATTTAGGTCTGTCCCTTACAACTGAAGGGAGTCTGTTGTTCAGTAGAAATGCAGTGCATCTATAGCATCTTTGTGAAGACTTTTCTATCCTGTTACCTGTAGCATTAGATGTTTTCCTTTTAAGCTTTTGATTGGATGGTTCTTGTATTTTCTACAATCTATTCTATTCTTCATTTTTCTGTGGAAATATTCTTTTTTTGGAAGTAAATGCCTCAGCTAGAAGAATTGAAATTATTCAAGCATTTACAGCATACTCTCTTGATTCTTTAAGATGACTTTGAGAGCTCTTGATAGATTTTTAAATCAGGGTGAAAAATTGCACCACCACTCCCAACACTACCTCTACTTTTTTTGTCCTAAACTGCAAGTGCTGCAGCTGAAGCAGCTCTGGGTGCACTGGGTGTTAGGGGACCTGCACCTGTCTTTATTTGTAGGATGAAACTTTTCACAGGGAGCACCTTGTTGGTTTCTACAACCAAAACAGTCCACAGGACTGTGGGAATCCAAGAACCTTCTCCCGAGATAACCATGAAGATGGTATGAAATGTGTCATAGTGGTTTTTTAATCTGGATTAACTCATGAAGACCTCAGGCATTACCATTCTTCCACTTAACACAAGCTTATAACACAGGGCTTCTTGAGGGGCTGGTGCCTTGGAGAGACAAGTTTGTCAGTCTTACTCAAGTGGAGGTTAAAAAGTTTCTCCTACCTTCCCAGGGAAGTGGGGTATTCATTCCTCTAAATGACTCAGTGTGAATGCACATACAGGTGATTGTTTTCAGGTGGTGTGTTAGGAGGAGTTACTGACCTTAAGACTTTCACTGCCTTTATTTCTTCATGAAGAGCATCACATCAGCATGGGGAAAGTTAATGGGAAATGTCAAGCCACTTTTACTTTTTTTTTGGTAGTGTGTGAATCAATTTTCACTGTACTACTTGATTTTACAAATGTGGGTCACTGTGTTCTTCACAGTAATTTTAAAGACATGAAAGGAAAAGTATTGTGTAGCTAAATTGTTGCAAAATCCTGAACTGCTGTCATTGTAGTTTAATTGCAGTCAAGGTGAGTATTTTGTTTCCTGTTTGCATTCATTTAAGTCTTAAAGCAACAGGTGAGGTATGTGACAGTCAATATGGCCATTTTTGGTTGTTGCTTCTGTGGCATATTCTGGAACTTCTGAATTTCCTAATGCTGGTGTATATGAACCCTCAGCTTTTGTTGTCACACATTTGAAAAGTCATCAGTAATTTCTGTTTTCATTTGGCACCTCAGTCCATTTTGACAGCACACCAGCCTAGCTATCCTGGGTTTTGGAGTGAAATCACAAATGCAACTGCTGCAGCCTCTCAGCTCCAGGCAGTACTTTTTGTGGTGTATGATTAAAAAGCCTCAAGCATTTTTACTGTGTCATGCTGCTTTATCCCTCCCTTTGGCAGTCCTAATTCACCCACTTCAGGGGGAACTTTCTGGTTCAAAGCTGTAAAATGGTGTGCAATAATCACAATTTTTGCTCTTGTTAGGACTCAGAGGTTCTGTTTTTCCTGTGTCTTGATGAGCATTTGTTGGATTCATGGGAGCAGACCTGCTGCAAATTCGCTCTGATCTTATGAAACATCTCATTTTACAGCTGTCAGTCTGACAGGTTTACCTGGGCCACACTCATTCTTGAGCAGGGCTGTTTCTGTGTGGAAGCTCTTCATGCTGTTAGAGAAAAGGTTTCTTTGTGTTTTGCAGAAGGATCACCCTTTCCTGTGAGTGCATGTGTCTCTTTCCTGGGATGCACAGTTACCTGTGCCTGGCATTCTCAAAGCCAAACATAATTTTTAGATTTGTAGCTTTTGCAACTCCACTTCCACACTTCCAAGAGCACGCTGCCTTTGGAGATATGCCACAGATGCTGTGTATCATGAGTGAGTCTTCTCTGTGTTTCTGCAGATGTACCAGTCCTGGTCCTGCCTTTTCCTTCACTTGCTCTGGTGGTGGTGGTGGGGGATGTCTCCATCCTGGAATACAATCATAGAATACCAGGTTGGAAGGGACCTCACAGATCATTTGGTTCAACCTTGTCTGGCAAAAACACAATCTAGAAAAGATGCCCTAGCAGCCTGTCCAGCTGAATCTGAAGTGTCCAATGTTGAGGAATCTCCAAATTCCCTGGGGAGATTGTTCCAGTGGCTGATTGGTCCCTTTGAAGTAGGATTTCCTACTGAACTTTGTGCTCAGAGGCAGGAACCCGTAGGAAGCTCAAGCCTGTCAACATGGCCTGTGAAGTTTCTTGCTGTAAATTCAGAGACATTATGTGCAAATAATGTTTGACAACTGCATTGTAATATTGTGTGTTAATGACTAAGGGACTGCCATGTGCTTTGTGCTTGCAAAACTTCAGAGCACAAGGCAGTTGCTGGAGGACCTATATATGACTTTGTTTTATCTTCACACTCTGGAGTGAGATTGAACTTGGGCTTCCTGCCAGATGCCTGCTGGGTGGAAGTTCTGAGGAGTGGATGCCCTTTCACTAGTGCTTTTCCACATGAAGACGATGTTAAACCTTGCCTAGTTCAAAGTTCACATTTTGGTTTTTCTTCAGTCTTGAGTAGATCATCTTGTCTACTAGTTTTGTCTCTAGAGGCAGGATTCAATACAGATCCTGCATCTGGATTTTGCTACCCCAGCTTGGATACACAATGGCTTTTGTTAGATGCAAGATTTTTCTCCACTCTGAGAGATGTTCTCATTGTTAAAAGAAGATCTACACCAGACAGAAATTTTGTTCAAGTAGACTCAGTAATATATCTGGTGCTAATTCAGGGCCAGGATATTGAGGTATTTACTTGGATCTGAAGAACCTGGCTTTACCCAGTAGTTTGTCAGAAGTACATGTGTCAGTAATTTCAGTACCTCTTCTGAGGGCTCGGTGGTGATCTCACCCTTCCAGTTCAGACTGGGAGCCTTGGTCAGAGCACCTTCCTTTTCCCAGGATACCTGACAAAGGGAATTTAAACTGGGCATTTACGTGCCTAGGGATTACAGATTTGGAGCCTGTGTCTGTAGTACTCATGCTCAGGTACTCAAACATGTGGCTTTTCTCATTGCTTTCATTAACAAGGTAGCTTTGGATATGTGCATTTTGCATCCATCTCTTACTTCTTTTCCCTTTATTCTTGCAGCATTTAATGCCTCTCTTTCAATTACATGTTGAGAAAAACTGAGTGTAGAGAGGGCTTGCATCAGTTTCTGTGGAGGGCATCAGTTTGCATTCAAGCTTTCATTTAGCAATCCTTGTAGCTAGGTAAAGTGTTTACTGTCTCCCAGATGGAATAAGTGTATGGATTATATCTCTCAAAAGGGTCAATTTACTTCTAATTCTTTCCCATTTTAATAAATAGTGATCACATGTCTCTTTCAAGCTCGGTAGAACTTAAACGTTTCATATGTTGATAATAGTCTTACTGTTACAAGCAGCTTTGCACATATTTAAAAATTCATTGAGGGAGATACTCTTGATCCTAAGTGCAAATATTATCCAAAAAACTTCACAGAGATTGTACCATTATTTTAAGCTTTCCAGCTTGCACTTCTATGCAAGTCCCTAATTGAATATTTGCAAGAGGCAGTTGCACTCTACCTTGCCCTTTGCTTCAGCCCTCTGGCCCCACCTCTTTTAAAGCAGTGATCCCTTTTAAAGCATGGGGAAAGCTGGACTTGCAGGGCTCTCTTCTACAGGCTCTCTGCCAGAAATTAGATCCCTTTCTCCTGCAGTAAAATTCTCAATGTGTCTGCACTGCAATATGCAACTGAAAATATTGACTTTGTGTTCTTTACTAAAAGCATTACTAGAAACTCAGCTGACAATATACTTGGGTAAACGGTGCCGTGAGGATATTGTCCAAAATTTAGTCTTTGAGTTGCTTGTGTGTTGTTTTCTTTAACATAATTCCTCACAATAGCTTCATTGTTCTGTGGAAAACAGCAGATTTTGCTTTTGTTTGCCTCACAGTAGGGAGAAAGAATAGAATATGGAAGTAAGAAATCTGATGTTATTTTCCCCAGATTTTTTTTCTGTCTGTTTCACAAGTGACTTAAATTCAGAGCAAACTGTTCAGTAGGTGAGTCTTGACAGGTGGTGTCTATACCACCTGATTAAAACCTTGAAGAACAGAGAGAAAAAATTACATTAAGTAATTTAGTCTCAAAGAGAAAATGTTATAACTCACAAAATTTTGAAGCAAGAGGCTGTTATGGTGATCTGCTAAATCTGGCTGTACCAATTTGGTGATTTGAGTTAAAGAGCTGACTGTGTACACAGTTTCTTATAAAAGTTGTATGAAAATGAAAATACAGAAAATGAATGTTAATCTGGCAAATGTATTTTTAATAACTTACTGTCTTAGAAAGATCATTAGTTAAGATCACCAGTTATTCTCAATGTCTGTGTAAGACTCATACAGGGTCTGACATCAATAGGTGCTCCAGCACTGGGACTTCACCACTGACTTGGGGTGACCACTGCTACCCTTGGCATGGCAGTGGCTTTTAAATAGTCCCTCAACAACTACTGATAAATAAAATTATATGTACCTGACTGGATAAAGTCCTGAGCAACCTGGTTTATTTTCCTAGCTGACCCTGCTTGGAGCAGGAGGTCAGGCTGGAGACCTCTGGAGATGCCTTCCAGCCTGGCTCATCCTGTGATCTTTCTTTGTATCAATGTGTGTGAGGGTGTAGCCACGTAGTGTTTATGGATTATAAAGATAAGGTGGGTGTAAAAAGAAACACTGGGTGATTTCAGATGTAGCTATAATAAACTTTCCCTCTGCTGGTTTTCTTTGCCCAGTCTGCCACGAAGAAACCCCGGAAGTCCCCAGCGGACAAGGGGCGTCCCGACGCTGGAGCTCGGGGAGCGAGTCGTGGGAGAGCCAACGGCCACCCGCAGCAGAATGGAGAAGGGGACCCTGTCACCTTGTTCGAGGTGGTTAAGCTGGGAAAGAGTGCTATGCAGGTAAAATGTCTACTTGTGTTCCTCCTTACAATTCAGTGTATCCTGACTGGAGTCCAGTCTAAGCTATACTTTTGTAAACAGTAGTATTTTCTCATGACTGCATTGGTCCAACAGACTGTGTAGGATAAAGTACAGGACTGAGTGGGTTCTGATTTAGGGCTGTCATGTATCCTGCTGAAGAACAAGAGACCTGGCAGGGTCATGTGTTTAAAATTTTCCATTCTTTTGTTCATTACTCTGAAGTTAAAAATACATATTGATATTAAGCAGTTCATTAAAGTATGTCCTGTAGCAAGCTTTATATGGGCAAAAAGTGTATGAAAATAATGATAAATCCAGGCCTTTTTTGTTCACTTGTTTTGTCAAGAATACCTGCTCACATAAGCAGTTTGGAGTGCTTTGCACTGGAACTTGCATTCCTGCTGTCCCCATCAGGACAGCAGGTGAAGGAAAAACTATTTGCCTAGACTTCCACTGAGTCTGAGGGAAAATATTTGCACATCCTGAAGGCAAATTTTTATTTATTGTAAAATAAATTAGATTGTCCTAGTTGCCTCTAGAAATGTTTCTTACCCTCTTATGTTTTGATCAGTTCAGAGGCCTTTACAGGATGTGTGGGGCCAGGTGAGTTTCACCTCAAGACCCAGCTCAGAGGATTGGTTTTGAGAGTGTCGTGTGGTTTTTGTAAGCTGCTGTGCTGCAGCTCTTGGTTTTGAAATGCAAAGGAGAAACAATGGGCCCAAAATACTCTTCAGCCCCTGCAGTCCAAAGCCAGCAGTCACTCCTGCTCTCATGGATTATTTAAGCAAACCTCCTTTACTCTGCATTTCAACAACGCAGGACTTAGGCAGTATCAGTTAGTTTGTTTTGATGCTGACTAACAAGAGAAAAGTACAAATTAGGAAAATTGGGTCCTAAGTCCCATTCAAAATATTACTTTATCGAAAAACCTAAGCTTCTTTTAAGTCTCACAGAAATCAAATATTGCAAATGAGTGAAAGTTGTTGAAAATTTTCTGTCTCAAACCTGTGGAAAATATGAGATTTAGTTTTAAAGAAGTAATACACAGGAAGGAAATGAGAATTTTTGTTCTTCATAGTTTCTGTGTTTACACTTATTCAGGATTGACCCTTCTTATCTAGTAGGTGAAGACAGAACAAATTTACTTGTAACAAAGCTATGGATCCCTTATGCCTTTTTTTCCTACAACAGAGCTTCCAACTTTGTTTGGTTTTCAGCACTTTTTCAAATTTTGTTTTTGGCAGGAATTGAGGAAACATCTGGAGTCTATTTTCTGGTTTTACTGTGGTACAGAACATACAATATACTTTATGTAGTATAGTTGACTTAGAGTTATTGATATTTGCAGAAGCCAAATAGAAAGGAATGAGCAACTGCTTTGATATTTGATGACTCTGTGTGTATGTGGAATTAACTTTGATACATTTTATCTATTTCAAAAGAGATGCTGACACTAGTCTCGTGCAGATTAAATACAAAAAAAAATTACGTGTTTGTATTAAGAAACCTTTGGAATTTAGATACAAAGAAATTGTCTTGGGAGGTGGAGAATTTGTATATGCATGTGGATATTGCATGTATTGCATGTATATGCATTTGTATATCTATGTGCATAGACACACACATGCCCAACCTGCAGGTAGGAGAAAAAGTACACAGCACCATCTAAGCAGGGGAGAGATTATATGTGAATAGTAAAGGAGTAGGCAAGAGTATTTGGAGGCCTCAGGTGCAAACAGGCATAAAGTACTTGAGCCTTAATTTCAGGAGTATGCATCGCTTGGGCTCTTTTGAAAAATGTACTGTTGGTAAAAATATCCTCAGAATTAAAGTAACCCTATAGTAGGAAAGAGAATGCAATTGAAATGTAATTTAATATTTTTAGCTTGAACTTCTGGACAATCATCTCAATGTGAAACCAAGGTTCTGTAAACCAAACTTATAAGTGTCTTTATGCTTATATTTTTCTGTAATAACTTAGAGCTTTTAATGTAACAATTAGGAATGCTTGGCATTTTTGTTTTTCATAGTTTTGATGCAGGTTTTTTTGTTCAGTTTTAGCAATCTTGTCAATATTATAGTTTTCAAGCTAGTGCCGTATATTTGTATTTGGCCAAACATATTATTTCTCAATATTTAGTTCTTTCCCTGTAATATGAACATACTTTTTTTTCTTGTGTTCCTAAGTTTGCTTCCAGCATTGAAAACCCAGGAAAATTCAATTAATATATCCTGAGATTACATGGAAATCATGTGCTTTCATTTCTGATCTATCTGCTCCTGCTGTTTGCTTTTAGAATTTTTTTTAGTTGTTAGATTTTTCTGGCTTTGTGATGCCAATTCATAAAAGTCTGTTGCTGAATTCGATTTTCACTTCTAAGCGTCTCTATTTTGGTTCTCACAGCAGGATTCATTTATTACTTCTCTTCAGGCTTATTGCTGGTTGCTTCTTCCAGGGAAATAAAATCAGTTTAATTTTTTCTATTTCAAATATACATAACTCCAGGATTGCTCTTTGCATAAAATCTTTGCCTCTGTCACAGGGTGCAGCTTGTGTCTTGCTTGAACTCTCTAAATCTATTTGATGCCCACATTAAGTTGGTATCAGACAGTTGTCAGTGGTTTTCATTTGCTCTGTAACCTTTTGTACAGTTAGTGCTTCAGAAATTGTTCTGTCAGCAGCTGTCTGTGTATGAAGTGTGACATGACCTTCTGCTCATGATTTCTGCAGGTACACTTTTCAAGTGTTACTCCATTAAGACTGTTCATAGAACTTCTTTAGTGGTTCTTGTCTTCATAGTTAAACATGATACTCTTCTGCTTTTTGTCATTTATCTCTTCCATAGATTCATTTTTTAGTTCTATCATTTTATGGTGACAGCTCTATCCTCTACATTTCCCTGCTCTGAACTTCCATAGGCAGAAGGGTCTCTATGAGCATTTCTCATGTGCTCAGCTGCCCACTGGTGGGAATGAAGGCTCGGGTGAGCCTCTGCTCTTCCAGCTGAGCTGCCCAGGCTGAGGCTGACTGCTAGCTAAAATCTGCAGGCATCTCTGCATTGATCTCTGACCCTGCTGTTAAGATGACAGGGAAATAAAGAAATTGTAATGAGATCAGATTTTGTTTAGGACTCAGACTGCAAATTTCTCATGAGTTATGAGCAGTTATCTGTAATGAAGTTTGCACTACTGGTGGCTAAACCAAGCATAGAACTGTTCTGCTTTCTCATCTGCAAAGGCGTTTTGTTCCCCTAAAAGATCAGAGAGAATGGATCATCAGTAATTATAGGAAGAGTTCAGTACCAAAACATGAACAGATCTGTGCCTTGATGATTCTGGAATATTCCATGCATTACCAGTCACCCTTTATTGTTGTTAGCAGTTCACTACAGAGCAGAGGCTGATTTTGAGGGAAAAAAACTTTTAAAAATTGCTGCCTCTGCTTATGCTCAGCTAATAAAAGGTAATCTTGGTGTTGATTAGACATAGTTCAGAATAAATATGGCTCCATTATCTGCCAGCAAGTATTTTAAGATAAGTATCCAAGTATCTAGTGTGTTGAAATGGAATTTTTCATGGTGCCACTAATTCTTCCTTGTCTCTCCAGAAATCAGGGATGCATGGGGTTCCTCACTGTTCTTACCTGCACATTGTAGCACATGGGGATTTGTGTCCTTTGAGGTTCAAGTAAAGCTGTATTTGTAGCACTGCTTACCCTGCCTTGAGAAGTCCATCTCTGGCAGTAGGACAGACTTATTCCTGATTAGAGTGACTGCAGAACCATATTTACCTTATGCAGGAGGAATTACATGTGTTTTTACATGGATTCTTGAGATTAAGAGCATCAGAGCAGCTGTAACTGGATTGCAGCAAAAATCCAACAGTCTGTCTCTGACAGTGGCAGCTAAGAAAGGGAATAAGGTGGCAAAAACGAATTTTGGGTATTCTCCCTGCCTTTGACTGTTGTCAGTTCAGGGCCACTGTGGTGTCTGTTCTCAGTTGCCTTAATGGCTCTCTCTTCTCAGAGTTTCTTTTCTCCCTCTAGAAGTGTTTTTTGCCAGATCACATCTCTGTGTCTCCCTCAGCTGTTTCTGAAAGTGAAGGTCTTTGAAGATTAAAAATATACAGACATATATTAAGTATTACCCATGCTTTTTGTGTTAAATGCATGTTTTAGTTTAATTGTAATTTATTGTATTTTAACTGCTGGATCCTCCTGTTGAAGGATGGATAATAGCTCAGGGTTTCCCCAGATTGTCTCAGGACTCCTTAGGAATTTGAGTGTGCAGTCTCTGAAGTTTACTGGGCAAAATGACTGCATCTATTATTAACATTTAAACTAGTATCTTCATTTTGCTCAATCAGTAGATTTCTTCTGTAGCCTAATCTTGCTTTGCTTTTGATTGTGTAGTACTGAATTAAAAGAAAAAAATCAAAACTAGGTACGTGTTTTTGTAGTTGTTACACTGGGAACAATTTAGCCACCAAATGAAGCATTAATTAATTAGAAGAGTATCCCTTAATACCAAATTAAATTTTCTGCAGTCATCACACAAGGCTTCTTTTCCTTTGTGATTTAATAAGATGTGAGATGATTTTGCTGTTAAGTGCCAGTAGTGCAGTGTGTGAAAGCATTTGTACCTGAAAATGCTCATTATACTTGAAGGCAGAGAAGTCTTTTGCTGTCTAGAATGTTGATGTTTTTTGAAGTGTCTGGGGTGATCTGTGAACCCTTTACAAACCATGCTAGCAAAGGAATGAGAATCAGGTGTTTTAATAAACTGATGGATCTCTTGCTGGAATAACTCCATTTTGTTTTAGCACCCCTCTAAGTATATTTTTATTCTGGTGCTCAATGTTTATGAGCAGTTTTGATGTTTTGTGGCATCATTCATGCCCATGATTGGCTCAGCTTAAACAGACACAGTCCCTGGAAATGGTGTAACATGTCAACTGTGAGAGATGAGCACCTGCAAGAGTTCTGTACCACCTTAGAAAATCTTCTTGGTGGGAGCTTTGTAAGGTGCACCCACCTGTTCTGAGCACTCAGGTGAGGAACTGCTGCTCTGAGTAGTGTGGATCTGCTGGGCAAGAGTGCCCAGCCTCAGGAGTTCCTGTGATTTTAGTCCATTTGAAAGCAGAATTTTCCCAGTACCTTTTATGTACTCACTGTAATGCCAGTAAACATTTACCATTCTAAGATTCTCCTAAGAGAATAGTTGGGGTTTTTTTTTCTTTTGGTAGTGTTTTTTCTCCCAAATGGTTCAATGCAACATGTTACATTGATTTCCCTGTGTAATTATATTTAATACCCGGTCTACTCCATAGAAATATGTATTTACACAAAATGCCAATAGATAATCCTGTATGGAGAGTATAAATCCCTTAGTTTTATTGGGAAGAAATAATTCTAGGATTGTATATTCCTTTCCTCTCTGTAGTTCAGAAATTAAAAAGTTACATAGGTAGACACTGCAGAAAACAAATTCTCATCTTTGCTTACTCTTATCTAAAGTGAGATTTTTGCATTTTTTAAAAGAAAATAATTTTGACTTATCAGGAAGTGCATGATAGGTGTTAGCAAAGTATGAACTCTTTCATAATTTAAAATTATGATCCTTAGAGAAAAAGAATAAAGCACACATCCTCAAGCTGCAGTTCATTTTTATTATCCTTATATTAGGTTTTCACTGGGTGCATCTTAGACTTTCTGCCTAGAGTTTGGAATGCAGCCAGGCACTCATCCTGGAGTGTAGTGCCCAATCTAAGCTGCATGGACTTTCTCACATTAGGAACTACCTTCTCCCCAGTAGCCATCTGTGTAATATCTTCAATTTTCACAAAATTTATATTTAAAAGGCTTTAATTTTTTTTTTTTAAACCCAACCTGAACAGATTCACTTAAATGTTTTTATGCAGAGTGTTTTAAGTCTCTCACTACTTGCCTTTTTTTTCCCCCTGGGTCCTTATTTTTAGTGTACTAAGTTTTTCTCACTATCTGTTAAAGTCTATTTTCTGCTTTTCTATTTGAGTTGCTCTTTATACAGGTTATTGAAATATTTAATGTCACAGTGCATTCCTTTTTTAATGAGTTTAAAGTTTCATTTGAATGACTTTGGGTTTTTTGCTGAAGTTTAGTGTAAGCTTTGATTTTTGAATTTTTTTCTACCTTGATGTAAACACATTGCACACCCATTCTAGAATAAATTTTTTCTTTCATATTCACTGTAAATGAAGCATGTCCATGATCAGTTGTATGAAATGGCAAATTATTTAAAGTTCTTTATACTTGATTTGCCTTGGTTTACAGTTGAGTGAGATCTTCCATTTTAACATGAACTTTGAATATGGTGTCATTTGTTTTCCCTTTTGTTTGTAGCACTGTTGCCAGATTGTTACTTAATTGAAATTGTGAAATAGCTTTTTTTGAAATCAGCTTTCATTAATATTTGGTGGGACTGTGCTAATTTACACGAGTTGGCAAGATGTCCTCTGCAGTCAGTCCCTGTGCTTCCTCCAGCACTTAATGCTCCTAAATTCTCCCACACTGTAGGAATATGAAATGGATTCATAGCTGCAAAGCCTAGAGGAGGTAATAAGATCACTAGCTTCATTATTTCATTCATTGTCTCTGACTTGCTTTTACTGGCAACCCCAAGCTGCTGTTCCTCTTCAGTACTATAAAATGCTTTGGTTTATCTTTTAGCAGACTTTGAGATGTGAAGGTCAATATTTCTGCAAGTTGATTGATTTGAAGTTATTTACTCAGGCTCATTTATTCTGCTATTTGCTTGACTTCATTTAGGCTTCTTATT
This sequence comes from Camarhynchus parvulus, assembly GCF_901933205.1. Classification (NCBI taxonomy): domain Eukaryota; kingdom Metazoa; phylum Chordata; class Aves; order Passeriformes; family Thraupidae; genus Camarhynchus; species Camarhynchus parvulus. Next base: position 19,071,742 of record NC_044579.1, read on the forward strand.
TCTGTAGGGTTGCTTACCTTGGCATATTCTTCAAATTATGCTCTATGGTAGTTTTTAAAACAGACTCATCAGAGAGTTCATTTCTCTGAGATTCTTTTGAAAACCATTGCAGGCTTTGGAAAATCTTTGTACAGACTCTGTATTTGTACCATACATCATCTGCCATTTGCAGGAAACCTTGATTTTTTACTCCGTTCTCATAAGAATAGAAGCAATTTCATAATTTTAAAAAATGATTGAGTCTTATTTTTGTGATGTACCTGTATGAACTTGTTGACTGACCTGGAGATGTGGTGCATGTTGTGTCTGTGTGCATGTATCTAAGTGGGTGTGCATATGTGTCTTGACAGCAGGGAGAGGAGGAAGGTTGTTGATGTTACTGGAGTCATTTGGAGGTTTTATCTGTGGAATTGAGCTCATTGCCAAAGGAGCCTTTTCCTTGTGTCTGTGCCTTGAAGTTGGTGAATCCCAAGAGCACGGATGTGCTGCCCCTGGGCAGGCTGCAGCACATGTCCTGTAGGTCCTGTGCTGAATTTATCATGTATTTCATGCACAGCATGTAAGTGCCTATTTCCATATGGTAAATCCATGCTCCCCACTGCATCTGTAGGTAAAAACATCTGGAAGCAGATGGGTACCAGTGGAGCAGCTCATGCAATCTATTGCTGCCCTCTTTTCTGGGTGTTTTGTGCAAGTAAGCATGGAGACTTGTGGAGATGGATTCCGGGGGATGGAACCTGCTTGTAGCTACCTCCTTTCCAAAGGGGTCACCTGGTCCTTCCCTCCTGTCACCTCCTGTGCCTTCAAGGTGTTAATGATCTGTGCCTGGGACAGCTGACAGAGAGGGGCAAGAACAGGAGGTCTCTGGGCAAGGGGCTCAAATGTGGGCCATTTCCCTGAGTTTGCTCTTGGATTATGTATAAAAAGAGGGTTTGCTGTTACCTGGGGCCTGTTGGTTAGAAATTCTTGTTTTTAATAGGAATCCTTTTCTCTATGCATATTTATGCAAAATAATTCCATTTCTGGCAAGGCTTGCATGTTGCACCATTTGCTACGCTGCTGCCTGTGATTTGATTCCTTTTTTGCTTGCATTCAGTCTTTTTTCCTGGTATTTGCATTACTGCTGTTTGGTTCTTGGTTCAGTTGATACTTGGTCTCTCTTTTGGTTCTGATGTGTGTCATTTTTATTTATTCATCTAATGTTTTCAGTTTTTATAGCTCTTTTCAGTTACATCAAAACTCAACAGTTTGATTAAGTTCCAACTGTTGTAGCATATGTAGTCTGGCCTCATCATCTCCTGTTGCCTTAAACTGTAATCTCTAACAAAATGAGGCAGCCAGCATGCCAAGTGCACAGGGGCTGAGTGTGTGGGGCTCTGGATGTTATTTTGGGGCACTGATTTTTAGTGCTTAGTGAATGCAGTTTGTGTGGCTCTGTGCTGATGCTGGCAGGCCAGGTGCCTGTATGTGACTTATTTCCTGCAGCCCCTCAGTCAGTGGAGCTCTCTTGGGGTAAACACAACATTGTGCAGCTCAATTACATTGTCCAGCTCTTCACAGGTACCTGTTCAGAGCAGGGAGTTACACTGACTGTGCCTGGGTGTGTCAAATTCAGATTTTACTTCCAGCTTTGTCACTTCTCTGGGAGGTCAAGACAGTCTTTGCCTGCTATCCCTCTGAGAACCTTTGCTCTGATTTTTCTGCTTTTGTTATCTACTGCTGCCACTGAAGACTGCATTGCCTCAAGTCTGGTCCCCAAGTCTGGAGATGAGCCACTTGTCTTTATTTTTCTGTAAATTGCATGATGATTTTGGGTTGAGGTGCAAGTGCCACGCTGGTAGGACAGAGTGGGCCCCCAGTGCCCAAGGACACAATGTGTCCCACACAATTCTTTTTGTATGACAGATAAAAAATAGACATGAGAGGAGCTGCACTGATGCTGCAGTTTGAGATAGCGCTGCAAAAATAATTTAAGTAATTTTATAAAAGAAGCAGAAGCAAAATTTAAAGGTATTCCTTCACAGTTTTTTCCTTGGCTCCCCATTTTTTAAATCCAGGTGGGTTCATTGGGAGTATTTATAGCGCAGTCCATGAGAAGGTGCAGTGGTATGGCTGAAGGGGCAGTGTGTTGTAGCAACAAACAGGAGTAAGACTGAACGTGGGAGGGAATTTCTTGGGCCAGCCTTACTTCCACAGGGAGTGTTTTCTATGAAACTCAGCTGTGGATAATGAACAGATGCTGGGAAACATTATGTATTAACACTCAGGGAAAGCAGCTGAGATTTCCCAGGCTCAAAGAAGAATATAGTAGACTTCAGAAACTGTCAGGACATGCGTGACAAGAGTGGGCAAGAATAAAGATACAGAATTATTTCTGGGCAAGCCACATGGCACAGGGTAGGATTATTCTGCCTGGAAAGAGGTGACCAGATGGAAGCATGGAAAATGCAAACAAGGGGTTGGAATTTGTTTTTTCTTGTTTCATAAGAATTGAGTCACATCAAATGGATCTAACAATTGGCAAGTTTAAAACACAACTATTCTTTCATTTTGCAGTGAATAATTAACCCTTGCACACTGCTGCAAAACAATGTAGACATAAAGCTGGTTTAGACAGACACATCCATGAGAGAAGAAATTTGCTGGGGTCTTAAGGGTCTGGGTCAGTAACTCAGAAATATCAGTATATTTGTGCCCTTTTCCTATGCTTTTCCCTGCATGTGTAAGCCCTGTTGGGCAGGTGAACCTGTACTCTGGCCCTGCATAGCTGCTATTTTCTTTAGTGTAAAAAAATAGCTCTGGCAATTGCATGTTCTGATATCTACAGTAATAGAGCTGTTCAAACAAATCTTGTAAATTGGTAGCACACCAACAGCCTGGCCATTAAGCTCTGTCAATATTTGGTGTAGTAAATACTTTTTACATTTGGCTACATTTGGTTTCTGTGCCCTGGAGAATTTTATTGATTGATTGAAATGATTGATACTTCCAGGAACAGGTCTGAATTAATGATTAAATAACAGTGAGATAACATTCTAGATAACAGGTTTTGTGCTGCTGCTTCCTCAACTTATGTGAAGCTTAGAGGCCAAGACTTGCTGTCTAATTTCTTCTAAATAGCAGATGGACCCCTTTTTAAGATTCCTTCTCCTACTGGGTGTGTGTGTGTTTTGGGAGGCAAAACCTGTGAAAACTGAGTTTCCTGGCAAATTGGGTGTTTAGAGATTGATGCTGCTTGTTGGATAACATGATAGTACTGCTGGTCTGCTCGTGGCTCAAGGGTGAGTGTAGTGATGTGTGTTAAACATGGAGTGCTTTGGCTCAGTTCAGAGTTCTCTGTGTCTCTGGGATGTACACAGGTACTTTGCTGCATCCTTTTCCTCACACACCTGCCAAGGGTAGACTTGGGCGTCTGCACTTGGATAAACTGGAAACTGCAGAGGGATTTTTCAAGATCCCTCCTTTTACAGCTAATTAAGAAAAAGGCAGATTTTTCTAAGAGATCAAATTGTTTGGATTTTTTTGTCTTTCCTATTGATTCCTTTTCAGCATGGTAGGAGCAGTTGTGTGGGCATGGTGGGTGTTTGTATGTGTGTGTGTCTTTTTAAATTTAATTTTATAGAAATTCATTGTAGACCTGAACTGTCCAGAATAAACTAATCTATTTGCGAGGTGTACTCTGATAACATAATCAAGCTTTTCCTAATGAATGCTGTAGCATGTGTGGAACAGAAAAGTTTCTTTTCCCTCATAAAATGAGTAAAGAATAATATTTGATTACATTAAATATACACAATTCCTTACCTAAGTGTTTCTGTAGCTGAGGAGCTTGGAATATCAGAGATGATGAAAATAGCTCATGGTTAACTGTAGTTCTGAGGGCAGTTGAAAACTGAATGAATTTCCTATCCTGTGATCCAGGTAGCTTACAAACACTCTAAGTCCAACTTCTGTGTATTATTTTATTTACTGTGTATTCCTCATTATATTTTGTTTTCCTGAACTATTTACAGTGTTCCTGAGTGACTGACTGGGATATTCACTATGCAGTATAAAATCGGTATTTATCCCAAGTATTTCTATTCATCAGTTTTCTGAGAATATGTTGGTCATTCTGAATGGAGTAACAATATTTGGTTTTTTTCCACACAATTTTAAAACTGAAAAAATTCTCTAAGTAGTTTTGGGGAATTACAGTAATTTCAACTTGAACTTGTGTTTATAGAATATAATACCAGAAAATGATGCATATAATTCTGCTCTCTAACAATATTTGTTCTGTCTCCACCTTGAGAGAAGGTACATATATATCTGCATTTGTATGCATGTATAATTATGCAAAATAAATGCTCAGTTATAAAATTATATTCTGAACAGAATAAGTCATTTGCCTTTAATAAAGCACTTCTTAAGAGTCTCTGATAAGTATTCTTTTTTTCTTGACAGTCTGTGGTGGACGACTGGATTGAATCATATAAACAAGACAGGGACATAGCACTTCTGGATTTAATCAACTTCTTTATCCAGTGTTCAGGATGTCGAGGTACAGAACATGAGAAACAAGTTGTATAGAATAAATCTGACCTACAAACATGTGTTAATGCAAATGCTGGTAAAGATGAGCGAGACTCTTGGATTGGTGCTCCTTGTGTGCATGGTTTGTATAGAAATATTGTCTGCATTCCAGAATAACTTGATTTAAAGCTTGTTCGTCAAGGGCTACCCTTTCTCTTTCTCACTTTCCTGTCATCATGCTAAAGTATACAAATCCTCACAGAGACATTCTACTCATCATCAGCAAGAGACAAAAGATCTGGTACTCCAGGTAGGCATAACTTTATTTTCCCTTTCTGTTTCTTCCCAATTTTTTAATTGAAAAAACTAGTAGGTAACTATACCTTAACTGTGATATTTTTTCTTTCTTTTTAGGAGAATGATTTTTTTTTAAACTGAAGAGGAAGGAATCAGGCTTCAGTTCACAGCAAGAAAGATTTCCTGTGGATGAAGCATCAGTGTTATTTGTTCCTCTGTGATCCTTTATCACGTCAGCAGCGAGTGCCCTGCCTTTTATACCCTACTTAAGCAGTCTCCATTACCAGGCATGCAGCAGTCAGCCATTCCAGCATTCTGTTGCCACACTGTGCCTTCTAATGAATTTTTCATGTGTTGTCTTTTTTCTGTTAACTCATCCTTGAAGAGAGAGAGAGCTCTACTCTCTCTGTTGTGCCCAAAACCAAATTATTTACTGTTTTCTGATGCTTCCTAGAATTTCCTTTGAATAGAGTTGAAAATAACCCACAATTCAGAAATTCTTTTTCTCCATTTTGTATCTGATGTGGGAATACACCTTTAAGCATCAAATAGTCGGATAAAAGTCCTTTTTCTTCCTTCTTCAGTATAAGGTGAAATCTTAAGCAGTTAAAAGCATCAGAGAAAAGAAATAGGAACCATCAGCAGCTTCAGCAGCCCTTTTTCAAAGCTGAAGGAAATAAACTTGTTTTGTGGATGACAAGAAGGACTGGAGCTCTTGGAGCATTGTGTAAAAGGGCTGAAGGGCTGAAGGTTAGAGCTTAGGTTACCAGCCTGTGTCAATGTCTGCACTGTTCACACAGAGACCATGAAACATTTTTTTGGCTGTATTTGGCAGCTTATGTGAAAGTAGTAGTATTCTCTGTGCTTTTCCTTTTTTTTTTTTCACCTCTTTCCTGAAGTCTATATATTAAAAAAAAAAAAGGGAACCCCACAAGAATTTGGGCAGCATTAAAACAAAAGCATCTTTGGCCATATGTTTATATTGTTGATGCAAGCTTTTGGTGAAGGCATGTCATAAATATCTTCATTCTCCTGCTGCTCTCTAATTTATTCTCCCTTTCCTTTCTTTCTCCTCATTAGAGAAAGCAGCACTCTGATAAGACTCCTAGTTTTTAAAGCCCTTGTTGGTGAGTGATGCAGGCTGAATGCCCACTGTCAGCCATATGCTGCTGGAGCAAGTGCTTCCCAGAAGAGCTTTCTGTGACTGGCTGGGAGGCAGCTGCACTGCGAGTGCCTGATGTCATTGACTTACTTGGCTTTTCTTTGAATGGTGACTTTTCATTTTCATTGCTCTCCTCTGTATCCCAGGGCTATCTCTGCTGAGCTTCTTTCAGTGCCTCCTGCTCCCAAACAGCAATGGTGGGATAAAGGAAGCAAAAATTTCCTATCCCCCAAGTCTATAGTGTGTTTGGGAGATTTATTTCTGTTCTGGAATTTTTGCAGTGGCTACAGTAACAGCTGTAGAACAGGGTTAATATCCTGGCAAATAGTGCAGTTCTTTCCAGTTTCCAGTAATATACTTGTTTTCTAGAATAAATAAGAGCTTCTCAGAAGAGAGTGGATTTTATTGGTAGTCCACTTAGGGTAAAGTGCATACTAAGCTGTCCTTAATGGAAATGAGAAATAGGGGGGTTGTTCTGTATGTTGTGAGGGAGACAAAGATTCTTTTTCATGGGAAGATCATATGTTATGACATCCTTATTTCCATATGAGACTTCCTTGACATTCTTGCTTATTTCTATTCCTCATAAATAACCACCCTTTGTGAATCTCAATGATTGCTTTATCTTCCTTAATTTTCTTCTTTTCAGTTTGCTCCACTAACATTGTCTTGGATTCTCCAGCCTCCTTTCCCAAAGCTGGATCTAAATGCTGACTGATAATATATCTAAGTTTGTGATCGTTAACTGAAGGGAGGAGGACAGCTAACTTGGGACAAAGTTTCTCAGGAAATTGTGAACTTAGGTTTATAAATCTACCGTTTCAATAGTGCTTAGAATCACCTTATATCTAAATATATGTAAAGTACATTTAGCTTGATGTGTCTTTCAGAAATTTTGAGTAGGTGGAAGAGTGTGTGTCCATTTACTGGCTTTAATTGGAAATCAAGGCACCAAACTGTTTCATTTAGCAGCACAACTGACCCTGAAAAAATACCTCTCTGTTTAGAGAAACATTGATTTTCATGTATTTATCCCATTCTGTTGGACAGCACAGATGCTTGAATGAACCTCTTGGCATCTTCCAGCTTTGCTTGTAGCTGTTGCTGAAATGAGAAGTGATCTCTTGTAAGTATGAGTATGCAGGTGTATTATGTAAATTGTTAATACTAATAATTGTTAAATTAGTGGCTTCTGCAGGTGAATGTAAAAGATCTGTGCAATTTAAAAGTCAATAAATAGGCATTCAATAAATATTCAAGCATGTGTCCTTTGTCAACTCTTCTGATTATCTCTTGAATGTAGGTCCATTAAAAACATAGGAGATTAGGTTTTAGTGTGACTCCAGTAATCTTTCTGTGTTTTTACAGTGCTGTTTGGTGTAAATGAGAAGTCTCTTGTATTGAACTGTCAAAACATCTCAGTTCAATAAGCAGATTTGCATGGGAGTTGGTCACTTGTCATCTTTCCTCTAGTTTGCCTGCTCAATCTGTACATTTGTTGCCTTTGCTGATTTTGATTACAAAGAAGTTAAATGGTTATGTAAAGAATTTTTCTTTATCTTGCTTGCTTTTTTCCTTTGAGAATACAAAAACGTCCCTGTCTTTCACAGCTTGTGTGTGTAGTCTTTTCCATCATGTTAGGTTGAATTTCTGTGGCAGAAAAATGGTTAACAATAACTGATACATTCACTCATTCACTTTTTGTTTCTGACCCTTTTAAAATGTGTTGCTACTTCTAGAGGGAGGGTCTTGGATAAGATAGTACTTTAGAAAGGTCAAAAGGTAAGTGTTAAAATACTACTTCTTTGTGGAAAAACAGCTAAAATGCTGTTGGCAGTCCTTGAAAATAAAACAGCTATGTCTATTGGTAGTAGGTGTTTATTTTCCATGGGATTTACAATCTGTAAAGCAGGTGGTGTGGTGTATTTACTTTCTTATTTCTAAGGCAGGAGCAAAATTTCAGAGTTTTCATTATTAGGTAACAGGGAACTTTTTGACATTAGCTTGCTGTAATGATAAAGCCCTTTTTCAATTAAGTGCCACTGGACTGGGGGTGGAGGTGTATCCACACTACTGAAATTTTCATCTCCTTTGTTGTACTTTGGTCTGCAGCATTGTGGATTCAGGCACCCTCCTTCCTTGCAGAAGTGTTGCAGTTCAGAGTTTTCTGGCGGTTTTTGTAAGCTCTTTTCCACTGCTTTTTTGTAGGAACATATTTTTGGTTTCCCCCTTTTTTCTCTTCTTCTTTTGAATGTTTCTGTAAAGCACAGCATTGAGTGCTGAGCTCTGTGAGCTGGTTGCAAGCAAACTGAAATGTCTAATCAGCAATATGTACGAGAGGTCCCAGAAGGATTATAACTGTGTCAGTGTGATGCTGCATCAGGGCTAATTAGCTCTGCCTCTCAGACTGAGTAATTAGCTCAGGTATCCTGCTCTGCTGCTATGACAACCAGGCTGTTTCCATTTCTGGAGCTCCCTGGATTTAGAGCTGACTTGGGTATCTGCATGGCTGTCAACTCGTGCCTTCTGTTATTGATAGAAAACAAACAGAGCTCCTCGAGCACTCTGACCTTTCCATATTTTCAAGGCAGAGAGCCATGCTTGTGGAATAATTTTTTTTTTCCTAACCAGAAGCAATTAGTGGTTGAAACAGCCTCTTGAGCTGTGAAGGAAAACCAGCCACTGAGTCCATGGGAGAAAAGAAGCTTTCTTTTGCAGGGGAAAACGGTCTCACGTAATTGAAGAGGAAACTACTTGACTGCTTTCAAGTGCACAGTGAAATTATTCCCATTCCTTCTCTCTCATCCATCTCCATCATTAGCCTTTCTTCTCATCTGTTTTCTGCTGGGTAGCCAAAAACCTGTACATTTTTAAGCAGGTTTTCAGATGCGATCATTGATGAGCAAATATTCCAGCTGTCACCTGTTGGCCTGGATTGCTGGTGCTGCTTAAGGCTGGGTTTTTCTTAGTTGTGAGTAAGCAGAGATCTGTCTGACTCTATCCCCAGGGCTTAAAACCAGACTCCTTTGTGGAACTTTTCCTGTGAATCAAACGCTTGGTGTTCCACATTGTCTTCCTTCTTCATCCTTCAGTGCCTGGTTGTTCCTCACCTGTTCTAGATCCTCTGTCAAATTCTGATTGAATGGCACCAATTGTGCCAATAAGTGCAGGAGTTCTGAGTTACCTTGCTCATTTTGGTTTTTATTAATATGAGCTTAATTAAGGGCAAACCAATAGATTTCTGCTTTGCCAAAGGAAGTTGAAGGTTAAAATCGGGAAAAAGCGACATAGAGTAGCCATTGTATGGTCTGGCAAAAGCAGTGAACAAGCAAACGCTTACTTTGCTGTCTGAAAGAATTCAGAAGCAAATTAGCCAAGAAATAGTGTTATTTACTCTGATTAATAATATCTTAATAAGGGGGTGTAACATGGTAATTAGAGAAATGGTCTAAAAGAATGAGTTGTTCATGGTTTTGTTTTGTGATCAATGGAATCGTTGTTCTGTACAGGTGGATGTTATGGACCACAAAGAAGACTTTGGTAAATCTAATTCCCTGCATATGGGCCTTTTGCAAGGAACTGCAGAGAGAGAAATCTGGCTGATCTTGGCATGTGTTAAAAAGCTTTGCCTCTTGAGTCATTCAGTTATTATTAAGAAGTTGGTATCATAAATATTTTGTATTGTGACCAAATTAGAAAATACTGCAATTCATTGCATTGGAGCTGGTATTTTTATCAAGTGTATAAAGTCTGTTTTCTCACAGTTTCTTCAACTAAGTCCCTTTTAGTGTGTGACTGTAGGGGAGAATGTTACAAAGTAAAAACTAATATACGTTTTGAAAAATTGGTATTTACTTGTGTAGGATTTAAGTCATAGCAATGGCAAGGATTTCTAAAATATTTTGTATGCATAGTATAAAGAAATAAATTCACCCCAATAACTCTAAAGCAGTTAAAAACATGCTGTTAACCACATTAAAAATGGGAAGATTAGACTGTAGGATGGAAATGGCTTGATCTTAATTTCATGTGTGATATAGATAAACAAGAGCTGAACTTTGTACTTCCTGGTTCTGAGCCTTGAGGTAATTTTTACAGTGTGTTTATCTTGAAGTGAAAGCTTACAAAATTCAAACTAAAAGCAAGGTGCAAATTGCTGGTAAGTGGAAGGTAAATCAGATTACTAGGCATACATTAAATTTTTCATTAGTTCTTTAAATGGCTATAGGTAGGGTTAAAAAGTTCATATCAGACACTTGATAATTAATATGGTTGTGTCAAAATAATTTTTTTTTTGAAGAAGTACAAATAGTTAATATTTGTTGACATTCTGGAAATTAAAGCTTTGGTTTTGTTGTGTGTATAGTTTTAAATCAAAAAGGTTTTTACTATTTCTTTATTTACTGCTGAGTGTATTTGTACTTGTCATCTCATGTATTCTTTCTTCCTTACTATTTCTTTTTCCTCTTCTTTAGCTATTCAAAGATTCTTTGGCTCTAAGGAAAGTGATTGTAATTTCTTTTAAAATTCTTTTAAACTCTGCTTGTTACTGTCTTCTGGGGATGAGAAGGGTTGAAAAATTTTTAAAAATCCCATTTGAAAGTGTAAAAAAGTGTTGGTGTAATACATTTTATAGCCACTTGTGATCTAATGGAATCTCTTTCCCAAAAGATGTATCCTGCTACTTTCAAAAGCAAGTGGGAAAAAGCCATAGGAATTTACTTTCTGTGCAAGAGACGTGAAGGAAGGGCACAGTGGTTTGTGGTTTGAAAATCTGAATGAAATACCTGCTGTGCTGTGTTCTGACTGCAGTCCAAGGTTTCTCTCTACAAATTGGTAGCAGGAGCAACAGTAATTTAATCCAAACATGCTTTTCTTTATTATTTGCTACCTGAATATATCAGACTATTCACATTGCGTGTACAACAGCAGACCAAAAAGGAGCTGGCTTAAAATCAGCTATTAACTAATCTATGGGTATGAATCAATATAAATTTTAAATAATTTAAAATAAATTTATTGAATTAATTGACATAACTCATGGTACTAGAATATTTTAGAGCAAATCTATAATGGAAGGAAAGACGAATTAGCTATGAAAAGAATACTGCACTGCCAGTTCTGTATAATAAGTTCAAATCTCTGCTGAAAATGAAAGCTCTCCTTGTAAGCTTGGAACAAAGTCTGTGTTCTGCCCCTGTGCACTACTAAGTAAACTCAGAGCTTGTAAAATTATTTTTGGCACTGCTCATTGGAGAAAAATTAAGCAAGGAGTTCAAATACTATTGCCTGTTTTCCACTATATTAATTTAATTACATCCATATTGATCTGGAAAATAGTGCTGCTCACATGACTACAGAGGTGAAACTTGAGGAGTCTCTCAGTTAGGCCATGCTTTTAATGCTGCAGCTTTTCAAGAGAAGAACAGTAAATATCTCTTGGTGTTAATAATTCCAGATAGTTGCTGCCTTACTAGCCAGATCTGTGTGATTTCCTCTTTATTTATGGGTTTTTTTCTGTATTATACAAATTTATTACAGGAGGAACACCCTCTGTACTAAGCAGAGGAGTAAAAGCCTTAGTCTGATTTATTTTTGCAGTATTATTCTCAGAGTTGTGAACAAATTATGTCAGTGTATGGGTTTGCTAGCTGTGTGTGAGATACATTGCTGGATTTACTGTAGATGACAGGTGCTTCCTGAGAAGACAAGAACTAATTTTAAAAAGCAACCAAATACCACTGGATCTCAGATCCTTTCTGGCTGGATTACAAATTGGGAAAGTAAGTACTCGTGTCTCTGGCCTTTCCAAACATGCAAATTCTGCCGAAGATTTAGTCAGACTTTTTGCAGACCAAGGATAGGAATTAAATTGCAAAAAAGATATTTCTCTCAGCAAACACTATAATTACAGTTCTCTCTCTGCATTAATGAAGCCATAGACTTATTTGATTAAGTGCAGGGCTGATACACTGCAGTAATTATTTCTGAAGAGAAGAAGATGGGGATGATAAGAAAGGGTCTGTATCCTAATGGGAAAGTGTTATTCTCTGGCACAAAGAAAGTGGTTAAACCAAAGCAAATATTCTGTTAATCTGCAGGCATTCAGGAGTAGCTGGATATAAGAAAAAAAAAAAAAAGCTTGGGTTTGAAAGAAGAGACATCCTAAATTGGAAGAAGTGGACTCTGAAGCAGATCCAGTCCTGCTCACATTCCACCACTGCACCACTTGTGGGTATTTCAATACCAGATTGAATCTTAAGTCCTGATAAACAAAGGAACAAGATTGAACTGCTATGAATTTTTTATCTGATTTACAGAGGATTTAATCTTAATGACAATGGTGCAGAAAGCCAGGCTGAGTTACTCTTTGTTCTCAAAAACTGTTAATTAATGTAATTTTTTCTCTTTTTCACTTTTTTCCCCCCTTTTTCCCTTGAAGATGCCAGGCTTGTGGGGCTGGGACCAAATAGTGAAGGTTTGTTGTTGATGTAGAGATGCAGAAATTTTCCTTACTGGTGTCATACGCTTATTCTCAAAAAATAAGAAGAATTTTTTTAAGAATAAACAAACAGCTTATTCTGATGTTTCATTCTTTAATGTATTTGTTGTCACCTTCTAACTAAACCCATGGATTAGAGTTTAATTGTAGATGTTTGTGTTTGGAGTTGCTTACTATTCTGTCAAACAGACACTTCTTTTTTTTCTCCTTTTTGTGGTGTGTGAATACACTTGGGCTGTAAAGAGTTTTGAATATTTTCTCTGTCGTCTATTCAGCTCCACTTGTAGCACTTACAGGAGAAAGTGGCAAACAGGAAAGGTTCCAGCCCAGACCCATTAATAGAAGCATTTGCAAACCATTTTGTGTAATAGCAGTGATGGATATTCTCACTCTCAAATTTAATATTCAGCCCTTTTTTCCCCTCTGGTTTCCATGGTAGCCTGTAACAGCAGGATTGTTCTTCAATTATGTGCTGTGTGTAAAAATCACTTTATAGAGCTCTGAGCTGGCTACTTCCTTGGGAAGAGCAGGCTGCTTTTGGGGAAGGGGATCAGTCCTCAGCCTGGGAAGGGCTCCCTTCTGCCTGTGCTGAGCAAAGCTTGCAGTTCCTTCTGACTGGAAACAGGGAGAGACATCACACTGTGATGAAAAATGCATTTAACCCTTAGGGAGTTGGAGACTTTGATCTCATGCAAACAGTTTAAGGTGGCAGGGATTGTGAAAATGGGCAGTCCTTCCTGCATTTCTTTATTACTCTTGTCAGCCTGTAATAACAGCAACCAAGTCTTGAATGTCACAGAATCCCAGGATGATTTGGGTTAGAAGGGACCTTACAGCTCCTATTGTTCCACCCCCTGTCACAGGCAGGGACACCTTCCCCTATCCCAGGTTGCTCCAAGCCCCCTCCAGCCTGGCCTTGGACATTCCAGGGATGGGGCAGCCACAGCTGCTCTGGGCACCCTGTGCCAGAGCCTCACCTCCCTCCCAGGGAACAATTCCTTCCCAGTATCCCATCAAACCCTGCCCTCTGGCAGTGGGAAGCCATCCCTCATTGTCCTGTCACTCCAAGCTTTTGTCCAAAGTCCCTCTCCAGCTCTCTTAGAGTCCTTTTATGCACTAGAAGGTGCTACAAGGTCTCCCTAGAGACCTATAAAAATTAATTACATCTATGAAATCTCATTTGTAGGGAAAATGCAAGGAGGAGAAGGGGAAACTGAAACATGTGTAACAATGGAATGAAGGATGGAAAGGTAAACTTGTGCCTTTAAATGCAGCGAAGTATAAGGGGAAAGGAAGAAATTACAGATTCTGAAAACTGCAGGAAAGGAATATGTTCTTTTTAGGACACATGTCCACAGAGGAGCTTAGGAAGCAGGAGAAAAGAGGGGCAGGAAGGCATACATCCCAGTGGTTTTGCTTTGCTTCAAGAGCTAAAATAGCAGTTTTCTCCTTTCACCTGATGAGCACACTGCTTTAAGCTACTGGAGAATGATGGAGCCAGAATATACCACTGAACAGGGCCAGAAATACAATCTAACTCCATTTCTGAATATTCTCATCAAGCAGGTGATCCATAGTGTAACACCCCTTGGTGTTTATGTTGTGAGCTTCAAGGACAATATCATGGGGGAAGGACAAGAAAGCAATTGATAACTAAGAGTCTGTGTTTGACAGGAATGAGAGTGTAATTATGCCCAAAAAACCAGGTACTGTATAGTAAACTCAGCCTTCTGGTTAAGCTTAAAAATGTGTGTGTTAAAGGAAGGCACCCTGATACTAAGGCTTCCAGACATCTTAAACTTACAGTGGGGGAGAGGGAGACTGAAAAGTCCTAAAAGGAAAATTTCCTGGAAGTTTTAAAAACTGTGGGGAGAAAAATACTGTTTGTTACAAAATACTGCAAAAACTAAATGCCCCTTACAAGATAAAACACTTAATGAAGGTTCTGTTGAAATATCTTGTTTTAAAAAATACTGTAAAACAATATTTTGTATTTTCTTTATTTCTGTTTTTGCTGTATTTCTGAATTTTCCCACTTTAAAGATTTTTTCCACCAAGCTGTAAGACACAACCAGAGGAGTTACAGGGTTGGTCCACCTGGTCTAGTTGAAGGTGTTCCTGTCCATGGCAGGGACTTGGAATGAGATGAGCTTTAAGATCTCTTGAACCCAAACCATTCTGTGAGTCAGCTGGCTCCTTTATTCTGTGTCTTGCATTTGTGTATCTACCAGGAATTACATGGTGTGTTTACACAGCCATTTTTAATTTGCATAAAATATGCCATTTCAACTATTTCTGGTTGTTAAATTTGTAAGGTAGAGGATCCAAAGCAATGTAAGAGGAGTTATAACTAAGAATTTAAGGCATTTTTCTGATTAAACACACTTTACTTGCAGTGCCCCTCTGTGTTTTTCTTCTTTCCTTTTTCCTTAGCAGCACTTGATTAATTTTCCCCCTTGAGTCCACTGTCTTTATGTTAATTAATATACTCACTCTTCATTCCCTCTTGTATTTCATCTGCCATTTATTACTATTTGTCTTTCAGCACTCTTTTCAGGGCCTGCTGCTTTATTGCTTATGCAAAGTTTGGGGTTTCTAGTATTAATAAGTTTATGTAGGTGAATCTTTTTTATATTCTGCTCTCAAATACTCCTTAGTGAATCTTAGACACAGACTGTTGAGAAACATATTGTATGTTGAGCTTTCCTAGTTTTCTGCTCCTATTTCCACATTCCCATTTATATTTGTCCTGTCAACACTTGCTGTGATCTGTGTGTGTTCCAGCAGTTTATCTTTTCTCAATTCTGAGGTGACAGTTCCCTCTTGCATTGTATTTTTAGAAGCATATCCAGACTTTTATGGATTTTGGCTCTAATATATGCTCTCTCATCCTCTTACCCATGCCAAAACATGTTGAGCAACTATTCATTGTGTTTTTTAACTTCACTTTTGATATGATGGTTCCTCTTATTTTTCTATAGTAGGCAAGTTCAGATCAAAAATTTAGAAGTTAAAGTTTTCCTTAAGGGCATTTTATCAACAGGGTTTCTTCTGGTTATCTCTGTAAATCCCTTTTAAGTAAAGATCCTGTCTCTGCTCTGGAAATGGCCAATCCAGGAACATTGATTTCAAAAGCTTTTGAGGCAGTAGATTGAAAAATCTGTGCCACTCCTAGAGGAGAGGTTTTTCAGATAACATGGGACATGTTTAAACCATTGCTGTTACTGGTTTCCTACTCTTCCTCAAATTGCTTAAAGACTAAGCTCAGAGTACCCAGACTTCTTAAAGTTCATGGAATGGAAACTTGAAATCCTTGATTTTTTCTGTTAGATGCACATTTGCAATAAGGAAAAATCAGGAGTGGCGCCTAGGCCCTCTTCCTTATGTTCTCTGGCAAGGAAAAGCCTTTTCCTACTTTGCCCTTTGTTCTTATGTTTAGGGTTTTACATGCCCAAAGAACGGTGTCACACTCAGAGTACCTGGAGTTACAATTGTTTATGTGCTGCTCTTTTGTACATTCATCCATGAGACTGCTGGGGGGATACCTGGAAAATGGGGAATATGCAGTTAGGGACCATCTTGGAGATAGTTTAAATTGTCCAGACTCCTACAGGAACCTCAGGAATAAAAGCAAGAGCAATTTGCAGCATCCTTATCAACCCTCTTGTAAGACCCCCCCCCTTCCCGCACTTCTTCCTGGATTCATTAGCTGCAGCAGAGCTGCACACTGAGAGGGACAACAACGTCACCTGCACAGCTCCTGTTCCCTCCCCAGATGACAATGTCACCTGCACAGCTCCTGTTCCCTCCCCAGATGACAATGTCACCTGCACAGCTCCTGTTCCCTCCCCAGATCACAACGTCACCTGCACAGCTCCTGTTCCCTCCCCAGATCACAACGTCACCTGCACAGCTCCTGTTCCCTCCCCAGATCACAACGTCACCGGCACAGCTCCTGTTCCCTCCCCAGTTCTGGTGTCTGTGCTAATGAAGCCACACACAACAACCGACAGCCTTGGGAGATTGGTGACTCACCAAAGCTGACACACACAGACTAAGTCAAGGTTACACACAGCATCCGAAGTTTAGCACATCTTAATTTCTGCTTTAATTTCTAAGCACAAAGATAAGGGGGTTTTTGCATGTGATTTCTCAAATTCTTTGTTTTTCCTTACAGAAAAAACCTCTATACATCTGTTCAGATAGTCAGAAGGTAAAAGAGGACTTTGAGATGGGCTAACAGCTAAGAGAAAATGGGTTGTTTTCCTAGAAAACAGAAAGAAATAATTGTGTGAAAAAGGAGAATTCCTCTCATCTTGTATACTTTTAAATGAGGAGAGAGAAAGGTAAAGGCATTGCTTTGTGCCAGGTCAGCTAATTTTTTCATCGTGTTTTCACAGGTCATTGTTAGTAAATGCTTTGGTCTTTAATATACTCTAAATAAGTGATTTCATGAGCAGCAGAAGTAATGAAGAGGGATTTCTAATGTATCTGTGTTCAGCTTTCCTGAATTATACAAAAGCAGCTGAATGTGCTCATGAAGTGCAGGATGTATACAGCTGTATGAGAGACAGTATTCTGGATGCTATATAACTCCAGAAAAGTTTGGGAGATGCACTGCTGGGCAGGAGGTGGTTGTGCTGCAGGTGAAGCTGTTCTTGAAGAAGCAGCAGCATTCCCTCTGTCTGTCCCTGTCTGTCTCCAGCTCAGTGAGAGGCTGAGATTAACAGAGATTGGGGTCATGGTTCACACTATTCCCCAGTGACCTCATTGGCTTCCATTCAATGACCTGCTTTTGTAAAATTCATTGGGAGACTGGATATCCAAGACCAGTCAGGTCTGGTTAAACAAAAAGATTACAATTTATTAAGCAGCACAGTTACAGACAGAAGTGCACCCAAGTCTCATTTCCTTCTTTCAGGTTAACAAAAAAAGCACAGAAATGTTGCAGGTAGAAGGTGGCTTTCACTTGAAGAGGGAAATTAAGTGTTTTAGATATAAGTTGTTTCCATGATGTTTCTGTATCTCCAGTCTCACTTTTTGAAGGATACCAGCTTTCTTCAAATTGACAGATAAAGTTCTTCACCTTTCTGCAGCAGCTCTGCAGTGCTTACAAAGCCTCTGTTTTACTGTTGTTTAATGTCTTGGCTTTTTTCCATCATTTAAAGGATATGGGAGGATCCCAGTCAGCCCTGGCCTTGTGGCTCTCTGGATGGTGCTGTTGAACACTGAAGAGTAAGGATTGGCTCTGGGAAACCTGGAGCTTAGCAATCCCTTTGGTGTGCCATTGCTAATAAGGTTTGGCACTGTATAGATCCCAAATGCAGACACCCCTGTAGGCCTGATCCTTCCCTTCCACGTGCTGGAGCAGCAGACAGTTGCAGGAAAATGCAGGAGCTCTGAACTAAGGGTATTTCTTCAGACCTGTGTCTGGGAAGCTCTCATGCAAGTAACAGCAGCTTCCTTGAGGAAAATGAGGAATGGGCAGTTCTCTCCAGGGACAAGAGGCAGCTGAGCAAGGAGCAGAGTGTGATGGTCCATCAGCAGCTGAAGGGACTCACATGTGGCTTGCTGAGCTCTGTCAGATCTTTGGCAACTCCCAGGTGTGGCACAAAAGGTCTGGCCTCTTGGTTCTCTCTTTTTTTCCCCCCCCTCTTAGTTTTCTTATTAGATACCGTGTTTTGTGGACTCTAGAGCCTGTCACATCAATTGAAAATCTCTAGATAATTACTTCTCTTTTTGTATTTTTTAGGACTTGTCTTTCATCTTCCCTACTTCACTACTCCTGAGAAATACTGAGAAATACAGGTAGAAATATGAGTAACAGAAGGCTGAGGAAAGAATTAAAGCTCCATCAGGGAAAGCAAAAAGACTAAGGGAAAGAGGATAGACCATGGCTATCTAATCCTCCTGTGATCATCTCTTGCCTCCTGACTTTCTGGGAAGTGGAGGTACCATGTTTTATGGCATTTTGTTTTATGAGCTGGAGAGATGTTGACACTGAGTAACAAGAGGTTTGTTTCTCTGATAAGGAAAATACCTTTTAGCAAAAAGGCATGTTGCAATGCTGACAGCGTGTGTGTGGGCTACTGCTGAGCTCTGGGAACCTGCAGATGGGACAGGCACATCCATAGAAAGTAGAAGGAAGGGTGGACACTGAAATAAATGTCCTTGGTTTCTGTGAAAGGGAGCTTGAAGTTCTTTGAAGCATGAAATGTGGGTAAGTGTGATGTGGTTAAGAGTGTCAGCTTGGATTTCCAGGAAGCCTTCTGGGGAGGAGAAACTGGGCAGCAGCATTGCTCAGCTTTAAGAAGGCTGAAGGAAGATCTTGCTGTTTCCTTCAATTATTGAAGGACTAGAGAGAAGGGGACTGCAGACTCTTCACACAGTTCTGCAGCAGGTAACAGACAAAAGTTGAATGTGGGGAATTCTAGTTTGACAGAATGGAAAACATTTCTGCTATGAGCTGGCCAGGCACCAGAGGCAGAAGGGCTCCTTTTGTGGGTTCACTGTCCTCTGGGTTCACCGACAGACTCACCTGGTCTAGCTGGGATCTCTGCTTTGGGTTTGGACTAGTGACAGTCAGGAATCCTGCTACCTGAAATTATTCTATAATTCTAGACCTCTAAGAAGGTAAGAAGCTGTGATTTTTGTACTTCTGTGGACAGCATTTGGTAAAAATCATAGGAAATAGAACAGGGATAAATAATACTGTGTTGAAATAGTACTTAGATACTTACTGCTTTTAAAATTGGTGATTAACCTTTTAGCTATCCAGAAGAATGCATAATAAAGAATCTATAGTATATGAAGCCTATTCCAGTATGGTGGAACAGAAATCCATTATTTTTCCTTCGAGAAGTACTCAGTGTTTTAAAAACTGCTCTGGAGTTTATTGTAGAAAGTACAGAAGTGGTAGAAACCAATTGCTCTCCCTTGAAATGAGTTTATCAGACAGATTGGATGTTTTCAAGGCCATTGTTATTACATTATCCCACATCTGAGCATGTGTTATAACAAGAGGCACCTGGTTTCAAGCCTCAGCTCACTCAGCAGGTACTTGTGGCCAGTGGAAAACTCCCCAAGAGCCCAGGACTGGGTCTGTGCCCCAGGGACAGAGCACAGGTAGGATGCCTGTTGTTAGCAATGGCAATACTGTTTTCTCTCCATTGGTGACTACAGAAATGCTTAGACAGCAGGAATGTGCTCATGTTTGGGTTGTCAGGCTCTTGTCCTGTCCCACTGGGAAGTGTCTTTGCCCCCTCAGATCAGGTATTTGTGCACACAGGTTCCTCTGTGAGAAGGGGAAGAACTTGTCCTCACACTGGGCTCCTCGTTTCAGAGGGAAGCTTTGGTGGGGGCCTGTTCACGGGGGGGGAGAGCAGATGTGAAAACAGCCTGTGATAAAGGCACTCAGAAAGAGGAGATAGACCTAAATGGATTTAGTGCAAATATTTACATTGTTGTATCTTACACTTAACTTGGAGCTCAGCCTCCACACTACCTATGTTTATATTTCTGGATTTGAGTCACTTCTGACAGCAGGCAGCCAAAGGCTGCTTCCACACATGCACTGATAAGTTGTAGTTACTCACATTCTGCTCTTGGAGCCTGCTGTCATTGGGAATAATTGGAAAATACAGCCTCTGTGCTTGGCAGTGCTCTGAGAGGCAAACTTAAGAATTAGAAATAAAGGGCAAATTTATGTGTACATATATTGGACACAAAAGATCTCTCTCAAACTTACATTGCACCTGCACCTTGAACATTGAATGTAGTTATGACCATCCCATTTCCTAAAGGATATATAAATTTAGAGAGAAAAACAAAAGAATGTGGAAAAGAATGGCAAATGGAAGAATAATTTTTCATGCAATTCAAATAAGATCCTGGTTTATCAAATAAAATGATCAAGCTGCAGCTTTAGATATAGAATGAGGTACCTTCTGGAGGAGTAGGGGGCTAAACTAATCAGGTTGCATTGATGCAGAGTTCTGTGGAGATGGAAATTACAAATGAGTTAAGAGATGACGGATCTACTATCAGCTGTTAAATCCAGTAGTCACAGTGTGCCTTAACACTCTAGAGCTCAGGAAAACTCTGAACTACTGCCAAATGTGAGAGTTGTGTGATGCTGACTTGTGCTTGCATTCTGCCTAACACCCTGTGCTGATTGCTGAGTACAGGAATGCCAAGGTTAATTTGTTTCATCGCATCCACCAGGAAGGTTCTTAACAAACATCTGCTTACAGCACGTGTGCAGGAAGCACAGCGAGAGCAGCGCTCACAGAAATGAACCTTGGAACCAGCCCTGGGGAAACAGGTGGGAAATTTCAGCAGAGCATTTCTTGGATGTGTGCTTTTACCTCTCTCCTCCAGTGTGAGTGTCCTCTGTGGGCGCAGACTTCTCCTGCAGCCGGGGTCACCTGGGGCAGTGCAGGGCAGGACGTGGCTGTGGGGCCACTGCAGAGCTGAGGCTCCCATGAGCAAAAGCTGTAGCACATGGCCAGGATCAAACTGCTGCCTCCATTTTTATCCTTTCTTTCAAAGCATTTATATCCGCTATGGAACATATTTTATCAACTTCTTCACATGGAAAGATCTGTTGGTAGGTTCATTCTGTTCTGAAAACTGACCTTTTTTCTCTATCTGTTTTCCTGGTTTTAATCTGAAAACTTTTCTTGCATATGATTGTTGGATATCAGCTCCTTTAAGGAAATGAGAGATCATTGTAGGATTTTGAAAATATCTGTGTTACATAAATGTATGAGTTGTTGCTGGTTATTGATGCCTCATGGAGTTCCAGGGGGTTTGTGAAGCATTACTTGACAGAAATAACATCAGCCCTTGAACAGACACACCAGATCTGTAGTACAACACCTCCCAGTCTGACACAGCAGTCACATTTAATGGTATGTAGTTCTTTGGATCACTCCTGAATTCTTTATTTTTTTCCTTTCTTATTCTTCTGACATTCAGCATAGTCTAAGCAAGTAACAAATTCTCACACATAATTCACATAATTGCAGTTTCAGAATTTCATAGGATCTGTTTTCTTTAAAGTAGGGATGAAGTTTCTATCTCTTTATACTATAAGAATATGTACTTTTCTTTTCAGCAAGGGGAATCCACTGACTGGATTGTCAGTGGCATACATTGTTCTCTTCTTTGTAAAAATGTCTGATTGTCTTCAGTGTATTTCTTCCCATACTTGTAATGAGGGAATAAGTGCCATCACTATTATCTTCTGGATCAAATAACATTTTGGATTTTAAAAGAGATTAGCAGTTCAAATCATATGAAATGCTAGTTATGTATATAAAGTTATCAACTCCTTAATCTCATTCAGAACTTTGAATTTATAAGTGTAACACAGAATTGCACTTAAAGTGGAACAATTGTCATTGAATTTGAGTATCAGAAATAGCAAGGATTTGATATTAAATTCCACTGTATTTTACAGTGACCCCTATGTTAGAAAAAAACGAATTAATAAATTCTCCCAGATTTACTGAGAACCTTTAATGATGCTCCTTATGGATATTGACAGTATTAATGTTACTGATTGTTTTAATATATACTGATTGTTTTTATATGTACTGATTGTTTTAAGCACAGACTCATGGAATTGTTTAGATTGGAAAAGCCCACTGACACTACTGAATTCAGCCCTTCAGCACTTTTCATGGCTGTACTGTGTATAAGGCCTTCACATTGCAAAGGGATTTCAGAGAATACATTCAGACATGTTTCTGGTTTTGTTGTAGGAGGATAGACTTAGATGAACCATTAGAATTCTTTTTAACAGTAATCTATGATTCTCTGTTTGATAAGATTTTAATTGCACAAGACTGTACTTACTTTTCCACTGAGATTCTTGCTGATTCACTCAGTAAGAGTTCCCTGGCAAAAGCTGCTCTAAGGATGAACTGGCTGTGTGCCTTATAGGAAGCCTCTGTGTTTTGTATATTACTTCACTGGCAGCAGAAGTTGGGCAGTGTAGAGTCCATGCAGCAGGAATTGGGGAATAAATCAGTGAAAGGATCTTCTATTCCTACATGTGTGGAAATTCAACCAAATATTTAGACTGATGTCTTTCTCAAGTCTTGACCTCTGGTCTCAGCAAAGAGTTTCAGTTTTTAGGGACAGAAATCAATAGAAAGTCAGGAGCCCTAGTGGGGTTTAGGAGTCTCAGCGTCTATTTGGATATGCTTCAACTGCCCCACTACTGCTTCCATTTAAATTAATGATTAACATCTATTGATTCCAGTGAGGTAAGAGCTACTTCAGTGTTCTTACGTGATCGTGAGTGAGCCACAGAAAATGAACTTTTCTACTTGCCTGAGTAATTTTTGGGTAGATTCAGGCAGCTCTCTTCTGGGAACAGTCAGTGGAAGTGCTACAGCAGAGTACCCTGACCCAGGCTGAGCACTGAGAAATCGTGTGCTCCTGATGGTTTGACTTCAGTCTTTATCATCTGTCACATGGAATTTGTCAGTACCACTTCTCAGGTGATTGAAAAATGCACTTACGGACATTGTAGAAGTGGATTGTTTCTTATGATCTAAATTATAAGTGGGGCAAAAGGTACAGGAGTTGCACATTCAATGATATCAAGGGAGATAAATACTGCCCATCCAGCAGTTCTGTAATCACCATCCATCCTCTTAAATGTTTTATTAAACTTGCCCTCTTCTGGCAATTTCAATTAGGTTCTGGAGCTGTGGTCTCCACTATTGAGTTTGAGCTGATGCAAAAGAGCACATTGTGTTTTTCATGTACTTTCCTGGGCAAATTTCCTTGTGTCTTCTTCTCAGTGCCTCTATAAATCTTTCTCCTTTTTCAAACACAGTTCATGTGTTTGAGAGATCAGTCTAATCAGCTACCATGAATTTAAGGTACTACAATTAATCCTCCTTTGGCAGGAGATTGTGGGCTTATTTCATATCCATTCACATCAGTCTTGAGCTGCAATTCTCCCACTGCTTTTCTTTCAGCTTACTCAGTGTGGGCAGGTGGTCTAAAAGAGAAGGGATTAAATTGTCTGTGTAGCTTTGGTGAATAAAGGTCCCTGTGATGACAACTGACCATATAGTATAGGTAATATCCTCCATAGTATATAATTAATTGGCATCAGCAGGAACAGTAACATTTCAGGAGTAAGTGACTGTAAATGGGCTCCTAGAGCTGATGTTTCTCTCATCTGACTTTTCTTTTCCTGTAGAAATCCCAGAGCTGCCGTGTGCAGGAGGCATTGGAGTGTGGCACTTGGTGTGATGGTGTTCCCTGATTGCCAGCAGTGGTCAGTGCCAGGACCTCCTCTTTGCAGCAGGAAAGGCAGTCATGGGACCACCCACATCCCAAGTGTAACCCTGTTTAACTCCTGCTAGTGAAGGCTGGTTGGTGCTCAGACTCAAGGGCTTTTGCATCCTGTAAAGCTCTTGGAGATCTTTATTGTTGCTTTGCTTTTACAGGGCTTACTAATAAAACTGGTTATTCTTCTCACTCTAAATACATGTTTTCAAGCCATTGAGTCCACTGTGTGTTATATTTCCCAGAAATATATCTGGTTTTGTACACAGTTTAGGGTTAATTAAGGTGTATTCATCCAGTTTTGTATAGGCGCCTTTAGTCTTCTCTCATTGAAATTAAGTTTTGTGCTCTGTGTGGGTTTTTTCTTTTCATTCTTAAAGGCCATGTTGGGTGCTGTAATTATTGACAAATTATGTTGATACCTGTTCTATTTGAAAGTTAAGCTGGAATTTGGTCATTAAGGGGAAATATATGTCTGTGAGAAGACTTTTTAAAACACAATGTGTGTGAATAGGTTTTAACTGAGAACTTAGTCCTAAAGTAAAATAGGCTTCTCAGTTTTTAATGGATTAAGACAATTTCAATTCTCTTGACTAAATACAGAGTGAGAGCTTCATGGCAGAGGTAAAACTCAGCCTAGAAAAGGACATGAAGTGATTTGAGTAGGGTAGACTTCAGGGATGCATGCCACCCCTCAGTTGTACTTTATAGACAATCTGTTACATATTAAGGATTCACCTGAAAATGGGAAAATTTTGCTTTTCACTAATCATAAAAAGTATGGGTTTGAATAATGTTGACCACTGCAGTGTTGAAATGTTGTGATGTCACCATGAAATCTGAGTGAAACCTTTGTAGCATACTTACAGTGTTAAATGAATTTGCCAGAAAAACATATGGGGTTGTGCTGTGGTTGAGTGGGGGAGAGGTGGTGGAAGGAGAAGCAGTCAGGCCACAGCCACTGCCTACTGCCAGACAAACAGAAACACTCCTTGTGTTTTCCATGACTTCTGTAAACTGGATCCTGAAAAGTGAGGGAAAGAATGGTTCAGGACAGTGGGTAAGTGCTATTCTCCACTCGAGTGCTTCCTGATGTTCCCTTAGCAGCCCTTGGAGCTCTTGCCCACCCTGGCAGCCCTGGGAGATGTCAGGAGTTTGTCTCATGGTGTGTCCACCATGCCTCCTGATCCCAGAGAACTGCACCACTGTTGTTTGAAGGTGTTGGAAGATCTCCCCAGCCTCAGCTGGGAATCAGTGACACCCTCTGACTGCCCAGGGAGGGATGGTGCTCTCTGGGATCTGCTCATGGCCATGACTGCGGAGAAACTGAGGCTATGGCAGGTTATTAGAAGAAGCCATAAATAGATAAGAATAACATTATAATCAGGGCTATAAACCAGTAAAATAGCAGAGGTCAGTTGGTTCCTCTTTGACTGAGGAGTATGCTGCCAGTGGGAAGAGCAGCAGATACCAGCATGCCATGAGAGAAAGGGGCATTCCTGCAGCAGAGGGGTTTTGCAATAGTACCTGTCCACTGCTCTGAGATGTACTGGGAAACTGCTTCATTTAGCCAAAACAAAACTTTCAGGATTAAGGGAAAGATTAAAATATAGCTACATATACAGATGATTTCCAAGCTGAGAAAATATATTTTCAACTGTCACATGGTGGTATTCTCTTGGGTTCCTGGTTTTATGTTGATATATTGCATTAGTAATTGTTTGTTAATGATATGGAAATTACCATGCACAAATTTAAATTGCCATTGTCAGAACCGAGGTTGACAGTATTACCCGGTATGAAGTAGATAACAAATATTATTCCAGGAAGAAGCAAAAGCAATTCAAGAATTCAGTATTTCATTTGCTGTGTAAAACTGTACCCATACTAACATAGAGAGACTTGGTGTGCTCCGACTGTGCTTGCATGTTTTGAAATGCATATATTTCTAATGCTCTTTTTTAAAGGAATAAAATACCAGAATGAAAACATTTGCATAATATTTAGGATGCTTAAATTATCTTTATTTATCCTTTGTAGAATGACTAATACTGTTAGCTGTTAAGCTGCTTCTGTTATGGTCTGAATTTTGAAGCCATGCAGTGACTCATTAATCCAGTTGAACTTTTTGCAAAACCTGAGAGACTTACTCTTTGTAGTATTAATGATGTTGGGATGGATTTTGTAGCTCTGCAGTTTGCTTAATTTTTCTGAATTTCCTCCATTAACAAAAGAAGATTGTGGAGTGATGAAGAGAAGATCATGCAGCAGCATCAGCAAAAAAAAATCTTTATGTTGCCCTGGGTTCTGTGGTTAGATATTTAAATAGTGTCTAGCTGCAGAGGCAATAATATGTCCGAATATTTTATTTGTACACTGACTGAATTTTGATCAAGACACAAGAATTCTCATTTATAGCTATTGTGTTGTTCTATTTTCAATTTTGGTAACTTTGTTTGATTTACAATGAAAAATTAATCCTATCAACTCCAGTGTTCAGGTAACAAGGAAGAGTGGAAGATCTTCATTAAAGAATAACAGCGATACAGTTGCTGCTTCTGGTGCTGAGCTGGCTCATGTCTTGGCTGAGCTCTTTGGAGCCTTTGGTGTGGAAAACACGCCTCAGTCAGTAAACCATGCTGGTCCTGGGCTGAGCAGTGTGAAAACTCCCAGTGGGTGCATAGAGAACATGGATATCCGTCATCCCGGGCACTCGGCATGGAAAGTGCAGAACCACAGGAGTGGCTGTGAAAATGAAAGATGGTGCTCATTTGATTTTGCAGACAAAATGGAAAGCCTTGGGCAGCTGCAGACATGACATGAGTCCTCCATGGTTATCACTGGTTTATCACTTTTGCTTGGCTGCAAAGAGTGGAAGGATGGAAAATGATACCAATTCCTCATTTGAAAGCACATTACAGGACAAATGAGTTCTCTTTCCCTACTTCTTCAAGAGACAGCCTTTTTCAAAACATTCCTGTTATTGTTGCACTCTGCATACTCTTATATGTATCACTGAGCTGTTTGTTTAGCAGCAGAAAAACACTGATATTTTGATGTAGCAAAACCATGTTGTGTTCATTTCTTTTGTTCTTTCATTACATTACAGGTACGGTGAGAATTGAAATGTTCAGGAACATGCAAAATGCAGAAATCATAAGGAAAATGACAGAAGAATTTGATGAGGTAGAGTATACAAATAGTTGTTTGAAGTATTATGAAATATATTACCATATACTTCTGCTTTAAATTAAAAATGCAGTGGACCAGTGGATAAAATCTCAGTGTGGGAACCTGCACTGACAAGCAAAGCAGCAACTTCAGCTGTTGGATGCGGAGAAGCAGGGCAGAGACAGGTTCATCAGAGCAGGCAGGAAGAGGAACTGGAGAACCCTTATCCCACTGAGAATGGTGGTGGCATTCTGGGTGCTGAACTTCAGCTCTTGGGAGTGCCTCTTGTAACAAAGAGCTCCAGATTCCTGACACATCAGATTCATGAGACAGGATTTACAGCATGCTGCTCTGTTTTCTCTGTGCAAATTAATGTTTTGTGCATTTTAAATGGCAGTTTAAACCAAATAGGAACTTGACATGAAAATTACCATTTTGGAACAGTGATACAGAAAGAAATACTCTTTCAAAAGATCTGAGTATTTTGTTTGAAACAAGTAAATTACAACTCAGACTGGGTATCTTCTGTCAAAATAGAAGTGTTCCTAATGGTGAATGCTTTTTAGCTTTGAGATTTTTGAACTGTGTTTTCTTTGTATTTTGGTGTATAAAACGCTGAGTATTCTGAGCATTCATTTTGTTTAGTGAGGAAAACTAAAGCTAGAGCAGGTACTTCTGTAGGACAGCAGTGCCTCTGACCAGTTCTAAATGAAGTGCCAAGGCTGTGATTCAGAAAGTTAGGCATCCACTTTAATATTAACCTTAAGTGGTTAATATTAAGCCTTTTTTCAGGTTTTGACTTTAAATATTTTGAAATGTTCCTGTCTCATCCTTTGCTCCCACTTCCTAACCAAGCATGCAAGGAAGAGAATTGAGTCTTGATTCTTATTTTGGACTATACAGAGCCAATACTGCAAGTAGAAAACAGTTACAATGATGTCTTTGCAAAAGTGGTTTCATGCCAATATGCTTCCTTGTTTATTGAAGAATAATGTGTTGTTTTTATTTGTTATTTTCCCTTGGCTTGAAGGAACAAGATGATGTCCATAGGCCACAATGGGTACACCAACATTAAATTAAATGGGGACACCATTAATACTTGATCTTTTTCTTCTGTTGTTCTGCAGGACAGTGGTGATTATCCCCTGACCATGCCTGGGCCTCAGTGGAAGAAGTTCCGCTCCAACTTCTGCGAGTTCATCGGGGTGCTGATCCGGCAGTGCCAGTACAGCATCATCTACGATGAGTACATGATGGACACGGTGATCTCGCTGCTCACCGGCCTCTCCGACTCGCAGGTCCGCGCCTTCCGGCACACCAGCACGCTGGCTGGTGAGTGAGCTGCCCTTGCTGCTGCTTATCCACTGCCAGGAGGAACTGTCATTTGTAACCCTGACCAACGTAAAAACTGTGGGAAGCTCCATCAAATCCATGTACCACATATGGCACAACTGTAATTAAAATATTCCTTTTTTATTTGGAAAGTGCTGAGGTATGTAGGGATTCCTGTCATCCCCAGGGCCTCCAGTGAATCCTGACAATCAGGAGTGGCATCCTTATGTCTTGTATTTTGTTATTAATTGTTCACTTGTTGTACAGAATGTTGGATTATTTATATATTTTAGAGTATAAATTTATTCTAAAGAACTGTCAGGACAGTTGTATTGTCAAAGAGTTTCCATTCACCAGAAAAGATAATCTGTGCCTTAGCTCTAGAGAAGCATAAGGTTTGGGATTACTGGACCATGGTTGTAGGGCTCCCTGTCTTCTGCCTGCAGCCACACCACCTTCTAGTGCAGCTGCCTCACCTAAGGAAAGCCCTGAGTGTATCATTAGATAGAAATGGGCTTTCCTTGTGTATTTCATCACACCTATATGTCTCCTCTAAGAGGAATGAATTGCTCTCCACAAGGAACTATTTCTCTCAATTACAAAGCACTACCGGAGTGGCTGGCTTGGGTGTAGGTGTCTACAGCTGGTCATGTCAGGTGATAAGAAATCTGTCTTATTGCAAGGTTCATAGATCATACCAGATATTTGAAACTCTTACCGCAGACATTTGTCATAATCTGAGTGTTTCTGTGGCCAGTATTTATTACTATTTAGTCTTTCCACAGTCAGCCTCATACATATTTTTTCAGTTTCAAGTGCACCAATATCCAGCGTTAAACAAATACAATCAGAATTTATTTAAAATGTCATCTCTCGTTATGAATCAAAGAGAGAGGCAGATTTCCAATGATACTGAAGAAAAATCTCCAGATTTGAGTGGATTTTGATTTTAAAACTGAAACCCAAATCCTTCAACTCACAGTGACAGAACTCCTTTGGAAACACATTCCGTTGTGTTCTTCACCACACTTAGCAATGGGATGGTAAAACCAAGAATTATGCAGGCTTAAGTTTCCAGGTTTGGAGTTTCCTCTTCAAATTCAGTATTCCAAGGTGAGCACCGTTTGAGCCTAGATAACCTGCTGGAAATCCATGCCTGTTATTTAAACTATTCCCTTCCATCTGATGCTGTCTGCAGTTCTGGGTGGTTTTGATTTGCTGTTTGCTCAGACTGTGGTTGATTGGTTCATAGGGAAGAGTTTATTTGAGGTCTGCACTCTGGTCCATGGGATTGATTGGTCCATCCCTGCATGGGGTTGATATTCGAAAAGTATGAGGGGTTTGATTAAAAGACAGGAAACAGAAGCACTTAGAACAGTTATTTCCCAAGACTTATGCTCTGTAGAATAAAGAGTTTCCACTTTTTGGAATGGATTCTGTAGCTAGAAGCTTGCAGCAAGAATAAGCTGATGGTGAAGCTGAGGTTCATCGCAACTGACTGCAGTTATTTCAGCCACATCTTGCATTAATGACAGATTTGTCTAACATTGCATCACAGATGGGAGCTGCCAAGGATCTCAGCATTTACCAGTGACAGTACCTGCCATTTGTTTATTTATTTGCTTGTTATAAGGAGCTTGAGGCTTTGCTTTGATTCTACAAATTTCCTTCAAGCTGTTTTCAGCATTTGTGTTGCAGTACTGAGGAACAGAGGTCAACATGATGCCATGAAGCTCAGTCTTGATAAAGTTTTTGAAAATCTACTTGTAGACTGGCATTTCTTCTTGAAGGAGTGTTTGTAGGTCTTTGTTTTCAATTTTCCTCTATGCTAGTCAGTTGGAATGAGAGATGATTCGCTGTAGGAAGAAGTACCTGTAGGTTACCAGTTTTGAGCTATAGCAGTGCAAATCAATCCAAGTAACCTCACTTCTCCATTTGTGTGGTTGCTTTTCTACCTTGAAGCAATGCTGCATATTTAGAGGAGCATGCAGAGAGGATGTGATAGTTTGTTGCATTATTTTGCCGGTTTTTCAATATTGTAAAATGTGTTGTACTACGTAACCATACAGAACTTGGAGAAGACACTTATTAATGTTTTTTGTAAAAATAAATTTTAGTACCGAAAAGCAGACACGAACAATATCATATCCAGCATGTGTGAAAATAAAAATTGCATTTTTATAGGGCTGTACAGCTGACTTTAAAATAGTGTCAGACCTGCATTGAGAGGAGCTGTGCTGTGGTCCCTTGTGAGCTGAGCCATCCTCAGCAGCCATTGGTTAAGGTCACCCTTAGTATGGAGCCATCTCTGCTGGCCCTCTCCTGTGCAGAAATGGCTGTAACTCCCCAGCAGCTGCCTTCATGATGCCCTGATGCTGCAGGCTCATGTGTTGGCTCCCTGGTGCGCTCAGATCTTGTCTGGAGAAGACAGCAAGGAGCACTTCCTGCAGCTCAGTGTGGGGTACAGGCTCTGCTTTCTGACCATGGGCCAATGACCTGGGTGTTGCCTGGGTGGAAGTGCCTATCCAGGCACTGGGCCAGGGTTGAGAGGCTTTTTGCTGTGAGTATGCATCTGCTGAGGAAATATTTTCTGAGCTCTGACTACAGGTAAAGAGTCATAATCTGTCTTGTACCTTTGCAGCTATGAAGCTTATGACTGCTCTTGTGAATGTTGCCTTAAACCTGAGCATTCATCAGGACAATACACAGAGGCAGTATGAAGCTGAGAGAAACAAAATGATTGGCAAAAGAGCTAATGAAAGATTGGAGCTGCTGCTTCAGAAAAGAAAAGAGGCAAGTGAAAAGACGATTTTTTTTTTCCTGGTTCATGTGCATTCCCTCCAACAGAAAGCCCAGGGTGGTTTGTGACTCGAGTACCACAGTGAGAAAGAGCTTAGTTCTGCAGTGGTGTTTGTGTGATCTCAAGCAGACTACTTAAATCCTGTACTGCCACATTCAGTTGAGTTTGTGGTGCTGTTCTGCACGCAAAGGAGAATTCTGTTTTCAAGCTTCTACGTGTGACCAGGCAGAAAGAATCTCAAACTGTAAGCAGTCACTATTCTGGTGATGCAGAAAGATTCTGACAAGAGGATCACACATTCCCTCTCTGTACTGCCCAGTTTTCCCCTTGATCACTGCAGTTATTCCACAGTGTCTCATTGCTACTTCTTTTTTAGCTGCTTTCAGGAAACACTGTGGAGTTGAGGCTATAGCACCTGTTCTCAGGGAGAAGGAGCTAGGGAGACATTAAAGTCGCCTTTAGTAAGTACCAGCCTGGCATTAGGTGAGAAAAACCATTAGAAGGTTGCTCTAATCATTCCTAAATCAAGTATTATATCACAGGAAACTTCCGTTTTAGAGGTGTACTTAAATTTAAAGACGACAAGTAGAAAATTAATACACATACATCCAAACAAACATAATGTGTAAAGATGCCAAGTAAAACTCATAAGAGAAATTGAAAAATCAAAGTTTTTATTAGATTTAAATTTATGATTTTTAATATATTAGTTTTGAATTTTCTCCACCACTGTTTTATGCTGTGGCAATTAAGACTGTCTGGGTACTTTGCTTGTGTGCACCTTTAATTCCTTTAGGTGTAACTTTGACTGAGAATTGCTTGAAATCATAGTCTTTGTCTAGGGATAATTACAATTACATATTTTTATTTTACCCCTATGACTTGTAGCACAACTTTTTTTGGTTTGCATAATTCTTGAAAAGCATACATTAATGTACAATGCAAGAACAATCTCTCCTGCCTAAACTGCAATAGAAACATTTTAAATTAAGTGTTGAATTGCATGTGAGTTCTAAAGCATTTTGAAAAGCAAAATAGCTGTAACAGAGTTTGTATTCCACATTTGTTGATTGTTGCTTTGAATTTGCAGAGAACAAAGGCACTAATGGCACTGATTACCTTGGGCTGGTGGCTCTGTGGCTGGGAACTCCTCTGTGCCCATTTCCCCAGCTGCTCTTTCAGAGCTGCAGGACATCCTCTCTCTGGGGAGCTGTAGCAAGGATGCCCAGGCTGCACAGGGCTGGGGAGCCTTGGCAGGAGAAGGAACATTTCTTGGTCCTTACCTTTGGCTCTGTGTGTTCAGGGGCTCTCATCTCACTGCTCATGACAGCTGAGCAAAGCATTGCCTGGGAGTAGCCAGATCGAGTATGTCCGTGGGGTTAAGCACAGCAGGGGCACCTGGGCAGAAGAGATCTGTTAGGATTAGATGGCTTAATGCTCTGTGGAAGAATTCCTGACATAGTACTGTATATTCCCACTGTTTAAATACACTGAATTCAGAGTGGCATTCTGTGCTGGTGTTGGAACCCTGGATGCTGAGAATTTTAATCTAGTATTCCAACATGCTGGCACTTCCTCAGTTGATTCTTTGATGAAGTGCCATCCTAACAACCCCTCCTGAGCACATACACGTGCATGTGTTGGTCTTCATGAGCTGATAGAGGGACAGTTCACCAAGTGAGTGTGTCAAGTTAATCTGAAGCAGAGGAGATGGAGCACTTCCTGAAGTGTTTCATTCTCAGGCCATCATCTACAGGCCTGGTGGGAGAGCCATGCATGGAGCTCTGTCTTATCTATGAGATTTTCAGCTCAAGTGGATTATTTATGTAGCAATATGCCACAAAGCAGAGAAAGTTGTCTTTTTAATATCTGCCAGTAGTAATTTCAATTTTGTGCTTGTCCGACATGTCTTTTTGAGTTTCCACACCTGCTTGCAGAGTCAACAACAGAATGTTTCCCTCATTTTTTACCTCTGTTTAAGAGGGAGAATGTTAAATCATTTTTGCATTGATAAGAGCAGGAATCCCAAGACACAGATGCTCCCTCAAGATACTTGAAGTTAAGCACTCAGTTTCAAGTGCATGATTTAAACAACTTGAAAGTATAGACAGCAGTTAGAGTTTCAGATAAAATTCATCACTGAATCTAAAATAGATTTGAGAATTATATCCTTTAAATGTTAGTACACAGAGATAAAAGCAATCTCACATGGACCTACTGAATCTCTGATTGTGCTTCCAACCAGCTGTGCCCCAGCACCTGGATACCTGTACCAGGTGATAATTTACCATGTTTATAGTGAACTGTAAATTCTGTGCAGAAGAAGAGGAAGGAAGCCATCTGTGCTGCCCCTTCATTTGTGCTGCTCAGGCTTCTACCATGCTGCTTCACTTTGCATTCCCAGAGGTCTCAAAGTATAGTTTTTTCAGAGTCTCAACTTTCTCATGGCTCAGAAAGTCCATCCTCTCCTACCTGTCTTCTGTGGTGTGGTTTTATACCAAGAAATCATTCACTGAGTTCTCTGTGAGCTCTGGTAGCTTTTCAGAAAGCCTCCTGAGGCTTTTTGGTTCATTCTCATCCCCGTTTTACTGCGCAGCCTGTGCTAGGCTGTCTCTGCCTCCATGTTGCTGTGGATGTTTCCCTGCCTGTAGCCTGTGGAGCCATCCAGCTAAGGGGTGATTAGGAACTCAAAGTCCCCTTTGGGTTATGAATTCTCAAACAAGCATTTAGTCTGTGCATATTTGGGTTGAGCTGATGCTGCAAATAGTGCTTTTCCCAAAGGCGTGTCTAAATATGCTTGGTTCATGTTTGCAGAGTTGGTGTGGACCCAGCTCTTCCCTTGGTACATAATCCCTTTTACTGTAAAATTAGTTTCTTTGGCAGCCTTTTGACAATTTAGTCGAGAGCCCTCAATGCCTTGGTTTCTCCACATCCAAAATGGAGACAGCACCTCCTTACACTTCAGTGAACTGGGAAGCTTCACTCCCTGAGTTCTGAAGCTACTTCAGCTCATACCTGGAAGATGCAGTAGAAATATTTGGCTGAAAAATAGAAGCCCTTAGGGGAAAGTGTTTCAGAGCTCATGCCATGCAAGAGGTCAAACCAACTGATCACAATTTTGCCTCTGGCTTTAAACCCTTTTATCTGTTAAATATATACATCCATAATTATACAGGTTTAATTATTTTATGCGTTTGTGCACTCCACCAGCAAGGCTCTGTTGTGGTTTCCCTACTGTGAAAGTGTGGACAAATTTACATTCCCACATTATGGTGCTGTGCTTGGACTTTAATGAGTACCTTGATGGAAGAATGATGGCTGCTCCAAAAATGGATTGGATAAAATTGGTGTCATCTTATTAACAAAGCTACATTTAGGTGTAATTAAGTTATACTTAGTTTAGTACAAGATCTGACAGTATTAGAATACTGTAATTAATTCCAAGTTGTGTTCACATATTAATTGACACAAGGTAAGCTTCCCATAGTACTTGCAAAACATGCTCATATTACTCAGGAAGTGAAAAGATTTTTTAAAAAATGCTCTTATTTATAAAAGCATGCTCATAACACCTTTTCATTTGGAATTGGATTTGGTTTCCTGCAGGCTAAGGCCTGGATGTCAGGTGTGCTTCAGTCCTGGAAATCTTCCTGCTTCCGAAACCCACTTACTGTGGGTGCTGAAGTTCAAGCAACTGACAGTTTTTTACTTAAGATTGAGAATGTCTTCAACTCCTTTCTTTAAATACAACGTTAATTTTTTCAAAACTAATCTGTAACCAGCTTTGTTTCTGCAGCTGTCATTCATTCAGTTCTGTGTTTCCCTGTGAACACAGCGCTGCTGAAATTACTGCACACATTGTCTCTACTTGTCTAATTTTCAGTAGCAAAAGTTTATGATCACTTCACAGAACTAATTTGAGAGACTAAATTGATGTTTGTAGTGAATGTTAATTTTCTTCCATTAAGATATTGCATATATAATGTAAATATTTGAATGTATATGTACACAATATAGACATGTGCTGGAAAAGCAGAAGTGGTGAATTTACTCAGGTGCCCTTCCAAGGTCTTCTAAGGTTTCCCAGTAGGGAGCTGTAGTATGCCAAATTATAATAAACAATGATCTTTTATTTATTTTGTGTTTTGTTTTTCACAGCTACAAGAAAACCAAGATGAAATCGAAAATATGATGAACTCTATTTTTAAGGGTATATTTGTTCATAGATACCGGTAAGAAAATGCATGTTCCAGTAGGCTCTGCTAACAAAGTGTGGTCATAAGGAAAGTCAAGGGCAGTTTCTGGGTTAATTTTCTTCTGATGTAATATTCTAGATGCTGCAGGATCACTGTCAAAAACACTTGAAGTTATGGAAGAATATACAAATTGTAACCTCTATTAATTACTCAGTAGACAGATTTAAAAGGTTGTGGGAGACATAGGCTTTGAATCTTTGCATTTTGAAGAGAAAAGTTGTCCATGTTGGGAGCACAGAAATGACGTATCTTAAAAATAATCAAGTAATTAC
Source organism: Camarhynchus parvulus (assembly GCF_901933205.1). Classification (NCBI taxonomy): domain Eukaryota; kingdom Metazoa; phylum Chordata; class Aves; order Passeriformes; family Thraupidae; genus Camarhynchus; species Camarhynchus parvulus. The sequence continues at coordinate 19,107,362 of NC_044579.1, forward strand.
TGTGTATCATAGGATAGCAGTTGTCCTCCAGCCTGCATTTCCTTTTGTATGTCTTGAGTGTAAACTGCAAATTTGGAATATGGTTTACCAGAGAGCAGTAGTCTTGTAAGACAGATTTAGGGTCATTGTGTGTCGCAAGATGTCTCAGAGCATCTGCATCACCTTGGTGCATCCAGCTCTTTAAATGTTAATTGACTTGCTGAAATCAAAAGATAAAATTCCAGGGTACCAAACTGTGCAATTAACCTTTCAGATTTCTGCTTTAAAAGTTTATAATTTATGGAACCTTTTAGGAAAATGGCAGGAAAAAAGGGTCTATGAGAAGAGGGTTAGAAGGTGAAGAGGAACTCATAGTTCAGTTGGACAGAGGGATGATTGTAATTTGGAGAAAAGCACACCAGAAACCAGGAAGGTCCTCATGCTGAAAAATGTGTGAGTGTGAGCAGCACAGTGGGGTTGGAGAGTGTCTCCTCAGTACCTGAAAAAGGTAGAAAAGAAAAGTTCATGGTTTCTGGTCAGGAAGCCTTGAGCTGCTTGGCAGCAGGAGGATGGGTTTGCAGAGCCAGTAGGTACATGAGTGTGCTAGATCAGTGTAGCACTCACACCATTTTGTAAGGAGAGCAGCTTTCATGGCATAGGTAAAAAAGCTGAAGAAATTAAATTCTAAGTGTGTTTCCATTTTTATCCCTTCAGAACTTAGTGTATTATATCAAACAAAACATTGCTTTAAAATATTCTCTTAGTAGTTCATGCTCTTGTGTGGGATTGGAAAAAGACTCAGCCTTTTGGTGGTCTGCATTGTGGTGCTTTTGATTTTTCTTTTGAAATCCTGCATTGTAAAAACGTTTCTTTTCATGCCTCCTGCCACCACTAGTAAAGACCTGATTTTGCTGATGTTACTGCAAGAAAGGAGAGGCCAAATCAATAAACTCCATTTATGCCCTGGAAAAAGGTGGCCCTGTGGCCCATGGTGGCCCTGTTAGACCCATGGGGAATTGACTGAAATCAGGCAGGTGGTGGCACCCCTTGTGCCACTGTTCAGAGGGGTCAGGAGGAACCTGTTCCCACCCTGCCCCCAGAGCCACCTGTGTGAGCACGAGCTGTCCCTGACCTTTTGGGGAGCCCCAAAGAGTCTCTTACAACATGCACCAAACTGTGAGTAATGGGACACAGCAGAGAGCGCAGTGACACTCCTGCACTCACAGCTGGGTGAGAAAAAGAGGGGCAAAATGTCTGTGTGAAACCCTGCTAACTGACAACAAAGCCCAGGGGGGATAAAATGTAAAGGATTGTGAACTATTATTTACTTTCATAACTTCTTAATTTCTTGAACCTTCCTTCTCTCAAATAGTTCAAGTTATTTATAAACTTCACGTGATTTTACAGGCCTTAGACCATGTTAGACCATGCAAGTGATGATGATTTTGAAAGAATGTTATTTTAAGAATTCCCAGAAAGTAAGTCCCATCCTTCAATATGATTCAGACTCAGCCACAGTGATTCATGCTTAGTGACCTTTGTACTTAAATAACAAGTTCTTGACCTAAGCAAAACTCCCAAAACTGTTTCATTCAGAATGTTTCTTCTGACAAGTGTTGCAGTGAGATTACATCTTCTTTCTATAGATTGGCTTCCAATTTACTGGAAGATTTCAGTCCTCACTTCTCTCATCAAGATTTAAAAAAAAAGATTTGCAAAAATAGCTAAATAGTTTTCTAGGTATAATGCTAGTCTAGTGTGAACAGCAGATTTAGTCAAAGCTGACAACCACTGCAGCAACCGTGAGGAGCACACTGCACTACACCTGATATTTCCCAAATATCCCATCAGAGACTCTGTGGCTCAAGTTCTGAATACTGCTGGCCTTAATCACAATTCTTGTGTGTGCTTTGGCATGAAAGGTACACTGAAGTGGCACTGGTAAAATCTGTTTCCTGACACTGCTGTGGTTTGTCCTAAGGTTTATGGGCCTGCCTTGTCAAGCCAAATTTTCAAAAGGAAATGCAGAATTTCTTACCTGGGCCCCTTTTGTCAAATCCTTTCAGAAGCTGCATGATGGAGGATCTCTTTACCCAGAGTAGGAACTTAGGTTGTGAATTGTGCTGTGAATATTTTCACCTTGTAGACCTTTCTTTGCATTTTGTGCTGAAAAGAGGGTTAAATGTATTTCATGTATAAAATCTGTAGATGCCACATTTGTTTTCATCTCTGTGCTGGACCAGGTTCTGTTTCTTTCTAGAAGAATTTGGCAAGTAATACAAGCTTACATCACTAATTTATAATTATGATAATTAATAATGCATTCATTAGTCCAAAAACACTTCCAGTGCAGATATAATTAGTATTTGTATGTTCTTGTGTCATCCAGAAATAATGGGTATTTTCAAAAAGCTAAACAATTCATAGTGACCAGAAGCTAAAATGTATTTAACTGTATAAAAATTAGAAGAAAATAATTATAGTTTGATGACAAGAAATTACCACATTAAGAGCAAAGGTTCAAAGATTTTTTTGGCTGTATTGTGTTTGATAGAGCATTGTATGGGCATGGAGCTTCTGTTAATGATTCCTGCAGGAACACAGGTGTGATTCTGATCAGTGATATTTGCCTGGAAGGTGATGTGGAGTGGGAAGTGGTGTCTCACAAGTTCCCCTGCTTCTCTGGCAGCTGGAGTCTGTTTGCTGGTCTCACATCCTTGATTCTGTCTCATTTTCAGTTATACTGGAGATGTTAAATTCTTATTGTATTAAATCTCCTATTAAGTTGAATAGCTTTTCTTTTTTTTTTTTTTTTTTGTTTTAATTAGCAGCTTGGAGTGAGTGTCTGTAGTGCTGAGGGATCCCTGAGAAGGCTTTTGAATGTAGAAGCAGTTTTTCACTGTCTGCCTAGGGAAGCTTGAATACACTCTTAGAGAAAACATGATTTTTACTGCTTTTTGGCTGGCTGTGCTGCTTGATTAAATAGTTGTTGACATTTAGGTTCTTTTGGGGATTGCCATTAAATCCTTCCAAAATCCTTTACAGTTAGTAAATTTATAAGGTGGTGAAATAACTTACTTGGATGTGAGGACTCAGGCTGTCATCCCCTAGTAAGAATGTCTTCCTCACTACTTCATGTTGCTGCAGATGTGGCTCCCCATTTTTTCTTGATTTATATGTACTGGTCTTTTAGGTTTTTCTGTAAGTCTTGCATTTGTCCACCTACAATTTGCTTTTAAAATAGTTTAGAAGTAATTCCATATAAGAGAATTGCTAATCTAATTAAACACACACACACACATATATATGTATATATATGTGTGTGTGACTACAGTCATAGTTTAAACTAAAACTTGTCTTCATTATGGTTGCCCTTCCCATAAGGAATGCAGTTTTTAACCCTTGAGTATGATATTTAGCACATTGATCCTTACACTGCTTAAACCTGTTTGAGAAATCCCTGGTTAGGAGCAACTTGTCTGATTCCCTGCCTTGCTCCTAATGCAGCTTGTCTCCATTGTGGATTGTCCCTTACCTTGGTTCTGAGGTTACAGAGGCTTCAGGAAGTTGGACAGACCATGTTTACTGATGCTGTTGGAAAGTTGTTAAAATTAATGTTCCTCATAGGCAGAGAGAGACAATGGCAGAGGTTTGGTGGCATTCACACAGCTGTCCCCCTCATGTTACTGCATTAAATGCAATACAGGCTGTTTATGCTTTCCTGCTGTTACAGCAGTACAGTTTTCTCCCTACAAGTTGAATTCAAACACTGAGACCTGCCTGGAGAAGTCCCCCTGGCCATGTGTGATGCTGGCCTTGGTTCATGGTCCCTGTGGGACCTGGGGGTCCAGCTCAGGGTCTGCAAAGTCAGGGGCAGGACCAAGGCGCTGGATCAGCTGGGACAGCCTGCAGGAGGGAAGTACATAGTTCCAGTATGGAGTCACCAGGGGCTTGCTGCACTGGGTTAGGGCTATGAACCTGTGCAGTGTCTTCACCAGAAGAGTGAGTGCATTTTATTTGTATTTTGTGAAATTGATTCCTTTCAGAACAGTGCAGTTTTTCGTTTTTGCAATTATTCTCTTGCTTGACGCTTGGAATTTTTCTTTCTTTACCATAAATTAAATTTCGTTTTGGGGCTCTGTTGGTCTGGTTTAGAATTAAATTGATGTTTAGTACTTTTCCAGGAAGATTTTTTTTTTCATAAAAATACAAAACAAGGGTCTCAATTACAAGCAAGTTCCAGTGTTTGCAAAGCACCAGACATTCCCTTCTTCTGTTCAGTGACTCTTTGTGTTCTTCTTGTATACAGCTGAAATTTGGAACTGTGAGGCAGTGCCAGCTGGAGTGGCACAAGTGATTTCTCATGGTAACAGATGTCCCAGAGATGGAATTACTGAAGGGACAGATGGCCCCCATCCCTTTTCCTGTTGTTTCATTATTAGTAAAGATGCCATGCTCCATGTCAGGCAGGCAGGAAAGTGCCAATCAGATGGAAAGCACTTCCATCCTGGTCTCCTTAGGTGACCTCTCCAGTTTCCTGCCACCCCTCCTCACTAAGCAGCTGATAGGTCTGCCTGAGACATGCATTTGCTTCTTCCATGACTTGCCAGTCAGAATGTAGGATAAAAGCAAGAAAATGGGAAGAAACCAGTTCTGAAGTGCAAAATTCTCATGGGTTTTGTTGTAGGGGTGTTCATGGTGGGTACGAAATGAGATCTCTTTGTGTAGCAAATTCCATTGTGCTCCTCTGGCAGGTGCCTTTGGCTAAACCAAATAGCTTCTCCCACCTTGCAGTGGTTCTGCACCTTGAGCTGGAGACAGCTGGGCTGCAAAGCAAATGTCAGTGATGCTGTTTCAGAAATGATTGCCCAGAGGAGGTTTGTAGCTTGGGTTCACAATTCTCTTTGAAAAGAGAGAGGTTAAAGATGGAGTAACAGACTAAGAAGCAAACTAGGGTGAGAATTTCTTTTCGTAGAGGAAATGTAGGAGCATATATAAATACTGAAATTATTAGATCAGTGAGTTCAAGGATGTACAGGAACAGAAAATCAGTGAGATGGCAGTAAGAACAGTGACAGGCCTCACATAGTGAGGTTCATGACCAGTAAAAGCAAATATTATAACTATGGCAATGGGAATGAGGAGTATGTGTGTCTGTAACCTGGCTAATCCTTGTTCTTCTCTTTTTCTGTATTAGTGATGCTATTGCTGAGATTAGAGCTGTCTGTATTGAAGAAATTGGTGTCTGGATGAAAATGTACAGTGATGCCTTCCTGAATGATAGTTATTTAAAATATGTTGGTTGGACACTACATGACAGGGTGAGTATTGTGTATTCCCACACACAGCAGAGTACACTGCAGGCAGCTGCTACTGCTGTGCTGCCCAGCACAGCATTATCCTTGGTTTACAAAGAGATTTTTCTGTTTCCTCACCTGGTATCTTTCAGTCAGGTGACTTCCAGGTATTGGCTTCAATTGGGAGGCAGTACTCCCAGTCTGCTTGGTCCATGTGCTTTTCATGTGGTCAGTCTCTGATGAAGTTATCTTGACAGAAATCCTGCCATGGGGCTTTTCTGTTGACTACCAGAGAAAGAGAAGTCTCCTCAGGGCATCCCTGAGAGCCTCTGTGCCTGAAGCAGAATGGAAAAGGGATTTCCATGTGTCTTCCATTTACATTGCCCAAAGGTTACAGGAAAAAAGGAGATCTCTGGGTCCTCAATAGACACCACTGGTTCCATGACAAGTGGAGTGCTCATCAGTTCACTTTCCCTTCCTTGAAGAATCTTTTCAAGGTTCTCTTTAGCTTTTTCATCAGAAAATTGTTGAAATACCAGATGGAAGGAAAAGAGGTGCTTTTCTGGCTCAGTACAGTTCCTAGTACTGATGGCAACCACCCAGTTCCTGCAGCCAGAGGAGCCCATTCTGGGTGCTGACAGAAGACTCTGCACTTCTGCCTTGGGGGTTTTGTACAGCAGCACTGCCTGTGCTCCCACTCTCACCAAAACCACTGGAATCACTTGTTTTGCTCTAAACTCACTTGCTATCACTATCCAAAGAATACAGAGGAGACTTAGAGTACTGTTGAAATGCTCATCAAGTTCCAGCATCCTGATTCAGACTATTCTCCTTTTCTAGGAGCACTGCTGGGAAAAAATTGTCAGTCTACAAGTTCATTTAGCTGACTTGCATAACTGATAGTTAACAGCTGATTCTTGAAAAATATTACTTTTTTGAGTAACTTCAAACATCATCTTAATATTTAGGATCTGACTTGGTCACTCTTGTGCTGAATTCTGAACAACATGAGTTATGCAGATATTGGCTTTCACTAACAACAGAAGTCAGCTGCTGCTGCTGCTGGTTCTTTTAACTACAGCTGCCAGGAATCTTCATCTTGCCTTCATTTGGATGAGCAGTTCACTTGTTAAGAGTATCCTCTAGACATGGGATTTCTTTCCAAACCTGTAGTTCTGAAACTTTCCCTTTACAAATTTTCCCCAAACTTTTACATTAGATCTCATTGAGCAAAACTTGGTCAGAAGGAAGATCCTGCTTACTGCTCCCAAGAGCCATGACCACTGTCTGCCCCAGGGCCACTGCTCTGTGTCTCAGTGAATGCTGGACATGGAAACACAGCCATGGCAGTGCTTGGAGGGACAGAGCTGCTGCTCTGTGTCCCTTGTGGGTGACATGGCTGTGCCTCTCAAGTTGCCATGCCCCAGGAGAAGACATCATTGTTCAAGTTAGCAAACCAGTGGGGAGGTCAGCTCAGGTTGGAGGATCAGGATTTAACGTGTGTGGAGGGCTTAGTTTTACTAGGACTTGGAACTGAAATAAATTATTCCTTGAATAATTGCAGTGGATTTTTGGGAGCACATTCTAAACCTTGTAGAACATTTTCATAAAGTAGCACCTCCAGAATGTAGTGGGGCTGCACTTCACAGCTCTCAGCCCCCTCCTAGTGTCTTTGAAGTCCATCCATTTCTCACATCACTCCCTTTTCCCATCTGTGGAATCTCACACTCTCATCTGTCACATCCAGCAATTTCTCATGTCATGTGCAGTATTTTCTCACACCCTCTTCTGTTAGTTTAACCTCAGGCCAGGGTCTAGTCATCTGCCTGCAGCATTAACACATACTTATACCTCAGCTTTTTTAAATTCAATGTGTTCTTTCATAGCAGAGAAATTTGGAATTACAGTGTTAGGATAAAAAATCAGACCATTTGGACCAGGCACAGCAGAATTCTATCAGACTGCTCTTCTTCTGCTTTGTAAGATTTTTTTTGCAGGCCACAGAAATGCCCTGGGGTTCTGAGTCTTTAAATCACTAATGTGTTTAATGTTCCAGTCCACCTGATAGGTGGTGAAGTTTTATTGGTGTTGTGCATATGCCATCTACAGAGTGAGACAGACTGTAGGCAGAATGAGGAAGAGTCTGGGACAGGTGTCAAATAATGAAAGGGGAGGGAATGGAGAGAGACATTTTGGGAGGCACAGAAAGGAGGGTGGAGATGCAATAGGAAGAAATTGGAAAAAGATGGAGTAAGAGCAAACTGAAAATGCAAAGCCTCCAGAAGCACAAGATCCCTTAACAGCGTGGTTTTCATTGGCACTGCCTGAAAAACCTGCCAGCTGGTACCCAAGTTTCTTGATTTTGCTTTGCTTTGATCACGAGATAATTTTTGCTATAATTGATATTTTAATAGATGAAGGCTGAAGCAATAGCCGTAAGCTATTTCCACTTCACGTGAACAGCAGTCACCCCAAAATTATTAACTTCTCTGGAAGTTTGCTGCTGCAAAAAGGAGACAGCAGTGCAGGAGATTCCTGAGCAGTTTCATATTCTACTTCAGAAGACATACAAATTAAACCACAGGGAAGAACAGTTCTTACACTTCTTTGTAGTAGCCCCAATGAAGTCTTTCAGAGGTAGAATACAGAAGTTTAGTTCTCTAACTTGGAAAATCCTTATATTTTGTATGTTTATCATGTCTCCCAGATTTCAAACAACTGTCTATAGGGATTTTTGTTTTTTATAGATTCTCATTTGAATGTGGCTTTCAAGTTTTGCCTTTCTCTGCTTTTAAGCATCTTTTTTATTCCTGTGTATCTGGGAGCATAAATTAAAAGTGTATCAACTATGATATAATTGCAGTAAAAAGCTCTCTTGAAAATAAGAATGTTAAATTAGACTGTTGAGTCTTAATTTTCACGTACTTCATTTATGTGTGGAACTGTTTTGAAACCGTAATTGTCTCTAGATACCTGGACAGCCATGGTTCTTAAAACCAGTTCCTGACATAAAAAAATGCTATTTCCTTCTTTGCATTCCTCTTACTTTGCTTATTGTCTATTTCTGTGGAGAGAATGACCCCAGGGTCCTCTGGAACAGATGTTCCTCTTGTGCTTGACCTCCTAATCAATTAATGAATGAATTAGTTAAGTTCAACTCTTAGTTTACTAAGTCTCTTGCTGGCCTTCCTGTCCATCCCTGTTTGCAGCTTTTACACTGGTATAAGTTTCTTAAGAATCAACCTAACAAGCATTCCCACCCAATTATTTCCCTGCTAGAAGATGTTTGGGGTGTTCAAAACTCCTGTGAGCTGGATGATTCTCACAGTTATGAAGAACCATCTCGTGTGTGGTGTGTTGAGGGTCTGTGGCACATTGCTGCTCCTCCACTCCGTCGTGTCTTCACTTTATAAAAGTAAATTGACACTGCAGTGAGCTCCACGGGGTATATTTGAGTAGATTTGTATTTATAACCTTTTTGCTAGCCACACTGCCTGCATCAACCACTTGAAAATCCTACATCCTTATTTTGGATTTACTTGCTGCATTCTTTATCTTTTTGTGGAGTCACTTGAAAGGGAAGCACTAACAGACATGTAAGTGATGGCACATTAATTCTTTCTGTATGCAAATAGGAAGAAATTCAGCATTGTAGGTGACTGCATGTGGGTTTTGGTTTTCAGCTTAATTGCAAATTGGCTTTGGTCATTTGCATAAAATTTTAAATGTACATTAAACAAACTACAGTATTATGTTTTTTAATATTCATGTGCCTTTGGTTAAAGTATTCTGACAGCTAATCTCAGTGTTTTTTATTTAGCAAGGTGAAGTGAGGTTGAAGTGTTTGAAAGCTCTTCAGAGTCTGTATACCAACAGAGAGTTGTTTCCCAAACTGGAGCTGTTCACTAATAGATTCAAGGTAAGAGGAAATGCAGTTTTTGGAAGGAGGACAGAAGGTAAAAGTGTCATCATCCTGTTGTGGTCTTTGAGTCACATCTATTAAGAATAAACTCATTAGTTTGTGACAAGGCTTGTAACTGCACCACTAAAACTGTGTTACTGAATGCTGAAATTAAGCCAAATCCATTTCACAGGGTTTGTCTTGGAAGATTTGTCAGACTTAACCAGGATGACTATTTGTCTGTATGTTTTATTTATAGCTTATATATTGTCCTTATTCAATCTGCCTGTATTATTTAATTTTAGATTTATTGATTTTAAAGAATGTATACTAACACAGTCTAAAATATAGCTGAAAGTAGCAGCCCATAATGAAAGATTGTTTGTTACACAGCATTTTTAGCTCAATATGTGCTTGTGTTTGGAGGGACAGTCACTTGGATGTGCATCACAGTCCTCTACACAGTGAGCTGGCCTTGCTGCAGAACAGGAGTTCACGTTGTGCTTCCAAACCCCTTGAGCCAGATTGGCCCTTCAGGAGAGAAGTGCTGGGGGGATATTTCGTGGGGTTTTTATTAGCACAAACTTTTTGTGCAATATCTAGATAAGAATGTGGCTGTTACTTCACTTTGTGGTCTGACTGCTTTATTGTACAAGTGAACTGTCTGGAGAGATGGGTGTGGAAACACTGTCCCTGCTCTTGTTTGGATGCCTGCTGTGGAGAGTGTTCAGGCACTGCCACCATGTCAGCTGCTCCCTCTCCCCGTGGCTTTTGTGTTCTGCAGAACACACTGCTGTGGGAAAGACTACCCCCAAGGAAAAACTCATTTATCTCATTTAAATCTTTATTAGAATGCCGATGAAAATATTTGTTCAGAAAAGAAACAGAGCTGACTGGTTTATTTTAACTTAAATCATTATTATAATGCTGATAAAAAATTCTGTTTAGAAAAGTGGAGATTTAAATATTTATAAATACTGTGCACAAGACTTAAACTTCTCCCTGTAGATTCTCCCTTTATGAAAACTGTTTATAAAAACATGATAATCAGCCTTTTCCACATTCACTTGAGATGCAGAATAAAGATGCTTAACCTGCAATAAGCCTAGATATTAAGGAAGGCTTTTTTCCAAAATGAAAATTATATAAATAATAGAGCAGACTCTTTATTAATAGTGTCCTTCATTTAGGATAACAGTCTTAAAGGGCAGATTAAATAAATGTCTGCCAGAAATGAACTAAGTATAGTTGACTAAAGGAGGAGATAAAATTTGATTATTTTAAGAGACCACCTAAGGACCTGCATTCTTCTAATTTTATAAAGCCAGTTTCTGGCACTGTTGCAGTAAAGACAAAACTTCCTCTCGTAGGAGAGAATCTGGTAAACAGGTTCAGACCTCAAAGTTATTCTCTAATGCCTCCAGAGGTCTGCTTTGCTTTATCCTCACAGGACAACCAGAAAAATGGACCCTCTAACTCTGCTGATTTTCCTGTTCCCTCTGTGCAGATTTAGATTTGTTTATATTTGCTGCTTCTGTAATTTCATTTATTTTTAAATTGGTCACTAAAGCTGTCATGGGCTTTTATCTACTTCTCTTTACTAGAAAATGTGCTGGATGCTTCTTTGTCAGGATCCCATAATTTGTGAAGGAAAAGACTGCTTTGAGGGTGAACTCTCCATGCCCCTGCAAAACTTTCAGGACAATTTGAGATACTTTGGGCAATAGTTACTCTGTAATGTACTCCAGAAAACTACAGGGACATGAAACCTCTAAATACATCCTGCTTTTCACAGCACAGACAATTCTCTTAAAGGAAGCTAGGCTAGCCTATGCATTGCTGCTTGCCTTGGGATGGCACAAGGAATTTTCATTTCTGTCAAAGAGGTTCAGTGGGAAGGGAGCCTTGTTAGGAATTCATCTTTCTTCTGTCCCATAAAAGCTGGTTTTACTACAGAAATCTCTATTGTGATGAACTAAAACAGAGGAAAAGGTGTGCTCAAAGTCTCTGTGAGCCTAGAGAACAGATTTGTTTAACATAATGATTAATCACTTTCAGTTTCTGCCACATCCAGAGAACAAAAAGCTGGCATGGCCCAAATGCCTGCATTTAGATTTACAGCTGTGCTGTCAGGGATGTGGCCTTTGGCACCAGGATGGAGTAAAGTTCCAAATTAATGCTTTTTGAATCTCTGATACATTAGCTAAATGTCTTGCCACCACATACTCTACCACCACCTCTTTGAAAAATAATTGACCTAACTGCCATTTTCAGTTCCATGGCTGCTTATTTATATTTCTTCATCAGAATTTAATCGACCTGCACAGTTCAGCTGGTGTTCAGTTCAATCCATTCAAACTGAGACAAATCTCTCTAGAGGTCTTCTAGCTGTTTAAAGAATAAATTAATTTGATCCAGAGTGCCTTGTGCTGGGCTGTTAATATTTCACCTTCCAGAGAGCTGTGACAAGGATGTGATCCTCTCCCTTTTTCAAAGAAAAATGCCTGTTCTTTCCAGCATTTATGTTTCTAAGAGTAGGTGATATGCTTCATCCATCAAAACAAAATTTGTCCATCAAAGAGAGGATTTTTGTTTTCCATCAAGAAGTCCTGTCTGAAACAGGCATTAACTGACCCCATATGGAAAAGCTGTGAATTAACTCCTCTGCAGGCAGTGCCAGAGTCCCTCATCCCTCACCCTGTGCTGTCTCCACAGCCTGGGAGCACAAGGAGAGATTGGCTCTTCAGTCTGCGTTGTTCACAGCCTAACACAGAATGGAAAACTGATATTCAGAGACACTCAGAATTGTATTTCAGCTTAAAAATCCAGGCCTGTGCCCTGTTCTTCTGCTGTACAATGGCACAGGGAATCTCTGTAAAGGCAGATTGAGCAGATGGGGGTTGGAACTTCCCCAGCCACTGAAGTTACACCTTCAGAGGCACTGGGGATGTGGGTCTTGCTTTTAAGTCTCTTGGGGCCTGGCTGGCAGGTGCCACCACACTGAGGTGCTGGCCCCAGGGCAGAAAATGACACATCCATGCTGTTTATTTTAAGCCTGATATTTTTGGGGAAAATTGAGAGAACAGTCTTTTAGGATAAGGAAACTTTCTCACATTGGCTGGTTTCAAAGTCCCAAAGGACTCCAGATTCAGAGGGTACCTCCTGCTCTGTGGACTGGAGAGAGGATTCCCTCCCTGGGGTGTAAGATAAACTCTGAGAGAATACATGAAATTCTAGTGAGACATTTAAGATCAGAATCTCTGGCTGTTCTTTCTCATGGTACTGTTACTGCTGTCCCTTGGCCAGGACCTTAGGAAAAGTTGACAGTAATTTTTTTTTCTTGTTCATAGCAGAGTGCCCTGTGTGGAAAATTGTTTCTTTGAGTCTCTTCATGGACTTCTCACGGTCTTTAAAAATGTTTAGATCCACATGAAATGTATCAAATTCTCCAGGAGCTTAATAGTGATTGATAGAGGCCCCTTCAGTCACAGTGACAAGAAGTGTCTCTGCAGACCTGGTTTTGTTGGGAAGTAACAACTGAGACTGCCACGATGCATTTTTTAAGTACTGATCTGAAATTTCTGTATCAAAATAAACAACAGTTGGTTGATGTCCCCCTTCAGCCCTTAAATGCATGGAATAGTAGAGAAGGAAGGTGAAAACCTTTATTTTGCTCTGGTTTGTTCTGGTGGCTTTCACTGTTGTTGCCTTACACTTCTGTTATTTCTTTTCCAGTCCCTGATTTCTATTTCTTCATATCCCAAAATGTCATAGAGTACCTACTCATTCCTGAAGCAGGTTAAACCAGCAAAATCAAGTTTTATTTTCAGATGGCCTGATTTCTGTTCAGTAACTTGCTCAGTCAAGCAAAGAGCACTGAGACATATTGCATTTTTATGGCTGGATGGAAATTCTCCCCAGATAGGAAGGACAACATACACCAAACTCAGCTATTTTTGCCAGTAATCAAATTGAACCTAAGGAGAGAGAAACCCTTAAAAGACTTCTCATAACTGCAGGATCCTTAGAAGTTAGAAAATTGTTAGATTTGACAGGAGAATGATGTGCTTGTCTCCACTAGAAGGAGTATGGGAAAACATAAAATCAAACCATGGAATTCCCCACTTTCCTGGAGAAGCTCTGTAGTGTAATTCTTGAGCTCTGCTTCAAAGCTTGAGGTGTAGACAGGGAAAAGGTCACAACTTTACAGGCAACCTGCAGATGCACGAATTCAGTTGTGATTTTTCTTCACAGTATTTCCATTTATGCAGCATTCCTTCCGCTGAAATTACTTGGTTTCAGGGGAATGAAGTGGGGCAGTTTTTCTGCTGTTGTCCAACTCAAGTATGTGACTTTTCAGGAAAGACCTGTTAAATTGATCCAACCCAGAACAGTGCTGTAGTTCCCAAGTCTCCTCCCTCCCTTTCTGGCAAACACCGAGGATAAGGACTGCTGAAGCACTTGTTGCTGTTACAACACACAGCTAAGGGGTGCATTAAAAGGTTGGGTAATATTGAGGGGCACTCATTGTCAGCGTGCAGTGGAAATATCTTTCTCCCCAGAAGTAGTTTTTCTGTAACCTGTAGAATTTTCCATCTGCTGGCCTTGCTGTGTTTGTGCCTGTGACTGACCTGGAGTTGCCTTGCAGGACCGCATTGTGTCCATGACGCTGGACAAGGAGTACGACGTCGCTGTGGAAGCCATTCGATTGGTCACGCTCATCCTCCAGTGAGTGCTGCCCCAGCCCCTGCCCTCCCTTGCAAAATTCCCTACACCACTAACATTCCAGTGACTTGAGTGCTTTGCTTGGCTATTGAAGTGAATGTGCTACTTTAACTTAGTATGAAGGTGAACTGAACATATAATATGGACGTAAAGCTAAAGGTAGCTATTTCATTTCATGGAAATATAAGAAGCAAAGTTTAAAAATGTCTGGATGTTTTGGCATCCACACATTAGTGCATCCATTGTGTAGAAAATGCCAAGGGGCATTTCTGCCTTTTGCCAAGGGCAGAACAACTGTCCTCCCAAAATGAGTGGCTGTGGGTTATGCTTGCTAGAGTAACTCCAGCAGCAATCCTGGATCCTACAGACCAGTGTAGGCAGAGTTGAATGATTTCCTGACACAGCTGAAAAGAGTCACATGGTAGGACACTTTCCAGGCTTTTCCATGTGGGGATGCAGTGGTTCCCCTGAGGTAAAGATCACCTCAGACATCCTCCCACTTGATGTGGAAACAGCCTGTCCCCAGCAGCCTCATGAGTGTGCACCTGGAGGGGCCATGCTAGGCTTTTATAATATATTTATTAAAAGCTGTGTTGAAGAACATCTGGTTTACAAGCAGATGTACAGAATTTTTGCTTCATATTTTATATCCAGTGGCTCCACTTTGAAGAATGTTTTTGGACATGCAAAATTTGAACAAAAGATTGCACTAGCCTTTCCTTAGTAAAGAAGTCTAGACTTCAGTTTTTTATTTATGGTCACTGTTTTAAAGAGATTAGCCTTCTAATATTAGCAAGACATGAAATCTTGCATCTACTGTTGTATTTTTAAAGTAAATATAACAAATATGGTCTGAAATGACATGTAGAACACATCTTTCCCCTGCATTATTAGCAGTTTTTGGGAACACAGTAAGTTTTAAGGTCAAAAATTACCCAGTACACTTTTTTTTGGTCTGTTCCTGCTTTCTTTTTGGTTTCCCATTGAAGGCACAGGCAATGCTAAATGCATTTAGCACATGGAGAGTCTGGGTCACCTTGAAGAGCACAGGGCAATAGTCTGGCAGGTAGGAACTCCAAAAAGGTGTCTGGAGCAATCCTGATGGAGAATGACCAATTAAAATTATGTCTAGTCTGAAGCCAAATGATTTACAGTCCTGATACTTAAATGGTTCTAATGGATGCAAATTAAACAAGGATGGAGGTAACATCCTGATTGTGACAGTGCTGTTATTTTTATACCATTTTTGCTAACATTCTGGGACAGGCTGCCCAGGGAAGTGTTCAAAAGTGGGGACATGGATTAGTGGTGAACACAGAGGGCCCAGGTTAATGGTTGGACTCAATGAGCATGGAGGTCTTTCCCAACCTAAAGGATTCTGTGATTCCAGGTTTTTAGTTTATGCTGTTTGATGAGTGTTTGGCATCTTGCAGTATGTGCATTGAAGTTTGTTTGATGGTCTAAGGAATAAGCAGGGGAGGGTTGTGTGCAGTCATGCTGATATTTTAATAATATTATTTTATCTCTGTATTGATACAACTGGGAGAAGGAAATCAGAGAAACTTCCAGTCTTACAGACCCTTTAAATACCTCTGTATTTTCAAGTTGAACCAAAGATCCTTGAAGTCCTTGTTCAACCATGTAGGATTTTGTGGGAAGTGAACCAACCTTGTAGCTGTCCCAAGTGAGCTGTGGGAGGTGAGGGGATGGAGATATGAAGCCTCTGCTGTAGCTGAGGTGTTGTTGTGACTCTTTCAGTGGGAGTGAGGAGGCTCTGTCCAATGAAGACTGTGAGAATGTTTATCACCTGGTGTACTCAGCACACCGGCCTGTGGCAGTAGCAGCTGGGGAGTTCCTCCACAAAAAGTAAGTCATCAGTTGCCCTGGAATAAGACCAAGTTTGTGAATGCTTCCTAGAGAGGTAACATCAAAAAGCAAAGAAGCAATGGAGTGAAAAATCTCAATTTAGCAAATCGGGTATTTCATTTAAACCAGAGACTTTATTATCTTGTTTAAACAAGATCTGAGGACTTGAAGAAATTGAATGTACATTTTTATTGCTCTGCAATTCAGATAACATTTCCCAACTCCTTGAGGGTTAAAGATATAAAGGCTGCACAAACTTCTGAAGTTGGTTTAAGTCCTGCAACACTTGCTGAATTCCTGGTGTGATAAGATGCATATATTGGGCTTGTAGTCTGGGGTGATCTACCTGATATGTCAACAGTCATAATTTCTAGCAAGTTTTAAGACAGTTTATTTCTCTGTTGTGAACTTGAGAGATTTTTATGTAGCAATAACTACAAAATTTGTTTCTAAGCTCACTGTCTTCCCCTGAAAATATATTGCATTATGATTACTTCTTTCATGTCTTCACTATGCCAGAGGACATGACCCAGCTTTTCCAGGGATGTGAGTCACACCACCTCAGTAACTGTGACCAGGGCATTGCCACATCATAGGAGTTAATCTCTTCTTTTTATTTGCAGTTAAAAATCCTTCAGCAGGAATTTGACTTTTTCCCCCTCATGAGTTGTGACATTAGAGTTTTTTTATTACATGTATAGAGGATTTATATTAGAACCCATGTTAGCTAATTTTTTCATGCCAAGATACAGGTAGGAAAAAATACACAAAGACACCTGTTTTTCTTTGCCAGTGCTCTAATTTTCTATGGTTTATTAAGCATTTACAGCTCCACATTTTAATTGCAAACTTTCATTGGTGCATTTTTGGAATTCCAGCTTTGTGATCAAGCACTACCTGTTTCAAGAAATATATGTGCAGATTTCCATTAACAGCAAGACTTTGTACTAGTTACTGGAAAGGGTTAGGTTCTCATTAAAAATACACACTAAAATTCCTTTGTTAATCAACATGTGACTGAATACTTTTGAAAAATGCCTCAAGGTAAATAAGGACATACCTGCACCACAGTGCACTTAGGAAAAAGACAAAACTTAGTTTTGATTTCTTTTGCAAGGTACTATGCTGTGTTCTGTAAATGTGCCTCAAAGCTAACAGCATGGAGACAAGATTGTCCCATTCTTAAGTAATTTTGTCTTGGTTTCTGCAAACAAAATCTCCAGTTAAATAAGATAGAATCTATTTCAGGCATTTGAGGTGTGATTTATCTCACCTAATTTAATACATTTCACTAGCACTTTCTCTGTGATAATCATCAGACATGGTCTCTGCGCTTAGCCGAGGAAAGCAGATAGTACAGAGGATATAAAGGATCACTGGCTCATCCCTGAGGTGCAGGTTGTAAGGTATCTCAGCACCTGCACAGGTACTCATTGCTTATCTGTTAAGATAAGCAGGGGGGATGAGGTAATGTTTTTAACTAAAATACAACATTTGTGTGTAACTTATCCTTCTCTTCAGTGAATTACAGCAGTGAAATCAGAATTCTGTGTTTCACATGTTAATCTGCTTTGTGATTTCACATAAAAGCCAGGAACAGCTTTCAGACTTCTCAAAGTAAAACAGTCATTGCTGTAACAGTAATACTGCCACATCTGAGGTCTCTTGGAAAATTTGAGCATTGAAAGGAGTTTGGGATGGGCCATGCATCAGGGAACCCAGTGCAGTGTGTGTCAATTACGTGTAAAACCCAAAATAATGGGTAGGAGCTGGTTTTATCTTTGATGCTGCTCCTGGTACCTGAGGTTGGCTGTTTGATGGATGTCAGGTTTGTTTGTACCATGTCCCAGCCAAAGTGATACAACCCCAGCTCTCAGTGCACTGGTGCTGCCTCCACTGCAAGACTGGATAAGTTATAAATGCATAACTGTACAAGTGATGCAAATACTTGAAGCTGTGCATAACCTTCAATGTAAATAGGTTTTGGAGAACTTTTTCCTTTGTGAAATTCTTCCAGCCTTGTGAACTGAAACACTGAAGACAAATTCATCTCTTCAGACAGGCAGAGGTTGTGGCCTCTTTCCATTGAAAGAAATAGCTTGAGATACTTGCACTGTTTTATGAACAAATTTACTATATCAAGAATGAATGTTCATCATATTCTCGCAGAAATGAGAATTGTTGTGATAGCCATGAGCTCCTTCTGCTTATTTTCAGGCTGTTCAGCAGACATGATCCCCAAGCTGAAGAGGCTCTAGCAAAGAGGAGGGGGCGAAATAGCCCAAATGGAAACCTTATTAGAATGTTGGTTCTTTTCTTTCTTGAAAGTGAGGTAAAAAAGTCATTTTTAACCTTTAAATGTTTAATAAAACCTGGAACTTAAGTAGTGATTTATCAACACACAGTAATAAATTGTCTTTCTTTTCCCTTTTATTTTATATTTTCAGAAATACCATAAGCCCTTTTCCCTGCCCCTCCATTTCCTTTTCCATTAAGGAAATTGATTTGAAGATCTTCATGGTTTAACTCCTGCATGTCCCCACTGTACTCACGCTGCATTGCTGATGCTGTGGTGGCTGCCAGGGTGCATTGCTGCACACAAATGGAAACGGGTCTTTGCTTACATAACCATGCAAGGAGAATACCTCTGGAGTTATTCTTTGTGGAGTAAAACAATTTGAATCAGGACAGGACAAAAATTACATAATATCTCCAATTCTGATTAGAATCATAGATGAACTCAGTGGGAAGGACCTGAGGGTCCTTAGCTCATATAATTCCTCAGGATTCTCCTTAGAGCAGAGTCAGCTGTGAGATGAGATGAGGTCTTCCAGGGCTTTATGCAGATGCATCTTGGAAACATTGGAGGATGAGGAAAACAAGCATAGATGTGGTGACATGAAGTGTTTGATAAACACACCCAGGATGGGATTGTGCCCATGATTTATAGAGACAGCATCTATGGGAAATTGTGTGGTACATGAAGTAACAGTAATAGAGATGGAGAATGGTGGTGGAGGGAGGAAAATTTCAGAAGATACTGTCAGGTACAGGATGTTCTTAAGATAGAGGGGGAAAGGTTCAAAATTATTAATTTGATTTGATAAATAAGCAGATTGAAAGAAAGGAATGACAGAAATGTTTCTCTAGAGAAGGGAGTGTAGTATATTTTGGGTAAAAAGCAAAAGTATAGATATTACAATTGGTTATTTTAATTGTTATGAAGCCTTGAACAAGAGATTTGACTGAGAATGAAAAGAAATACTCAGAGTTGCTGAGAAAGAAGGACAAAATTTTGGTACAGTGTTCTTGTTTTTTAGAAACACCTCATTAACCTACAAATTAATCTGTATGGACCTGTGTGGTCCTTCTGTCTGCCACCTGAATAGATTTTTAGTTCCAGCTTTTTTAAAACTTAGATTGTAAAGTTCATTGTGTTTTACAGTGTCTACCCCTTAGATGTGAGTGTGATTTGAGTTACTGAGCACTGACCTTTTTGGTCCTCCTGAGGAGAAAAGAGACTCTGCTCCACTCCCAAAGCCAAGATCAGCAACATTCCTCCCATGCTGCTCCCTGAGGGCCACTTCTCTCTCAGGGCCAGGTTTTGCTATTGCTTTTGAGAGAGTTGTTAGGAGCCAAGTAGAATATCCTGACTCCGATTTTAGTAAAGAGCTGGAGAATTGGGAGTTTGCATGTGGGTGGGATGGGTTAAAGCTGCAGCCTGGGGTGTATTCAAGGGAGTGAGCCTTGCCCAGCAGCAGTAACTCTGGGACATTTTGCCCAAAGCTGTCAGAAACAGAGCAGGAGAATGTACTGACACCTCCTTCTCTGCACTCAGGAATGTTTTCCAGCTAAGGAGTCAGTCCCTGGCAAGCACAAGCTGTGTGTTGTGCTTGTTACTTGTTGGTAGTAGTTAAAGTTAAGTTTAGAAAACAGCAGAAGCCTATGGGTTATTTTTCTCACTTTACAACAGTTGTGTTAATTCACATGAAAACATTTTTTGCAGTTGAAGTTAGTGTTAAATCTATAGCCTGTGAAATCACCAGGATTTTTGCTCCCTTTTTTTTGAGCACATAGCAGCATGTATGAAAACCAATTGCTTGTTCAAAACAAGTACATTACAACTCTTATGCCTTACCATCTCTCCTTTTTGTAATGCAGTGAGAAAGTGAGGGAAGGTAAGTTTACAGCTTCTGGGTCAAAACTCTGGGAAAGATTTTTCCCAAACAAGCAGCTTTGTGGAAAAGAAGCTCAGTTTGGTTTTATTTTGTTTCTGTTAAAATATAACCCCATTGCACTGTTGTCATTCACTTGGGAGAAAACCTTCCTGAATTAGTTTCAAACTGAATGTTCTTTCCAACTAACATAAGATATGTGCCCAGGACACATATCTGTGTCCACATGATTATGAAAGTTGAAGAACTGGTGCTTATACCAAGAGCTGTACTGATGATTGCTTTGGATTTTCTAGTTGCATGAACATGCAGCCTATTTGGTGGACAGCTTGTGGGAGAGCTCTCAAGAACTGCTGAAAGACTGGGAATGTATGACAGAATTGCTCTTGGAGGAGCCAGTCCAAGGAGAAGAAGGTATTGGCTTAACCTTTCCTTCCTTGATATTGCACAGTATTGCTAATTATTCCTTAAATAACTCTGCCACCCACAGTGAAACGTCTTTTTATGTTGTGGTTTGTTTGGAAAGCATATTTGAAGATTTTGGGTTAATCTGTTTTTAATGTACTTTCCTTCTAAAGCAGCAATTTGTACTCTATTTTTCTTTTTATTTGTTCTCTGGAGGTTTTTTTTTAATGAAGTGTGCTGCACTGTGGTTCCCTAATATTAAAGGGAGTTTACTCAAGTCTTAGCTTGATTTTGTGTGAATGTTTAAATAACAATTTCAATAAATTAAATAGCTAATACAATTTTGAATAAACAAGCACTTCAGGTGATGCTAGTTGATATGGGGTTTTTCCAGGTAATGTGAATGCTCAAGAGAAAAAATGAAGGGGATTCTTTCGCCATTAGTTTCAGATTTCCTTTTGCTGATAATAGACCTGGGAGCACAAAGTAGCCAGGGAGACTGGGGGCAAAGTGTCTTAAGGTTAATGAGTGTCATTCAGGATCCTTTTTAATTCCTCAGGATTCTCCTGCTTCAGGGGCCTTCACAGGGCTTAGGTGTTTGAAAAATCAATGTTTCTGGCAAGGTGTGCTCATCCTGTCCATGCTTCAAAGGCTGGCCTGTTGGTGTGCACCTGCTGCAGTGGGGATATTTATAGGGTAATTTTGTTAGGAAATTGGTTCTGCATAGCCTAGTGGTATTTGATCCTCCAAATGTGAGCCAAAGCACTTGCCAAAGAGCAGAGAATTTATGAGGAATTGACAGAGAATTGTCTGCCTCTGTTTCCCCTCTATGACTCCCTTATTTTGTAGATCTTCCTTATATTCCCCTTCATTGATCCTTTTCTCCAGCCTACATTTCTGTGGGCTGCTTTCACTTCTGCCGTGTCCATTTTGCAGGGATGCGAATGGCAAATCAAAGAGGCGGCGGGAAAGCCTCGATGAATGTGCCAGTGTGCCTTGTGTGTGGCGTTGTGTGCTCTGTGCTCCCCTGGTGCTGTGTGCTCCCCTGCTGTCCCACACTGTCCCCGTGGTGCTGCCTTGCCCCCAGTGATGCCTGTTGTCTCTGTTGTCCCCACAGCAATGTCAGACCGGCAGGAGAGCGCTCTGATCGAGCTGATGGTGTGCACCATCCGACAGGCTGCCGAGGCACATCCCCCCGTGGGCAGGGGCACCGGCAAGAGGGTGAGTGGGGCTGCGGCTGCCTGCTGTCACCAGAGCATGGAGGATATTTGTGACACCACTTCGGACGCTCCTGCAGTGGAGTTTTGTTAATTGGTGTTTGCTGTTTCATCTGAACACTTCTAAGAAAAATATTAGAAATTCTGTTTGTGGACATGTTTGATTTTGGGGTTTGCATGGCCAAGTTAAGCAATATAAATTTTCAGCATAAAAGTATTTTTTTATTATATTTTTGGATGTTCTTTTTATCATATCCCTGCCTTATATTTGTAATGTACCCACATCATCAGCCCCTAATGTTAAACCTATATTAGAGTGGAAAGTGTAGGAGCAGAGCAGGCTGCCTCTAGCTGTCTTCCATGAAAATGAATGTGCTGCTAATATGGACATAAAATTTGCAGAAAAGTCAACAGGATCTTCATCATGAGGGTGTTTAAGTACTGGAACAGGTACTGGGAGTTAGTGCACTTTCTGTGCTTGGTCATTTTGGAGACCTGACTGGACAAAGTCCTGATCCTTCCAATGTGACCCCTGGGCTGGCTGTGCTTTGAGCAGGAGGGGTGGGACTGGGATCATTCTGAATGTGTCTGTGCTTTTAGGCATCCATCCTCTTAGACCTCTTCCACTGAGTGCCCTAAAAATTTCAGAACTTCACATTCTGGCCAAATTGCCTCTTTAGTTTATTTTATAGGGACTGTTTGGGCACTAGTGGAAGGCCATTCCTAAGGCTGGACATGCAGTTTTAAACACTTCATTCTAAGTCACAAGGTCAGGGTAATAACAGGTTTTCAGCTGTATTTTCCATAAATACAACATCCATGTTCCAAAGCTGTCTAAGCATCTTAAACATATTCACCTGATTTTTGGTAGTCCCCATCTTATTTAGGATAGATGAAAGTGGAATAAACCCACGTGAACACATGGTTCTTCTTTTAGCATCCATTATAAATAATCATAACTAGTTTGTTAAAGCCACAGATTTAATAAAGATGAAATCTGGAGAGTCTTGGCATTCTCTATTGCTAAAATAATGCAGTTACTTAATTTCTGAATTTTTTATGTGCCAAAGCAGATTAGTCTCATGTCCAGAAACATCATCCCAGGAAAAGCTCCAAGAAGTCATCAGTTCAAACATGCTTTATGTACTTTAATTTATAAAGCGTGTTCTTAGGAATTCCTAATTTATTAAAACATTTCAGGATTAAGGAGGGAATCCATGAAAGCACTTACTGAAATTTACACAAGCATGTCTTATCTTATGTTACAAAAACTGTATTGTAAGCACAAGTTTTTTGTCTAAAGCTGCAAACCTTTCTAGCAGTCAAAGTGACCTTTAAATTAAAAAAAATTCTGTTTGGAGCACTAAATAATGTCATTATTAACTTTTGAGAAAGAGAAAATACCTGGAGAGATCTAGAGCTCAATTCACTGAAGTTCAGCAAATTGCTTAGTCTTAAGTTTTCAATGTCTGTATTTGGAGCTAAAGAAAACAGATCAGTAAAACAAATTCCACCTTCTGAAGGATGATCAAAAGAGCCTGGAAGTCATGCTGGGGACACAGATCAATTCTCAGTGCCAGGGAACAGCCATATTTGGTCCCCAGAACACGACTGGGCTGTCAGGGTTGGGATTCTGACCTGGTTTTGCACTGCTCTGAGCTTGGCTGGTGCTGCCCTGGTGGGTGTGCAGGGCCTGAGGCTGCTCTGGAGCCATCTCTGCACCTTGCACTGTGCAAGTGGTGTCCTGTCCTGGTTGCTGATCCATTCTCCCCCACTTCCACGGCTGTTTCGGGTTCCTGCTGGCACAGTGCCTGGCATCCAGGCACATGCCTTGTGTCCAGCTGTTCCTCCTCCCTCGCAGAGCCATGTAGAAGTGACACTTGGCTTTTGCTTCTTTTCACTTAGACCATGAGTTGTGGGATGGTAACTGCTGGGTTCTCTGCCTTGTCCCTGGAGATTCATCCTATCTCATGATCCCACCAACTTCTTCTCTGAGTTGAAAGGGAACAGATTTCTAATTAAGCTCTCACCTTCTTGTGAAATAGTTTCTCCTCTGACTTTACCTTGTAACCTTTACTGTGCAGTCTGGCTGATTGGCTACATGTGAATCATTAGCTAACTTGAGTATTTTATTATCATTGTTTGTTCTCAAAAGTATTAACTTCCTTCCTAAGCCAGGAAGCCAAATCTAAGCTTTGATAGAGCATGCTGGTTTGATTATTGTGTCTCTGTTCAAGGGGGTTTTGTTCTCACAGCATTAGTGCTTCAGTACCTCACTGTGAACTTGGATGTACGTTCTCACTGAGAATTCCATTCCATTTAGAGAGGAGGCCCTGAATCTGCTAATGAAAATCATTGTTACAGTGTGGTTTGGTTTTGGTTTTCTTAATTATACTTCAGTTTGCCCTGAGGTCTTACATTAACACTTGGTTTAATGTGTGAAAGCCAGAGTTCAGTGGAGTTGGAAGCAAGAGCAAAAATTCCACTGACTGGTATTATATTTGAATTTTAATCCTAAAAAGATGTTGATGTGTGGAGACACTGTCATACTGGGTGATACAGTATTTTCCTTTTCAATCACAGCTGCTTAGGACACACAGTCCTCTCTCTTTAATCACTCTTCAGCCCAAATGAGTTTTGAGTTTTTTATTCCCTCCTCATTTGATTTATTAAAAAATACACTTGCATGGGTTTTTGTTTGTAATACAATGTTTAGAAAGCTAATGAATGCTATATGCAGAAAATGTTTTTACTGTAGTTCTGTTTGATCACTTCCAGGTCTTGACAGCAAAAGAAAGAAAAACTCAGATAGATGACAGAAATAAATTGACTGAGCATTTCATTATTGCACTTCCCATGCTGCTATCAAAGGTACAGTTTTCAACAAAATAAATCTTTCACTGGGATTTACAGCTGTCTTTAAACTTTCTCATTCTGCAGTGCAGGAGTTTATTTTTACTTCCCTGTTGTTTGTTTTGTTGCCATGATGTTCCAGTATTCCGCTGATGCCGAGAAGGTTGCAAACCTCCTGCAAATCCCTCAGTACTTTGACCTGGAAATCTACAGCACAGGCAGAATGGAAAAGGTATTGTGCCTTGGCCAGGAGGTATGGCTGCTCTCAGGTGTGACCCCTGTTCAGCCCCACAGTGCTGTGCTTTTGTTTGGCACGTGAGCAGTGCAGCCTTGGGTGGGTGTTCTGGCAGCGGCTTTGCTCAATGTCATTGTCCCATTGAGGGAGAGCTGAAGTTCTTTTCTGCACTGCAGCATCTGGATGCCTTACTGAAGCAGATTAAGTTTGTTGTGGAAAAGCATGTGGAATCAGATGTTTTGGAAGCCTGCAGCAAAACCTACAGCATCCTCTGCAGTGAGGAATACACCATCCAAAACAGAGTTGACATAGCCCACAGCCAACTTATTGATGAATTTGTGGATCGATTCAACCATTCTGTCGAAGATCTACTGCAGGAGGTTTGTTTTCTTAAAATTGTTGAGCTGTCTAAAATATGGGAGGATAAGCTACAGAAAAACATTCTTGGCAAGCCATGAAATGACCCATCTGAAGATGTAGTGCAACAACAGCTATTTCGTAATTATTTGGAGCCACTTCTCCCTGTGGAAAGTCCCTTACGGTAGCCATTAAGCCTCCAAATCATTGGTGGTGTAAAACAAGACTTTGGGACAATCCTGCTTCTGAAAATTTAGTTGAGTATTAAAACAGTCCACTTAAGGAATTAAGTGGATGAATGGGTGAAAGATGATGAAAAATGCAGAGGAAGTTGTATTTACATTAATGTTTTTAGTGATTCCCGTAGTCCCAGATGCATATGTAGGCAGCAAAATCGAGATTGGATTATGCTTTGAATAGAAGAGAGGATTTAAGAAAATATGTATAATGTCATGTTAAAAGAGTCCTGGAAAGAGTAAAAGATACAGATCTGAAACAGGAAGAATGAGAACAGCAGCAAGGATTTAAAATTATGGCCTTTGTGATACTCTTTTTTAGGTGATACTTGTTTGAATAATTTATTTTAATAAGTCTATTTCATCATTTTAAAGACATTTTAAATTTTAAAAATTACATACTGCTGCTTAAGCAATTCTCTGGGCTGATAATGAGAGAAACACTGATTGACAATTGCATCTGAAGGTGGGAAGATGTTTTAATTGTTAGGTTTTTAGATGGAAAAGAAATTATCAAAGTGAGATGGAGAAGAATTGTTGCAAGTGGGTTTTTTATTTTAGAAAATTGCTGGAAAAATTAGGGTTGACAATACCTTATTTTCACTTGATTCACTAAGGGAATTTGCTGTTTAGTTTACACAGAATTCTAAAATTGTGTTGTAGCATGTTCATCAGCTAGTGATTAAAGCTGGTGGTTCAGTCCTTTTTGTAAAATAAGATAGAACTCAGATTTTGATCTTGGGAATGATTTCTATTGCTGAAAGATACCGGTTTGGATATTAAAACAGTGATAATGCTGAATATTGTCAGATGATCTTGCTTGTTTTTTAGTGCTGTGCAGTGGCTACTTAAATATTATGGAATCTACATAAAAGTCACTGGATTGGAGACAGTTTTTCATATCAGTATAAACTCCTAAGAAGCTGCTCCTGCCTGTGCAGTAATGTACTGGGCTGAATTGCTGGGCTCTCCTCATGGATTGCCTTTCCTTTGCAGGGAGAAGAAGCTGATGATGATGACATATACAATGTGCTCTCCACACTGAAGAGGTTGACATCTTTTCACAAGTAGGTGGTGCCTTCCCTCACAAATTTGTGATGTTAATTTTATCCTTTCAGTGAGTATCAGCAGTGTCAGGTGTGGGAAATTGAGAAAACACATGGCCTGAAATCTGAAGTGGAGATGGAGGAGTGACTGGTAGTGTTTGTCAGTAGAAGTGTTTGGGTTGATCTGGGTCCTTGCTCAGTTCGTGCCATGACCTTTGCAGATGGGATTTGCAAGTGGCACCCCCTCCCTTGCACCCAGCGCTCTTACAGCCATGAGTAAATTACTGCAGGTCCTGCTCCCCTACATGGCACAGCCAGGGCACAAGGGATATTGTGCTTTGGGCATCAGCTTAGGGAGCCTACAGGAAGCTGTTTCTCAATGCCTTTGAGCTACTTCTCCTAAAATTATAGAATTAGTTACTAGTAGCAATAATAATAGTTTACGGTGAGAGCCTGGAAGATGCATTTTCTTCCTGCAGTTGAATGTTGGCCAAATTTCCCTGTGTGGATTGCACAGAATCTCCCTCACCAGGCACAAATCAGCTTTTCAGGTTCCTGCTGCTCTCAGACCTATAGGCATCCTCAGCATGTGCAGAGCAACCTGGAGAACTTCACTGGAACTGTGAATTCTGGAGCGCAGCACAAAGGCCTGATCTTCCCTCTAACTGCAGGAAGCACTTGCTCCTGTCAGCATGAGAGAAAGCTGCATGTGCAGGTGGCAGAGAGCCACAAATCATTTCTTCCTTATCACAGTGTGGGAGTGATGCTAAATGAAACCTCATTAGAGAAATCAGACTGTATCAGTAGCACAACTGCTCAAAGCCCAAGGTACAGCTTCCCTCTCTTTGTGCATCTTGAAGAAGTGAAGCAGTTTGGTGAGTGGAAAGGTCACTTTTTGGAAAAGAAACTTTTCTAAGCTGTTTTATGCCACATTTGAGAAACACCATGAAACTGGTACCTTTACTTCACCTGCCTCTTGTCTGGCAAAAATGTGCTCCAGCAGACAGGGCTGTCCATAAGAATTAAAAGAAACCTTGGATGAAATACTGGAACTTGTTTTCTGAAATCCATGAAGAGTCTGACATGGAAGGAACTAAGGGAAAATTCTGTATTGTGTGAATTTTCTTCCTAAACCTCTGTGGAGAATTGTGTGGTGTCCAAGATGCCTTTCTAACTATGGCTAACTACGGTTTTGATGGCTAAGTAGCTCAAAAGAGATAAAGAGGTACCAGGATATGCCTAACTGTGATGTGGAGGCTCTGCTTTAAGGAAGTTTCAATTGAAAGGCCGTGTGTAAGTTGTACATCGTTAGAATTTTTCAGCTCTGGAAGCTGAAGAGCCCTTCCTGAGCTCAGCTGTGTAAGGCAGAGGGCAGGGAGCTGAGTGTCCCCAGCTGTGAGGACATGGCCCCTGTGCTGCCTGATGGGGAACTTCTGAACTGAAAAGGCAGGAATGAGACCGTTTTTCCTTTGATATTCTCTGTAGGATAATCGGTGCAGGTATCTGCCTCTGCACACCAAGGAGACTTTACTGCTTTAATTACAGTGCTGTAATTAAGGAAGTACCACTCTGCCTTGCTGGCAACCCTGTGATTTATGGAAGCAGCGTCTCTGTGCTAAATATCTTCAGTCAGAGGCAGCTCTCTGGCAGTCTCTAATTTATCTATGAAATATTTTATTTTAGTACCTCAAAGACCATCTAAGGCTGCAAAATATTTTTTACATTTTTACATTTTTAGTTCCAATATTTTTTTTTAAGTTTTTCTGTTCTTCTCTTCGTGGATTTGAACTGGAAGTTAACGTGCACCTTGGCTTTAGTGGCCCAGCCCTGGAGTGCACAGGGCACTCTGATGGTTGTTTTTCTAGGAAGCTCTTACCAGTGCCATTTTCCAGGGTTGTCTTGCTCCACCATGGGAGGTGTTTCATGGCAGAGCTTCCAAAAGGACCTGGGTATTGCCAGTACTGAGTTCAGCCTCTGTCCCTTTTGGAACTAGAGAGTTTTTCCTTCTGGCTGAGCAGGGCAGTTAATGGTTTGACCCAGGGCAGGTACAGGGGTGCGAGGAGTGAGCTTGGCTGGGTGATCCAGGTGCTGGGATGAGTCAGATGCAAGAGGCTGCTGCATCCAGTTGAGACTCCCAATTCAGTCTCAGTATCCCTCCTTCCAGGTGAGCACTTCCATCAGCAAGTTTCTGATTATTCTGAGCTGGCTTGCTCTTTTATAGACATATTATAAACTTAAAATTATCTCAGTTTATTTTCACTGCAGAAAAGTGTTTTAAACCTAAATTTACTTGCTGAGAGAATATTTTTGTCTTTCAGGCAACCTGATGTTTTTCAGTTTCTTCTGTATTTCTCACTTCTCTATTAACAAGCCATTTCATGATCTGTTGAGGTCTGTAAGGCTACAGCCTTACAGAGTATTTGTCCCTAATGTCATTTTTATTCCTCTCACTGATGAAATCAGGTTGGTGCAACTGAAATGGAACAGTGGGATGGCAGCCACCATCTCTATCTCATGTCCATGTGTTATCATATGGTCTCACTTCAGATATTCAGGGTATTTATATCTAGTGGTCATGTGTATTATTTTTTTCCAAATGAGACAGTAGAAAAATATGCAATTTCATTTTGCTTAAAGCCATTTTTATTCAGTAGATATTGATACAGCTTGGCTGTAATTTCTGCTGCAATGCCAGGGAAGGGTTTTCTGGAGTTCTGTCAATGTTTCCATTTCCAGCTATGCTTAAGTAGCCTTTATAGGTGTATGGTATGGAGAGAGTTTATGTGCTCCCTAAAAAAATCCCATGTAGTAAAACATTTTTCCTGTATTATCAGAAAGCCTGACTTGTGCTTTTAGCGTGGAGTGAGCTGCTGTGCAGCTGCTTGGTCAGCTGTGGAGAACACCAAAGCTCTCTGGGCTGGGGGTTCTGAAGAACACAATTAATCCCACTTGATTTTCTCTCGTTCCAGTGCTCATGATCTGACCAAATGGGATCTGTTCAGTAACTGCTACAGATTGCTGAGAACTGGAATTGAACACGGAGCTATGCCAGAACAGGTACCCTTAAGAGCACCTGCACTGCATCTGTAAAGTTGGGAGTAGCTGATATTCTGACTCTGAAAAGCAGTGCATCAATCCTGATGTTTACACTGAAACCCAGCATTGTAAGCCTTGGCTGCAGTTAGAATGATCACAAATGATTATTGTGCATTGAAGGTAAGATGAAGCTTAGGAAAACCAGGAAACTAGAACATCCTAGTGGAGTTCTTTTAGTGAGCACATCTTGGACTTTATTTCCTCAGAGTTGTTTTTGTTCTCATGGATGAGCACAGGAACCATCTCATGTATCTCCCAAGATTCCTGTTTAAACTGCAGAATTCCTACTTCAGCATTTAAATATTTTAAGTTTTGATTTGGTTTCAGTTAGAAGCCAGTTGTTAATTCTAACTCAGCTTCATTTAGAAAAAATAAATTCTCATTAAATTCTGAATAAGAATTTTGTAGAAAGGACCCTAAGAGGAGGCATTGCCATGCAGTGTGTGAAAGTCCTCTCTCTGCACTTGCTGCTTCATGGTGGAGTTGTTCTACTGGAGGGACAGGGCTGGCAGATAAAACCTGTCCCTGCAGCTGCCAGCCATCCTCAGTTCCTGGGTCTGACAGTGTGTGGCTCTCCAAATGCCTCCATAAGATTTTAGGGGAAAGGTCCTGAAATCTGAGCTCTGCTCAGTATTTCTTCCTGCAGGCCACCCTGAGGAGTTTGGCAGTTGTAGCACCTCCTCTGGATTTGAACTCTTCAGGAGACGCTGTGGATGCTTGTATATGACCCTGGTCTTCTCCATGGGACAAGTTGTATTTTCTCCCTTTTTTTAGCAAATGGTCTACATGCTCATTTGCCAGTTGAGCAGATTTCCATGCTGTTTAATAGTGAAGCCAGGTATAGAGATATTTCAACAGATGCTTTTGATCTGAGAGATGTAGGTGTTGGGTTGTACTTCTGTCACACTGTGACATCCCCTCCTGCTGTATCCCAGTGCAGATTTCTGGTGTTTCCCAACATTTACACCGTATTTTTTACCTCTAGTAGGCTGATTTCTTATTGCACCAAACCAACCAAGGGAAAACTTGATACCCTTGAAAATAAAAAGTGCTAAGAGCTGCTCCTGTCTTTTCAGCACAAAATGCCTGATAGATTTTCCATACACTTCCTGCTGTGCCTGCTGTTAGCAGCGTGCTGAGATTCTGTGTGTTCTTGTGTTACAGATCGTTGTCCAAGCACTGCAGTGTTCCCACTACTCCATTCTATGGCAGCTGGTGAAAATCACTGAGGGCTCCCCTTCCAAAGTAAGTGGCTACTTGATCAAACAGATTTTACTGACAGGACACAACTTACTTAGAAAGGTGTTACACCTGATTTCTTTGTAACTTCCGTTCTTGCCATCGTTTGTTGTCATTTATAACATATAAAATGTTGCTGTTCAGATTTGTTCTGCGTTTCAGGATCTATTTAACATCATGCATATGTCTAAGCAATGTAAATAGTTTTTATCAGGATTTTATAGCAGCTGATTATTATATTTTTATTGCTGAGGATAATTAACACACTTTATTGTGAGGGCTGCAGTTTGCATGGCTGATAAGGAATGTTGACATGAGCAGTTGTGAGCAATACTGTTGATCTGTAGACCACAGATAACTTAATCTTGGTGTGATAAGTTTCTTTGCTTACTCTCGAATTACAGCCTTTATGTTGCAATAGAAGTGGCAGGGCACTGGAAGTAAGAATTGCTAATAAAAAGCAAATGCACACAAAGTATGGTCAGGACAAGGTGACATGTGACTTTTCCAGGACCTTTTCTTAGCTCTTTTCTCAGTCAGAGGCCAGCATCCTGTTTTTTCAGAGCTTATTCAAAAGTAATACATCAAATTAAAATGACATGAAAACAGAAGTGATAATTGTACTTCTCCATCAGCATCAAAAAGGTAAAGATGTTATATTGAAGTGCTACAAGACCTCCAAAGGGTCACTCCAGAATGACCATGCCAAATAGAAGTCAGTTTGGCTTTGCCCCATGAAAATCGTAATTACTGTCACCTAGAGAACTCTTAGCAATTTCTTGTTTGGGGTTCCACCCCAGCCTCTACAAAATGAGTTTTGTGCATGCTTAGTTCCAGGGAAGTCCAGCATTAGTGGCCTGCAGCTCTTCAGAGAGGCAGCAGCCTCAGCTGAGGGCAAAGAGACAACTACAGACCTGCTGTGGCTGGAGCATTTTGCTATCAAACTTTCCTCTCTAGTTTGTTCACTGTGAAAATAGATCTGATCTGCACTGTATCTGGTATTTCATCCATTGGGAAATCATTTTGCCCATAGCTGGTTTATAAGTCATTATTTAGGCTTAGAAATTGGTAGACATTAAAGGGCACCTTTGTCTACCTGAACTTGTAAGGTTTAGGTAGACAAAGGCATTAACAGAAGCATCTCAGAATTAAAAACATTTATTTCATGGGTATTTTTGAAGTATTCAGCCTTTTACAGCAACATTTCTGGCACAGTAGTTTAATATGTAGGTCCATGAAGGTTTCTAGGGCTACTTTGCTGTTTCTAGAATGATCTCAGGGCAGAGAGGGGTGATGATGTGCAGCTTCACGTGGCATCTTTAGTAGACCAATGAATATAGCTGCCAGAAGTAGAGAGTCTTTTGGACTCACAAGCCTTTCAGGTTTGAGATAAAAACAGATTACAAAGTAAAAGACCAGCTGAAAGCAATTGCTTGGTTTCTATTTAGATACAAATCAGGTAAACTCTGACAGGGGAGGAAAAGGAGGGGTGAGAGCAGGGAGGGGAGAGCCAGTAACAGAGTTAGGAGGAGAATTAGTGGGGAAGGAAGGAAGTTAAAGATGAAAATGGAGAGAAGAGAATTTATAATATGTCATAAAACTAATCTTAAGTCTTTGTTTTTCTATATCCCATAGATTTATGAATTTTTGTTCTCAGGCTCATGTTTCAAAGATAATCTTTTAGCTTTCCCTTGAACAGTCAGACTGAGAGGTCAGAGATGGAGGAATTGATTTGTAAGAAATGTTCATCTGCTGCCAGCTGGGTCATTTGTGTGACCTCATGCTGGCAGTGGTAGCTGCTCTGTTTCACCTCATGAGGTCCCATTTCAGCAGTCAATGCACAGGATGAACCTATAGGAGCATTTTGGAGTTGTAAGTATAGGAATAAAAGATGGAAACAAGTACAAGTATCTTGGCAAGTTTTACATTTGTTGTTTCATGTGTACTTTGCATCCATCAGGTGCACCTTTTATTGCAGGGAGTTTGCAGGTGGGATGGGGAATTCTGGCAAGGTTTCCTTCAAAGTGATTTCTTTGGCTACAGTTCAGAATTGCTTGGTAATTTTTGTATCTTGTATTGATTCTGTAGTGGAGTCTTACTTGACAACCATAGGCATACCTTGGAGCATAGTCATTTTGGAATGAAGTTATTTTTTGTCTGGTGTTCAAATGGCTTCCAAAATACATCTCTGTCCTGAAAGAGCTGCCCTTGTTTAGGAACTGTCCTGGGCATTATGGCCAAGCCAGGACACATTAATTGCTGTGTGAGGGGTACCTCATGTTCCAGCTGTTGGGCATGTTCTGGATCATGGCTCCCTACCTGATCCAGCTGTTTTGGATTGGAGCCTCCATGTGTGGCAGGGAAAAACTCAATGCTTGTGGTTTAAATCTAATTAGGATCAAATCAGCTCATTGATTTATTAACAGCACATAATTGACCTACAGCCAGTGCCACACAGCTCCAGGATAACTATCAGCTCTACAGAATACAGAATCAGAATATTGGACATTTCTAAAATATTAATGAACACCTACAAATTCCAAACTTGCCTTCCAGCTAGTCACAGGTTACTGAAGTCTCCTCCCCAGGTTACACACAAAGAGCTCTTGTTTCTCCAGGCTGTTACCAGGGGATGAAATGCCCCTCACTGTTCAATATCATGTATAAATAGAGCCAAAGGGAGTATCTTTGATACATTTTTATCAGCATAAAAATGAATCAAAGACATTTTAGCAGAAGGATGATAATTAATGATTATTTGAAGTATTAAGAAAGTCCAAATTCTCTGCCCAACAACAAAGATTTTACCAGTTTAAATACAGCAGAGAGTTGGGGCAGAGTTATTTTGAAACACTTCTTCAAGCTAGCCTGTGGAGAGAAGGGTGTCCTGTGGAGTCATCTTGGTGTCTAAAATCTGAAAGGAAAAATTGATCACTGAAAGGAAGGCTGCAGCAGGTATGAATGAAATGTGTAAACTTTGAAATCTCCACAGTCTGATGTTGTAACCTTTGGTCTCCCTCTGTCCATATTCAGTGGAGGCTGAGGCTGTGGGGCTGTTTGTGCAAACTGGTGCTCTTTGGGGTAACCAGCACTGTACTAGGGGGAGAAAGCTCATCCTCCATAGCTTGTGGAGCAGCCTGTTGTAGCCTGGAGGAAAACTCCTCAGGTGGAAAGGGGTTTGAGGGTGATTCTGAGGGAAACTGGTAATTTCTCCCCTGGGGTTCTCTCTGTCAGTCTGGGGGAGCAGGTACAGTCCTGAGGCAGGAGACTTGGGGATTAGAGCAGACATTTGTTTCCACCTGGATTTCTTCAGCCATGTCCCAGGTGCCCAGGACATTGTACTGTGCACTGTGTGTGTATGTACTGAGAAGGAAATACTTGCAGAACAATAGAGTTCTAAAACTTAGAACAGTAAAAATAAAGCATGACTCAAGCAAACATTGAGAGGCAAGACAGAGGTCAGCCAGTTGTGAGTGAGCAGCAGCCAGAGTAGCCAAATGCTTGGCTATGAGAGTGTGATTAGTGGGCAGAGGACTTAGGAGACCTGATTTAAAAAGGGGTTTCAAGAACAATGTGGTGACTTGGTGACTTTTCATATTTATATGGGCATGATGACAGAAGGCACAAAAAGCTAAAGGGAAGAAAAAAGTCACAAGGTACAAAAGGTTGGACCATTTTCCACAGTTGGAGTGGAAGCTAAGGGTTCTTCAACCCTGTGAAGTTGAAGTTAATACTGCAAATAATAAATACTTTAGAGGAAAAGCAGTGAGCATACAGGGAGAAGAGGATGGGGTTTGGGTGATGAACATAGCAAAAGCACAGCATTTTAAAATTACTTCAATGGAAAAAACAAGCTTTAATTTAAAGCTAGAAAGTACGTGAAGAATTGTAGACATGAGTCTTTTGAGCACCTGGTTTGGGTTTGGGTGGTGGCAGAGACTCCAGTCCTTGCTCTCAGCAGCTCGTTCTTGTTCCTGCCATGGAGCTGTTCAATTGCAGAGTTGTGACCCTATGGTTTTGCCTAACAGCCAA
This sequence comes from Camarhynchus parvulus, assembly GCF_901933205.1. Taxonomy (NCBI): domain Eukaryota; kingdom Metazoa; phylum Chordata; class Aves; order Passeriformes; family Thraupidae; genus Camarhynchus; species Camarhynchus parvulus. The sequence goes on from NC_044579.1 coordinate 19,142,021, forward strand.
CAGAATGATTAAATGGTTTCATATCAGCTTTTCTGCTGAAGGCAGATCAGGTAATCACACCTCAAGAGCCTGGGCTGTGCACTCCAGAATGCTCAAAGACTTGGAAATCTAATTCTGTTTTTTTCTTCTCATTTTCTCTGTTGAAAAAAATCCCTACTCTTCAGTAGTCTGGGGATTTCTCCAAGCTCAGAAAAGTTCCAGATGGCTCCACTGCACTGTTCAGCTGGGCTTTCTCCTGCTGTCTGTGACTTTGCAATATGAATCTCTATCATGCTATCTGTCAGGAGAGAGGGTAATAAATACCATGTACCTGCTTGTTAGTTACTTTGACAGAAAGAAAAATGGGAGACACACTTATTCCCTTTTTAACCTGTATGTAGGTTTTAGTTTCTCTGTTCAATTCATGAACATCTAAATGGAAGGTAATTGCAATAGAAAGTAGAAAGCAATTCCAGTGCTTGCAGGGGTAAATCAGGTGATTTGTAACAGTGAACTGATAAGCCTGGCATCAGTCCTAGGTAGAATCTTGGAGTGGGAGATAGAAAACACAGTTGGTACAAAGCTGAAGGGCCAACAGCTAAGATTGGAACAAACACATCCATTTCTTATTGACAAGATTGCATTTTTGACTGAGAAGAAAATCAATTGAAACACCAGTGTATCTAAGACATTAATACCACATTGCATTTTAGGTGCATGTTTGGATTTAATGTAACTCATATTCAATAGCTCAAAACTGATCCATATATGAAAGAAAAAATGTGAATAATCCTTGCATAGTGGAATAATTTCTGATGCATTCTGGCAGAGATCTGTTCTCTCCTAATAAAAGGGTCGTTTTTATCAGTCATCTGGGAAGGCCCTGAAAATGGGGATGATGTCGATCAATTGGCGAACAAAACACAATTTAAAATTTTTTAAAAGAAGCATCTTAATGCTGCCAAATGAAAGGTTTATATTCAGGAAAAAAGAGGGGTGATTAATGGCAAGTTGTGGATTAGAACAGAGCAGAACTGTTTTAGAGATTCTGTAATGGCAGGGTAATGCAGTGGCACCATGGCTGCATCATCAGAGAAAAACTGCTCAGGAATAGGAAGGTGAGGGAGTGCACAGACCTTGAGTGTCCATATCAGCAAACTCCACTCACTCCATTGGAAGTGATGAGAAATCCAGAGCTTTGGGAACACTCTGGGTGCTTGGGCATGCTGGCAGTCCTGTGTTGTGCTGTGAACCAGCACAGGGAGAACATATGGACCACAAAAAGGCTCTGCAGTAAACACAGAACAGCGAGAGCTCGTGGCAGGAAGCACAAGAAAAGCTAAAACCAGAACTGAGACACATGGGCTGAACAGCATCAGTAAAACATTTCAGCAGGGAAAACATTGCATGGGCATTTTGTAGGTTCTTCACATTGCTTGGAGGTTGTTCTGCAGGACATTGCCTCTTGAGAGGGCTGTCCTGGGGAAGGTCTGCAGAGCAGGGGCCAGCTATCCTGCTGTGAATTTATCTCATTTCATTTCATTTGGGGTTCTTGTTTTCTTCTTGGTGATTGGTTCATCATCACTGTGAAACCAAGGGACTGTTTCTGTGTATGTTCTTTTTGAATAGCTCATTTCTTTCACAGCTTTTTGTACAATGTATGAAATCACCACCATTTCTTTATTTTGCTTCCTCCGAGAAACTTCTTACTAATTTTTATATACTTTTTTTTTAATCTTTATTCCAGGAGGACTTGTTGGTATTGAGGAAAACTGTGAAATCCTTCCTGGCTGTCTGCCAGCAGTGTCTATCAAATGTCAACACTCCAGTCAAAGAACAGGTAATGTCTGACTCTTAGAAAAGTGTGAGTATTAAATTGTAGTAAAACTCAAGACAACACTACATCAAACTTAAAGTAAAATAATCTGTGCTCCTGTCTAAATAAATCTGAGCAAGCAGCCCAGAAGACCAGCTGTATTAACAGAACTTCCAAAGCACAGCTCAGAACAAATTAACTTTTGATTAACAGTGAGTAAGGATTACCTGGATGCTCAGGCTCATCTCCAGCCCTCGTGACTTCAGGCATCCAACTCAGTCACCTCAGATGAAAGACTTTTCCTGCAGACACTGCATTAAAAGATGGAAATAGGCACTTTTGGAGGGTGACTGAGACCTCAAATGGGCTGAATATTTTTGGATTTTTTCCCATTGAATCAAATTTGTTGAAATAATTAAAATTTTTGTTGAAATAATTAAATCTGTCTCTGCAGGACACAGTAGCTGGTTTGTTAGCTGAGGTTATGTGAATATACACTGATTTATGTCAGTGACATTTGTCTACAAATGGCATTTCTATCAGACCTCCCCAGATTTTGTAGAGTATAACTAATAACTGGCCTGGGTTTTTTGCCTGTGGTATTTAAAAGATAATACTTCTTAAAAGACACTTTTATTTCTTTGAAAGATAGCTCTGCTTGGCATTTACTCTCTGTTCTTCAGATTGCTAAATATAAACATTAAATGCTCAGAGATGTCAGTAGTTTATGTATTTCTAAAAGACTTGTGTGTCATTGGCTTCCAGCTGATTTTACATTAGTAATTGTTTTTTAAAATTCAGAGTAGTTACTCTTGACATATTATATTAATATTGTATAATGTGAAAATATCTTCTAGCTCCATGCAAATACCTCCCAGCTCAAGCTGGACCTGCCATCCTTCCTGCCTCGGCAAATAGCAAATGTTCCTTCCCATTCCTGCAGTGGGTTTCTTCTTGAGGTGTATTAACATGGGTTTGTTCTCTTCTTGCCAGTCGCCAAAAGGGTTTCTTTGTTGATAATTTAAACTTTCTTTAGAAGCTCCTTTGCAGTTCCCATTTGTGGGGAAGTTTTCAAGCCTCAGCCAGACAAACCCACGCCCAGGCAGGCCCAGAGAGAGTGAGTGTCCTGGGCAGAGTAGGCTGGAGACTCCAGGGACCCATTCCAGCTGACTCCTCTATGTTTTGCTTTTGTTTTCTTCCTTAAAAAGTATATTTCTGTGAGTGCAGGACTGCTACTTATTGCTTTTGTTTTACTGGATTTTTTTGAGAATTTTGTGCAAATTGTGTCCCTACCATACTTGATCCTTGTTCCAGACATTCTTTCCAGACAAAGTTGATGTCCATATCAAAGGAAGAAAAAATGTATGAAGTATTTAGAGAAACAAGACTGAAACATTTCAACTTTTCCATGAGTGTTTGAGGGAAATAAATATCCTGTGACTAAGCCCACTGCTGCCTTTATATTGGACAGAACTCAGCACCAGCAGTGCATTACTCATCTGCTCTTTTTTAGAGGTCTGCATTAGGAAGAGCTTCATTCTGTTGAGTATCAGGGGAGTTTAGAGCAGGTGAGATCATCACTGGAATGAATCACAGCCTTTTGGATAAAAGGGAGAAAAATCCCAAATAGCAACATCTGTTGCTAAGGTCTCAACAGAACGTAGTTTACAATGATTTGTATCTGTTCTTGCCTGAGTGTAGCTCATTCAGATTTTATAACATACTCCCAGAAATAAGGGAGCCACTAGGAAGTTCAGCATTTACAGATTTTATTTTGGAAATTTGTGAAGTTTTCAGAACCTGAGGTTAAAAATAGAGAAGCTATGAAGAAAAAGGCTATGGAAAGGTGCTGAATGTGATCAAATGGGCTGTGAGACACCAGCAGAAGCCATGTGGGGGCAAAGCAGTGTTATTGCCATGCAGGAATGAGCCCTTGGAAGGAAGGAAGGTAGTGACAGCTGCCTTCTTTCCTGTCTCAGGTAAGGAGGGTATATTAGTAATGAGCATAAATCATGGACAATTCTGCCCAGGATGGCTTTTGTCTGATTTGAAAACTGTGCAGACAAACTTGGTTCTTTTTTTGCAAGAGCTTTTGATGAAATTCTGCAGGAATGTCCTTGCTGTGGCTGTTTGTCTGTATTTTTGGGGTCTGACAGTGACTCAGCTTGAATTTTCCCTCGGTGTTGTTCATGTTTTTACTTGTTTGATTTTTTGACTGTTTATCAAAAGAGGTGTGCTCTCTTTACTACAAATTTTGCTGCAGGCCTTGGATCAGAGGTAGATTTAGAGTTCTTTTCCTGGAGAAGAAATGGAAGTTTAATACGGGTCATGTGGGACATGGAGAAGGTAATAACCACAGTTCCTGACCTAGGAACCAAGGGCACAGCATTCCAAAGCAGAGGAAACCATAATGGAAAACTTTTCACAGCACATAAACAGCTCCACCTGAGAACAGTTTAAGAAGCTGTTTAATAATTGCAGGGGATATCTGGAAATTAGATCAGTGGTACCTTATGTTTTCCTTTCTTGACTTTTCACTGCATTCATTCTCTTCTGCCTTGCAGGCTTTCATGCTGCTCTGTGATCTCCTGATGATTTTTAGTCACCAGCTGATGACGGGAGGTCGAGAAGGGCTCCAGCCTTTGGTGTTCAATCCAGACTCAGGCCTCCAGTCAGAACTTCTCAGTTTTGTCATGGATCATGTGTTTATTGACCAAGATGATGAAAATCAGAGCATGGGTATGTTTAGCTTTTTTTCATACCAGACACAGAAGAAAGGAGAAAACAGAATTTTCTGATCAGTTTATTCAGATGTTTTCAGAAGTATTCCTACTTTTTGGAAGGTCACTACTCTGAAGTTTCTTATATAAGTTGTGGAATATGCTTTTATTATATAATAACTATATTTAAGATTTTATTTGTGCAGTTTATTTTTCATTCACAGAGTAAAGCCTTGCATAGGAACTTAATATTTATGGCATTGCCATTCAGTGTTAATGCTTCTTACAACTGGATTTTACTTCCTGTTGTTCAGAGCATTGATTTCACATCTGAAAATCCAAGGCATGCAGAAGTATTGGTGGTTCTGATTTTTCCTTTGTTAAATATTTATAGCTTAATCACATTAATGGAGCCTCTGTGAAGGTTCTGTGTTTGAGAAGTTAAGGAGGAGCATTCAGCAAGAGTTCACTGTAGCCTTTCACAGGCTGTAGGAAATTAATGACTCAGTTTGATGTGGATTATATCCAGGATCTCCTCAGGATTATAGAGAGCAGCTTTGGTGAGTGGTGTGTCATGTACCTAAACTTCCCTGGAAGTTTCCAAGTAGGCAGGACTCAAGACTTACCACCTTTCATTTTAGCTTCTTCTCCAACAATCATTCTTGCTTCATGTTCAAGAATTGATTTTTTTTCTAAAAGCTCCCCTTAGATAATGTTGTTTTAGAACTTAACAGTTACTTACAAAGATTCTGATGATGCTTTCAGAGGGAGATGAAGAAGATGAAGCCAACAAAATAGAAGCTTTACATAAGAGAAGAAACCTTCTGGCTGCCTTTAGCAAGCTGATAATTTATGACATTGTGGACATGCATGCAGCAGCAGATATCTTCAAACATTATATGAAGGTACAGGCCCTGCATCCTCCTGTCCTGACAGAGCCCAGTCTGCAGTGTTAGGGCTTCTGCCAGGACTGTGCTACAGTCCAAACACTCCTGAAAACCTTTTCAGCTTTATTTGATCCTGTGTGGTACTTTTTCCTTTCTAAACAACACCTGGCACTGAGCAGTAGCGAGCTCTGACCTCACCCTCCTTGTAGCACATGTGCTTTAAGGCAGCACCTAAAGCTGCTCCTGAGGTGCTGAGTAATTCCAGAGAGGCTCCACTCTACAGACAGTTTCTTACCCTGCTTCTCAGATCCATCTCTAGAATCCCCAGGAGGTTTTACCTGTTCCATGCCATGTTCCACTGTCACTGTCCCAGGCTTGGTGCTTGCCCTGAGGCAGCAGGGATCTTGTCAGAGGAGGTTGGTTTAAACAGGACAGCAGGAAAAAAAAGCTCTGTGTGGTTGTGCTGTAAGTGGGTCTGTGGTGACTGAGTGTCTTCTCAGCTTTGGCTGCTTCCACAGAGCTTTCAGGCCCAGTGAAGGTCAGGAGGACCTGAGCTCCTCCTGCCCCTGTACATGGGAGGTCACCTGCCAGAACAGGCACATCAGCAGTCCTGCCACTGACCCCCCAGGTCCTGTCCCACCTGTCCCTGCAGGGGATTGTCATCCCAGAGGTGACAATCCAGCAGATCTTTACTCTACACACTGTTTGAGATGTTGATGTGAAACATAAAGGGTTTAACTTGAAATTCTCCTGTTCATCAGGCACACATAGCACAGTAAAATTCTCAGGACACACTGTAGCCATCAGTCAGGGTTAGTGTTGCTTAGGGATTGTTTGCCAGAGTGGGAGTTTGAAACTGAAGCTGTGACCATCCAGCTGAGTTCCCTCCCTGCTGCTCCAGGTTGGGCTTCTCCTCTCCCTACACCTCTCCTCTTAAAACTGGGGGAGGGGGAGAGAAATTTAATTTGAATTAGTACCAAAGATGGCAAAAGCAGTATTTTAGAGGGACTGAAAAGAAGTGACTGCAAATGCAGAAACATCAATGAGGCTGAAAGAATACTGTTGAGAAAAAAAATATATTCTCAACTTGGAATTTGTAATGATAATACAGCTTTTCTACCCAGATGGGCAGCACCATAGGCTGTGGCTTTCAGCAACCATTCTGTTAACATAAAGAGAAACAGCATTCCATGCTGACTCATTCTTTACTCCACTTTTTGGCTGCAGTGAATGCCTTTCCCCTCAATGTACAAGGAGCACACACCTCTGTGCTGGTGTCTGTTCACACCTGCTTCTTAGGGGGTGTTGGATCATGTTGTTGCTTGGAATTGGCAGCCATGGGTCACCTTCATCAAGTGCTTAGTTTGGGGCAGGAAATGCTCTTTTGTTTGGTTTTCAACATGTTTGTTACAAAAGATAATAAATACAGAAGTTCCTTACCTCATCACAGGGTTTGGTTTAAATTTTGATACTGAAATGTTGCCCCCACTCACACCAAAAATCTGGATTTGAGCAACTGCTGCCTTTTCAAATCAAGAATTACAAGTAATCATTCTCTTGGGAAAACTGTAAGAAATTGTATAAGAGATTTGATTTAAAGTTTTTGAATTTTTTTCACATTTGTTTCTTAGTACTACAACGACTACGGAGATATCATTAAGGAAACCCTGAGCAAAACCAGGCAAATTGATAAAATCCAGTGTGCAAAGACACTCATTCTCAGTTTGCAACAGGTAAGAGCATTGATTTTTTTGTTAGAAATGCCTCATTGCAAAAAGCCCTGGCCAGGATTTCCTCTGATACACTTTACAGGAAAGCAGAACTGCTGCACTTCCTTAGGACATTTTCTTCATTTTCCTGCTCCCCAGTTCAGGCTGTCACTGCCCCTGTGTCTCAGTAATCTCTGTCTCCATAGGCCCACACTGGCAAAGCTTGAGCAGATAAAAATGGAAGGGAGGGACAGAAGAGCCTTGGAGGCAGTTTGATTCAAGCTGATTCATGGCATTTGTTTATTGATCCTGAGTCAACAAGAAGAATTAGGATGGCTTTTTGTTCTTAACATTTGCTGAAGTAATGCATCTTCCTTATACTTTGTCTAAATACTGATGATTTTTTCAAATTTCAAGCTAATTAAATCTTCCAATACTGTTAGACATGTTTTTTCCCAGAAAAATTCTGTTTACATCACCCATAAATTACTGCCTGGTGATGAAATCTATCAAGCAACAGCACAAAGTGCACTAAATACCACTTAGGCCCTTGAAGTACCAGCTATAGCCATTGCAAGGAGAAATTACTTCTGCTAATTAGATGCTTTCAAATGAGCTGGACCTCCCAAAATCCCTTCCTAAGGGATTTGCTGTAGCAATCTGGAAGCTGAGAGAGATCTGTGCAAACCTGAGAAAAACAAATGTACTTCCAGAAGAATCAGGGAGTGTCAAAGCAGCCCATGCCTGTAAAACTTGGAGAGGAGGAAGCAGGTGCCATAGATCAGTCAGGCTGACAAAATTCCATGAAAAAAGTAATGAGAGGAGCTCTTTGCAAGTGCCTCAATGACAGGTAGCAGCCAGTGTGGATTTGTCAAGGAGGAATCCTGTCCAATTAAGTTGCTGTCATTAATTACATGGTAACAGAGCTTGTGGAGATGAGAGAAACAGTGGCTGTAATGGAGCCTGATTTAATATCCTCACTGGCACTGTCTGTCAGGATGCTCTCAGCAACCAGCGAGAGAAATGGGGTGTAAATGGCAGTGCCAGGAGAGGTGGAACTGGCTGGAAAAGCATCAAGCATTTCAGTACTGTAATGGGAGGGCCTTGGAGGCAGCAGTGCTGGGCAAACACAGGCACAGAGGCTACAGTGGAGGAGCTGCAGTTTTGATCCCCAAATTCAGAGCACCACCAATCTGATGGGTGATGGAGGTGCTTAAGAGAGCAGCACGAGAATGCAGAACCTTCTTGATGAGTTGGGAGAATGATAGATGGAATTCAGGGAGGGTGGGTGCAGAATTCCACCAAAATAACTCCATACAAGTACAAGATGGGGGACAGCTGGCAAACAGCAGAGGGACAGAAGAAATTCTGGCAGGTGACAGGGACTCCATTATGTCTCAGTCATCACAAAGGCCATTCTCCGATGGAGCAGGTTTAGAACCCAAGTCTTTCTCAATAAAAGTGTTTCCCAGCTCACAGATATCAACCTCTGAACTCTCTCTGCAGCTGTTCAATGAGCTTGTTCAGGAGCAAGGTCCCAACCTGGACAGGACATCTGCCCATGTCAGTGGCATTAAGGAGCTGGCCCGGAGGTTTGCCCTCACTTTTGGCTTGGATCAGATCAAGACAAGAGAGGCTGTGGCCACATTACACAAGTAAGTGGTGGTAAATAAACTAGATTTTTACACTACTTCAGATTAAAACTCTTGTTCACCATTCCCTTTCTCAGGATACGTAATCTCAACAGGCTATGGAAAAATTATATTTTTTTTTCTGCTTTAATTGGAGGGGTCTACATGTGTTGGAGGGGTCTACATGTATTGGAGGGGTCTACATGTTCCTTTTTACATGTAGGTAGAAAGGAAACAAACTAGCTGCTACCTAATTATTTATTGGAATTTATTGGCATGGTTATGTTTATCTCAGGTGGATTGTATCTAACAACTGAGGATGGTTCTTTGTTCCACACCACTGTGGATTCTGGAGGAACCAAGGGCTGTTACGAAAAGATTCTCTGAAAATATTTTGGAAATCTTTTAAAGTAGACTGAAAATTTTTATGCAACTGCTGCATAGAAAAGCATGGAAAGGTTCTGCTAAATTTAAATTATGACTTTGCCATGCCCTAAAAAAGTTCAAATGCTAAGGTTTGGTGTCTCAGAGACTCAGTCCTTGAGACTGAGATCAGCACGGCTCGGTCAGGATGCACCAGACACTGTCCCCAGCCAGGGAGGAGTCAGGGGACACTTGTGCCTTGCTGGGTGAGGGAAGGGATAGTGTTCTCTTTAGTCACAGGTGACAGAGCAGAACCAAGTGTGTCCCTGCTCTGGGGACCCAGTTCTCTGCTCTGGCTGCAGAGGTTGGCTCCTGTTTGATGTGACACATTCCATGGAGCTCCTGCCCTGGGCTGCTCCTGCCCAGTTCCCTCTTACAGGGACTGGCCATGTGCTTATCTGAGGGGGTCTCACAAATCCACAGGGAATTCTGCATTCCCTTTTATCCAAAAGCTGCTTTTGCTGCTAATGGGGAATTACATTGTCATGGGACCTGAGGATTCAAACAGTTTCATCACAGCTCAGATTTGGGACAGCTTGTTTGGGTGTTGGGTTAGGCTTTTTGTTTGCTTTTTTGGGTTTTGGGGTTTTTTTGGTTTTTGTTGTAAATGTCTGAACATGTTAATATTTCTGTACTGTAGAGATGGCATAGAGTTTGCCTTCAAATACCAGAATCAGAAAGGACAAGACTATCCACCTCCTAACCTTGCTTTCCTGGAAGTGCTCAGTGAATTTTCTTCCAAACTCCTGCGACAGGACAAAAAGACTGTGTAAGTAATGCTCTGTTTTCTTCCCTGGGCTCTGTTAATCCCTGCACTGTGGGTTTCAGCTCTCTACTTTGAGGTCTCTACAATCTAACTAGGGCTGCAGAAAGTCCATGAGACATTTCACATACATACTTACTCATCCTTTTGTGTTTTAAAGTAATAAAAAAAAAAGGGAAAAGAAATTTAGACCCACTAACGAGGTGAGTTTGAGACCTCTCAAAACAATTTTATTTAAAATTTCTCATGGGGTATTGAAAATAAAACGTCCTTTTTTAGGCTAGAAGAAAGCAAATTAAACATTATCAATGTGAAATTAAACATTATCAGTGCAGGGAATTTACAGGTTGTCACCACTGCAGAAACACATTTCTGTCTTTATTTACATAAATTGTAAACCTATATTTGTTGTTTCTTTTAATATATTGGAAGAGGACTCCAGTCAAACATCAGCCAAGCACTCTCTGCCCAGTGTGGAACTAAATTCACTGAATAACTTTATGACCAGTTTAGAAGTGCACTTGCCAGATCTGCTGATTTGTGGTTATAGATGCCTTTCCAGTCAATTCTGTGACCTCACTGAGTGTGAGTCAAAAATCAACTGGAGTGGCCTCAACTGATTCTTTCTGTCAGACCTTGCTGTGAAGGTTTGACAGATGTTTTTCTGTGAAGACATTTCTTTTAAAGGACTTTTCTGTTAGGGTTAACAACTATGAACATTACAGCTTCATCTGTGCAGTAAGAAATGCAGCTTGGTTAACTTTGTATAATTTTTAATGTGTACACACTTGAACCAATTTCACTTTTTCATTGTATCAATAATTTCTCAAGTCAGTGAATACTGTAGGAGAATAGTTAAAGGAGCTAGGGAATGGGATGATCCAGTTAGGCTGGCTTGGCACTCCCATTTGTGCATCTGCTCTCCATTGTTATATCCTGGAATCTTGTCAGCCTCTCTCCTCTTCCTCGGGACAAGACTTAAGGATAACAGGATTTTATGGCTTGTCTTAGCTGAGCTGTAGGTTCTCTACATGGTGGTTTAAGTGCCACTGGCCTGTTTCCTGTTGAATTTAGTGAAGTTTAGCCTTTCAGCAGAGTCATCCCTTCCATAAGTTTCCAGTGTCTGACACTTAAAGTTACATCATGCTGCCCCTGACAGCTTCTGTTAACCTGAGCCTTTGAGTGAAATTCAGTTCTTTGGGACATTCTGTTTCTTCACCTTCCTTGTTACCATTTAAATTCTTTCTCAAAGGTTCCCCTGCCCACATGCACAACCAGTGGCTGTTCCTGCAGGAGTATAAGCATTGCTGTGGTGGAAAATTTACACCTGAGCTATTGACCTCAGCTGAATCTGATGATCATGAAAAGAAATAGGTCCTTTAGGGCCTGATCTGTTCCAGCCTGCTGTGTTGGGATGAGTTCAGCCCTGCCCCAGACTCCACAGGCAGTTGTGACTATGAGAAGGGTCAGCACAATTTGCTGACATGTGAGGATTCTGTGGAGGTGGCTCCACTCCTGCCCAGAGTGCTCCACTGACAGGACCGGAGGGGGATGCTGGATTTGCCCTTTTCTGTAGCTCCTCCAATCCATAGGGACCTCTCCCCCACCACAGGGGCTGCCTGTGTGCAGGAAGGTCCATGACCACCATCTGCTGGAGAAGTCTCATGTTCAGGATCACTTCCCTCCATGCCCAGAGGCCCTCCTCAGACTCAGCAAAGGACTCTTGGCTGCAGCCAGAAGTGCTCTGGAGCCCTCACAGTCTCAGGAACACGGGGTTGCCTGCCTGCCCAGGTTCTCCAGCTTGGCTTCTCTGCCTCAACCCCCAAATCATGCACCTGAGGGCCTGCAGGTGTCAGGGCATTGCTCCAGGACACCCTTCCTGACAGGCTCCAGCACACACTGCTGTTCCACAGGGCTTCTGCTTCCTTCTGCTGGGCTGCTGGCTTTTTCCTCTGGGGCTAGAAGAGGGAGAAGCTTCCAGTTTGGGAGTGAAGCAGCCACACTGATTTAATTTAGTTTTCCTAGCCTGTTAATCTGGCTACTCATTTTATGAGTAACCTTCAGAAGTGGTGATAGCCATTTATGGATTTATTTAAATCTATGGATTTCACATAAAAGTGTTCATGGTAAGGTGCCAGACTCATACAGCTGCAGAAAAAGAATTTGTACTAACAGTGTTACAAACCCATTAAGGCAGATACAGGGCAGGGAAATTCTGAGGAACTAATTTAGGACAGAATAGAGGAGATTGTCCTTGGAGGCACTTATTTCCATTTATTTCTCTCAAAGACACAGTTGGCTGAGACTGAACACTGACTTGTGGGTGTCAGGTGAGGTAGAGCCTCAATGTGGTTGAGGTCCACTGAGCTCAGATTTGATAGGAACTGCCAGTGTGAAGCTCCCCCAAAATGCTGAGCGAAGATGTCTCAAGTTTGGCATCCAGGCAGTAAAGAGCTCCCAAGTGGTGTCGTTTTCCTCCTTCACAGTTTGGCTATAAACATGCAATCTGGTTCTATAAATACAAATTGGAGGTAGAAAAACTTCTTACTTTCCAAGACTCTTCTGCAGGTAGGTTCTCTGAAGCCATGAAGCAGTCAAGTGGCACAGTTGGGTACCATAAAATAGAGAATACACTAAGATTTTTCCATTACTGCCAGGTTTGGGAGTTAATATTCACATGGAAAAGGGAAGGGGGAAGCATTGACAATATTCGATAAAAGAGTAGACAGGAACCTGCTGTTTCTTGAACAGTTATACCATTCACTGAATCAAAAAAACTGATGTGATGTCACCCTCCCATGAGCAGTGTGGCTCCTGGGCCTGTTCTGGAGCTGGGCTGTGTAACAACTCTGAGCTGCCATGAGCTACAGAGGAAACCCCCTGCCTTTCCATGTGGAATGTGTGGAGTTGACTCCCACTGCTGGCAACCTGGCAAGGTGGTATTAAAGGAAATTGTGACTGAAGGGTGCAGGAAGTACCTGAGTTCTCTTACCAAACTTCTGAATGTTTGGTTCTGCAGCCAAACTCATTAGAATAACGTTTATAGATTTGCATGTTCATTTTAGAGATTACTTCTGATTCCATAATTAAATAATCAATGGAAAAAGAAAACAGTTTCTATGCCATCCACACCAGGAGGGAGTTGTTGGTTCCTCCTTTCAGTTAACATGTGTGCACTGGACTTTTCATGGCAGTGAACCAGGTGTTCAAATTTCTTGTGGAAAAATAAATGGCTGCATTTGACAAACCCATTTCTCTTGTTCCAGGATGCCAAAGGGCATCCTGCATCCTTGCAGCAGTGGCTCTGAGGCAGCCTGCCTGCTGACACAGCGGCCATATCCAGGTGTCTGTGGGGGGATTGCTGCACTCTGTAGCCCCTGTCTTTCCTTTCTAGGCACACCTACTTGGAGAAGTTCCTGACAGAGCAGATGATGGAGAGAAGAGAGGACGTGTGGCTGCCGCTGATCTCGTACCGGAACTCGCTGGTGACGGGCGGCGAGGACGACAGGATGTCAGTGAACAGCGGCAGCAGCAGCAGCAAGGCCTCCTCCGTGAGGAACAAGAAGGGCCGACCCCCCCTCCACAAAAAGAGAGTGGAAGGTTTGTGAGGGCACAGGGCACAGGGCTTTGGCATGCTGGACACTCAGGAGAGGGAACTTGACCAATTCATGCAGAAACACATGATATTCTGGATGTGGCAGAACCAAGGCATCTGTTCTGCTGGTTCTGTCAGGCCTGGATGTGCCTTTAGGGGAAATAGCACCACAGCCCCCTGTTCTTGTTTGTCTTGACCAAAATTGGCAATCAGAACTGTTAAAAGCTGTTATTGCTGGTGTTTGTGAAGTTACCTGCTCTTTCTCACTCCTAGAATGCTGGATTTCTGCCTGTGGTTCCCTCTGGGGAGTTGTTAATTCTCAGGGATTTGGAACAGATTCCAGGCAGAAATTCTGATAACAGATCTCTGTTGTTGCAGGGCCATTGGGAACATTAAAAAGACACCATATTTGTTTAAAATAGTACTGATAATCTAGTGTTGTCTGCATTTACTCTTTCTGGGACCTCAGATGTGTTCATCAGGAATCTGGCTGTGATAGCAAATTTCTTACAAGGCTGCATCTGTTCCTGGTCAATCTGTGCTGTAGTTTGGACTTTTGTGAATACTAATTTGCTGTTCTACTACACAGTAGATGTGAGTGGGATCTTAAACTTCAGGGTTTTTTCTAAGTTCAGTATCTATGGCAGGAATCCCTCAGTAAGGAATCTAGTGCCCATTTGCCTGAATATGCAGCAATTTCCCAAAATACTCCCCAAAAGTTTGCCCATACAGCCAGTCCATTCTCCACTGCAGCTCATGGTGAGCAGTCCCTGCACCAGGTCCTTCTCACAGCCAACCTCCACTGTAGGTACATCAAATACTGGCTCCTCTCTTCAGGCACTGTTTTTCTTCTTTCAGGACACCAAGATTTTCACAGAATTCAGCCACTGAGGTTTTCTTCTTTCCTCTTGTTGCCATTTTCATTCTATTCTACTGTATTTTACCAATATCTTATTTTTTTACCCTGGGGTGTGTAGTAGCATCTTTGCCCCTCACTAAGGCAAATCTCAGGCTTAAGATGTAGTTTTTGGGCTTTGCTTATCTCATACATTTTTGTGTCACCCTCTTTCAGTGATCAGTAGAAGGGAGAATTGATTTCCAACACTGTCCATTTGAGAATCTGTTTGTTTGTTTGGGTTTTTGTTTGTGGGTTTTTTGTTTTGTTTGTTTGGTTTGTTTCTTTAATTTCCACTCTAAAGGATCTAACAGGAGAAAGGTCACTGCAGAAATTACTGTGGCATCAAAGAACCATATCCAGTCCCCTCTGGTTCCTTTCTCACCTAAATCCAGCATGGACTGGCTTGGAGAACATTCCCTGTTGCTTCTAAGAGGAAATGTGCTCTGTGACATTTCTTCAAGATGCCTTAAGCAACAGGTTTTTTTTTTAAAAATCCTAACGTGAAAATGATTGAAAAGTAAAATTGAGAATAAATAGGCAGCTTTTTAGACAACATTTATGCCTAAAGGGTAGTAAAAGGCAATGGAAGGGTGAACAGATCCATGGAGATCCCCATCTACTTTTCTCACCACACATTTCCTGTTAGTAAATCTGTGATCTTGTCATCTCTGTTGTCATCTCCTGTCTTTCACGCCAGCAACTGAATTTTTTGTGTGTTTCTCTGGCTGCACACTTCCTGCTCTAACCTATTCTCAAGTCCTCCCTCTTCCCTCCTCTCTGCTTTGCTCCTTTCCCAACATAAGCACAGGATCCCAGCTAGACCATCAGTCATCTTTATCTCATTTTTATTGCTAAGTGTCCCCTCCCTGCTCCACTCCAGTGGTTCTGACAGTACTAAAGATCTGGAGTGACCACATCTGGGGGTTTGTGCTCCACCTTGTCTTAGTGTTTAACTGGTTTAATTGGTTGCTCTAGGTGCATGAGATTATCAATCTCCAGTTGTAAACTCGGGAACTGGGAATTACCTTGGTTGTTTATGTTCAAGATACCCAGCAGCTGAGGCCGTGCTCAGTATGAGTTTGTTTGCAATGGGGTTTTTGTTTGTTCCCTTTGCATTGTTTTTATTGCTGAAAATAGAGGCTAGTAATACTTAAAAGAACAGAATCTAAAATTAGAACTGAAAATCTTACAATTCCAAGCATTTATCCAGGTGATCCCTCAGTGCACACTTGTTTGAATGCTGCCCTGCATGTGGTCAGAACTGAGCAGTGATTGCAGTGTTCTCTCTCTAGATGAGAGCCTGGAAGGCTCCTGGCTGAACAGGAATGAGAACATCCATACTCCAGGGACACTGCAGACACCTCAGCTCACCTCCACTGTCCTGAGAGAGAACACCAGACAAATGGGAGAGCAGATCCAGGAGCACGAGTCGGAGCAGGGATCTGAACAGGATTTTTTACACAAGTAAGTCTGGAATTTCAGGATCAAGTACAGTCAGCCAGGCAAAGGAATTGCTTGTGGTTTACAGTGATTGTTAGCCTGTGGCTCCAGAGATGCAGTGTTGATTTGCAAAGCCACCTGGAAATGCCTTGACTACAGTTCAGCAACACTTGGATTGTCTTCAGGTCCCAGAAAAATATGTTGTAATGGAATAATAGTAGAAATTCCTTATGTTAAAACTATCCCATAGCATAGCCATGCCATTCTGGTCAAATCATCCTAGTGCTTGTGCCCCAGGCTGGGTGAAATTTTTTCTTTGGAAGACCTGTAAGTACTCTTTTCTTTTCCCCTGCCTGATATCAGAGTTAAGGTTCTCCAGACACCAGAATATTTTCTAAATTTCTAGCTGCTGAGCTAGTAATTCCTGATTTGAGGTAATTGCCTTAAATGATATATTCTTTTTGTCCCTTTGCTCTCATTTTATCACCTCCATTTAGAGGGAAAACATTGGTTATTTTCTGTCAGTGGGTGTTGGCAGCAGGTGCTGCCAGGATGCAGCAGGTGAGCACAGGCTGGCTGTGGGTCACAGGCTGGGGGTGGCATGAGCAGTGCAGCCTGGAAGGTATTTACATGAGGGTGAGGTACTGACCCCTAAGTTGTAAAAGCCATGTGTTTTTCACATTGTGTGACATTTTTGTCACTTACTAATTTGGATCCATTCTTGCTCATATTTTGCCTCATCTGACACAGTGAAGTACTATTTAATAATAACAAACTTTAGAGGTTGTCCTGCTCCAGGTGCCTGCCCCTAATAAAGGAGCAATGTCAGTGTTTCCATATCTGCTTTTACTGCAAGTTAAGTGATTTTT